>NC_091820.1:93217500-93842500 GCF_041296235.1 Equus asinus
CCCACATATAAAATAGAGGAAATGGGCAGAGATGTTAGCTCGGGGCAAATCTTCCTCAGCAAAAAGAGGAGGATTGGCGGCAGATGTTAGCTTAGGGATAATCTTCCTCAGGAAACAAAAAACTCAAACTCAGACTGTTGAATTGAAGATCTAGGATGCAATTGGAAAACCTAAATGAATCTTAAACTTTCTCACCTGAATTAACACATAAGCCAGACTTATTAGGCTGATTTGCATAAATCATGGAGAAAACAAGAGAGAAAAGAGCACAATTAGTTGATCAGTGAATTCAATGTAGGGGGGATTTCAAAGATTTGGGGTAGATTTGTACCTGGATTTTGGAACTTCCCCATGTATGCAGCTTGCCCCCAATGTTTCAACTATCTCATCTTTTGAAAGATGAGTGAATTCCAACTAGATGCTGGCAGAGCTGCAGCTGTTAGAGCATGTCAGCCAACCTAGCAGAGAAGCCAGGAGAGCACAGAACTAGAAATCTGCATGCTCTCTCCTCCAGCCTGACCATCTGTGTGTGGACACGGAGCATCAAAGTTGTGCAGCTGTGCTGATAATGCCCTACGGAAGCAGCTCAGTTATCTTCAGATGTAATTCATTTCCCTGCTGTCAATGGCTATAGACCATTGCTAAGGCAGAGGGAGGGGCTTTGGGATGGGGACAGAGTGTGAAGGAGAGACACTACTTGTTTTTACATAAATATTATACACCCGTGATGTCACTGTGATGATTTGGGCTTAGAAGGTACCCTCTAAAATCCACCTGCATTGATTCAGTTTGCAGGTGGAAAGCAGTAGCCCATGTGCTATTGCGAACACGTTGTGTCTGCAATGTGAAACAGCTTTTTTAAATGACTTGGGAGCATTGCAATGATAACCTGCCTGGTTTTCCAAAAGCAATTTTGTTCAAAGAGACAGCATCTACTTTGGTTCAGAAAATTTACAGGAAACAGACAATCTCCATACTCAACTCACATATATTCTTAATATGCCGAAGTACAGACAAGTTTTAAAACTGAAAAATAAAAAAGTAAAAGAAAAAAATGCCAAGCATTTACAAGCCCCCGGCTACAAGCAGACATTTCACTAAAAGTGGCAACCACTGTGGGGGAGACCGTAAGCAATTTTCCGTCCAAGTCTTATGTAGTTTAAACCATTAACAAAGTTAAGCTGGAGATGTATCTTCTAGTTTCCAGCAGGAAAATATTTCATAGAAAAATTATGTCATCTGTCTTTGAACCTCACAGTAAAGTTCCGTTAGACACAATTTTGTGTATTTGTTTGTTTTTCGTAAACTCTTGAGCAGGAAAATTGAAAACTGCTCTCGGGCTAAGTTAAGATCCAGTCAGAAGGATATTTTATTTTAAAAATCAAAGCCATAAGCATGTAGGAGCTCACACGCCTCCTTAGTCGCAATGATTATTGCATTTAAGCTATATATTAAAAAAAAATGAAGATGTCTTTTTTAAAAAGACATCACATGTGAAAGAAAACAGAAACGATAATAGTCACGTAAGGGAAGGAAAATCTCCCAAGATAATATGTGAATTAGAACTGCCTGTTACAAAACATATAAGGAGATGTCATTTACCTTATAGACCTGGTCTATTCCCAGGTCTGTGTTTTTGTGTGACATATTTACTTAAATGTAACCCCTGATGCACAGCACAGAAAACGCTCTGATGATATGGTACATTAAATTCTATAGATCAAGAAGAAGTCTTGATAAACTTAACCAGACCCTACGCAGGAAAACTATACATACTGTAAATGCCTGCGTTTTGCTGTGCTGTAGTTAATGAGTACTATCGTACCACCACTGCTGTCTGTAGAACTTATCCTTTTCTTCTGTTTGGTGCATGTTTCTTTTCATAGTAGTATTGTCTAGTATGAAAAATTATATTTGATGATTTCATTCTGTCAGCCCTCCTGAGTCCTGTGCTGAATATACTTTAGCTGTTAATTCGTTTTCAATGGAAAAAAAATCCTTACTAATTTCTTCCCATGCTTGGTATTTCGTGTTCATTCGCTGAAAAGTAGTACAGACAGAATGTCAAAACAAAGAGGAAAGAGCTAAGAACTTTACCGTTTTTTTTTTTTTTTTTTGAGGAAGATTAGCCCTGAGCTGACATCTGCCAATCCTCCTCTTTTTTTCTGAGGAAGACTGGCCCTGAGCTAACATCCATGCCCATCTTCCTCTACTTTATATGTGGGACGCCTACCACACCATGGCTTGCCAAGCGGTGCCATGTGCGCACCTGGGATCTGAACCAGCGAACCCTGGGCCGCCGAAGCGCTGCGCCACCAGGCCGGCCCCCACCGTGTTTTGATTGCGGTAAAACATATGTAGCATGAAATCTACCCTCTTTAATGAATCTTTAGGTGTACAGTATAGTTTTGTTAACTATAAGCACAGAGTTATACAACAGATCTCTAGAACTTTTTGAATTTTTCATGACTGAAACTCTATATCTATTGAACAGCAGCACCCAGCTTCCCCCTCTACCTAGCCCTGGGCAACCACGATACTATTTTCTGTTTCTATGAGTTTGACTGCTTTAGATACCTCATATAAGTAGAATCATGCTATTTTTCTCCTCCTGTGACTGGCTTATTTCACTAAGCATAACATTCTCAAGGTTCATTCATGTTGTAGATATGATAGGATTTCCCACTGTTTTTATGGCTGAATAATAATCCATTGTATGTATATACCACATTTTCTTTATCCATTCATTCATTGATGAACATCTAGGTTGTTTCCGCCTTTTGGCTATTGTGACTAATGCTGCAATGAACACGGGAGTGCAAATATCTCTTTGAGATCCTCATTTCAATTTTTTTGGATAAGTACCCAGAAGTGAGATTGCTAGATCATATAATAATAATCTTTAATTAATCTTTAATCTTTAATTTTTGAGGAACCTCCATATTATTTTACAGATTGCACCATTTTGCATTCCCACCAACAGTTCACAAAGGTTCCAATTTCTCCACTTCCTTGCAAACACTTGCTATTTCCTGCTTTTTTTCTTTTTTTTTACAAAATTTACAATGGCCATGGTAAGAGGCGTGAGGTAACACCTCATTGTGGCTTTTAATTGATTTCCTTGATGATTAGTGATATTGAGCATCTTTTCAGATAACTGTTGACCATTTTTATATCTTCTTTGAAAAATGGTCTGCTCAAGTCCTTTGGCTATCTTTTAATTGGGTTATGTGATTTTTGCTATTGAGTTGTAGGAGTTATTAAATATATTTTGGACATTAATCCCATAGCAGATATATTGTTCACTAATACTTTCTCCCATTCTGTAGGTTACCTTTTCACTCTGTTCATTTTTCCTTTGCTGCACAGAAACTTTTAAATTTGTTGTGGTTTTTGCTTTTGTTGTGTGTGCTTTTGGTATCACATCCAAGGTAACGTTACCCAGACCAATATCCAGGAGCTTTCTCCCTAATTTTTCTTCCAGGAGTTTTATAAGTCCAGGTCTTACATTAAGTCTTTAATCCATTTTGAATTGATTTTTGTGTATGGTGTAAGATAAGGGTCTAGCTTCTTTCTTCTGCCAGTGGGTATGCAGTTTTCCCAGCATCATTTGTTGAAGACACTATTCTTTCCCCATTTTGTACTTTTGGCATCCTTTGTATCTTTTCTTTTTGCTCCTCTGACTGGATAATGTGAAATCACTTGTCTTTGAGTTCACTTGTTCTGTCTTCTGCTTGATTAGTTCTGATGTTGAACCTCTGGTGAGTTTTTCAACTCATTTCTTATACTCTTCAGGTCCAAAATTTCTGTTTGGTTCTTTTTTATATTTTCTATTTCTTTGTTGCTATAAATCCCATCCATATATGTGGGATTTATTTCTGAGCTCTCTATTCTGTTCCATTGGTCTATATGTCTGTTTTTATGACAGTACCATACTGTTTTGATTAACGCAGCTTAGTAGTATGTTTATATGTTTTGAAATCAGGAAGCGTGATGCTTCCAGCTTTGTTCTTTCTCAAGATTGTTTTTTTGATCATTCAAAGGCTTTGTGGTTCCATAAGAATGTTAGGAGTTTTTTTTGTATTTCTGTAAAAAAAAATGCCATTGGGAGTTTGATAGGAATTGCATTGAATCTGTAGATTGTTTTTGGTAATATGGGCATTTTAACAATATTAATGCTTCCACTCCATTAACACAGAGTATCTTTATGCTTATTTGTGTCTTTTTAAATTTCTTTTACCAACCTTTTGTAATTTTCATTGTACAATTCTTTCACCCCCTTGGTTAAGTTTATTCCTAAGTATTTTTTTTTTTTTGAGGAAGATTGGCCCTGAACTAACATCTACCATCAATCCTTCTCTTTTTGCTGATGAAGACTGGCCTTGAGCTAACATCCATGCCCATCTTCCTCTGCTTTAGATGTGGGACGCCTGCCACAGCATGGCTTGACAAGCAGTGTGTAGGTCCGCACCTGGGATCTGAACTGGCGAACCCTGGGCCGCCAAAGCAGAATGTGCAAACTTAACTGCTGCACCACTGGGCTGGCCCCTTCTAAGTATCTTTTTTTGATGCTATTATAAATGAGATTGTTTTGTTAATTTCTTTTTCGGATTGTTTGCTGTTAGTATATAGAAGCAAAACTGATTTTTGTGTGTTGATTTTCTATCCTACAACTTTACTGAATTTATTAGTTCTAACAATCTTTTTGCGGAATTTTTAGGGTTTTCTACTTATAAGATTATGCTGTCTGTGAACAGAGATAATTTTACTCCTTTCTTTCTGATTTGGATTTCTTTTTCTTGCCTAATTGCTCTAGCTAGGACTTCCAGGACTATGTTAAATAGAAGGATTGAGAGTGGGCCTCCTTACCTTATTCTTGATTTAGAGGAAAAGTGTTCAGGTTTTCATCATCAAGTACAATGTTATCTATGGGCTTTTCACATATGGCCTTTATTATGTTGAAGTATTTTCCTTCTACTCTTAGTTTGTTGAATGTTTTTATCATGAAAGTGTGTTGAATTTTATCAAATGATTTTTTTGTATCTGTTGACATGTTCATATGATTTTTATCTTTTGTTCTGTTTTTGTAGTATATCACATTGATGCGCTGATTGATTTCATATCTTGAACCATCCTTGCATCCCAGGGATAAATCTCACTTAGTCATTATATACGATCGTTTCAATGTGCTGTTGAATTGAGTTTGCTACTATTTTGTTGTTTTTTTGCATCTATGTTCATCAGGGATTATGACCTGTGGATTTCTTCTTTTGTAGTATCTTTGTCTGGCTTTGGTATCAGGGTAAGCCTGACCTTATAAAATGAGTTTGGAAGTTTTCCCTCTTCTTCAATTTTTTGGAAAAGTTTGAGAAGGACTGGAGTAATTCTTCTTTAAATGTTTGGTAGAATTCACTGGTGAATCCTGCAGATTTGGACCAGCTTTCTCCATGTACTTTTAAAATCTGGATGCCCATTTTCTTCCCCAGATTTGGGAAGATTTGTTTATTTCTTTAAATCAATTTTCTTCCCCTTTCTGGCTCTTCTCCTTGGACTCCCATCATGCATATGCTGTTCCACCTGATGATGTATCATTAAGTCCCGTAGGCTTTCTTCACTCTTTTTCTTTCTTTTTTCTTTTTGCTCCTCTGACTGGATAATCCAAAATCATTTGTCTTTGAGTTCACTCATTCTTTGTTCCGCTTGATCAATTCTGATATGGAACCCTCTAGTGAGTTATTGTATTATTCAAGTCCAAAATTTCTGTTTGGTTCTTTTTTATATTTTCTGTCTCTTTGTTGATATTCTCAGTTTGTTTGTGCATTGTTTTCTTGAATTCATTGAGCATCTTTATACTTATTTTGTATTCTTTGTCAGGTAATTCCTATACTTCCATTTCTTTAGTGTCAGTTCTGTAGATTTATTTTGTTCCTTTCTTTGAGGCAGGTTTCCTTGTTTCTTCATGTTTCTGATAGCTTTGTGTTGTGATCTGCACATTTGAAAAATTAGCCCTGTCTCTCAGTTTGTACAGACTGGCTTGTACAGGAAGAGATCCTCACCAATCAGCCTGGCTAGATTTTCTTGGGGCCTATGAAACATTTTTTGGAGGATGAGACTTCTCTGGGTCTGTATATGAAACTTCTTAATAGAGAGGCTTGCCAGTTTCTTTTTCTGGAGCGTGTAATCTCTTGTTCCTTTTTTTTCTGTCTGAGGTACAGCCTATTATCTGGAGCTGCTGCAAGCCCCCAGCTCTCTTATGTTCTAAGCAGCCCTCAGGCTTCCAGAGTATGTTGGGTCCCGTCTGAACTCCATTCCCTCAGGCAGCCCCTTACAAGACAGAATGGTGGATGCATATTCCACTCTTCTTCTCCCCCTCAAGGGAGAGGTTGTCAACCTATATTGGCCTCTGTCTGATGTACTACTGTGTGTCCTCTGGAGCAGCTGCAAGCCACCCTCACTCTTCCTTGTTCTCAGTGGCCCCCAGGCATCCAAACTATGCTGGTTCCATCAGTACTCTGAATGAGGCAAGAAAGAAATCAGTCTTCTGGGTGGCCCTTTGAAAAGCTGGAATGTTGGATGCACATTCCTCTCTTCTGTCTCCTTTGCCCCTACTCCCCTAAGCAGAATTCACTAGCTGGGGGAGTCTGTCCTGGTGCTGAGCCCTGCCAGCTTGGGGAGGGGCTGATGTAAGTAAAGTGAAATTGCTCTTCTTACCTGTTTCAATGCAGCTGTTCTTGGCTTTGTGCTCACCTGGTATACTGTCACTTCTTGAATCTAGAATTCTTGTAAGGCATTTTTGCCCATATATTGTTTTTAAATCAGTGTATCTGTGGAGGAACAAGATATGGGACTTCCTATTCTGCCATCTTGCCGATGTCACTCTAGAACTTTACCATTTTTTTCATCAACTTCAGTAGACAACTTAATTTTGTGCACAAAGGGTCTATTTTTTTTTTGAGGAAGATTAGCCCTGAGCTAACATCTGCCACCAGTGCTCCTCTTTTTTGCTGAGGAAGGTTGGCCTTGAGCTAACATTCGTGCCCATCTTCTTCTGTTTTATATGTGGGACACCTGCCACAGCATGGCTTGATAAGTGATGCATGGTTCCTCTCCTGGGATCCCAATTGGTGAACGCCAGGCCGCTGAAGCGGAACGTGCGAACTTAACTGCTGTGCCACCGGGCTGGCCCCAAGGGGTCAATTCTTTTTAAAGTATCAACCTATATATACTCCTTTTTCAGACAGCATATGCATTTGCCCAAAAGTGAACTTGAATGTTCAGATATAAAACAAATAATCTGATCACTGTAGACAGTCGAAATGGATAACTAAGTGAAAAAAACAAAAACAAAAACATATTCAATTAACTGGGAAGTGACTACTTTTATGTTTTTACTTTGTTTCTTGGCAACAAACTAATATATGCACCAAGTTATGAGAGTCAAATAGTCAGGTAACCATACATCTCAGTTTGCTTGGGATAATGCAGGTTTACATCTCTTGTCTTAGTCTAATTGTTGAAATCACTGTATTTTCCATGGTGTCCGTTTTAGATGACAAATTACATGGTCATCTGAACAATAAGGCTTATAATGAAAATCACAGTCTCTTGCTTCACCTGTCCCCACTCCTGGTTCTCAACTTGCCAAGACAATCACTTTCAACACTGTGAGATGTTTTTGGGGTAGCTGCTTCCATATTCCAAATAATATATGCATTGCCACTAATTGATTTATTAATGTTAAACATGATATATTGAATCTGTACTATGAACAATGTTTAGTTAACTTTCTCACACATGCTTCCTCTTTCCTCATCCCACTAATGTAGATATATCAAACTTTGAGGCTAAAACAATGTTAAAAATGTTCATATGATTGTGACTATGTAAATACTTTTCACAATGAGATGAGTGGTATCTAAAGATTTCATTTCCTTTCTTATACAGTATCCCTTCCATGTACATATTTGGAGTTATGAATTGCCTTTTTTGGCTTAGTTTTCTATTTGACTATTCCCAAATTCATAAAAAATAGAATACTCATATATTACCAGGTTCTTTCTAAGCATTTTACTTATACTAACTTAGTCCTCACTATAGCCCTTCAAAGAGAACACACAAGCACACACACACACATGTAGCATAGTGAAAAATTATTTTTTAGTATTCTTTGTTTTTAACTACAGAAAAAGCATATGGTGCTATTATGTAATCGTTTTAGGCTTACTTTTTGTTCTTGATTTATATTGCTAATATTTATCCATATTCATGTACGTAGCTTTATCTCATTCTTTTGACTACTCTATAATATTACATTGTGCGAATAAACCAAAATTTACTTACCCATACTCCCATTTATGGGTATTTGCATTATTTCCAGAGTTTCAAAATTGTAAACAATCTTACGCTATGAACAATCTTGTACATGACCTGTGTTGAACATATGTGAGAGTATCTCTTCAGTCTACAACAAAGAATGAAAATACTAGCTGATATGGCAAACGAGTATTCAATTTATAAGGTAACGTTAAATGTTTTACCAAAGTGATCAATCCATTTTACAATCCCACCAGCAATGTATGTGGCATACTTGGTGAGCCACATCTTCTGCAACACTCATTATTATAGGATCTTTTCTTAGTTGTTTGTAGATATTAGTCTTTTAAAAATTTTTTATTTTCTTGATGGTTTTTACATGATTTTCTCCTATTTCTCTAAAGATATTATAGTCTTTTGAACTTTTGTGGTAGGATGAGATCCCTGAATTTTCTCTATTTGCTCAAACTTTTCTCTTTTTTTTTTTTTTGAGTCTTGATCTTTCATGATGAAACCGTTTTTCAAATATGCTATGAACCTTGGTGTCCATTTATAGTCAAGATCAATGCACCAAAACTTAATCAAAAGCTCTATGTCCTTGGGCAGAGCTGTGTATTGGTAGGCCTCACCACAAGGTAACTTAGTGCAAACCTGGCCGTTTCACCAGGGACCTCTAAACATCATTCTTTTGAGGGTTCCGTTTCTTTAGAGAGGAATCCATAATTTCCTACCTTTGCAACTGTAATCCTGATTGTCATTGTTCTGGGAGCCAAACAGGGACTTGGTGTTTCACCATTCAATATGTTGACTTTCATTGAATTACATGTTTCAACACAGCACCTCTCGCCTCTCTGTCTGGTGAGGTGTCACTGAATTCAGAGCCTCTGTGACTCTGTTGCTGCGAGAGTGAGGAGGGAAGCCTGAAAGTCTAATGGCTCCATAGGCAGATTTTCAAGCACTCCTGTTTGACCTTTGTCTCATGCTGGCTTCTGTAGTAACTGATGCCTCCAACTTTTGGGACTTTCTAGAATTCTGTAGCACAAATTTATTGGGTTTTGCTTGTCATTTCCCTCTGAAAACCCTTAGATCCTAGATTTCTCCTATCTCTTAAGTCATTTTCACTCATGGGTCCACTTTATATTCCCCTCAAATGTGACATCTCTTATCTACTACTGTCATTTCCTTTCTCATTACTTTTATGGTTGTGGCTATATCCTCTTAAAAGATCTTATTTTTGCCATTTTAGTGGGTTTTCTGGAGGCAGCAGAGAACTAGCACAATCTCATATGTTTAATCAGAAGATACAAATCGGTTCGTTCTTCAAGTTATACTATATAGTTATAACTTTAGGCAACATCCAACACAGAATTCTGAATATAGCTGCTTTGGTAGCTGCTGCTAAGTGTACAGCTGGTCACATTATGAAATAACTGATTTGGTTAATTACAACGATAGTCCAAATAAATGGATCTGCCTTGGTATTGTTTACTCATTTCAAGCTATCTCTATAAAGGCATTGATATTATTATTATTACTGTTATTGTAATACTGATCACATCTATTCTTACTACAGATACCCCAAAACAAATCATTCCTACTTAATTTCACCTTGCTATGTAGGCAAGCTTTTAGTTTTATTTTTATGACAGATTTGACAAAAAATTAACCTCATTCTATGGCTGAATACTAAGCACTTTTATACCCCCATCAGATTGTATTACCAAATGAAATACATTGTAATCCCTTCTCATTGCAATGTAAGACAAGTATCTCTTACAGGAAAGTTTTGAGTTATCCAAATGACTAACAATTACCTTTTTGCTCTTTATGTTAAAAAGAAAAAACCTGATACAGTAGGTATTTTTCAAGCCTCAGTGTCTGGTAAATCGTTGACCAAACTTCCAAGAGAATATTTGCACTGAAATGAAGAAGTTAACCTTATCTATTACTATATTTCTTAAAATTGTGTTTAAATGGGACTTGGTAGGCAGTTTTGTTTTAAAATTCAATTGATACTTAAATGAAATTTCTATGGCTTTCTAAAGAAAGGATGAAATTAGAACTAAGAAACAAGTAATCTTTTTCTTACCTTGCTATGAGCATATTAACTTAAGGAGGTTTTAATTAGCTGAGTATTTTTACTTTTCTCAATATCCTCCTCTCTAGTCCCTGGTTCATCATCTAAATATTAGATATGTGAATATTATCAATAGCCGTGCTCTTTAGTAATGATCTATGTCCTTTCTGAAATTTGAACGAACAATAACATCATTAAAAGAATAAAACGACTAGAGTCTTCCATTGTCTGAGAGCAACTCATAAGGAAATTTCATTTATTTATTTATGAGATTGTGGGTGTTTTTTTTTTTAAGATTGGCACTTGAGCTAACATCTGTTGCCAATCTTCCTTTTGTTTCCTATTCTTCTCCCCGAAGCCCCCAGTACATAATTGTATATTCTAGTTGTAGGTCCTTCTGGCTCTGCTATATGGGACGCTGCCTCAGCATGGCCTGACTCTGCTTGGTCCATGCCCAGGAACCTAACTGGCCAAACCTTGGGCCACCGAAGCAGAGGCTGCGAACTTAACCACTCAGCCACAGGCCCGGCCCCTTAAGGAAATTTTAATTGTGGTGCTGTGATGGTTAATTATATGTGTCAACTTGGCTGGGCCACAGTGCCCAGATATTTGGTCAAACATTATTCTGGATGTTTCTGTGAAGATGTTTTTTGGATGAGATTAATGTTTAAGTCCCATATTTTTAGTAAAGCAGATTACCCTCTCTAATGTGGGTGGGCCTCATGTAATCTATTGAAGGCCTTAATAGAACAAAGACTGACCTCTCCCAAGCAAGAAGGAGTTTTGCCAGAAGACTACTTTTGGATTCAAAACGCAACTCTTCCCTTTGTCTCCAAATGTCTGTGTGTGTGTGTGTGTACACATCTTTTTGGTTGTGTTTCTTCAGAGAACCCTGTCTAATACAAGTGCCTTCTTTGGAAAGTTACTTAACCTCTCTGAGCCTCAGCTTACTCATTCATAAAATGGAGCTAACCACATTTGTCTTGCAGGAAAGAAAAGTTGTAAGAAAGACATGAGATAGATGTGGGCACACCTTGTTAAACCAGAAACAGTTGTTTTGTCTCTTATTCTTCCAGGTTGCTGGGAGATATATGTGTTGCAGTGAAATATCACTGCCTCCGGTTCACACCAGAGTACAGATAACCAGAACATCATTGAGTCAATGGCCCTTCTGGCATCTCAGTCATGGACTTTCATCTGGCTGTTGCCTCAGTGTCCTGGGATTCCCTGGGACTTCCCTGCACGCTGTGACAACATAATATCCAAAATTACAGGGCGAACTTTGGATGCCCATGTGATCATATCATCTTGCCAGACAAGCTTGGCAATAAAAATAAACAAGCAAACAGGTCACAGAGTACTGTCAAACTCGTGTTATAATTGGGGGCACAAATCACTAAATCATAGGGGCATAAATACTAGTGGTCTGAAAGACGTAGGGCAGTCTCCAAAGTTGGTCAGAACTAGGGACAAATGGATCCAAATTATATGTAGAAAATAATTCTACAAAATTACTCAATTTTGAAGTAAACTGTAGTAAAAATTGAAGAAAGAGTAGTGGACTTAGATCCAGAAGACCTGAGGTTGAACTCGTTCTCCATTTACTAGCTGGGAAGTAATTTTATCTCTTGGAATAATAGTTTCCTCAGTTGGATGACTGTGGTGAGCAAAAATGAGATGAAGCTTTCTTTGGCATCTACTAGTACGTGGTACCTAGTAGGTAATCAATACTCGTTTCTTGATACTACAAAAAAAATTAGATATTTTATTACAAAAATAATATATGCTTGCTCTAATAAATATATAAAAAGTATATAGAGGTGTATAAAGAAAATATTCTCCATCATCTCCAAGAAGATTTCATATGTCCTCTTGCATTTTTGTGTGTGTGGTAAGAACATTTAGCATCAGATGACTTTATTTATTACCATGATTGTGGTGATGGTATCATGAGTGTATGTATATGTCTAAACTTATCAAAATATACATATTAAAAACGCGCAATTTTTGTATATTAAGTACACCTCAATAAAGCTGAAAAAATAAAATAAAATATTCTCTCCAATCTCATCCTTTCTCAGATAAGCGATGTTAATAGCTATTCAACACTTTTTCCTCTGTACTCACACAAATATCTACAAATAAATGCATTTGTAACAGTTTTAATTTTGTTTTGACAAAACCACAATTATATTATATGCATTATTTTACTTAGCCATGTGACATTGACATCTTTTATGTTAATACATTTGGAAATTATCTTTTTTTCAATAACTGAAGTGGGTTTTCAATAACTGGGTGCACTGTATTATATCCAACCATATAATTTGTATTTCTTCATGGCTGCCATAATTCCCTTAAACCCTGGCAAGAATGACCCTGGCTGAAGGCCCTGTGCTCTAGGAGGCCTGGTGTAGGCACTCTTTCAGCTGCTCCATTCCCACAGAATGAAAAGCCTATGGAGCCAAGGAGAGATTTCCACCAAAATCCTGCTACCTCTTTTAGATTTAGATGAGGATCCCAGAACTCCCTTCCCAACTACTCTGAGCCCTCATGTGGTCCTGCCCAAGCCTCTCCCCTAGATCTGTTCTCCCACTGTGTACACCACTAAGACAAAAGGCATCCAAGGAGTGACTGCTTGCAGAGGCTGTGAATAGACTGCAAGTGAGGGCTTGGAAATTCCTACGTGTGCACACAGGGCTATGTGTGGTAAGAGACAGGGGGTGGGCCACAGGCTAGGTCTCTGGACAATAGCTCTTTCTGTACCTCTATGTTCTGGTGCAGAATTCTGAGAACTCTCCAAATTTTGAATTTATACATTATCTTTCAGGTCATTTTGAAAGTATACTTTTAAAGGAAAGCAAATAAAACATTTCATTTAACATCTCGTTAGTCATTTAAATATTTAGACATGTGGTGTGTGGGAAGCCATTTTGTACTCTTGCCTGGAACCCCAGAAATATTGGTGGCATGTTGCCATAATTGAGATACAGACTTGTATTGTACATATAATGTTACTGGATTTTACATTATTTGAGGGGCATAAATATGTCTCATAACACTTTGTACTTTTTATAAAGACTAGCATAAAATCTTGCATATAGCAAATACTTAATAAATGTTTGGTGAATAAATTAGTAAATGAATGGTCTTTCCTAGTACCTATTAGTTTGAACCCAATAGACGTTTAACATATATTGTTGAGTTGACAAATGTGTCTGTGTTTTTCCATTGTAGGAGGTTTTTACTTTTGCTTAATCATGAATACTTTGAGCAAAAACATACATTCTAACATCTCCTTTGGAAGTATCAGGAAACTGATTTTGAATGATAGGGATACATTACCCTCTTAAAATTCACTTAAAATTATGTTAGTTTTGAATGCTAAGTTAATCTTTTGCATGAAGAGCTTGCACCTATGGTTGTACTACCATTGAGGTTATGCTTTCTAATTCTACTAAGAGAGCAACAAATCAAAGTATCTTCTCCTACATAGAGTGAATTCCCACTGTGTTGAATCAACGTGTCATCCACTGCTTGGAATTTTACTAAAAATAGCCTATTTTAACAAGTTTGACAGTTACAATCATGAGGAAGAGAAAAAAATCCACATTGTCCATCGTAGGCTATTTTGCAAAACCTGACTGATTGGCAATGAAATAAACAAAACTCAGCAATTGATTTAAGATATGCTTGACTCTTTGCTTTCTTATTTAGCTTAAAGATAAACAAAACCAAAAAAAGTAAAAAAGTTATTTTTAAATACTTCATTGCAATTTCCGTAAATAAAGAGAACACTGACTCTAGCAATGGAATAGGGTATACATCAAGATGCCATATTTCACAAGCGTACTTTTAATAGGTGCCTGTGAAGACATGTCATTGCTGTTTTAGTCCGATTCTTCCAACAAAGCTAGACGCACTTGGACAATGAACGGGTAAGTGAGCATTCCAAAAGAAAACAAGAAGTTTTCAAGATCGCGTAAAAATAAAACAAACACAGGTACAAGAACTTTTGCTATCTCATGAAGAAAGAAAGCTCCAGGTGATTTCCGTCATCTCTTGCTATTCACCATCTCCCTCTATGAAGCCTATTCACCCCTCATCTGGTTCTTCTCCTATCAAACTCCTTTCCCGTGGAAGAGATAAACTACTGTTTAAGAGCTTAGGAGTGTCTATTGCTACTATTGCGGGAGTAGAAAAGTGAATAGACCCCCACTATGTGTATACACTGTGCTACATCTCCTAGCCCTTTAACTATGTCAAGAATTTCAAGAATACTTCTTTTGATTTCTTTACTACCTTTCATGCCTAACTCACTGTATTCATTGTCACTTAGCAAAAAAATCTCATTTGGGAATTCCAATGCCCAGATGAATCAGATACTAGAATTACCTGACAAGGATTTTCAAGCAGCTATCATAAAAATGCTTCAATAAACAATTAAAAATTCTGGAAAATAATTTAAAAAAAATTTAGTATGGAAATAAAAGTTGTAAAAAAGAACCAAAGGGAAATTATAGAACTGAAAATGCAATAATCAAAATTTAAAAATCTCAAACTGTGGTCTCAATAGTAGTCTGGAGATGACAGAAGATAGAATCAGTGAGTTCAAGATAGATCAGTTGAACTTACTCAACCTGAACAATAGAGAGAAAATAGACTGAAAAAAAATAATAAAGAACAGAGTCTTAAGGATCTATGGGTAAACAAGAAAAAGCTAACATTAATATCATTTGGAGTCCCTGAAGGAGAAGAAAGAAAAGCAAGTCTAAAAAAATATTTGAGGGAATAATATCAGACACCAAATTTGGCAAAATATAGAAAGCTACAGATTCAACAAGCTAAATAAATCCAAGAGGGATAAAGCCAAAGATATCCATGCCAACACACATCATATTTGAACTTTTAAAAACCAAAGACAAAGGAAAAACCTTAAAAGTAACCAGAGAGAAATAACGTATTAATTATAGGGAAATGCTTATTCAAATGGTAGGTTTTTCAAGTACTGGAAGAAAAGTTCTGTCAATTATGAATTGTATATCCAGCAAAAATATTCTTAAGGAAAGAAGGATTTAAACATAAAGACATTCTCAAATGAAGGAAACCTAATAATTTGTTGGTGGTAAACTTATCCTTAAAGAATAGCTAAATGAAATTATCTAAACAGAAAGGGCATGATAATAGAAGAAATCCTGGAACTTCAGAACAAAAACCCAGAATATTAGATTGGGTAAAAGTAGGGGTAATCTTCTCATGATTTTCTTAAAACACATTTTATGTAAGAAACAGGAATTATGTCATCAACTGATATGGTTCTCAGTCTATTTAGAGGAAATATTTAAGATAAATTAATTTAAAAATTGGGGCGGGCCAAAGTACACATACAGAAGGTTTCCATGTTTTACTCAAAGTAGTACAATGTCGATACCAGTAGGTCATGATGAGTTACATATGTATGTTGCACTAAATATAGCAACCATTGAGCAAATCATATAAAACAATATACTCCAAAACACTATAAATAAATCAAGATGGAATCTTAAAAAATGTTCATTCAACTCAAAGGAAGGCAAGAAAAGAAAACTAGAGGAACAAGAAATAAGGGAAACAAAAATCAACAATAAACTGATAGCTTTGAGCCCTAATATATCAATAATCACATTACATGTAAATAGTTTAAATACACTAGTTAAAAGAAATTAGTAGAGTGAGTAAATAAAAAGAAAAACATAATTTTTTATAAGAAATTCACTTCAAATAGAACAACACAAATAGGTTTAAGTAAAAAGATTAAAAAATATATACCAAGATGCAAACATTAATTCAAAAAGTAAGGAATATTTTAATATCAAAGTAGACATTAAAACAAAGAAAAGGACTAGAGACAAAGAGGAACATCACATAATGATGAAAGATCAATCCACCAGGAAGATGTAACCATCCTAATTGTGTGTGCCCACAAACAACACGAACACATGAAACAAAATATATGAAGCAAATACTGATAGAGCTGAAATGAGAAATAGACGAATCCAGA
The DNA here is from genome assembly GCF_041296235.1 of Equus asinus. Lineage (NCBI taxonomy): Eukaryota > Metazoa > Chordata > Mammalia > Perissodactyla > Equidae > Equus > Equus asinus. The sequence continues at coordinate 93,233,931 of NC_091820.1, forward strand.
ATTAAAATGGTAGATGTCAACATCCCACTCTCAATAACTGATAGAACAGCTAGACAGAAAATGAATAAGAATAGAAACTAAACACCACAATTAACCAGCAGGATCTATGTGATAGATACATGGAACACTACATCCAACAAGAGCAGAATACACAGTTTTTTTGATTGTCCACAGAACATTCACAAAGATAGTCCATATTATGGCCCATGAAAAAGAAACTCAACAAATGTAAAGTAATTGAAATCATACAGTGGGTTCTGTGACGATAGAGAAATTAAATCAAAACAATAACAAGAAAAATTATAAACATTTGAAAACTAAAAATCACGCTCTAATTAATTTGTTGGTCAAAGAGGAAGCTTCAATGAAATAAAAAGAATACATAGAAGTGAATAACAATGAAAATTCAACATATCAATATATGTGGGATGCCTCTAAAGCAGTTCTGACAGGAAAATTTATACCACTAAATGCTTACATTAGAAAACAGGAAATATTTCCAACAAATAATCTAAGCTCCTGCATCAAGAAACAGGAAACAACATCAAAATAAATCCAAAACAAGCGAGAGAAAATAAATAATAAAGATAAGAGCAGAAATCAATGAAATTTAAAAAGGAAAATAATAGGAAAAGATCAAGGAAGCCTATAATTCAAGAGGCAAGGAAAGAAAAATTGAAGGAGAAATTAATAAAACAGAAATTAATAGAAAATAAAATTAATACAAGCTGATATTAAAATCATACATTTCAAAGGTAATCTCAGGGAAAGATTAAGTTAAAATGTATAAAACAAGATCACAAAAGTAAAGCTCTAACATAGAAATTATGAAAAAAATGTAAATGAGTTGAATTGGCCCATTCAAAGACAGAACTCCAAATTTAATAAAACACAAATTTTAAGTATAGATCTTTATAAGATATACAACTACAAAAATATGCTTTAGAAAACAAAGATTCAAAGAATCTTTATTAGGAAACTGTATCAGGAAAAAGCAAATAAAATAACTTACAGGTTGTAATGCCTTTTAAGCATAATAGTATTTAAGGCAAAATACAATAAACAGGGGAAAGAAAGGCGTGTGTTCATAATGAATGCGATAATCTTAGACAAAACAAACACAAAAACTGGAAAAAATTTCTATAAATTACAAACAATAGAAAATTGTTAGGGATACATAATCTGACCATATGTAAGAAAACTAGAAATTAGCATCAAACATGATTCCAATAATTGAACATTTCAAAACACTTCCCAAAATAGCTTGAGTCATATTGTGTGTGAATGTGCGTGTGTGTTTATGTGCGTGTGTATGCAAATAAAATCAGGATGGACAAACTCCAAGCTGTAACTATAGAATATATATAGGGGTGGATTTACACAGGTTTTAGTTTTCACTATTTGCTCATTTTCTGAGAATCAGAATGCACTTGGATATGGCGTATTATTTTGTTTCCTAAATTTTGTGTTTTTCATGGGATGGCAATTTACACCAAGTAATTTCCACCAAGTGACACCTCCATTTCTACTGCCAGTTACTACAAATACTTTAGGAACATCAAAGATTCAGGTATCAGAGTACATTCAAATCTCAGCTCCACTGCTTACTAGCTTTGTGGTCATAGAAACATTACTTAACTTCATTTACAAAATAGAGATAAATCCTCATAAGTGTGTTTAGAAGATCAAATGAGACGTTGGGTTAAAGAGCTTAAAACAGTGGCTGGTATTTAGTAACTGCTCAAAAAATGTTAGTTTCTTTTCTTCTTCTCATTGCCCTTGTACACTCAAGAGATGGACATGCTCTTTTTTAAATTTTTTTATTTTATTTTTTTATTGAGTTAATGATAGGTTACAATCTTGTGAAATTTCAGTAGTGCATTATTGTTTGTCAGTCATGTTGTAGGTGCACCACTTCTCCCTTTGTGCCCACTCCCCACGCCCCCCTTTCCCCTGGTAGCCACTAATCTGTTCTCTTGTCTACATTTTTAAATTCTTCATATGAGTGGAGTCATACAGAGATTGTCCTACTCTAATTGGCTTATTTCACTTAACATAATTCCCTTAAGGTCCGAGATGGACATGTTCTTAAGTTCAACAAATGGGACACACTTTTCCGGGGCCATGAATCCCTAACAATTGATTCAAGCACAGAAGAAACAGTTGTTGTTTTCTTTTTAATAGTCTTCTCTGTAGTGATGCTCTTACTGTCACTGCTATTGGCCATGTTAAGATTCTTGCTTACTAGTAGTGTAGGAAATATCTTGGTTCCTATTTTCAAATTTAGATCACAAGTCTCAAATAGCTGTGCATTCAATACCCTTCCAATAAATTCCTATCTTGTTTAATTTGGCTTGTAAATTTTGTGTAACCTGTAATGCTCTTTATGTGCATTTTAAATTTTAAAAAGTATTGTCAGATTATTTTACAAAATAGTTGTGGCAATTCACAAATAATACTAGAGATGTATGAAATTTCTTACTTTTTCCAATACTCATTAGCACCAGATATTATTGCTCATTTTAAATTTTAACCACATGAATGATAAAAATGTCTCATAATTTTAAGTTAACATTTCTTCAAAAACCAGAGTCACGAGAGTTTTTCATATCAATTATATACATTTTCCTCATTTCTTCTGATTTTTCCATTGGCTCCATTGTTTTTTTCTCATCAGTCTGCAGATATGTGTTAAGAATATCAATACTCTTGGGGGCCAGCCCGGTGGCGCAGCGGTTAAGAGTGCCCATTCCGCTTTGGTGACCCAGTGTTCACCGCCTCGGATCCTGGGTGTGGACATGGCACCGCTTGTCAAACCATGCTATGGTAGGCATCCCACATATAAAGTAGAGGAAGATGGGCACGGATGTTAGCTCAGGGCCAGTCTTCCAAATATTTAAAATCCCTTATTTTTTTCCAATACTTTTAGTGGTGCCACATCTGACATAATATTTTTCTTAAATCAATACTCATTATAAAAATTCTATACCAAATAATTCAACACATATATAAACAAGAAAACATGGCTGATAATATCTAATTGTTTTTGCACATCAATTTCATACTCATCTGCCATATTATCAAAAATAAAAAGTCTGACAAGACCAAGTATTGGTTGAAATATAGGGAAACAAATGTTCTTATATATACTCTGCTGAGAGCGCAAAGTGATGCAATCACTTTAGACAGTGATTTGGTATTATCAAGTGAAGTTGAAAAATTTGCATATCCTTACAAACCAGATATTCGACTTATAGATGTGTATCTTAGATAAACTCTTGTGCCTGGAAAGCAGGAGACTTGTAGAAGGATACAAATTGTAAAAGTGAAAAGTTGGAGAATAGATAAATAAGTTATGATTTATTTTATTGATGAATTACTGACACATTTACAGTGAATGAGCTTGCTCTAAATGAATCAATAAGGATAGTAATCAAAATGTAATTTTGTGTGAAAAGCAAGTTGGAGAATAATATGTAATGTGATAACATTTGTATAGTTTTTAAAAATATACAAAGCAACATTGTTTTGCTTATGGATACATATATCAAATAAAAGTAAGAAAAATAATTGGTGGGTGTGACAATTAATTTCATACATCATCTTGACTGGGCCATAGGGTACCCAAATATTTGGTCAAACATTATTCTGGGCATTTCTGTGAGGGTGTTTTTGGATGAGAGTAACATTTAAATTAATAGACTGAGTAAAGCAGCTTGCCCTCCTTAATGTGGGTGGGCCTCATCTAATCGGTTGAAGACCCGATTAAAGCAAAAAGGCTGACCTTTCTGCCAGTAACAGAGAATCTATTTCTATCTGATGGACACTGCCTTTTTCCCTGCCTTCATACTCAAATTGAAACATCAGATTTCCCTGGGTCTTGAGCCTGCTCTCCTTCTATCTGGAAGTAAACCACCTGCTCTTCTGGGTCTCCTGCTTGCCAACTTTTCCTGCAGATCTTGGGGCTTGCCAGCTTCAATAACTGCATGAGCCAATTCTTTGTAATCAGTCAATCAGTTTCTCTCTATATAGATAGATAGAGAGAGAGAAGGATAGACAGATAGATATTGGCTCCGTTTCTCTGGAGAATTCTGACTAATACTGTAGGATATATGCTACATTCACAAGAGAACATGCTTCCAGGAAGGTATGGAGCAGTATGGGGTTGGTGAGGATGGAAAGGAAGACTCCAACTTCACCTCTATCATCTTTGCTTTTAATTTTTAATTTTTTTTTAAAGATTGGCACCTGAGCTAACACCTTTGCCAATCTTCTTTTTTTTCCTTCTTCTTCTCCCCAAAGCCCCCCAGTACATAGTTGTATATTCTAGTTTCAGGTCCGTCTGGTTGTGCTACATGGGACGCCACCTCAGCATGGCCTGATGAGCAATGCCATGTCCGTTCCCAGGATCCAAACTTGCAAAACCCTGGGCTGCCCAAGCAGAATGAGAAAACTTAACCACTTTGCCATGGGCCAGCCCCTCATCCCTGGTTTTTAAATAAAAGAAAATTTAAAAATGTTAGCATTTTTAATAATGAAATTGTTATGTTATTCTCTGCATATTTCTGTATTTTAAAACTTTTCTTAAAAAACAGTTTCTCTACATAGTACTTTCATTGATATTCAACTATAAATACTCTATCATTTCCATTGTATTTTTTCCTAAAACTGCAAGTTATTTAGCAATGCATTTGGGAACTGAAAAGTGTTTTTTTTCTTTTTCTTTTTTTTTTTTTTGAGGAAGATTAGCCCTGAGCTAACATCTGCCGCCAATCCTCCTCGTTTTGCTGAGGAAGATTGGCCCTGAGCTAACATCTGTGCCCATCTTCCTTCACTTTATATGAGGGACGCCTACCACAGCATGGCTTGATAAGCAGTGCCAAGTCCACACACAGGATTTGAACCAGCAAACCCTAGGCCGCTGAAGCGGAATGTGCCAACTTAACTGCTGCACCACCCAGCCAGCCCCTGAAAAATCTTTAAATGTTATTTTCTGGTTTATTTGTATCATGGTCAGAAACTGTGCATGTTACCTATTATTTGAATTCTGTTGAGGACTTTATGCCCTGGTACACAGTCAAATTTGTAAATCTTCCTCGTGTACCTGAAGATAGTTTATGTTCTCTACTTGTTGAGTGTGTGATAAAGTTTATTATTATTGTTGCTCTAATGTTATATATGTTTACCAATTTTTTGTCTGTGCAATTCATCAGTTTTTAATGAAAATTTGATAAAGTCACCTACTATTTTTTATGATTTTGATGTGAGGTCATCCATGGATCCAGCGTCATTCTATCATTGCTTCTCCAACACTAGGATATTCCATATGCATGGTCCAAGAAGTCTCATCATTCTGACCATATTCCAAGTAGTAGAATAAAGGAAAGCAGGAAGGAGGGCAATGTTTTATGCCTTAAGTACACATCTCAGAAATTTGACCCATCACCTCTCAGCACATGTCTTTAGCCCAAACTTGATCACATAGCCACACATGGATGTAAGGGAGATTGAGAACTGTGGTCCTTATTCTTGGTGGTTATGTGTGGAGCTCAAATTGGTGGTAGCAATACTAATGAAGATGGGAATCTAAGATTCCAGAAGCAACTAGGAGCCTCGATCAGTCATGTCAGGAGACCACTTCTGGAATGGATGAATGCCAACTGTGTTCAGTGTCTTTGTCCTTTATCTCAAGATTCAAATTTCAGGGAAGGAGCATATAATTGCATAGCATGTGCTCATCCTTTGGCTGGGGGTGTGTGTAGGTACAGATGCTGATTACTTTCCCACCAGGTTGTCTCAAATAGGGAAAAGGTAATTGGTCAAAATGAAATTGGAGTGCTCTTTTGAAGAATGAATAGCTGCTAAACAATCAAAACACAGCAAATATCCACTATAAAAACAAATATAAAATGTATTCAGCCATAGAGAGTTATTTGTTGAGCTATTACTGTTCACCAGGGATCATACTATGTTCTACAGATACAAAAATGAATAAGGTGTCATAGTTAGCTTCATAAAACTCATAGTCTAATGCAAGAACTCAGGGTTCTATAATATAATATAGGAAATTTTAGAAAGATAAATAGCAGATAACGTGAATAAATTTGTCTTGAACCACATCTGACATAAAGTGAGCTCTCTAAACGTCCTGTAAAGTCTATAGGAAGAAAATCACTCTGAGTTTACTAGAAAATCCAGTGACTTATTCCCCGAGCATTTTTTTCTACAAGTCATAAATAATTGCAGATTTTTTCAAAAATATGCATATTATGTATTTTGCCACAATAATTATTTTCCCCTTCTTAAAGTTTCTATTTTGAAATAGTTTGAATCACAATAAGTTATGTACTTAGTACTAATAAGTACTAGTAATAAACTAGTACAGAAAACTTCCATGCACTCTTCCTCCAGCTTCCCCCAATGATAATAACTTACATAATCATATTACATTACCTGGGTATATTTTTTCTTTTTTTGGTGAAGAAGATTGGCCCTCAGCTAACATCTGTTGCCAATCTTTCTCATTTTTCCCCCTATCTCCTCAAAGCCCCAGTACATAGTTGTGTATCCTAGTTGCAAGTCATTCTAGTTCTTCCATGTGGGATGCTGCCACAACATGACCTGATGAGCAGTGCCCAGATCCATGCCCAGGATCTGAACCAGTAAATCCGGGGTCACTGAAGCAGAATGCACAAACTTAATCACTTGGCCATGGGCTTGCCCCTGGGCATCTTTTTTTAAAAAATATTTTTTGTTGTTGAGGGTATGTATATATGCCCGTACACATGCGTTAGTCAAGGTTCTCCAGAGAAACAAGACAAGTAAGAGGAGATTTGCTATTATGGAGGCTGAGCTATGCCACGATATGCTGTCTGCAAGCTGGAGAACCAAGAAAGTCAGTAGTATAATTCAGTCTGACTCCAAAGACGTGAGAACCAAGGGGCTGCCGGTAGAAGTCCCGGAGTCTGAAGGCCCAAGAAGCAGGAGTTCCAATGTCCGCGGGCTAGAGAAGATGTACATCTCAGCTCAAGAAGAGGGAGACAGAATTTGCTTTTCTTCCACCTCTTTGTCCCATCCTGGCCCTCAACGGATTGGATACTGCTTGTTCACATTGGTGAGGGTGGATCTTCTTTACTCACTACTAATTCAAATGCTAATGTCTTCCAGAAACACGGTCTAAGACACACCCAGAAATAATGTTTTATCAGCTATCTGGGCATCTCTTAGTCTGGTCAAGTTGACACATAAAATTAACCATCACAACATCTTAGTTGTGCTAACCTACCTTTCTCTTATAAATCCTTTTCTGACCAATTTAAACTACATTCAGTGGTATAATCAGGCATGCAGAAGCTGCATATTATATTTCATAGTTATTAAGAGTTTTTGAAAGAAAAGAAGTTAGCAATGCTTAGTTGCCTAGCCTGTAGCTCTCTCATTTTGTGTGTGTGTATGTAGAGAGAGAGAGAGAGTTTATAAGCACCAGTAAGCAGCTTGCATAACCTTCTTTAAATTTTAGAAATAACTCCATTTTCTTTTCCTTGGTTTTAGAATGACTATTAGATTCCTTTTCTAACACCCAAAGTAGAGTACTCGAGAGAAAATTATTTTGATTGGAACATAATAGGCATAGATGGTACCATCAACCTAAATTTTATTTATTCCTGGTCAATAGTTTCTGTGTTACCAAATACTCTTAGGAAAATAATTATTTCTTCTTGGACCAAAATGTATAGAGGGAGATTGGTTTAGTGACTAAATAATCACAGTGAACCACCTACTCTGTTAGAGTAAACCAAGGCTTGTGGTGGTAAATATGGTTAATATAATTACTTAGGTACGTGTGTCCTCTCTGACTCCCTTACTTACTCACTAACTCACTTATATAAAGAAGCAAGTGTAACAGGGAGAATAATGACCCCTTAAACACTGGCCTTGGAGAAATGCTACGGGCTGGTAGTTAGCAAATCCTCCTACTGTTGGAAATGGGCTGACTAAAATTCATATTAACTCCCCCCCCCCAGCTTCCACCCCCTCTAAGAATTTGCTCTGGACTAAGGCAAAGAAAAGTGATAATTTGAAAGCTTTTCTGGCTCTTTGAGTAGCCGGGAGGTACACTACAAGCGTAGATGGTTGTGTTGTTTGGAATGGACGTAGTAATGAGGCCCATTTCCTATTGATAGACTTCTGTCATATATATTTTTATCTCCTTAAATGAGCAGAGGAAGAAGTGACACTATTCTGAATAATAATATAAAATGTTTTCTGCACTATGGGCAGAGTATATCTATGTTAATTCTCCTGAACATAAACCTAGACTCTACTGCCTCTAAGAATTGTGGTTTTTCCTTGGTAAGTATAACTGTGTGTGTTAGAGAGAGAGACGGAAAGAGAAAACGAGAAAGAGAGAGAGAATAGTTAACCTTTGGATGATCATAAGACACAAGACCAGGGGAAACACTATCTTCACCTTCCACTTCTGAGAAAGACCTCAGGCAACTGAATCTCGGAGGGACAAGGTCCATCCTTGACTGTTCTGAAGAAGAGTTCCCTTTCCTCACCCACTTTGTCCACTTCATCCATGACTGTAAAGTTTTTATTCCTAACTTAGGCTTCGGAAATGTGCTGCTCCATGTCATTGTGTGCTATGGATTGCACTCGGTTCTAGTAGTTGAGGGGGTGGATCCTGGAGAAAGTCCAACCCCTGTACTCAAAGTGGGATTTCCCTGTGATTTAGGGGATAGTTGAAAACTGGTACTGTAGAATTTTTAAGAAAATAAATCTCTTAGAAGAGTATAGAAAGACTAGATTTTGAGACGGGAGGAAGGAACTATTGGGGTCCATGAGTGAAAATTACAGGAAGAGCTTAAGATATTTTTCCCTTGAACTACTCGTACAGCATATTCAGCATATAATTTTGCATTTCTCTTCTGACTTTGCAGTTTCCTTTTATTACTTGTAGTATTTTATTAAATTATTGTTGTATGTTTTAAATCCTTACCACTGCTATACCATGCAGATGTGACAAAGATGGTTATTTACACATAACCTCCCCATGTAAGCAAATGTCTTGGTAGCAGAATCACATCAAGGAGTAAATAACCCCAGAGTTCCAGGCAGTGATGTGCATCAAAGAAAACAGTGGTCCTCAGCAAAGGTAGGAGCAAAAAGGAAGAGTATATCAAATTAAGAAGCAGCTATCGAGTAGATAATTCAGAAAAGAGTGTGAGACAAAATTATTTTTTCCAAAATATACTAGGTGCAGGTGACCCTTAGTGCATGTTGAGGAAGAGGTTGACTTCGTATTACTAAATGTTTTTCCTCTATATTCATGCATTTTTCCCAGTGACATTCACAGTGCAGTATCCTTCCTGTTCTTTGAAGCTTCCCACAGTCAGGAATAAAATGGTTTGTCTCATGAGGGTCAGTAAAACTTACCCTAGGGCTATCATCCATGCATTGGCAGCTTTGTATCAGGTCAAAAGCTGGGAACTAATATATAAGGCGGGATCCAAGCTTGCCTGCTTTGCTCAGGACTGAATTTTTTTCTGAGTTGGCAGTTATGAGTTCAAAGAACTAAATACACATTGTGGTGATATTCGCTCTAAACCTGTGCTAAATGATATTCAGGTGGCTAGCTGTTTACCACTAATGGGATTCTTTTTTCCCTGATACACAAGCCCCTTCCCTTGTTATCCATATTGGAATACTACAAGGTCTATTCATTTTTTTCAATAGTCTTTGACCATTACTACTGCATTCTGCATTGCTGTTTAGAGTAAAGTCAGGAATAATAAGAACCTAATGAGTTAATGCCTGCATTTAGTTCAGGTTTTTTGCTATGACCTGTGTCTATGAGAAAGAAGCAAATTATAGGAAAATAAGTCAATATCAGGTTTTTATAAGTTTTGTTTATTTATTTCTTGTATAGCTCTCTTGTCTTGGTCAGATTCAATTCAAGTTTCTGCACCATTTGTATCTAAAAAGAAAAATCCTATGAGCACAGTATGCAAAGTCCTTTCTTCACTTTCATGAGTCCCCTTTTAACACTGAGAGGAGATATGCCTTAAACCGGTTATTTTCTAACACCCTAATTATTGGATATCAACTGAGTGGTCATCCAGGTGATGACAGAAGCTGGCTAGGAAACAGGCAATTTGATAGGGAGGAGAGCATGCCAAATAGGAGAAGATGCTGATGGAGGTCAGGGGTGTAGGAAAATAGCCAAGGACAAACTTGGCTTCCATCACAGTTTTGTTGGCAGCCAGACCCTGTTTATATTAGCAAGGGCTAGAGTTAACAAGGATGAGCCTACAGCAAACGAACAATCCCAACCTGTTAATGAAAATATTCAATCCTGTTGACTAGGTTGTAATTACTAAGGTAAAAGAATGGATATATCACTTTAAAAAAGTGATTCCCAAGCCAATTCACAAGAGACAATATAACTCAAAATGAAGCTAAACTAACAATGCCATTGTGCCAGGGCATTGTGTCGGGGCATGGGTGTACAATCTCTAAAGATTTTTTCCCTTTCTTTCCATCTCCATTTCACGCATCAAATAAGTTTTCAAATATTAATTACTTGATGTGTTTACACAGAAGATACTTTAACAAGTCTACAAAAAGCACACTCAATATCCATTTTTCATGCTCATTTTGAAACTCCATAATAAATGACTCTTTGAAAAAATATGCATAATGTAAAGAAATTTCCTATCATCTTACAGTTTACAACATTTTCCCCATCTTTAATTTTATTTGAGATAGAACATATATGTTACTATCCTCCACTTTTCAGATGATGGTACTGAGCACAGAAAAGTTTAATAAGTTGCTCAAGCTCATTCAGTAAGTATTTGAACCAGAGATCAAGTCCCAAGTCTGCTGACTCCAATCTCATCCTCTTTTCACCACTCTTTGCTTTTTCTGGTAATGGTAAGAGGTGAGCTGAGGAAGGGACCTTATTTTTTTTTGACCAATATAAGTTTTTCCTAGGTTGGACCAGAGAATACACAGTTATCAGAGTGAAATAATACCCCATGAAACCTGCTTCAGAGCCTTCATTAGCTTATTTAAACATACCCTTTTTTGTAAAAAAAAAAAAAAAAGGGGGAGGTACATAAGCAATGATCTTTGGGACCAAAGACCAAGTGGGGAGCATTGCCAGAAGACAACATCCACATTAATTAGTATCCTATCTTTAACCTTATCAAAGAGGTTACGTTTAACTAGGACCCTGACCTTGATTTCTGTTGTCTTCTTGCGAAAACATTGCCTATCCTATTAGAAAGCAAGCCTCTTAAATTTACACTTAATTATGAAACTCAAGCACACTTTCATTTACTGACAGCTACTGATGCTTCTAATGAAGTCAGGTGACTGTAGTTCAAATAAACAAATGATTATAGTTGACAGTAAAAGTGTAAACAAGGTCCTAATTAAATTAATGAATATGCTCACTGTTGTGGTTGTCCCCTAGGACACAACTTGTATTTAGTTATCAGGAGTCCAACAGAAAGGGAAAAAATTAATGTCCATGGTCAGAAAGTCAAAGTCCCTAGGCTAGAGAGTAGGAATCGCTGGCATTTTGCCAGTTTATAGACTCTTCCTACATGTGGATGGCTGCTTATATTCTCTTTTAACCTTTCATGTAAACTGTTCAAAACAGTGAGGATTGAAGGCATCCTTCCAGGCTTGCACTACACTTGCCATTTGGTGTTTGGAACAGAGTTCATTACACAACCCTATTCTCATATTCTAGTAAAACTACTGAGCTTTAAATAGAAGTAAAATTCTCAAGGCATATAATTTTTTTTTAAAAAAGAGCATGCAATATATAATGGAATAAAAATTAGATTATTACAGGTTTCTTTTGCAATGCTTTATGCCACAAGTAAATGGAATGACATATATAAGGTACTCAAAAAAAGAAAATGTGAGCCAAGCTTTTGCATCCAGAAGAATTCGCTTTAGAATTCAAGGCTCACATAAACAGAAAAAACAAAACTAAAATTCAAATGGAACCATAAAAGACCCCAAATAGCCTAAGGAATCCAGAGAAAAAACAAAGCTGGAGGCATCATACTTCCTAATTTTAAACTATATTGCAAAAGTATAGTAATCAAACAGTATGTTACTGACATAAAAACAGACACATAGACCAATGGAACAGAATAATCTCAGAAATAAATTTATGCATATATAGTCAGCTAATATTCGACAAGGGAGCCAAGAATGCTCAATGGGAAAAGGATAGTATCCTCAACAAATGGTGTCATGAACACTGGATAACCACATGCAAAAGAATGAAATTGGACCCCTATCTTACACCATATACAAAAATTAACTCGACATGGTTTAAGGGTTTAAACATAAGACCTGAAACTATAAAACGTCGAGAAGAAACATATGAAAAAGCTCCTTGACATTGGTCTTGTTGATGAATTTTTGGATTTGACACCAAAAGTACAAGCAACAAAATCAAAAATCAACAAGTGGGACTACATCAAACTAAAAGGCTTCTTCACAGCAAAAGAAAATCAACAAAATGGAAATAGAACGTACAAAATGGGAGAAAATATGTTCAAATCATATATCAGATAAGCCGTTAATATCCATAATATATAAGGAACTAATCTAACTCAATAGCCAAAAAAAATCTGATTTAGAAATGGGCAAAGGACCTGAATAGATATTTTTTCAAAGAAAATAGACAAATGACCAGCAGGTACATGTAAACATTCTCAGCGTCACTCATCATCAGAGAAATGTAAAGCAAAACTATGACAAGATATCACCTCACACATATTAGAATGGTTATTATCAAAAAGACAAAAGAACACAAATTCTGATGAGGATGTGGAGCAAATGGAACCCTGGTGCACTGTTGCTGGGAATGCAAAATGGCACAGCCACAATGGAAAACAGTATGGATGTTCCTCAAAAATTAAAAATAGAACTACCATATGATGCAGCAATCCTGCTTCTGGGTATATATCCAAAGAGATGAACTCATTATGTTGAAGTGATATCTATACTTTCATGTTCATTGCAGCCTTATTCACCATAGCCAAGACACAGAAACAACTTAAATGTCCATTGATGGATGAATGGGTACAGAAAACATAGTATATACATGTAATGGAATATTATTCAGCCATAAAAAAGAAGGAAATCCCGCCATTTGCAACAATATGGATGGACCTTGAGGGCATTATGCTCAGGGAAATAAATCAGACAGAGAAAGACAAAACTGTATGACCTTACTTATATGTGAAATCTAAAGAGGCCAAATTAATTAAACAGAGAGTAGAATGGTGGTTGCCAAGGACTGAGGAGTGTGGGAAATGGGGAGATATTGGTCAAGGGGCACAAGCTTTCAGTTATAAAATAGATAAATTTTGAGGATCTAATGTACAGCATAGCAACTAGAGTTAACAAAACTGTTTTGCATAATTGAAATTTGCTGTGAGAGAAGAGCTTTATTGTTCTCACCATAACACAACCAACAGCAAAATGGTAATTATGTGAAGTGAAAGATGTGTTAACTAACCTTATTGTGGTAATATATATTTGCATCAAATTAGCACACTGTACACCTTAAACTTACACAACATCATATATCAATTAATCTCAATAAAGGATGAGGGGGAAAAAAGTAAAGAACAAAAAATGTTATTCAAGTGCAAGAACTCAAGGAGTATATTTCCTAAGATCTCTTTCTGAGAAATCTTGAAAATAAGACTCAAACAAGCAAAATCACTAGAGGAACAGCAACCTAAGGACTGGTAGTGACCAATAAATATATAATAACGTGAAACTGAGACGAAGTGAATGTTATAACAGAAAAGGTATACATCTAAATGGCTATGTTTTATGTCAAAGTAGATATAAAACAATTGGAAAAAATGAAGGGGGGATAGAGAGAAAATAAACAGAAAAAACAACTATTTTCAGTAACAATATTGGGTGATAGTTTTAGTATTGTTATTCTGGGACTGTTTTGTCTGTTATTAGATTGAGCAAATGAGTAATTGTGTGATAACTGAATTGTACCATCCTCTGTATTTTTGGGAAGCAGGGCTCTTCACGTAGAAAGAAGGAGATATAAAGGTAATACAGTAAAGGATGAGTAAAAATCCCGTACTACTGCTTTAGAATTGCAAGTATAATATGAACTCAGAATTATATACAAAGATAGGAAATTATATACACATATATAATATATATGTTATATGGAAAATTGTAATTATGATATGCATATTATGTTTTATGTATTATGCAATTTTATATATTGCATTTCATATATTACAAATATATAATTTGTATTTGATGTATGTTCTCTGTAAAACATATATAATATATGCAATTGTAATTTTACATGTAACTTATATATAATATATATATAATTTTCTATTTATACTTGTTGAAATGCCTGGAAACAATGGCTAACCCTGTAGCAATGGTCTTGAAGTACCGTTTTCCACTAAAATGAAACAGGCCATTTTAGACAAATGGCTGATTCTATTTCTCTACAGAGAAAAGGTCTGGAGTCGGAAGGGTACATGATAAGCTTATAATATTTGGTTAGAAAACCACGTTGGTCCTGTCAAATTGGACTCAGGAGCAAAATTAAAGAGGCTTTCATTGGACAGAGATGGGACAATTTGAGCTTCAATAGGAATAACAATCAAAATGGTTTGAAATTCATCAGATACATTTAAATTCATGATTTCATAGTGATATCAGTACATAAAAATTAGAAAACTAAATAAGATGATATTTAACAACTCATTTTCTGGCAAATAAAGAAAAGACTCAAGGATTCATATAAATTTTACCACTTGGTAATCAATTAGAACATATGGAGAAGTGTTTCTTTATGAAAGTATTCCAACTAATAATTAAAACAGAAATGAGAGAGCTGGACTATTATCCTATTCCAAATGCAATCAATTAATAAACGTAGGCATCAAGCATTAAGAGTTCCTGAGGACACTAAAAGAGGTAGCTAGACCTTACCAGTCCCCTGAGAAAAGAATACAGCGTGATTATATTTCGTCAAAAGGATCAAACTCAAGTTTATCAAACTTTGGATCCAGTTGCCAACTTGCAGGGAATATCAAGGAGAGAGGAATATATTAAACAGCAGGGTAAGAATGCAATCAGCAAGATCCGGACTGTGGGAAACTATAGGTCAAATGGCCCAAGTTAGTAACAGATAAATTGTAAGAGAAAATTTTTAAAAATGAAGGAGAAATTTGTAGATTAAAAGAGAGCTACAGAACATAACAATTGAAAAAAAATGAGAGTGACCAAACTATGATATCTATGGATGCATGTTTATGTGATAAAACTAGAAAGAAGTGTGAAGAATTGTTTTAATTTTGTGGTAACCAGGAATGGAGGAGGGTTATGATTAGGATGAGACACATGGAAGGGCTGCTGGTTGTCTGATACAATTTTATTTTTTGACCTAGATGGTGGTTACAAGGATATTTACCTCATAATATTTTATTGAGTTACATTGTGTGTGTGTGTGTGTGTTTTGTATCTCTGTTTTATTTTACAGTGAAAAAGTTACTTCAAAAACGATTGCATTCTCCATACTGTTTTCCATAGTGGCTGAACCAGTTTGCATCCCCTCCAACAGTGTATGAGGGTTCCTTTTTCTCTACAACCTCTCCAACATTTGTCACTTTTTGTTTTGGATATTTTTGCCATTCTAACAGGTGTAAGGTGATAACTTAGTGTAGTTTTGATTTGCATTTCCCTGAAGATTAGTGATGATCAGCAAGCTAAGTGCCCATCAACTGATGATTGGATAAAGAAGATATGGTATATATATATACAATGGAATACTACTCAGCCATAAAAAAGGATAAAATCATCCCATTCCCAACAACATGGATGGACCTTGAGGGTATTATGTTAAGTGAAATAAGCCAGATAGAGAAAGACGAACTCTGTATGACTCCACTCATATGTTGAAGTTAAACATAGAGACAAAGAGAACTGATTGGTGGTTACCAGGGGAAAGGGGGAGTGGGGGAAGGGCACAAAGGGTGAAGTGGTGCACTAGTACATGACTAGCAATAATGTACAACTGAAATTTCACAAGGTTGTAAACTATCATAATCTTAATAAAAAGTTATAAAAAATGATTGCATTCTATGTGAATGCAAGCTCAAAATATGATTAAAGTGAGATATCTGATCACCTCACTCCCATCAGAATGGTTATAATTAACAAGATAGGAGACAATATGTGTTGGAGAGGATGTGGAGAGAAGGGAACCCTCATACACTGCTGGTGGGAGTGCAAACTGGTACAGCCACTATGGAAAACAGTATGGAGATTCCTTAAAAAATTAAGAATAGATCTACCATATAATCCAGCTATTCTACTGCTGGATATTTATCCAAAGAACATGAAAACATGAATGGATAAAGATACATGCACCCCTATTTTCATTGCAGCATTATTCACAATAGCCAAGTCTTGGAAGCAACCTTGGTGCCCATCAAGGGAAAAATGGATAAAGAAGATGTGGTCTATATACACGATGGAATACTACTCAGCCACAAGAAATGATGAAATCTGGCCATTTGTGACAACATGGGTAGACCTTGAGGGTATTAGACTAAGTAAATAAGTCAGAGGGAGAAAGTCAAATGCTGTATGATCTCACTTGTAAGTAGAAGATAAACACAACGACAAACAAACACATAGAAACAGAGATTGGATTGGTGGTCACCAGAGGGGAAAAGGGTGATTAGGCACATGTGTGTAGTGATGGATGATAATTAGTCTTTGGGTGGTGAACACGATGTAATCTACATAGAAGTCAAAATATATAACGATGCACACCTGAAATTTATATAATGTTACAAAGCAATGTTACCGCAATAAACAAATAAAATAAAATAAATAATAAAATTAAAAAAAATTGAGATAGCTGGAAATAAACTTCAGTTAGCATTCAATCTCAAACCAAAAGTGAAGTAGCAACATCCAGGGCCAAAAGAAGAATTCTTGATGGTATAGGACACATGATTGTGTTCCCAGGAAAAAGACTGAGACAGAGACTAGAATGCAGGAGGTTTATTGCAGAGTGCTCTTGGGATCTCCATCTAAGAAAGGGAAAGGAAGAAAATGTAATTGGGAAGAAGTTGGACTGTGTGATGCAGTCTCAGGGAATTCCTTAGTTGATCCCACGGGAATTTTAAAATTGGGTATGGCTCTTCAAAGTTGTGGCAGTTTGGACAAAGAAACCAGGCTTTTCTGTTCCTTCCCACTGGATGATAAGCTTCTCTGGGAGTGAGTACAGATTGGATGCTGTCTGCAATTCTGAAGAGAACTGAAAGCTGATAGACATCTGCTCACGGCACTCCCAGAAGCTGAAGGAAGAAGTTCTTCAATGGAAAAAGGGATGGGAGCGGTGCACCACAGCATCCTCTGTGGTGATTACTTCCTGTCTCTAAATGTTTTCTTTCGTGTTTCCTTCTATATGTATCAATCTCTTAACTACTCTATTCACATTACAAACACTATATTTTAAATATCAGCATACTTGTGATTCTGGGAAATATTGCTCCCATTTTACAGATTGGGAAAAAAGAAGCTTCAGAAAGGTTAACAGCTATGGTAACCTTGCAACGTGGGCTTACTTTGGACCAAAGATGTTACCTATATTATTTAATTTGATATCTCAATAGCCTTATCAGTTAAGTACAGCTGGTTCCCTCATTTTACAAATGAGGAAGATAAAAATCCTAGAAGTTAAATGATTTGCCCAGCTAGTCAGTGGTGGAGCCAGGATTCTAATCAGTTCCCATCAGATCTGTATGAATCCGGCACCCTATTCTCAAGCAATATATTATACATCTTTGCAGAAATCGTCTAGACTCACAGAATAAAAGGGCCATCCAGGAATTTAATTCTGATTTCCCACCTCCAGGTGTTCAATCCCTCTCAGTGTGGCATTTCCTCAGAAAGGGCTTTATCTAAGGAGTCAATGGTTACCTGTCTAACTAGCAGATAAGAGTCTTTGGTCACTTAAACAAAAGAAGTCACAAAGGTCAACATTGTATTCACGCTACTGGACTAAGGGGTGAAAGTGTTTTGGGGGCCTTGAGGCCTTTGTAATCCCTCAGATGCCACCAAGCACACGATACCAGTTCTTCCTATGTAGAGTCACCCTACAGGCCACAGAATAATTAAGAGGATAGAAAGTATAATCAATAGGAACAAACTAGAAAAGATCAAAAGTCTTCGATCTGGATGAAATGAAGATCAAAGGTGAATTTTTCTAAAGTACGTAAAGGCTAGGTTGTGTAGAAAAGATGAGAGCAGACATCTCTTATGTCTCAGAGGATTAGAAATAAAAGGCAACTTTTTGAAGATTCAAAGAGGTCAATTTGGGGCAAATAGAAAGGCAACATTACTCTAAACCGCAGTAGCTAACCACCACAGATCATTACACCTTAAAAAGCAATATAAGCTGTCATAAATTGTTTCAAGAAGGTTCTAGTCAACTTATGGATGAGGAATTCAGAGTAAGAGAAGTGAGACATGGCCCTGCCTGAGTGTGAACCCGAGAGAAAAACTTGATGCTTCCTCATTCTGTCCTTTGGTGTATCTGTCTGAAATGCAACTCTAGGCTGTGTGGACTACGGCCCTGATTCATTCTACACTCTGGCTTCCTTTATCTTTCCCGAAAATACCAACTCCTTGTGCCTGGGGGCCATTATCTGTGCTTGGCACGGTCTTCCCCCCACTTTTTGTGAAGCTAGATTCTTATTTTTCACATCTCAGTTTCTGTTCCTACTCCAAGCCCTGCTATTCTTTAACTTAGCTTCCTCTTTTGTTTCCTTCAGAGTACTTATCACAATCTGTAATCATCCTGTGTATTTGTCTGTTTACTTGTTTATTATCTGTTTCTTCAACTAGAAGGTAAGCCTTATGAGGACAGGGCGCTTGGAAGTTTTGCTTGCAACCATAGCTCCTGCATCTAACCTAGTGCCTGTCATAAACACATACATTTATGGAGTGAATGAATGAGTGAATAAATAAATGAATGATTCAAGAATCTCATTTTTTTATTTTCTTATCTGTTGCATTCTTGAGACTCACTCTTTACTGTAATTTTTCTAATAACCTTCTAAGAAATCATTTCATGTACTAGCATGCACACACACATACAAAAAAGAAAGAAATTTTGCCTCTTCTGTTCTTATGGAGAGCCTTGATGAGAGTGGACGAATACGCATGCATTCGGTAGGCATAGCTGGCCTTGAGTGCTTTCTTCATTAGTTTTTCTGGAACACTTATTCAAATCAGCCTGACACTAGCAACATCCGAGGCCCATCTAGCTGCCCAAGGACCTCCGTACATATGCAGCGTGTTACTGCAGAGCATGCTGTACTTAATGGCAGCCCCTTGAAAGTGCAATACTTGGAATGCCTGGGGAATCTGCTTCCCCTGAAGAACCCTCCGTGAATCAGAATAGACACCCGATGACTGTAGTTGTCAGAATCCATGCATCAGCCGGTGGCAGAAGAGAGCTTTGTAAACAGACAGTCCCTTCAGTTTACAGCAAGTAACGAACTAAAAGACTAAGTAAGTAAGTAAACTAGGTAGATAAAGTAAAATAAAAATGATTCTAGTACTTTGGAATCAAGTCCAGAGATATAAATATATGTGACTTGTGGAATCTGGAGATTTTGATTGTTCAAAGTGAATTCCAATTTGCTATTCTCCTTCAGATGGAACAGCGCTGATTATTTATAGAGAGCAACATTGCAGGTTCTCCAGGGGACTGCTTACTATAGACAATTCACAGAGCTTTACGCCTCACCAGCAGTGTCATCTCAGGGCTAGTGTTGATTTAGACAGGGATATTGAGGAAGAAATAGACCTCAAAGGGATCGCCTTATATAATTTCTTTAGTAACAAGAGGCTAGACATACTCCTTGTGGGTTCCTTTGTTCTGAAGACTCTGCAGTCCCGCGATGTACTTGGAGGTACCTCAGCTCCTCAGCTCCCTAATGAAGGGCAGCCAGTGCACAGCAGTGAGCCCAGGGCCAGTCAGGATATTTTAGGCCCTGCTGCTGGGGTGTTAGCAACTGATTATGTGAAAATGGATCATGAAGAGTCAGCTGGAAAAAATGCAACTCATTAGCAACCTCCTTTGGTAAATAAATGATAGCACCAATCTGCTGAAGTCCAACCACTTCGGGAAAGACATTAGAAAAAGTCCAATGGTAGGAACAGGATGCCAAAGAACAGGATATAGAAAAGGGAGTTGATTTCTGTAAGACTTCTGTGTTTGATTATCTCTGTTTTTTGCACTCTGCATCACTAAGGGATTATCAAATTTTTGTTTCAAATATTTTATGTCCTTGACCCCAAATTCTTAAGTCTATGACAAGCTAGGATAAAATTCTTCAAAAATTCAAGAGTCCATACATTGTTAATAGATCATCTTTTAGTCAAAGTGATAGAAAATGCAAGCAACTATTCTCAAATGTAAGAATTACAGGGACACTTGCCAAAACTGGACCAAATAGGTAAGGATGAGTGGGAAATTTCTGCCAATGCTTTTCTCTTGTGGATACTCAGGTCTGCTGCTCCTTTCAGACAGTCACTTGAAGCTTTCACAGAAAGGCAGGAGGCAAGCAAGGACCTGGGAGAGTGATGAAATAAACCCAGTAAGCATTAGGGTTTCTTTCTTCTTTTTTTTCCAAAGATTGGCACCTGAGCTGTTGCTAATCTTCTTTTTTTTCCTTCTTCTTCTTCTCCCCAATCCCGCTGCCCCCCAGCACATAGTTGTATACTCTAGTTGTGAGTGCCTCTGGTTGCGTTATGTGGGATGCCACCTCAGCATGGCTCGATGAGTGGTGGGTGCCACGTCCATGCCCAGGATCTAAACTGGCAAAACCCTGGGCCAACCAAGCGGAGCACATGAACTTAATCACTCGGCCACGAGGCCAGCCCAGCATTAGGGTTTCAATAAGAGTCCACTGTTAAAAATATTTTTTTTTATTAAACCCCAGTTTATTCCTCTTCCAACTGAAACTTAAGAGTAGGAAATATTTGATTTAATTCATCCCTCAAATAAATCATGTCCTATAGAGCATGAAGGAAAAGTAATCAAGACGTCATGTAGTAAATACATGTGTCACTGATAAGACTGTTCTGAAGATTCTCTTCTCTCTAGCAAGAATTGTAGGTTATGAGAACTTTTCCCTGCTGTGGTACAGTGCTTGAGTTTCAGCCTATTCCAGAATGTTACTAAGATGTCAAATGCCACTAGAGGCAACACTCTGACACTGGAGACATAACTTTTCTAAATCCCTCTCAAATGACCCCTTGGTAAATACAAACCAAAGAACATAACAAAAAGGGAGCAGCATAAACTGCTTCAGTCCCTTGTGAGCATCAGCCTCCATCCTTTTGAAAAGTTTCACACATCAAATATAAAACTAAATTTAGGAATTTGGTGAAATCATTTTATACTTATCCTAGTGCCAGATAAAACCCTGAGCCCAGAGAAAGATTTTACCTCTAAATATTCATAGACTTCTCACCTCATGGGGAGTCAATATTAGGGTGAGGATAAAGAGCTTATACATGTGAAATGAAATAAATTACATCAGGATAACAAACGCGATAAACGCTTTTGTCCCCTCTACCAGATGGTATCTTCAGGAGCCATTTCTGTACTGCCATCTCTGGCATAGTAATGATGAGCCTAATTCTCTTCTCTTCCTGTGTTCTCTCTCCTCACCTGCCCAACACACACACACACACAAGAAGGGATATGTTTTCTCTAAACATCAAGGCAGCTTGACTATTCCTTTTTGGCTACAGCAGCACAATTTTCTCTCCAAAGAACCTATCCACAGTTACCAGTTTAGACCTTATCTCTCTGCTGTGCAGAATGTAAACTTGAAAAGAAAGAGAGTTGGTGCTAAGGGAATGTTGCTGCACCTTCCCGAGAGGTGAAATGTCTATGAAGTGATCAGCAAGAGGCATGCACTCTTCTTGTTCTATTACTGTACAGAAGGAGCTGAATTTTCTCACTTTGGTCCAGAATTGTGTAGACTACTATCTAGACCATGGGGAGGAGAATCAAATATTCTCTCTTACTCTAATTATGAGGAACATGATGGTGGTGGTGATGATGATGATGATGATGACGACGACAGTGATGATGACAATGAAGACATAAGAGAGAAAAAGTGTTCAAATCACTATATATGCAGTACTCTTATGTAAACCACACAGATGATAGGGCAGGAATGCACATGGCCTAACTCATGACTGAATCTCTTCTTTTGTCTCTTAAAAGATCTATTTCCATTGGTTCTTAAATTGACCTCCCCCCTGTCTTGGGATTTAAGATAATGGCTCTTACTTTTCTGAATCATTGTTGCCTGTCCGAGATGCTGCCTCTGGGATTGTGTCTTAACTTTACGCCCATGCCATGACCTAGCCTGCTCTTCCTCTATCCACTGGTTCTCATCAGACTGAGGATTCTAGATACTCTTACTTGTATTGATGTCAGGCTCTGGTTGGGAAAGTGTTTTCAAGTCACAATAATGTCAACCTGGTGCCTGTGGTCAAAGGTTTCTCTTGTATAATGTTGTTGATACAGAATAGTGTTTCTTATTCCCCCTGTAGTTGCATGCATGCCATTTCAGTGGCATTTCAGGTTCACGAGGCACTTCCCTGGGAATTGTTATGTCTACATCCTTGGAGCCCAGAGCTCTATAATCAATTGCCATTGTGGAAAAAGATATATTGTAACATTCTGAGCAAGTTGGCTAACTGTGTTGTGACTTTTCTGTTACCCCATCTATAAACCATGGGGTTTATACATGTCACCTCAGGAAGGTATTATGAGAGTTAATGAACCAGAGGTTGTAAGGGGGATTTAGTCTGTCGGATGAAAGGTGCTGCTTAAGTATAGAGCATTCCAGTTTTATGTGGCCTGATTCTTCAGGGCCAAAGCAACATATCAGGAAGTCACGGTACTGCTATTAAAGGGCAGAGGGCACCATCAGTACATTCTCAATGTAAGGTATAAACACAGTCTCCAAAAGGAGTGGTTTGGGGTTTTATAATGTACGGTTCAGCAGTGGCTCCTTTCTTTGCTGCAGCTGCCACATCCCCTGCATGATAAAATTAGTCTCATTTTGCCCAATTTGTCCTTGGTTCCCTTGACACAACATGCATTCCCTCAAAATCCTTTTTGGTTGAAATGAACTATGGTACAGAAATATAAGGTGTACAAATACATCAGCTAAAATGGATGATAAGAGAACAAACCTGCAGGGCAAGCAGTGCCTCTGGCAGGTTTTTAGCTGTTCCTTTTGAGATACAAAAGCAAGAGGACATCTGCAGCTAAGATGCATTAAGGGGTTTTTGTTATCACAACAGTGCGAGAAGGTACAGCAAGCCAAATGGGGCAAACGTAATATGCTACCTCCAAAGTAGCATTTGTGAGATTTGTCGCACAGAAGAGACAAACACTTGGATTATGAGACCTTTCTAAAGGACTCTAATTCAGCTAACATTACTTAGCACTGTCACAATTCTGCGGGGACCATTCTATTTGACTTGGGGTTTGCTTTCTGCCCAGCTGAGTCCCCTACCAGCCACAGTAACTCTCATCTGCTCGGAGTTCAACTTCTTCTATCACGCACTGGCTGTTCCCAGCAGTCCTTCCCAAAAGGGTCCTACAGTTCACTATTTTGGGGGACTCTTATTTATTAACATTTTAAATTAGCATACTTTAAAAATATTCTTGCCTACCATCATTGAAGCAAAGTTCACATTTATAATGAGGTTAGCTGTAAGGAATTGAGAATGCTCTTCCTTGTGCTTGTAATTCTTGCAGACACTTCTCACTTTCCATAATAAAGTTGGTTTTTCTAACCAGGAGAAAAGACCATAAATATTCACAAGTTTGGAGAAAAATACATTTTTGTTTTCTGAATAATGAAAGAAAAATCAGCAGTCTGCAAACAGAGAAGTCGGACAAGTGTGTTTCCTGGTTTTTCCCCTCTGTGCAGGCGGCTCCTTGCATTCTTTCCTTCACTTACTCCTACCCTCCTTGTAGGACTAAGTAAAGCAGAAATAAAAGACTCCCTCTTGGTTTCCCCCCACTCTGAGATACCCTAAGGCCTACAAGATGATACTTTCTCCATTATAGCCAGTCGCTGTAAATCAGCTGTGTGAATAAGAACACTTGAATCCTTCTAGACCTGCATGTTTACTAAGTTTTACAAGCTGAAAAGCACAGGCTCTTGGGGTATTAGGGGGTGTTTTAACATTAAAACAGTTCTGCCTGATGCTGTGAATACAGCTACAAAAACACAGAAATCAGTTTTCTCCTTCCTTTGCCACGGAGCTGCAGTTTTCCCCAGGAGCCTTTGACACTTTCTACTTTATGCACCACTTCTTCAGATAGTGTATAGTCTCTTTCACAGTCCTTTTTGAAATACTCAAATGTTCAGCGTTCATTCACATTTTCATAGGAAGACAACAGAGCTTTGCATGTTTTTGAAGATTAACAGCATTTGTTCTTGATAATACGTAGTTAAGGCACTTGAGTCACTGCCCACATTCAGCCTCAGCTGCAGAGGCCAGGAGATAGCTGTAGTGTTACATCTCAATTCTTTAGGTGGCTGTTTGTTTTGAGGCAAGATTTCAGGCCACTGTGATGTACATGGAATGGCAGAGTAAGACTTGTCTCTTTTGCAGGGCGTAGGGCTTAGGGAACCTGATACATAGCTGAATTTTCAATGAGTCAAATATCAGGAAAGAAGATGTTTCTTTCATTTTCTTTTTCACTAGTTAATTTGCAGAGGTGCTGAATTTTCCCTTCAAATTTATAACACTGACAGACACATTTTAGAAATGGTGCAAAAGAATCAGAGGGAGAAAATTGCCTACTGAAAAAGGAAGAGAGGCACATATATCCTAATGAGTAAATTCTAGAGGGCGTTTTGGTTTGGTTTTGTCCCTTCCGTGGCTATTAAACTTTGAGTCTATAAAGGTACCCTGTGCTTTTAAAGTGTAGATCAAAGGCATGCAGGAGTTGTACCTTTGCTGCTTGGTGCCATACATGAAACATCAGCAAAGCGCTGTTACATTGCGGGTGTGAGTTGTTTGCTGCGTTTAACTCCAATTTGAGCATCGTGTCATTGGCTTGCAAATTTTTTCTTTAAAAGTGAAACAGAAAGAAGTTATCTTTCTGGCAAATAATACATGTAAAATAAATGAGTGGTTTCATAGCATGGATCTAAATACCACCCAAGTATCCACTATTGTTCCTGAAATGAAATTCCGGACTGATTTCCACCACGGACTCTTGTCATTGATCAAAGAGGATGGAAAGTTCTGGGTGGTTTACGTTTCAGAACTTAAGCTCTACAAGGATCTTAGAGCTATAGAACATCCTTCCTGATCTGAGAGTAAGCATCTGATGAAAAAGTGAAGTTATTGTAAAGTTGCTTACTTTTATTTTTGAAGAGGTAAAGGGCCTATGAAAAGGTGGAAAGCCTTGAGTTTTCTAGAGGGTAGAGAGTGTAGCCAGCTAGTACAGCCCAGACCATATTTACTAAGTAGATTTGTTGAACAGTCATAACTACTGTGAAGCCTAGTAGATGCATGACAAATGCTCTCTTATTGGAAGTCCAATCAAATCCACTGGTCATTTTTTATTGTTGACCTAATGCTTTACTAATGCAAGGCTTTTTGGTTTTTTTTTTTAAACATTTGACAGCATACCAGAATAATTAATTAGCTTTCAATGAAACTGTTTCTGTGATGTTACCATAAGTTTATGGACGTATTCTAGCACCCACGGACTGTGTCCAAGAAAGAGGATATAAAAGTAAATAATCCTTACCTTTATAATGACAGTGGTCCAATTTGGAATTTGCAGAGGACGTTTCTATTCAGTCCACCTTCAGTTTTGTTCCTTCCCCCTTCCTCTGCTTTCCTCCACACCCTCTCTCATTTCCTTCATTCTTTCCCTTTCTTACTGTTTTACACACATATCTAACTTCACTTACTAGCTTCTCAACTCCATTCAGAGTGTTTTATTAATCCGAGTTAGCAGATATAGGTGAGCAAAAGACATTAAGTGGATAGACAAATATGTATAATGGATTGCTCATAGTTATAATTCTAACAAAACTCTCACAGTTTTCTGTTTTCTATTTGCATTACAAAATCCCCTTCACTACAACCCCCGAGGTGCACCAGCTGGATGTCTATGTGTGAGGGTCGATGATGAGAACAGATTGAGGCAACACTACTTGTTTTAGCTCTATCAGTATGCAGTTGGATGCTGCCAACAAGATGAGTCTTGGAAATCTCTTATCACAGTGCCTGGCACATGGCAAGCATGTAGTAAATGGTTTTTGTAAATAGCTGTTGCTTCTGTTATTGCTGTTGTTTTTATGGTTGTTATTTTTATTTACCTACACATAACACTTTTTATTAATAGAGTTCCTTGGAGAAAGAAAAAAGTCTACTTTTTATAGACATGTCAGTATGCTATGTAGGGTTGCTCTCTCTTTTGACCCATTGGATGTGCCCCCTCACAGTTCTTCATTAGTGAAATTCCTGAAATCCTGTATGCACAGCATGCTTTTCCCTTCCTCATCTTAAGATTCACTCTCTTGTCATCCTATTTTCTCACCATAGCAAAGTGAGATGGCAAGTCCAGACAATAAAAAAAGAAATTGTCGTAAGTCCTCAGACTTAAAGCATGCTTTAGATTTCTTATCAAACTCTCATGTAGATGAGGGGAAATATTTCCAAACTCTCGATGTACATTTCATTTGAAATTGAATATTAAATTTAACAATTAGTCATTTTGATGCTAAAAAGACTATTAAAACATGGTGAGTTTTTGTTTTGTTTTTCTTTGAAAGATCTTCTTAATAACTAGAATATCCTGACAAATGTGTTCCATGGGGTTCATTCAATGGATCCGGAAATTTAGGGTCCCGACAAGAAATTTAAGGTCACTCTGGGGTTCAAATGAATTCATACTAAGAAGTACATTTATCATTTCATGCTGCTCTTTTCTGACCACTGTTGAAAATGTGATAAGAAATTCATAAGGGCTTCTGCAGAATTATATATATCATCTGCATATGAATCCAGCAATTATTTTGGCTAAAAGCATCACCCTGCATTTAGCCCAGGTATTTTTGCAACAGAAGAAATGTATCACAATTATAGAAATACTGTACCTGCAATAAATAATCAGAGGGGACATCAGGGGGCACATTTTGACTGCATTTCCACTGGTGTCTAACTATGAATATTGGTATTCTTTCCCTAAGTACTCCTCTCAGGAAGCGAACACTTAATCTTCTCCAAGAATGATTTTTTACATGCATGTTTTACACATCATGGAAAGTAAAGCATTAGGTCAACAATAAAAAATGACCAGTGGATTTGATTGGACTTCCAATAAGAGAGCATTTGTCATGCATCTACTAGGCTTCACAGTAGTTATGACTGTTCAACAAATCTACTTAGTAAATATGGTCTGGGCTGTACTAGCTGGCTACACTCTCTACCCTCTAGAAAACTCAAGGCTTTCCACCTTTTCATAGGCCCTTTACCTCCTCAAAAATAAAAGTAAGCAACAGAATAAGGAGGTGTGGCTTTTGGTGGATAAAATAAAGGGATTCTGAATAGAACTTAACTAGAGCCAGCAATCTCTTGGCTCTTGCTATTGAATTTCTTTGAATTGCCCTCTTCTTCCTTCTCTCTCTTGAGGAGCTGATGTAATAAGATGAATCCACAGGAAAAGATACCCTCCTAACTTCCCACTGCTTCCCTTAGAGTAGACAGATCCAAGGAAGACCCAAGAAAAAAGTAGGACAGGGAGTCCCTGGACTTAGCTTTTTCACTGACTTTCCACCAATATTTATTATGTGCCAACCCGATGCCAACAACTTCTCTAGGCACTGGGAGATAATAAGGAACAAGATCAACAGGGTCGCTGTTGTCCTGCTTCTCAAAGTATACTTAGGGGGATAGGTAAGTCCAATGCTTCTAGTCCAGTCCTGAAGCTAGAAGAGAAAAAAAAGAGTTTCAACACTCATTTTCGTCTTAAATTAGTCAAGTTTAAAGCCAAATTTTCAGAAAGTAATAAGTACTTTTTTTCCTGTATTTTCCTCCTCATACTCTGTTCTTGTAAGGGAAAAGCTAGATATCGCTAGTAACCTAGGTCAGCGGCCAGAAATTTGGGGATTTTTGGATCTTGGCTTTTTTTCCTGAATATTGTGACTATCAGTGTCAGTTTTGTACCTGCTGAGACAGGAAAGAAAAAATGGGCACTTATATTATTCTCACAATCAGGGTAACATAGGGAGCAATGTTTAATTTTCTTTTTTTTTTTCAGGAAGATTAGCCCTGAGCTAACTGCTGCCAATCCTCCTCTTTTTGCTGAGGAAGACTGGCCCCGAGCTAACATCCGTGCTCATCTTCCTCTACTTTATATGTAGGACGCCTACCACAGCATGGCATGCCAAGCAGTGCCATGTCCACACCCAGGATCCGAAACGGTGAACCCCGGGCCGCCGAAGCGAAACTTGTGCACTTAACTGCTACGCCACCAGGCCGGCCCCTAAATAATTTTTAACACTTTAAGACAACTTGTTTTCATACATGGAGAATGGGATTTTATTGACAAGTTTGTGGAGTTTTATTCTTTCTGTTCATTTTTCTTTTCTTTTTTACTTTCCTTTTTTCCTGAAAAGCATATTTTGGGAGCTAAGAAAAAGTCAAACACACACTTCCTTTTCTTAGAGCATCAATCTCCTGTTCTATTGCTTTAATTCTTTTTCTTTCTTTCTTTCTTTCTAACTTGCTTTCTCGCTTTCTCTTTCTTTCTTTCTTTTGCCCTGTCTTCTTGCTGTATTATTTGGCTATTACATATTTCTGTGCATTTAGATATCAGAGGTGTCTGACTAAAGATTCTCTTTTCTAGTGCATTCTCATAAAACTTATTGATCTGCAATAACTGAAACATTAGTACAGACCTTTGCTTCTTTGTAGTCACAAATATGAGGACTTAGATGGCATTCTCTTTACTCTTACATCTACTATTTTTATATTTTAGACAAAAATCTTATTTTTCAAAGCATGCAACTTTTACTTATTTAAGGTTCCTAAACTTATACAGATCACTTATCTCTTCAGACTAACCATATGACACTGTTTTCTGGGGAATTTTGGCATTACAATTTCCATAAAAAGATCATCATTTTCTTCAGTTCGATCATTAGACAATTTACTACATGACTTATTTTGGCTTTGTTCCTATTTGGCATGCATTAAAAAGTGGTGAGAACATGGTCCTCTCTCAATTGTTAGCACAAAGACTATAATTTTAATTTGAGTTTTAGTAGATCCACTTGTATGTTCACAAATAGTTGCAAAAAACACATTAAATAAATAGCCAGGAAGATGAAATAGTCTCCCACATATCATAGTTTGAGACATGTTATTTAGCTAACCGTAATCAATAATATCTCCACAGGTCCTGGAAGTTTCCACCTCTTTTCATTTATTCACTTGGTCATTTATTTAACGACCGTTTATTGAATTATGGGCCTGATCTCTGCCTGTACTTGTTATAAACATTGGAGGAAATACAAGAAAAAAAACTTACAATCTAGTGAAGCAGAGAAAGAGAGGTAAACAATTAATAATGACTCAACAGTGTAAGTACTGTTATATAGGAGTAAGGAGGGTTCCCCAGATCACGGATGGATGGGGGAGAAGAGAAAAAATGGGGGAATTTTCATAGGAAAATATTTGGATAAATTTATCAATATAGTTAGCTGATTTAACTGGTATGTATGGAGTTCCTCACTTAATCCTACTCTGACCGATTCTAACCTTTAGTTAGTGCTAAATATATTTAAAACTATTAACTAATATTTTTTATCTTAGCAGTTGTAAATTACCCGGTACCTACAGAGATCTACAGAGTCATGAAAGGTGAAGCTCAACAATCATATAGTGAAAGAAGTCTTTAGAATTAAAAGATATCATTGGAGTCCAGAGCTAGTAAAGGCTCCAGCTCTTTTCCTTTCTCAACTCTTGACCCCACTAACACTCTACTCTTATCTATCGGGAAATTTCTATTAGAATCAGCAGGATTACATCATGGGGGGAAATGTGAGATGATCATTTGTTTCTAAAACGCAATAGCCTTCCTTATCTAAAGGATGCATTTAGCATTTAATACCAATAAAAGGTTTTCTGTGCTTTTTTTTTTTCAGGTACCCATATCACATCCAAGATAAATATGAGCTTTAAAAAGCCAGATATGATGTATTATATTTTTTTACCCCTCATTGATTCAATCACAATCTTTTTTATATAGTTGTCTTGCAAAAATACCAGCTGTTTTTTAATAACCTGGTAAAAGAGAAAGCAATCCAGGAAGCATGGTATAGGAATGAATTGATTTAAAGATGTGCTGGAAAAGTGCAAAGACAAAAGCAGCTGCCAAGTTTGCCCCTTGAAAATATGGAGGCAGCATTTTGACTATTCCAAGATTAGTGTTTAGGTTCATCACACATTAATACAAAAAAATCTTTACACTCCATCCACTAGAGGGCAATCAATACATTAGACACAGACACTTCCCCCCCACCTTGACGGGGAACCTAGTAACTTCAAGAGGATCAGGTAGACACAAAGAGGAGGGACGTATGTATGGAACTCCTCTCACCAAAAGTAGCACTGTAGTCTCTTGGGGACTCCCTTAATGGATAGTGGGCCTGGAAGAGCCAACTTAAAATGAGCTAGACCTCTCCCTTTGGTGTTAAAACTAATTCTCTTACAGAGACTTAAAATAGCTCACGAGTAAATAAACATTTACTTGTGAGTAAAGAAGCATTTACCTGAGGTAAATGAGATTTCACTCTAAATGAAGCAGCATTGGAGTTTATCACAGTCTTCACTACATCCACTGCCTCTGCCAGGAGGCAGTGGTAATACACAGACAGATACAAGCATTGTATATAATGCTTGTCAAGCCATCTTGGTGATTAGACTATTTTTCTTCAGATGACTTTTTCTACTAGAAAATCTCTCTAGCTTTTGCTAACACTGACATCTTGAATGCAAAAATAGTTTAAGGAAGAGAATTTTAATGCTTTTATGATTAATGAAATACTGAAAGGACTTGGAATCATAAAAAAACACATGACCTGCTGTTTTTACAGGGAACACTCACATCAAGCATGGTTGATCCTGTGGCCGGTTATTCTGGAGGCTTCAGTATTCTGAGGAATCTTGGCTATTGAATCATTGTAGGAGTGAGGTCCTAGATTAGTTGTGGGTCACTCATTCCTTTTCTGTGAGAGGGAACAATAATATTTTCCCATTCCCTTCATAGGACTTTATGATATTCTCACAAATCAAAAAACATTTTGAGATTCTTAGGAATACCAAAGAGATATCTTCCTTCAAAGCTAGCTATGAAACCACATGTGCACGTGGGAATGTTTTTGCTTATTTGTATATTGTGAAATTGTAGATGTGTTCCTTCACAAACAACGGCACCATTATGCAATAAAATCTTCCTTAAGAATTTAGCAAATCTTTTAAATGTATACATGCAAAATATATTAGATTTACTTACAAATGAAAATTAATCATAATTTTCACATTACTTTGCAAAATAAAGATACCAGAATCTATGGCAATTGCTTTGTGAAACTAGGTTTTAATGTTTTCTTGATTTAATGATCATATTCATTCACCCTGAACTTGTTCACACTTCTTTAGATAGCTTTAGGACTCTTTTCCTGGACAATGGCGGCTGAAATTAATGCAGCAACCTTTTGTCCCAGTTTCCATTGATATAATATGAATTTCTAAGTTCTAGCTTTCCTCTAGACTTAGCTTATCTAATGTCTAGAGCTACAGGCAGGTGATAGTACATCTATTTACATCCACTCCTAACTTCCTCAATGCTTCTAATTTTGAATCCAAGTTAATGCTTCTAATTTTATTTCTAAGGTAAGTGAATATTTTTGGCACTTTTGCTAACTCTTGTACATAGTGACCTCTTTCTAGATAGTTTTAGGTTCCCAGCTTCACATAAACATTGCAAAGAGGGAGAAATAGACATTTGTGTTACACTGAAATAAACACTGGCCTTGAAATCAGACACATGAATTTGACTCTTGGCACCACAGTTTACTAACTGAGTGATCTTAGGTAAGTGTTTTACCTTTCTGAAATTCTCATTCCTCATTTATAAACGAAGATAATAGCACCTACCTCTTTGGGATCTTGTGGGGATTAAAGATATACAAGAGATAATTAATAGTGGTTTCTTCCTCTTTGCTAAACCCGTATGTACAGTTATCTCAACACAGATTCTGCTTCCCTCTCAGTCCTTTCCCACCCCCACCTTCACTGACCCGTAAAACCTTAGGCAAAATTTGAAATTACCTTTTATATTTTCACTTCTTCAAAACTAGAAATCACATGTTATTGACTATCAAAAAAAATAAATGATTACAACATGGCAGATCCGTCTTTTTAAAATTTTCTCATAATAATTTAGTTTGATTCTACAAACTTAGTGTCTATGATATACAAAAACACTGCTGAGCTCAGGAGGAAACAAAAAAGTTATTTCTCTGTCCTTGCAGGAGCTTGTGATCTAGCGGGGGAGGCTGACATCTGTATCATGACTGGTTCAAGGCAGACTGGAGTAAGCAAATAGGTGCAAACAGGTGCAAATAAAGTGTTTAAGAATATGCCTTCATCCATTTTGAATTTTTAGTGGTAGAAGGCTGAGGAGAGCCAGAAGCCAGACTTTCTTCTGAATCAGAGACACAGAAATTCCTATGAGGAGTTAAGCAAATATAAGATTGCATCAGCCTCTGGCTTTAATCACTGAACTATAGTTTAGTAAAATTGTCTATATAGCAGAACATTCATTGTGCCATGCACTGTTCCATCGATTTTAATACAATGTTGTTTCCCCACCCTATTCCCCTCAGTG
The DNA here is from genome assembly GCF_041296235.1 of Equus asinus. NCBI lineage: Eukaryota > Metazoa > Chordata > Mammalia > Perissodactyla > Equidae > Equus > Equus asinus. The sequence continues at coordinate 93,267,010 of NC_091820.1, forward strand.
TCTAAAGCCACACTGCCCCCTTCTCAGCAGACATCTCTTTTGATGTCTCCTCTTGGTGTTACAGAACACTCTTGCAGTGAAATGGCACTGTGGTGCATTCGTACTTGTCCCCATTGTCACCATTACCTGAGAAGAACAATCCCTCATACAGAAAGCTAGTGATAGCCTTAGGGACACCTGGGTCATCAAATCTAAGCAATAATTCAGGAAGCAGCAGTGGTGGCATCAGGGCTGTTATGGCTGTCATCTATTTATGCTGCATTGATAGCCTCCAGAATTGACAGGACGCCGAGGGTTCCAGAGAGGAGAGTGTCGTTTTTTGCATTCACAACTCTTTTCATCCTACACTAAGAAAATAGTGTACCCAACACTCTATGTATCATACACTAAATGTATTGTGTAGTACATTTAAAAAAATAGTTAAATTCAGGTGTTTTGTGCATTTGCCCATTACCTTCATGTATTGGTGACCTACTGCTTAGAGTTTTTCCCAAAAGGAAGGGTGCTTAGAAATTTTGTTTTACTTTGGTTTGGATTTCCCCTCAGGAATTTACTTTGATAATAAAAGTCTTTTATATATAACACTTTACATACATTTAAAGTTGTTGGACCATTATGAAAGAAACTTACGTTGTGCTTTTTTTAAACCTAGGGAATTTATGAGGAAAAGATGCATCTAAATAATATACATAGATGTTCATGTGTAAGTAAAAAAGTTTTTCCATATGTATCAAAGAAAAAGTTTGTTTTTTTCAAGCCAGAGGTATTTCTCTTCTGAAACCTGATAGTGTGTGCCAGTCTCCTCGGAGGTGGTGACCTAGATGATGGCCAGAGTTCTCCTGGCGACTGCTTGTATGGGCTTTAGTTTCCTAATCTCTCAATAATAATTTTTGGCCTAACTACCTTATCGGAATGTTGTAAAGATCAACCAAGTGATGTTTGTGAAAATGTTTGGAAAATATAAAGCTCTGCAGAAAACAATCAAACAGAAAAGGACTATCTACTTTGTGCCAGGCAATTCTATTTTCCTACTCTGTGCAACAATCCTGTCAAGTAAGGATTGTTCTCTTCAGTTACAGTGAGGAAATGAGAATTTAACTCAGGCAAGTTCATGCAACTAGTAAGTGAAAGAGCCGGGCTTTGACCTCAGGCAGAGCTCAATACAAAGCTAGCTAATACTGCCTCCCAGCAACCAAAAAAATTAACTGTTTCTGAAGAACAAAATAAAAGCTACTTTCTTCCTGACTGTTACTAAGCTTTGATCTTTCTTGTTTTTGGTGGCATATGGCAGGGGGCCAGGGGTGGTTAGTTATCCAATCATTTGAATGGGAATTAGGCTTCAGAGGGCACTGTGCTTATGAAATGTCTACAAAATTAAGATTAAAATATGATAGAGGTGTGGCAACGGCACAGTGCTCAGCATACCTTCTTTTTCAGAGGGTTGGGGACATATAACTTATCATTGTATCAGTATACCTACCACAAAAGCTTTTTTTTCCTTTAAAAAATTGCTTACACACACGCAGAGATTTTAAATTTATGCATATGGCTGCCTTGCAAAAATTATCAATGCAATAAAGAGTAAAACCAGGCTTATCCTGTATATCTCATCATTCTTGACATTAATTTAAGTGCAATAATTATAAGTGTGATTTTTATGAACAAACAGTGTGTCACATGTATAGTATCTTAGCAATACTAAAACACAGTGGCTGTGTGTTTTCAACATTAGCAAGCTGCATTCAGAGAGACATTCTAAATATATGCATGTTGCCAATGGGTAGGATAGCAGGAAAGTAAAAGATGAAGGATTTAGAAAAGCAAACAGAGAAAATATTCCTATCATCCAAACACAAGTAGAAATCTGACATTGCCGTTTCTTGCATAGTGATTCAATATATGGGGATACGAGATTCAGAGAGAATCTCCAGATTCTTGTTGATTTTGCCTCTTTAGGCTGGTTTTTTATTATCTTAACTGAGGAAGAAGCACGTACAAAGAACATCATTCTTAAGCATTTCACTTCATCAGAATTCATTAGAGCAGATCTGAAGGTTTCATTATTCTTTAAGAGTACATTAATAAAACCACCACACACTTATTTTTAATACTATGTATATGAATTATTCTGATAGTCAGTTGCAAAGCCAACATATCAATCCTGAAATTAAAAATGTAGTAGGACAAATTAGTATGTTCCAGCCACCACAGGCCACGTTGAACAATACACTCTGCCTGGAACCCAGGACAGACCTATCCTACAGATGAAAAATGATAGCAACGACTAAAGTGACAAGAAGCTGGGGCTAATTGACATTTAAATAAAAAATGCATTTCTACAAATCAAATGTTGTTTCTGTCTAGCCCTGTGATTTCTTGTTCCCTTCACAAGTACTCCCTCCCAAAAGCAAGCTTTCAGCCATGTCACTTGTGCATACAGTATCCATTTGTGAAAACCCTGACACAATGCTTACAGCTCAGACAATACAGAACTGGCAATGGCAATCCTTTTGTCTGTAGTTTCCTCCTCTGCATGTGTAGCAAACCATATTAAAAAAATATTTGGAATCAAAGTGTGTTGCTAACTTATTGCTCCATGAAGTAACGCACCACACTAGGTTGCATCAGTTCTCTAGGCCTAATCTAGCTTTCCCCAGTGGCTCCTGTGCCCCGGGGAGAGATACTGTATCTGTTCCATTTATGAGTAGAAAGATAAATGGTTTTGCCCTTAATAAATGTAGAGGACTAGATGAAGAGCTCAGGACAACCTGCTTTTTACTCCCTTAAGCAGCAAGACCTTTTTAATCCTCCTCATTCCCTCCTCCACTAATTTTGCATGAGCTACGCTGTTAGCCACATAAGATGATGAATGTTTGAAATAGTCCGGTAAGGCTGAGCTAATGAGAGTGTTGTCATTAAAACTGTGTGCTATAGCTAAGAGGCAGGACCCAAATTTCTGAGGACAGTTACGTTTTATACTCTTTTCCCCACTGCTGCTGATGTAGCATTATATATTTAGTCCTTTTCAGCACTGGGGCTTTGTCAACGGGGAGACAATTTCTCGTCCAGTGTTGATGTTTTTGACTGCCATTAGCTGGGGTTTTAGCTGTTTCCTCTGTGCTACAGGGCTCTGAGTGTTCCCCGTGCAGTGGCTGTGTGCCAAGCCTGTCCCTATAGTGTCACACTATAAACTGTGACTGCTAATAAACTATTTGCTATGTATCATTTTACAAGTTGTTACACTTCCTCAGGTAGAGAAGAACAAATGGAGAGGTCAAGTATGAAGCTAAAATGTTTTGTATCTTGTTAGGGAAAATTATGTGACTTCCAGGGAGGCAGTTTCTAACCTGCTATATTCAACCAGGACAGATAAAAACATAATAGGTTAAAAGTAGTTTATCAACAGTAATTATATTCATCAATTATATTGGTTTATATATTTCTTTTTTGAATTTATAAAAGGTATCCATCATTGCATACCCTTTGGGCACAATTAGAGAAGTTAATTAAAAGTTCGGTGTAGTAGAAGGTTAGTTTTATCTACTTCAATAAATCTCTTCTGTTTCAAATCATACTAGTAAAATAGTTCAATATTAAGTTTAAATGTCTACTATAGGATTCCTTTATCCTTTTTAAAATTGTCTAGTGAGAAGGTAAACGCACGTCTGAATATCTATTTACCCCCTTTTCTGTTTGATCTGATTTTCCCCTTAGCAAAACCATTAATACATCACAGAAATAAAGGATGGAAGCCGATATTTACAATTCTGATTTTATACATCATAACAAATCAACATTAAGATGGTTTACAGGTAACTATGTATAGTCATATAATTGGAAAAAACTGACAGCCTTCTTAAATAGTACAACAAATAAGATTGCTTATTCTATGATTCGCAGTGTTGGAAAGGAAGAAATGAAGGAAGGAAGGTAAGAAGGAAGGAAGGAGGAAGGGAGGAAGAAAAGAAGGAAGGAAAGAAAGAAAAGAAAAGAAAGAGAAAAGCCAAAAGTAGCTTTTCGTACTATAGAATTAATTTCAGAATATTTTCAGATTATCATATCAAAGTAAGTTGATGGACTTTAGTTAATGATACCAAGATCATTATGTAACTCCTTTGGCGTCTTAAACCCAAGAATTCTCAACTTTCCTTCCTGTCTCTCTCTCACAGAAACTAGCATATGGTTTCTCTAAATCAAACACAGAAAAGTGTTGCTTTTGTTAGATATTTTTAGCGGGTGCATAGGGTAAGGGAGGGAGAAGAAAAATATGACTGATTACTGAGCTATGATTTTAATTGATCATGCAGCAATGTAAATCACTCATGTGTGAGCTAATGCAACAGATGAAACTGCAAAAATAACCACACCAACCATGTATAATTATGTTTGACTATGAATATGTTGATAATTAGGCTATAAACATGTGGCTTGAGTCTACAAAAACATGAAATGAAATGGACAGTGGAATATCAACCATTGAAGAAAGGTAGAGGAGATAATTTGGACTTGAGTCTGAGGGACTTCATTATCTACCTTAGAGGTATACATTGGTCAGGTTAACTAGATCCATACAACAAAATCATATTTTGCCCTATAGACACCCTCAGTAGAGACACAGTTTTCTTAGTCCAGCTCTCTGATTGTCTTTTTCAAATTGTCAGTTCATTTCAATGGTCAAATTAACTGGATCCATTAAAAAAAGCCCTATATTTTGCCCTAATACTCATAGTCTCAGTGAAGATCCAGTATGCCTAGTCCAGCTCTCTGATGGTATTTTCATTTTGCAAATTTCTTTCAAGTCTTGAGCAGCTGGACATGGTGGCAATTTGTGCTGTGAGTATCTAAGACAGTGGTTAGCGGCATATGTGGATGTTTTTGATAATAGTCTATTAAGCCATCAGGACAATCAAAGGAGATATTGCCTCAGCTTTATATGGGACACTGGATGCCATCAGTTTAGATATTCAAGGTTTTGTAAATTATAATTTTCACAAATATTCCAATCTTAGTATTCCTGTAAAGATCTCTTTAAAAATTTTTCATCTATTCACAGTTTCTGAAAAGGACTATGGGTAATTCAATTCACTCCTATCTTTATTGTCTTCATGATAGAGAGTAATCATCAACAAAACAAAAGCAACAACAACAACAAAAAGCAATCAAATGGCAATCTGTATCTTTGATTTTAAAATTGCATAGCCATTCCAGGATCTGTTTATGTCACCTGTTTTGGCTGATGCCAATGTGACATCAAATTACTGACTGATTCATCAATTCTGTCAAGCAATCATTCATCTCTGTGGGATAATTTGTTGTAATAGTTTATGGACTGAATCGGCCATTAAATTCCAGGCAATATTTAATCATTTCAGTAGCACCATTTATACACATATACAAATATATTCTAGATGTTATTCTTAAGCTATGCCCATAAGGAAAAATGAAATCAGTCATTCTAGTATTTTTAGCCACCTTATGCAGTAAATGAGATAAAATGCAGAGTCATCAATATGATTGGACTGTGGTTTAACCAGAAACTGTTCACACAGTCAAACATGAGACTCAGTGATGTGCCAGTGCCAGAAAAGAACACATTCAAATAAGAGAAAACTTATATATAAGAAGATGAGACCCAGTTTTCTAAATTATGGCATATATAACATAACACCTATGACAACATACAAATGATTTTCATTGTGTTAAATTTAGTGATTTCATATAAAATCTCACAAATAATCTAATATTCAAAATATGAAGGATTTTTAGCTCATCTAAAGGATACTACTGTGTGTGACTTCAAGGCTTTGCCTCTCATTAAAATGAATAAAAGCTTCTAACACTTATAGATTCATATCATCTTCTTGGAGAGCAATGGAATAACCACACAATCTTAGAACATAGGCTTATTGAATAATGCATAAATAAGGTCAGGCCAAAATGGAGGTCACAGCTTATGAAGTAAGTATTGCATATAGGTCACAGTAGCAGTCACTCAGGCAGAGTTATATATTTCTCAAAAAGCCCCATTCCATATGTTCTCAAGTGACCTTGTTTTGCTGGACCAAGTTACTATGCTGGCCTATATGATAGCTAATGCCTTTTATGTGTATCAAAAAATAGTCAAGGGTGCTGCTGCTGATGGTGGTGGTGATGGTGGTGGTGGCAGTGGTGGTGATGGTAGTACGTGTGACAATTTAATAAGAATTCACTACAAATTCAAATAAACAATTTTTTTTAAATCAATTTCCCTGCATTTGTTTAGGATATATACCAGCAGTTAATGCATTTGAGGTGAGGCAAAAATAGATCCTAGATAGCAGCAAAGATTGATTTTCTTTTTGCAGTAAACAGAAACTGTCACCAACAAACACATTGATAGCTAAGCCTACACTCAAATAATTGAACCAAGTTGTTTCTACCGTACCTTCTGTCTCATTCTCAGAATTGATGCATTGTACTTAAAAAATGATACAACTAATAAGATAAAAGAAGTTTATTCTAGAGCCAATTATCTTTTAAAAGATACCCCCTGTCCTTTATCTATAAATCTAACTTTTCATTGATGCCCAGCACAAAAACCAAGGGCGACAGGATATAATCCTATTAGTAACTATTTAGGAACTCAAATATATAGAATTCCCAATAGCAATTTTTTAAGCCTGAGCTATTGCTTCCTATTTTTCACAAAGAAAGTCTCCCCTTCCTCCTGCCACCAACATCTGCAGTCATGTGCACAGAGAAATAAAAATTCAAGGCAAATGCAAGTGTATTAACAAACAGTTCTTCCTAACTCTTAGCTGTTGATGAATTTCCAAGTGGATTTGATGTGCTAACTTTCACTTAACCTTAACAGTTAAAACTTCTTCAGTTAAAAAAACTTAAAGGGGATTGCTTGGAAAGTCTTAGCTTTATATTCTGATGCTGATTTTTGCTTTAATCCCATTCTTACGCAAATTAAAACTCTTATTTGTGGAGTTATTATTCAGACAATCCTAAATAACATTTTTTCAATTGCTTATTCATTAAGACAAAATGCAGGTAGAAAAATGTTCTAATGTTATTTTCAAATGGATAACAGAATCCTAGTGACTCTGATTTTTCCTAGGTGACCCTGGGAACAAGTAAGGGCACCAGAGGGAGTAATGGTTATAAATCCAGCCACAGGAGAAAGTTTGAGAGAGGGCATAAAGTGAAAAAGGCTTATATCCTTTATACTTAGTATCGTATTTCTTTGGACCTGATCAAGAAAACCAGGTTTCCAGTTTGGGCTTTATGCTGCCTTCTGAAGACTCAGGAATCAATGTCATTATATGTCTGTTGTGATAATCCATATTTGTCTCTCCTATCAAAACTAGTAAGGGCCTCTCCTAAAAAGATAGTATTTCATTGTTTACCAGAACTTTTTGTGTGATGACACTGCTTGACTGCTAAAGAAGTCATGTGACTTCCAATGCTGGCCAAGTTGGAATAACAGGGACCAGATTTACCTTCCCACCTAAAGCAATCAGAAAAACTGGACAACAAAAATAAAACAATGGGGGCCAGCTCCAGTGGCCTAGTGGTTATGTTTGGCACACTTTGCTTCAACTGCCCAGGTTCGGTTCCTGGGTGCAGACCTAAGCCATTCTGTTAGCAGCCATGCTTTGCTAGTGGCCCACATACTAAAAAATAGAGGAAGATTGGCACAGATGTTAGCTCAGGGTGAATCTTCCTCAGCAAAAACAAAAAACAAAAAATAAAACAATGATTTTCAAGACACTGAATATCAGGCAACAAAGGACAATGATGCCTAACGGACAAGAAACAAGGTGAGCCCTATGATTTCTTCATTTTACTACCTTGATGAGTTCCAAGCTGCAGAGCAGTCGAGGGAGAATCAAGGTGGAGCCCTATGGACTCCTTTAATTGAGGAGACAAAGATGAGTTCAGAGAGATCAAGATGGCTAGAGTTCACAGAACTGAGTATAGGAGAGGAGTGAACTACACAGAAAGGGAACTTCTGAGACCTGTGGAGGGTCCCCTTCAAGTATTCAGCAGAATACTGATCAGTACATATGAGTGAGGAAGCTCTCAGATCCCTCCCCAAAGAATTAGAGAAAAAGGCACCCACTCTCACACAAGGCTGGGAACAGTGACTGTTCCCACCAACCAGACTGGAAAACCTCATGATTCACAATGAATTGGGGAGAGTACACAGTATGTTCTAGCTACAGTAGTGGGAAATAATTAGGTCTACACTGAGCACTGCTCCAGCCTAACCTAACAAATCTTAAAAACAAGACTTGAAAGGATCAAACTGCTTCCAAGTAATTTAACTACGTTCCAGAATCAAGCTCAAGAATATTTTTGGAATACAAAAATATCTAGCACCCAAAGCCAGCTACATAATTTGCAGAGTTCAGTGGTAGATGAAATATGTAGCCTTCTGTTAAAAAAGCAAGAAGTGTTATTAAGGGTACTGTGGTCTAAAGCTTGTTTTTCCTTTCTTCCAATCTCTCTCACCATGGCGTTTTTTATTTGCTATTTAATGCTTTCCAAGTAAAGAGAAAGTAAAATTTTAAATTATTTGCAGGACTCTTTCTATTTGTCTTTTTATATTGTGCAATGGTCGTTTTAAATGCAAATATAGGAACATTTAACTCATGCAGAATCACCAAAATTACACAATTCTTCCTCGAGCCAGCCAGAGCAGATAAAGGCAAGCCAAATTCAAGAAGCTGAAAGAGGAGAGGGTCATCCCAAGTAAGGATTCAGCCCGAGGGAGCTCTCCATCGGGCACAATATACCCTTGAGCATGGGGATCTTCTCTTAGTCAACATGTAGCTTCATGGGAAGCATGTAGACTCTAATAGGCACTTGGTGGTCCTGCTCTGTGACTTGCAGTGTGCCCTTTCCCTTGGGCCTGATGGCTGCTGGGTTTCCCCTTACACCAGCCTCCAGACTGATGTGCTACACTCCAGCCAGCAGTAGGGGCAGCAGAAAGCCAACCAGGCATCTCCTCTTCCCACAGGTTGCCACCTCAACCCACAGTGGATGAGCAACTTCCAAGGCTCTTAAGTTTGCTATGCTGGGATGTCTTAATTACTTGAACTGGAGGTGAGAGAGAGGTTCATCCCCACCTAGACTTGGCTTCCTGAAGAAAGCCCACAGACATGAAGTGATGTTGTCAGCCCAGGGCAGGCATAGCTTCTACCTTGCCCTGCCAAGAAATCCCAAGGTGGACATGGCTAACTCTCCCTAAGCCCATGTCCAGAGCCCCAGTGTTGTGGGACCATTTCTTCAAATGAAAATTCACACAGAAATCAAATATCAAAAGTTGACCAAAGTGAATCTGATTTTGTTAGGAGGTGGATGTCCTATACCCTGAAATTTCTCTGTAGAAACCCCATGGAACTTTAGAAAACAGTTTTAAAAACACTGATCTGACCAATGGCAAAGAGCTCAGTTAGCTGGAAAGAAGTTCTGTACAATAGTCTAAGTCTGAGAGTCCCAGGGGAATACACTCTCCGTCTGCTTAGCATTGGAGGGCAATGTCTTTGGCTTTTGGTATACTTGCCCCTACCTATCATATGCTTAATTGTTGTACACACTCTCCAGTACTGCACTAGACTCTTCCCCACTGATAACAGCTGGTTGGGCTAGGGGTGGACCCTTGATCCAAAGATAGCCAATCTAAAGGGTTATGACGTGACCACGCATGAGAACATCTGCCTGCTCAGGGATAAATTGAACCAATTTAACTCTCATTTTCTTTCCTTTTAAATTATTTTATTGAGGTCATAATGGTTTATAACATTGTGTAATTCCAAGTGTACATTATTATATATCAGTTTCTGTATAGACTGCATCGTGCTCACCACCAATAGTCTAGTTTTTATCCATCACCATACATGTGTTTCCTTTTACCCATTTCGCCCACCCTTACCCGACACTCCCTTCTCCTCTGCTAACCACTAATCTGTTCTCTTTATTCATGTGTTTGTCTATCTTCTACATATGAGGCAAATTATATGGTATTTGTCTTTCTCTGTCTGGCTTATTTCACTTAACATAATACCCTCAAGGTCCATCCATATTGTTGCAAATGGGGCAATTTTGCCTTTTTTATGGCTGAGTAGTGTTCCATATATATAGATAGATAGATAGATAGATAGATATCTATATATATATCACATCTTCTATAACCATTCTTCAATTGATGGGCACTTGGGTTGCTTCCAAGTCTTGGCTATTGTAAATAATGCTACAATGAACATAGGGGTCCATAAGTCTCTTTGTATTGTTGACTTCATGTTCTTTGGATAAATACCCTGTAGTGGGATAGATAGATCGTATGATATTTCTATTTTTAATTTTTTGGGAAATCTTCATACTGTTTTCTATAGTGGCTGCACCAGTTTGCATTCCCACCAGCAATGTATGAGTTTTCCCTTTTCTCCACATCCTCTCCAACATTTGTTATTTTTTGTGTTGTTAATTATACCCATTCTGACACGTGTAAGTTAATATCTCATTGTAGTTTTGATTTGCATTTCTCTAATAATTAGTGATGTTGAATATTTTCCATGTGCCTGTTGGCCGTCTGTATATCTTCTTTGGGAAAATGTTCCTATCCTAGGAGTGGCCTGGTGGTATAGTGGTTAAGTTTGTGCTCTCCACTTCAGTGGTCTAAAGTTAGCAGGTTTGGATCCCAGGCGCAGACCTACACACCATTCATCAAGCTATACTGTGCCAGTGTCCCACATACAAAAAATAGAGGAAGATTAGCAGAGATATTAGCTCAGGGACAATCTTCCCCAAGCAAAAAGAGGAAGATTGGCAACAGATGTTAGCTCAAGGCCAATCTTCCTCATGAAAAAAAAATCATATCCTCCGATCAGTTTGGATCAGGTTGTTTGCTTCTTTGTTGTTGAGTTGTATGAATTCTTTATATATTTTGGAAATCAACTCCTTGTCAGATATATGATTTCCAAATATTTTCTCCCAGTTGGTGGGTTGTATTTTCGTTTTGCTGATGGTTGACTTTGCCTTGCAATAGCTTTTTAGTTTGATGTAGTCCCCTTTGTTTACCTTTTCTTTTGTTTCCCTTGCCTATGTAGACATGGTATTCCAAAAGATGCTGCCAGGATCGATGTCAAAGTATACTGTCTATATTTTCTTCTAGGATTTTATGGTTTTAGGTCTTACATTCAAGTCTTGAATCCATTTTGAGTTAATTTTTGTGTAAGATAATGGTGTACTTTCATCCTGTTACGTGTGGCTGTCCAGTTTTCCCAACACCATTCATTGAAGAGACTTTCCTTTCTCCATTGTATGTTCTTGGCTCTTTTGTCAAAGATTAGCAGTCCATAGACATGTGGTTTTACTTCTAGGCTTTCATTTCTGTTTGGTCGATCTGTGTGTCCATTTTTGTGCTCATCCCATGCTGTTTGATTACTATAGCTTTGTAGTGTATTTTGAAGTCAGGGATTGTGATGCCTCCAGCTTTGCTCTTTTTCTCAGAATTGCTTTGGCTATTCAGGGTCTTTTGCCATTCCATACAAATTTTAGGATGCTTTGTTCTAATTATGTGAAGACCGTCATTGGGATTTTGATTGGGATTGCATTGAACCTGTAGATTGCTTTATGTAATTTTGACTTTTTAACTATGTTTATTCTTCCAATCCATGAGCACAGAATATCTTTCCATTTCTCTATGCCTTCCTCTATTTCTTTCAATAATGTCTTATAGTTTTCATAGTATAAGTCTTTCACCTCCTTGGTTAAATTATCCCTAGATATTTTATTCTTTTTGTTTTGATTGTAAAAGGTGTTGTTTTCTTGAATTCTCTTTCTGCTAGTTCACTATTTAGTGTATAGAAATGCAACTGATTTTTGTAGGTTGATTTTGTACCCTGCAACTTTGCTGTAGTTGTTGATTATTTCTAATAGTTTTCTGGTGGATTCTTTACGGTTTTCCATATATAGAATTATTATGTAGTCTGCAAACAAGAGTTTTACTTCTTTTCCTATTTGGATACCTTTTATTTTTTTTTCTTGCCTAATTGCTCTGGCCCAAACCTCCAGTACTATGTAGAATAGGAGTGACCAAGGAGTGGCATCCTTGTTTTGTTCCTGTTCTCAGCAGGATGGCTTTCAACTTTTCACCATTAAGTATGACGTTGGCTGTGTGTTTGTCAAATATGGCCTTTATTATGTTCAGGTAATTTCCTTCTATGCTCATTTTATTGATGATTTTTGTCATAAATGGATGTTGGATCTTGTCAAATGCTTTCTCTGCATCTTTTGAGCTGATCATGTGATTTTTATTCCTCATTTGGTTAATGTGGTGTATCACATTGATTGATTCACATATGCTGAACCATCCCTGTGTCCCTGGTATGAATCCTGCTTGGTCATGGTGTGTGATCTTTTTCGTATATTGTTGTATTTGATTTTCTAGTATTTTGTTGAGGATTTTTTCATCAATGTTCATCAGTGATATTGGCCTGTACTTTTCCTTCTTTGTCTTGTCCTTGTCTGGTTTTGGAATCTGGGTAATGTTTGCCTCAGAGAATGAGTTTGGAACTGTTCTGTCTTCTTCAATGTTTTCAATAGTTTCAGAAGGATAGGTATTAAATCTTCTTTGAATGTTTGGTAGAATTCTCCATGGAAGACATCTGGTTCTGGACTTTTGTTTTTGATTGCTCTTTCTATCTCTTTACTTGTGATTGGTCTATTCAGATTTTCTATTTCTTCTTCATTCAGTTTTGGGACATTGCATGAGTCTAAGAATTTATTCATTTCTTCTAGGTTATCCAGTTTGTTGGCATATAGTTGTTCGTAGTATTCTCTTATAATCCTTTGTATTTCTGTGGTATCCATTGTAATTTCTCCTCTTTAATTTATAATTCTGTTTATTTGAACTTTCTGTCTTCTTTTTTTAGTGAGTCTGGCTAAGAGTTTGTCAATTTATTTATTTTCTCAAAGAACCAGCTCTTAGTTTCATTGATCTTTTCTATTGCTATTTCTATTGCTCTGACCCCTTTTTAGTCTCTATTTCATTTCTTTCTGCTCTAATTTTTATTATTTCCCTCCTTCTGCTGAATTTGGGCTATGTTATTTTTTTTCTAGTTCTGTTAGTAGTAGTTTAAGATTATTTATTTGTGATTTTTCTTGCTTGTTGAAGTAGGCCTTTATTGCTATCAATTTCTCTCTTAGGGGCCAGCCCAGTGGTGCAGCAGTTAAGTATGCACATTCTGCTTTGGCAGCCCAGGGTTTGCTGGTTTGGATCCCGGGTGTGAACATGGTACTGCTGGAGACACCATGCTGTGGTAGTCGTCCCACATATAAAGTGGAGGAAGACGGGCACAGATGTTAGCTCAGGGCCAGTCTTCCTCAGAAAAAGGAGGAGGATTGGCAGCAGTTAGCTCAGCGCTAATCTTCCTCAAAAAAAAAAAATTCTCTCTTAGTACTACTTTTGCTGCATCCTGTAAGAGTTGGTGTGTTGTGTTTTCATTTTCATTATCTCCAGATATTTTTTGATTTCTCCTTTGATTTATTCATTGATCCAATGGTTGTTCAGTAACATGTTGTTTAATCTCCACATATTTGTGCCTTTCCCAGCTTTTGTCTTGTAGTTTATTTCTGGTTTCATAGCATTGTGGTTGGGAAAGTTGCTTGACATGATTTCAATCTTCTTAAATATATTGAGACTTGCCTTGTTTCGAAACACATGGTCTCTCTTTGAGAGTGTTCCATGGGCACATGAGAAGAAAGTTTATTCTGCTCTTTTTAGATGGAAGTTCTATATATATCTATTAAGTCCATTTGGTCTCATGTTTCATTTAAGGCTACTGTTTCCTTGTTGACTTCCTGTCTGAATGATCTATCCATTGATGTAGGTGGGGTGTTGAGGTCCCCCACTGTTATTGTGTTGCTGTCAACTTCTCCCTTTAGGTGTGTTACTACTTGCTTTATATACTTTGGTGCGCCTGTGTCAGGTGCGTGTATATTCATAAGTGTTACATCCTCTTGGTGGAATGTCCTTTTATCATTATATATTGCCCCTCTTTGTCTCTCACTGTCTTTTTTTATCTTAAAGTCTACTTTCTCTGATATAAGTATGGCAACACCTGGTTTCTTTTGCTTGTCATTTGCTAGAAGTATTGTCTTCCATCCATTCACTCTGAGCCTATGTTTGTCTTTAGAACAGAGATGTGTTTCTAGGAGGCAGCATATTGTTGCTTCTTGTTCTTTAATCCATCCAACCATGTGCCTTTTGATTGGAGAATTCAATCCATTTATTTTAGAGTGATTATTGATATATGGGGCTTAATATTGACATTTTATCTCTTGTTTTCCAGGTGTTCTATATTTCCATTGTTTCTTTTCCCTTGTATTTCTGACTGCCATTTCAGTTTGGTGGTTTTCTGTGATGGTTTTCTCAGTTTTCTCTTTATTTATGATTTGTGGCTCTGCTCTGATTTTTTATTTAGTGGCTACCATGAAGTTTGTATAAAGGATCTTATAGATGAGATAGTCCATTTTTTGATAGCCTCTGACCTCCATTAGCCTAAGCTGATTCCACTCCTTTCCACTTCTGCCTCTATGTTTTAGTTGTCACAAATTAATCTTTTTTGTGTTGTGAGTTTGTGACTAAATTTAAGTGTTCCTAATTATTTTTGATGTTTTCCTTCCTTTTATCTTTTATTTTATAAGTTTTTGCTAACCTCTTCTGTTAGAGAGCTGCAATTTTCTGATTTTGTCTGTTTATCTCCTGGCCCAAAGGTTTGTAAACCTTTGCTTTTTTGTCACAGTAGGAGGTCTTCCTTCATCATTCCTTATAAGGGAGGTCTAGTGGCTATAAACTTCCTCAGCTTTTGTTTATCTGGGAAAGTTTTTATTTCTCCATCATATCTGAAAGATAGTTTCATTGGATAGAATATTCATGGCTGAGTGTTTTTTGTCTTTCAGTATTTTGAATGTATCATTCCATTCTCTCCTATCTTGTAAGGTTTCTGCTGAGAAATCCACTGAAAGCTGGATAGCAGTTTATTGGTAGGTTATTTTCCTCTCTCTTGCAGCCTTTAATATTTTTTATTTATCATTGACTTATGCCAGTTTAAATAGTATATGCCTTAGAGAAGGTCTTTTTGCATTGATGCAATTAGGAGTTCAATTGGCTTCATGTTCTTGTAAATCCATTGCCTTTGCCAGGTTTGGGAAACTCTCAGCTATTATTTCTATGAACAAGTTCTCTGCTTCTTTCTCCCTCTCTGCTCTTTCTGGAATACCTATAATATTTATATTGCTTTCCTTAATTGAGTCAGATATTTCTCAAAGAATTTCTTCACTTTTTAAAAAAATCTTAGTTCTTTCTCCTCGTTTACCTGAAGCATTTCTATATTTCTCTCCTCTAATTCACTAATTCTGTCCTCCATAACATCAACTCTGCCTTTTCTGGTTTCTAGATTATTTTTTATCTCAGTAATTGTGTTCTTCATATCCAGCATTTGTGTTTGTTTTTCTTTTTAGCATTTCAATCTCTTTGATGAAGTATTCCTTCTGCACATTAATTTCATTTCTGAGCTCATTGAACTGTCTTTCTGAGTTTTCTTGTAACTCATTGAGTTTCTTTCTGACAACTATTTTGAATTCTTTGTCATTTAGATTATAAATTTCTGTGACTGCAACCAGGATTGGTTTCTAGAGACTTGTTATTTTCCTCCTGCTTTGAAGTGTTACTGTAGTTCTTCATGGTATTTGATGAATTGGTCCTTTGCTGGCACATTAGTGGTAGTATCAGGTCACAGTTTCGACCTGCCACTGCTGGTGGGGAGCGGTGTTTTCTGATCTTGGCCTGTTTGCTAGAAGTTGTGTGGGTAGGGCTGTTCTGAATTTCTGCAGTCTGTCTGCAGCCGCTCTGTCAGTTGCACTCAACATCAGCAGGGCCTCTGTGCTCAGCTGGTAGGTCACTCTCACATGGGCAGGGCCAGTGTGTTCTGCAGGTGACTGGCTGAACTGCTGTGCTAGGCGGGAGATGTCCCTATGTGGGTGCTGAGCCATCACTCAGTGGGGCCCTTAGGCTGCTGTGCTCCACAAGCAGAGCACCTTCTTAGTGGGAAGGCTGTCTTCTTTCTTGCTCTGTGCTAGGTGGGTGGAGTGCCTACACAGGAGCTGAGCTGCCACTTGGTAGGCAGCATTTCCATGGGTGGGATCGCTGCAGCATGGTGGGTGCTCCCATGGGCTGGGCTACCACTCCCAAAGTGTTCATGCCTCTTCTTACATTTGCACTGACTGCCATCTGAGGATCTGTAAGCCGGCTTGCTGCCACTGGTGAGGGAGAGGGGTGAGGGGTGAGTTCACCTAGTTCCACTGACTTCTGAGGATCCAGTCTACCCACCTCCAGATGCATCGCTGTATGGATCTCTCAGACATCTTCTTGTCCTGTGCAGGGAATCCTCTGATGATTAATGAATGTCCATTTAGTTGTAACTAAGAAAGGAGAGACAAAGGGGAAAACTCACTCTGTCCTGATGCTGATGCCACTCCTCTAACTTTCATTTTCAAGAGTGAGAATTGGGAACTAAAGAAGGAAGCAGGCATAAGCTCAAGGTGAAAGAATGTATAGAGAGAGGACATGACGTTGAGTAGGGGCTGTGAGAAGTCATTAGCAAAGAAAATATATGAAATAGAAACTATAAGCAACAGCTATGCATTAGACAAAATGATGAGAGAGGTAAGCATCCATTTGGTCAGGAGAAAAGTAAGAAGATCTAAGTTTCTCACAACTAGAAGAGTCAAGCAAATCAGAAGTCCTTCAGAATGATCAGGAACTACTTGTAGCCATGAGTTACTGATATATTTCTACCCAGGGAAGATCCATGCTTGAAGTTGCAGCTGTGCATGAACTGTTGACGTCATATCATTAAATGATCTCTTAATGTTTCAAATATAATTCTGGCTCTGAGAAAATTTGGGGGTAAGGGTTGGGACATGAATGAGACTTTTTGTTCTCATTTCTGTGCTTGGGGAAGAAATGTACTTTGGCCTCTGATGAAGAACTAGGCTCCTTATGTTCCTTTACAAGGGACATTACTATTTTTTATAAAGCTAGTTCACTTGGAGGCTCATGATTGAAATCTCTGTTGTCTCTCATTTGGGGAATCAGGCTGTCCATCTCTAGGTGGTATCTTTTCACACTTTGAATCTGATTATTTGGCTTCCAGATGAGACACGATACTTGTGCAAACCTTCATAAGAAGTTTTCAAATAATGTACGTGATGATCACACTTGAGAAGAGTTAGGGATTAGCAGAATGGAAGATAGGAAGGAGGCAGAACTGCTGATCTATATAAATTGATACTGCCAAGTTCTTTCATGTTTCCAGGGTCCTCTCAGACCACTTTTCCCTTGCTTTCTATGTTCTAGTCATACTGGCATTTTTTACATTTCCTGGAATATACCATGCTCTTTCTTGTTGTAAGGACTTGAAGCAGTCTTTCTCCTTTCCCTGAAATTTGATTATTCTTTCATACAGTTAATGGCTACTCATTCTTCAAATCATAACTGAAAAATTATATCCTTAGGTGAGATCTTCCCTGACAGCTCCTGCCACCCTCTTTTGGGTCAGAAATATTGTTCCATTCCTTCAGAACATTTACCTCCATTTGTAATTATTATATTCATTACTGTGATTTAAAAGTTAAATGTCAGTATTTCTCATTAGATTATAAACTAAATGAGAGGAGAGGTTTTGTCTGTGTTTTGGTCACCATTGTATCCCTAGCACTTAACACATAGTTGTTGAATGAAGGTAAGAAAGGACGGAGGAAAGAAGAAAAGGAAGGGAGGGAGGGAGCTAGAGGAGAAATGGAAAGCTACAGACAGATGCACCATATACAGTAGCAGCTATAACTATGTCATTCTTAATAAAGGATTGAGAAACAATCAGAGAAAGAGTGTTTGTCTTCTTCATTTACTTGGGTTATGGAAGCATACTCTGCAGTACCAGAAGGCAATAATTAAGGAGCATCTTGCTTCTGCCATAACACTTTCAGAAAACTAAAATTCTCATTTGCTGAGACTTTTTCTTTAACAGTTAGTTTACAATCTTTGATATTGTTTTTGTGGAAATCACCATTTGATAGACATTACATTATGTTTAGGAGCATTGATAACAATATGTTTGGTCATGACAACTGAGTCATTAATGTGTGCAGCTGTTACACTTAGATTGCATTCTCTCTAGACCTGTATCATTTAGTCTTCCTTTGATGATGTTATTGCTATCAGGTATATGTACACAACATTTGGTGCAACACTAGTTTTGGAAAAACACAATATGTTTCTTTTAGAGTCATCTTTTTTCTCTTAATATAAACGTATTTAGGGACATTTTATAAAATAATGTTTTTGATAAGACGCTCTAATGGCTTGTTTAGAATCATCATGGGCCATCGAGTCTCAATGTTTCCTACATGATAAAGCCACTCTTTTCTCAATTGTCTGATCTTCTGCAGCCCCATGCCATAGAGGATGTTTTCAAAACAAGGAAGGATTTGTTCATTTGTTTGTCTGTTTTGTATTATTGAACCAACACATATTACACAGTGGTATTTGGTGTGTGACAAAGCTAAAAACACTACTAATTCTAGATATCTAGGGTGACAATATTGACAGTAGTGGCTGAATGGATGTTCTGGAGTCCAGGGTGCCTGGGCCCACATTCTCACTCTACAATTTATTAGTTTGGTGACCTTCACAAGTTGTTTAACTTCTCTGCATCTTAATTTGCTCATCTATAAAATAAGTGTAATAATAGTGTTAATCTCCCAGGTTGATTTAGTGAATATCCAATAAGTTAATAAATTTGAAAAACTTAGGATAGTGCCTGATACAAAGCAAGGGACTCAGTAAATATTAGCTATCATCATCATTATTAATTGTACATAAGGTGGTGACTACACTTACAAGAAACTTGCATAAAATGGACTAAAATTATGCTGGTGGGGAAAAACATGAAACTGGATCCAATATTTGATGGGCTTCTTTACTATCTGGTGCAAGGTGCAGGAATATTGAGCTTGGATTCAGGAGAACATAGTAGTTGAAGACAATTAATTTGGCACAATTCACATGTCCTCTCTGAATTTCAATTCCTCTTCTCTCAAATGAAAAATGTAATCCATCCTGTCTTCCTTCAAGACTTGTTGGGAGAACTAAATTAAATAATATCTTTGAAAACACTTTGTGTACTTTAAAGCTACAAATCTGAAGTGTTATTATCAAAACGACCTTAAGCTCAATTGCTCAAAGGAAATATTGAGTGATACCATGAACTACAACATTTGGATGCCTGTGATTGCACTTCCAGTTTGGAATGCCTTCTCACAAACAGGGTAGAAAAATCACTGAACTGACAGTCAACCAATCATGATTCTTTTTCTTGGACTGCCACCAAATAACTGTATAGGAGACCTGGGAAAGTCATTGTCCATGTCTGTGCCTCAGTTTCCTCATGTAAAATAAATACCTGGAGTTAATTGATCTCTAAGTTGCCTTCCAGTTTTGACATCCAAGAACATTAATCCATCCCTAGAATTAACTCTGATAGATTTCCAAAGAAAGGGGAAAGGCACGTATCACCTGGGGTGCTTCTAAAGCCAGCAGTGAAAGTACATTATTACTTGAGTTCTTGAGTTCCATCAATATCAATAACTACAAGGGTACACACAAAATCAATTCAGGTAAACCTCTTTCGAAAGGCTCTGATTATAGTCCAAGATTTGACCAGAGCCTAGGTAACAGGGCAGGTCTAATAAGTCTCCAGAAAGTTTCACATACTGGAAGGAGACTCACAAAGCCATTCTTAGACTCTGTTCATAGACTGCTAAAGATGTGTGGTCCCCTTGGTGCTTCCCTCATGGAATTAAAACCAGGTCTTATTTAGAACTATTCTAGCTATATTCACGGGAGCTCATTACGTGCAGAACAGTATTTCTGTCTGAGCCTTCAGGTGGTAGGCAACTTGAATGAGGAAGTTAAATATCACTGGCTGCCCTGGTGAAGCTTTGCTACGCCTTCCACAGTGTATGGGGTAAGTCATTTGGGAACTTTAGGCTCTCAGCCGTCCTCTTAGAATAGTTTGAGCAATTTCTTTAGAGGCAAACATGGACTAATTATTTTGAAATTTCAGTTTAAGTCCACAGCCTTTTTGACTTACACACCACTAAAATGACCACAAGAGATTCATGTCTCATGGCCTGGTGACAGCCCAGAGCCTAGCACAACTGGCAAATCTTTCAGCACCACAAATGTGTGAAGGTGCTTTCTTTTATTTCCCTACTCTAAAAGCACATTGCCAGAGATTCAAGTAGATTTTAAAGTGTATATTCCTCAGAGTAAAGAGTGACTCCAAACTAGAGGAGAATATCCTCATTCCTGAATAGTTATTAATAGCAAAGGGGCAGCCAGACATTATTTAGCTCTGATAAGGCTCATCACTCATGGCTCTGAAGTTAGAAGATGTATCATTTGATTCATGAACTTATCAGTGAGCCCTACATCTAGAGGAGTAACCTCAGCACTTGCTGTTACAGTACTCAGTATTGAACAGTGAAGTTAAGGTTAATTACAAGCAATTCAATAATAGAGTCCCCTTCTCACTTAGAAAATGTCATGGTGGGTGCCATTCACATGAGAGAAGCAAGCAGGAGTAAACATGCTGGTAGATTAAATGTGCATTTCTATTGATTGTCTGGAAGAGAATCATTCCCATCTTAAACACCAGAGTAGGAACTGAGGAGTAGTCCTAAAGTGCTGCCAGTCCTTAAAATGGCTATTTTAAGGCTTGGCTGGCCAAGTGAAAAGCAGTGTGGGGCCTCCAGACGGAGGCTGCTACAAATTCATTTTCAGACTCTAGAATGTTTTCTTAGCCAAACCCAAATAGAGTGGACACCCAAAGACCCTTGCTTCATGTGGGCATCTCCAGAGTAGTTCATTCACAAAACCTCCTCTGACAATTCAGATACACAAGAAAATATGCTTTCTATAACTCTGGTTAACGTCTCATCTCTATCACCCAAGAGTTATTTATTTACATTACATTGTATTTATTTTGTTGGAGCCCAGGGAAGGCCACCCCAAAATATCCCACAATGGGATATTGATTATTTTGGACTAAAGTTACATGAGAAGCAAAAAGGACATTCTGACCCTCCTGTCTCTGTTCCCCCTGAAAGCAGGAAATCAATCTCCCCTGTGAAAGGTGCTCTCCATCCTCTTCTCCAGTGCAAGGGAACTCTGGGCAGAGCAGCCTGAGTCAACAACCCTGTTAATTTACTAGCTCAAACCTAACTCTCTTTAAATTCTTCACTAATTACATACCCCAAACCTAAGTTTTTCTGTCCTGTTAATTCCTCATGAATTTATTATTTCTTTGCATAAAAGATATATATACCACCTGCTCTGTTGACTCTGAGCTTCATTTTCATGATTCTCCTGTGCACATGTCATTAAATTGGTTTTTTCTCCTATTAATCTGGTCTTGGGTCAATTTCATTATTAGTCCAGTCATAAGAACACAAGAAAGATAGAAAGGGGATTTTTTTCCCCTCCTGACAACTTCATAAACTACTTTTCTTTATCTCACCAGAGCCTGAGTACCTTTTGAGCATGGGGCGTACAGTATTTCCCTTGCATCCCTGCCCCAGTGGTGCCAAGCACATTCTTTGGCACATCATAGGCTCTCAATAAGTCTCTTCTGGGTGACTGCTTTTCTTCATACATATAAATTAGGAGCTATATCTAACCTCAGGAGTTTATCTAATTTTGAAATGCTAATTTCTAAGCTGATTCTTATTCAGATTTGGCTTTTTCTGATAGTGTCTACTCAAAAGAGAAAAGAGAAACTGCTCCTTCCTGGGGTCCTTTGATTTCACAATCTACTTCTTCCTGAAACAATGAAGTTGAAGCTTTTTATCTGCCAGGTTTTCTAAATGCTAAAAACTTGCATACAATCGTACTTAATATGAAGCACCCTCTCTTCTGGAGAGGAGATTGTCATTCTAACTGTGTGCTAAGGGGTGCAAGATCAAGTTACCAGATCAGTTAGTGCACTATAAGGCATTCTGTTACTGGCTTGATCTCAATGCCTGGGAGTTAATGGCAAACTGAATGTCGTCCAGTTCACAAGCTTCTAATCATGACCGGCTGGTGTTTATAGGTCTTATGCCAATAAAGGCGTCCAAAAATGACAAATGTAACTGGATCAGAGAGCATTTGGCTCCAACTCACTGTCAATTAGAAACAAAATGATGGATTCCAGATCTTTTTTTCTGAATTGGTGTGTATATCAAATTTCTACCCCCAAACAACCTCTGCAATGCAGCAGAAAGGGGTAGCATTTGAAAAACTCATTCAGGGGGAGAAGAGGCAACTTTGTTCTCTCACTGTTTGCATTTCTAAATGGTTCCAGTTTTTGTATTCTTCCTTTCCAAACCTTAATGTTGCTCTGCTAATGGAAACAGATTTGAATGGAGAAGAGGAAATGTTCCATTTTAACCCGACTTCTAAAGACACAAAAACAGCATGAAGAAAAATGGGCAAAGATAAGCTCTCTAAGAATAATTATACTAAAGGTAAATCTTGTGGAATCTCTCAAATCCTTGTGTTTATATCACTGACTGCTTAAAATCTAGTGTTATCTTTTAACTATATACTCATTGATAAAAATAGCCTTAGGTGCTGTGCAGAGACACAAAGGAGTAAAAGATATGATCTCTATACCAGCAGAAGAAATGATGAGACTTGTGAGAGCCAGGGGAGACATTTAAGGACCACCTAATCAATAAGTGCAGATTCACATTTGGCACTGGGAAATGAGTGCAAATAGAGTCCTTAGTGAAGGGAAGGTGAATCGATAACAGAAGGCTTCTGGAATATCTGTTGAATTCAGTAACTTCCATTCAAACCTATCACCAGGACCCTAGCCCAACCGGCCATCGTTTCTCACATGCACTATGAAAGAGATACCTAACTGGTTTCAATTCCTCCTGTCTTGTACCTTTCCTATCAATATCTCACATGGTAGTCAAACTGGCTTTTCTAAAACGCAAATTTTAGAAATTTGCTATTCCCTTCACAAAACCCTTATATCACTTATTTCTCCCAAGGTAAAGTTCAAGCTTCTTATCATTTGTCAAATAAAGTCCCTTCCAAAAGCCTTTTTGTGATCTGATCATAAAAAACCAACTTCTTCCTCATTTCTTATTAAACTCACTCTTGTAATCTATGAATAATTCACTCATTCATTTATTTATTCAACAAATATTGATTGAGCACCTACTGAGTGTCAGGCACTGTTCTAGGTGTTGAAGATGCAAAAAAAGGAAAAGCAGATACTAAAAATTCTCTACCCTGGGGCCAGCCCAGTGGTGTAGTGGTTAAGTTTGAGTGCTCTGCTTCAGTTGGCAGGGGTTCTCCGGATCATATGCCAGGCGTGGACGTACACAGCACACATGAAGTCACACTGTGGCAGCATTCCAGATAGAAGAACTAGAAGGACTTATAAACAGGATATACAATTATCTACTGGAGCTTTGGGGAGAAAAAAGAAAAAAAGAGATCTCGTCAAGATGGCAGCACAAGCAGACTCTGAACTCATCTCCTCCCACGAACACAACCAAGTTACAGCTACTTTTGGAAAAATTACCCTGGAGAGAAAACTGCAAACTGGATAAAAAGAACCTCCACAACAAGGGACAGTCCTGACTAAGACAGAAGAAGCAGAGATTCCTGCTGGAGAGGAAAAAAGCCACCTTTGGGAGCAGTGGAGCTTCTCAGCTGGTTAGGCAGGAGACACCCTAAGGTACTTAGCCCTCCCTGGAGGAGTGAGGTCCAGAGCAGGAGCCGATACTACTATAAGCATCCTTCAAACTCAGCCCAAGTGAGACGGGGGTCTTATTGCCTGGCTTTGCTGGCTATTAACTGCAGTGAGGATACCCCCAGAAAAGCTATTGGCCGAAAGCTGAAAAGACTCGGGTCTTGAAGGGCCCACACACAAACTCACTCATTGCAGCAACCTAAAATCACCAGAGAGAAGGCTGACAGTCCTTTGGTGAAATGAGACTCACCTGGTGGGCTCTGGGGGCATCTTGGTGAGAGGAGGGTCCTCTCTGGAAACTGAGACATTGGTGGGGGCCATTGTTCTGAGCTGGTCCAGGCATGCTGACACAGACCCTGGTGGACACCATTGAGGTTCATCCCTTGGCCTGTTAGCCCAGGAGTCTGCCACACTCACTAGAGCACAGATTTAATCCAGTTCAGCCAGGGCAGGCAACCTGCCCTAGGGACTGGCCCCACCTAACAGCAAGCCCTCAGGCTACTTTTCAGCCTGCATTGACTGGGTGCCCTGATCCTCTACAGGCAGGCGGGTGTGTCCGACTCTGTGCAGCAGGGCCTGTGTGAGGACCAGGAGATGTGGGGGCCTCTCCAGTGTGGCATCGGGGTACGCTCCAGGGGGTTGACCAGTGTGCACGGACCAGGACTGTGTTGATGAGTGTGTGTGGTCCTGTAGGGGGTGAGGCTTATCAGGGGCAGAAGACCTGTGCTTCACAAATAGCCAGAAAAAGGATCAGCTCCATCATCCAAAGCCTGAAATAATTGAGTGCTCCCATGCCTAGGAAAGCCCAACTCAGCTTCACTCTTAAGAGAACTGACAACAACCTTGTAGGCCTGAGGCCTATAGCAACTGTAAGCCCCTGAGCCTACCAACCAGCTACACTGGGTACCAACCCAATTAAGAGGAAAACTGCAATAGGAGTGTGCTGATGGACTTTGTAGCCAAAGGCGCTGAGACTCCCCAAACTGGATTTACAAACTGCGGGCCAGGGACAGAAAGACTAGACTCCCTTGGTACCTGCAGTGGGAGCAATCCTACCACAGCAGAAGGACACAAGTAGGCCGCAAACGGGTCACTCCTGGGATTTCTGGATTGGTGATGAGAAGGAAGCACACTACTGGGCCTCATAAGGCATCTCATACATAAGGCCACTTCTGCAAGATCAGGAGACATAGATGACTCACCTAATACATAGAAATAACCACAGAGAAAGAGGAGTAATGGGGAGACAAAGGAATATTTTTCAAGCAAAAGAACAGGACAAAACCCCAGATAAAGGACTAAATGAAACAGAAACAAGTAACCTACTTGACAAAGAGTTCAAACGAAATATCGTGAGGATGCTCACAGATATCGGGAGAAGACTGGATGAGCACAGTGAGCACATCAGCAAAGAACTGGGAGATATAAAAAAATCAGAAATGAAGAGTACAATACTGGAAATTAAAAATTCACTAGAGGGACTCAATAGCAGAGTAGAGGATGCAGAAGAATGGATCAGTGAGCTAGATGAAAGACTAGAGGAAATCACCCAAGCAGAACAGAAAAAAGAATTAGACAGAATGAGTACGGTCTAAGGGAATTCTGGGACAATGTCAAGCGCTAACATTCAGATTATAGGTGTCCCAGAAGGAGACGAGAGAGACGAAGGGGCGGAAAACTTATTTGAAGAAAGAATAGAAGAAAATTTTCCTAAACTGAGGAAGGAAACAGTCATCCAAATTCAAGAAGCAAAGAGAGCTCCAAAAAAGATAAGCCCAAAGAGGCCCATACCAACACATATTATAAGTAAAATGTTCAAAATTAAAGATAAAGAAAGAATCCTAAAAACAATGAGAGAAAGGCCACAAGTGACATATAAAGGGAAGCCCATCAGGCTATCAGCAGACTTCTCAGCTGAGAGCCTACAGGTGAGAAGAGAATGGCATGATGTATTTAAAGTGCTGAAAGAAAAACACCTACAGCCAAGAACACTATCCATCAAGGTTGTCATTCAGATTGGAAGGAGAGATAAAGAGCTTCCCAGACAAGCAAAAAATAGAGGAGTTTATCACCAAGAAACCAGTTCTACAAGAAATGCTGAAGGGACTTATTTTAAGTTGGAAAGCTGTGATTACAAATAGAGATTAAAAAAAAGTTATTATCAAAAAAACAAAACAGAACAAAAAAAAACAGGCAATAAAATCACTTGTAAAGGTAAGAATATAGTAAGGGCAGCAGATCAACTACCTGTGAAGATAATATGAATGATAAAGACAAATGTACTAAAATCACCTATTTCAATGATAAGAGGGTAATGGGTGGACACACACTAAACAAGAGAGTATATATGATTTGAAAAACATAAAATGTGGGAGGAGGGGAGTAAAAAAGTAGAGCTTTTAGAAAGAGGTCAAGCTAAAGAGTCTATCAACTTGATATAGACTGTTATATACGTAGAAGATTAAATAGGATCCTCATGGTAATCACAATTCAGAAACCCATAATAGGCAAGCAAAAAAGTAAGACAAAAGAAATCAAACATATTACTAAAGATAGTCATCAAACCACAAGGGAAGAGAGCAAGAGAAAAAGACAGGAACAGAGAAGAACTATCAAAACACCCAGAAAAAAAAGTAACAAAATGTCAATAAATACATATTTATCCATAGCTACTTTAAATGTCAATGGACTAAATGCTCCAATCAAATGCCATAGGGTGGCCAAGTGGATAAAAAAACAAGACCCATGTATATGCTGCATACAGTAGACACAGTTCAGACCTAAAGACACTCACAAACTGAAAGTGAAAAGATGGAAAAAGATATTCCATGCAAATGGCAAAGAAAAGAAAGCAGGGGTAGCAATATTTATATCAGACAAAATAGACTTTGAAACAAAAACTGCAACAAGAGACAAAGACGGACACTACATAATGATAAAGGAAACAATCCAATAAGAAAATATAACACTTGTAAATATCTATGCACCCAACATAGGAGCACCTAAATATGTAAAGCAATTATTAACAGACATAAAAGGAGAAATAGACAGTAACACAATAATAGTAGGGGACTTTTAACAGTCCACTTACACCAATGGATAGATCATCCAAACAGAAGATCAATAAGGAAACACTGGCCTTAAAGGACACATTAGACCAGATGGACTTAGTAGATATATACAGAACATTCCATCCAAAAACCACAACATACATATTCTTTTCAAATGCCCATGGAACATTCTCCAGGATTGATCACACATTAGGCCACGAAATAAGTCTCAATAAATTTAAGAAGATTGAAATAATACCATGCATCTTTTCTCACCACAAAGGTATGAAACTAGAAATAAATCACAGGAAGAAAACCAGAAAAGCCACAAAAATGTGTAGATTAAACAAAATGCTACTGAACAACGATTGGGTCAATGAAGAAATCAAAGGAGAAATCAAAAAATTCCTGGAGACAAATGAAAACGAAAATACAACATGCCAAAATCTGTGGGATACAGCAAAAACAGTTCTAAGAGGGAAGTTTATAGCAATTCAGGCCTACCTCAACAAACAAGAAAAATCCCAAATAGACAATCTAAAAGTGCATCTAAAGGTACTGGAAGAAGAACAATAACAAAGCCCCAAATCAGCAGAAGGAAGGAAATAATAGAAATAAGAGTAGAAAGGAATGAAATATAGACTAAAAATCAACAGAAAAAATTAATGAAACCAAGAGCTGGTTCTTTGAAAAGATAAAGAAAATTGACAAACCATTAGCTAAAGTCACCAAGAAAAAAAGAGGAAATTCTCAAATAAATAAAATCAGAAATGAAAGAGGAGAGATTACAAGGGACACCTCAGAAATGCAAAAGATAATAAGAAAATACTATGAAAAGCTATCCACCAACAAATTGGATAATGTAGAAGAAATGGATAAATTCTTGAAAACATGCAACCTTCCAAAACTGGACCAAGAAGAAGTAGAAAATTTGAATAGACCAATCACCAGTAAGGAGATCGAAACAGCAATCAAAAACCTCCCAAAAAATAAAAGTCCAGGACCAGATGGCTTCCCTGGTGAATTCTACCAAACATTCAAAGAAGACTTAACACCTATCCTTCTCAAACTCTTCCAAAAATTTGAAGAGGAGGGGAGGCTTCCTAAATCATTCTATGAAGCCAACATTATCCTGATACCAAAACCAGACAAGGACAACACAAAAAAAGAAAACTACAGGCCAATATCACTGATGAACATCAATGCAACAATCCTCAACAAAATATTAGCAAATCAAATTCAACAGTACATTAAAAAGATCATACATCACGATCAAGTTGATTTCATTCCAGGGATGCAGGGATGGTTCAACATTGGCAAATCTATCAACGTGATACACCACATTAACAAAATGAAGAATAAAAATCACGTGATGATCTCAATAGATGCAGAGAAAGCATTTGACAAGATACAGCATCCATTTATGATAAAAACTCTAAATAAAATGGGTACAGATGGAAAATACCTCAGCATAATAAAGTCCATATATGACAAACCCACAGCAAATATCATTCTCAATGGAGAAAAACTGAAACCTATCCCTCTAAGAACAGGAACCAGACAAGGATACCCACTGCCATCACTCTTATTTAGCATAGTATTGGAAGTCCTAGCCAGAGCAATCTGGCAAGAAAAAGAAATTAAGGGATCCACATGTAAGGGAAGAAGTGAAACTGTCACTTTTTGCAGACGACATGATTTTATATCTAGAAAACCCTAAAGAATCCACTAAAAAACTTTTAGAAACAATAAAGGAATAAAGTCAAGTCACGGGATACAAAATCAACGTAGAAAAAACAGTTACGTTTCTATACACTAACAATGAAGAAGCAGAAAGAGTAATCAAGAATGCAATCCCATTTACAATTGCAACAAGAAAAATAAAATACCTAGGAATAAACTTAACCAAAGAGGTGAAAGATCTGTACACCAAAAACTATAAAACATTGTTGAAAGAAGTAGAAGAAGTCACAAAGAAATGGAAAGATATTCCATGCTCTTGGATTGGAAGAATTAAGATCATTAAAATTTGCATACTTCCTAAAGCAATCTATAGAGTCAACGTAATCCCTTTCAAAGTTCCAACAATATTTTTCACAGAAATAGAACAAAGAATCCTAAAATTTATATGGAACAACAAAAGACCCCGAATAGCCAAAGGATTCCTGAGAAAAAAGACCAAAGCTGGAGGTATCACACTCCTTGATTTAAAATTATACTACAAAGCCATAGTAACCAAAACAGCATGGTACTGGCACAAAAACAGACACACAGATCAATGGAACAGAATTGAGAGCCCAGAAATAAGCCCACACATTTATGGACAGCTAATATTTGACAAGGGAGCCAAGAGCATACGATAGAGAAAGGAGAGTCTCTTCAACAAATGGTGTTGGGAAAACTGCACAGCCACATCCAAAAGAATGAAAGTAGACCATTCCCTTACACCATGCACAAAAATCAACTCAAAATGGATTAAAGACTTGACTGTAAGACCTGAAACCATGAAACGTCTAGAAGAAAACATAGGCAGTACATTGTTTGACATTGGTCTTAGCAGCATATTTTCAAGCACCATGTCTCACCGGGCAAGAGAAACAAAAGAAAAAATGAACATATGGGGCTACGTAAAGCCAAAAATCTTCTGCACAGCAAAGGAAACCATCAACAAAACGAAAAGACAACCTAACAATTGGGAGAAGATATTTGCAAACCATATATCAGATAAAGGTTAATATCCAAAATATACAAAGACCTCATACAGCTCAACAACAAAAAAACCAACAACCCAATTAAAAAATGGGCAAAAGAGCTGAACGTAAATTCTCCAAACAAGATATATGTATGGCCAACAGGCATATGAAAAGATGCTTAACATCATTATCTATCAGGGAAATGCAAATCAAAACTGCAATGAGGTATCACCTCACTCCAGTCAGAATGGCTATAATTAACAAGACAGGAGACATCAAGCGTTGGAGAGGATGTGGAGAGATGGGAACCCTTGTACACTGCTGGTTGGAGTGCAAACTGGTACAGCCACTAAGGAAAGCAGTATGGAGTATCAGAAAATTAAGAATAGATCTACCATATGATCCAGCTATCCCACTGCTGGGTATTTATGCAAAGATCTTGAAAACGCAAAGGCATAAGGATACCCGCACCCCTATGTTCATTGCAGCATTATTCCCAGTAGCCAACACTTGGAAGCAACCTAGGTGCCCATCAAGGGACAAATGGATAAGGAAGATGTGGTATTTGTACACAATGGACTACTACTCAGCCATAGGAAATGATGAAATCCAGCCATTTGTGACATGGATGGACCTTGAGAGTATTATGCTGAGTGAAAGAAGTCAGAGGGAGACAGTCATATACCGTATGATCTCACTCCTAAGTAGAAGATAAAAACAATAACAAACAAACACATAGCAATGGAGGTTGGATTGGTGGTTACCATAGGGGAAGTGGGGGGAGGGCAAAAGGGGTGATTAGGATCACATGTGAGGGGATGGACTATAATTAGTCTTTGGGTGGTGAACATGACGTAATCTACACAGAATTTGAAATATATTATGATGTACATCTGAAAGCTATATAGTGTTATATTCCAATGTTACTGCAATTAAAATGAATAAATAAATAAAATCTTTTAAAAAAAGAAAAAAGAGAAAGATTGGCAACAGATGTTAGCTCAGGGCCAATCTTCCTCAACAACAGCAACAACAAAAATCATACCTTTAAAGAAAAAGAAATTCTCTGTCTTCACTAAGATTACATTCAAGTGGGCAGAGAAAAAAAATAAAGAAAAATAATATCTAAAACATTTAACTTGCCAGAAGGTGATAAATTCTGTGTAGAAGAAGCATAGAAAGCATCAATGGGAAAAAGTTACAGTTAAAAATAAAGCATCTCTGAAGAGATGACATTTGAGCAAAGACTTAGAAGAGGTGAGGGAGCAAGACATGCAGTTATCTAGGTGACGTGCATTCCAGGCACAGGGAAGTACAAGCTCAAAATCTCTAAAGCAGAAACTTTTTTGATGTGTTAAAGGAAGATCAAGGGGCCAGTGTGGCTGGAGATGTGTGAATGAAAGGGAGAGTAACAGGTGAGGCATCCACAGAAGGGGAAGCTTGTGTAGAGCCTGTGGGCCATTGTAAAGAACTTGGCTTTTATTCCTCGTGTACTGGGGAACCATTGAATGCTTTGAGCAGAGACAATATGGTGTGACTTTTTGTCAAAATATTTAAATTCCTCAGTTTGCTGTTATTTTCCTTTTCAAAACTGAGGTTTGGTTTATATACATTAAAATTCACTCTTTTTAGTGTACATCCCTGCATTTCACAAAGGCATACAGTCATGTAACTAGCATGATAATCAAGATATGGAAGAGTTTCATCATTTCCCCAAATTCTCTCAAGTCCTTTTGTAGTCAACACCTACCTCCACGCACACCAGCTGATAACCACTGATCAGTTTTCTACCTTGTAATTTTGCCTTTTCCATGGGTTATGTAAGTGAAATCATAGCACATATAGCTTTTTTAGTGTGCCTTCTTTTATTTGTCAAATGTGTGTGAGATTTATTCACGTTGTTGCTTGTGTATCAGTTAGGCATTCCTGTTTATTGCTGAGTAGAATTCCATTGTACAGACATACTAGTTTGCTGATCAATTTGCCTTTTGAAGGATTTTTGGGTTGTTTCTACTTTGGGGCTATAACAAACAATGAATAATGCTATGAACATTCACATAAAAATTGTTCTGTGGACATATGTTTTCACTATCTTGGGTAAATATCTAGAAGTAGGATTGTCAGGTCTTATGGTCAATGTATGGCAAATTGTTTTCCAATGTGGCTCTAATATTTTACATTATTGCCAGCAATGTATTAGAGTTGTTGCTTATCTTCCTTTACAAAATTTGTCAGCTGTTATTTTCCCATTTTAATATGCATATAGTAGTATCTCATTGTGGATTAATTTTGCTTTTCCTTAACGAATAATGATGTTAAGTATTTTTCACACATTTATTTGCCGTATAGATATCTTTTTGGTGAAGGTTCTCTTCAGATCTTCAGTCCAATTGTTTTATTGGGTTGTTTTTTTTCTTAGTATGGAGTTTCAAGAGTCCTTCATATATTCTAAACACAAATCTTTCACCAAGTATTAATTTAAAGCTATTCTCTTCCACTCTGTAATTCTTAACAGTATTTTTCCATGTTACAGCTTATTGACATAATCCACATCCAATAAACTGCATATATTTGAAGTATACAATTTGGTAAGTTTTGAGATATAGGTCCATGAATGAAATCGTTACCACATTTAAGGTGGTGAACACCCTCATCACTCAAAAAGTTTCTTCATGCCCCTTTGTAATTCATCCCCTCCTCCCTCCCTGGTCCTCATTCCAAGGCAACCACTGATCTACTGTTACTCCTGATTAGTTTGTGAATTTTAGAATGTTATAAAGTGGAATCATAGAATATTTTCTTTTTTATTATGTGGCTACTTTGACTCAGATAACTATTTTGAGTTTCATCCATGTTATTCTGTGTACCAATAGTTCATTCCTTTCTATTAGTTTTATTTCACTGTATGTATATACAACACTTTATCCAGTCACCTGTTGATGAACATTTGGATTATTAACAGTATGTTTGGAACGGCAATCTTTTAAATTTTGAGGAAGTTAAATTTATCATTTTTATTCTATTTTAGGAATTTTACATTTTGTTTTGTATCTAAGAAATTGTGGACTACTACAAGGTTATAAATACATACTTTTGCATTTTATTTTAGAAGTTTAATAGTTTCTGATTTTATACTTAATTTTAGAAGTTATTTTTTATATGATACAAGGTATGGATTGAGGTTATTATTTTTTGCAAATGAATATCCAATTATTCCAGCATCATTTGTTGAAAAGAGTATGCTTTCTCCATTTACATCTTTGTTGAAACTCAATTGACCAATACAACACTGTATTGAATAGTATGAGTCTTCCAATTTTGTTTTTCTTCTCCAAAATTGTTTAGGATATTTTAGATACTTTGTTTTCCCATATAAATTTTATAACCAGCTTGTTTAGTTCTACAAATTGTGTTGGATTTATAGGTCAGTTTGGGAAGAAATGACCTATTAACAATATTGAGTCTTCCAAACCATAAGTGCAGTATATAGTATCTCTCTCCATATATTTAGATCTTCATAGACTCTTCTCTGTGCTTTGTATTATTCAGCATACAGATGTTGCACACATTTTTAAAAAATTACACCAAAGTAACTCATGTTTTTTGGTGGTATCATAAACGACACTGTATTTTAAATTTTAATTTCCAATTGTTCATTGCTAGTATTTAGAAATAGAACTGATTTTTAAATATTGGCCTTTTATCCTGTAAATTTGCTAAACTAATTTATTAGTTCTCGTTGCCTTTTTATAGACTCTTTAGGATTTTCTACTCAGATGATCACGTCTATGAGAATAGAGTCTATTATTTCCTCCTTTCTAACTTGAATGCCTTTTATTTCTTTTCACTTGTTTATTACACTAGTCAGAACCTCTACTACAATGTTGAATAGAGGTGGTAAGAGTGGACATTCCAGCCTTATTTGAGATCTTGGGAAGAAACATTCAGTCTTCCACCAGTATGTATGTTGGATGTAGGTTTTTCTTAGATGTCCATTACGAGGTTTAAGAAGTTCCCTTATACTCTTTGTTTAATGAGAATTTTTGATGAATAAATGTTGAATTTTGATAACTTTCTTATGCATCTATTGAGATGATCATATAGATGTTCTTCTTTAGTTTTTTAATATGATGAATCACATTGATTTTTGAATGTTGAACAGCATTTCATTTCTGAGATAAACATCTCTTGTTAATGAGGTATTATCTCATATATGTCTGGATTGAATATGCTAATATTATTTAGAGACTTTTTGAGTCTGTGTTCATGAGACATTTTGTGCTCTGTTTATCTATTTTGTTCTCTGGTTATCTATAAATACCTTTGTCTGGTTTTGGTATCAGAGTAAGACTGGCCTGAAAAAAATGTGAGAAATTATTTAGTCTAATTTCCTGGAGATTCATCCAGGTTGTTGCATCTGTTTGTAGTACATTTCTTTTTGTTGCTAAGTAGTATTCCATGGTATGGATGTAAAACAGTTTGTTTGACCATTCATCCACTGAGGGGCATCTAGGTTGTTTCCAGTTTTTGGCTACTATAAATAAAGTTACTATAAAGGAACAAACAAAAAGAAAGTGTTTATTCATACTCTATTTTCTCAAATATTTTGTAAAAGTTTCATATTATTTCTTCCTGAAGTGGTTGGTGGATTTTTCCTGTGAAGAAATATGTCATACTTAATGGTGAGAAACTTGAAGTTTTCCTCCTAAAACCAGGGACAAGGCAAGGATGTCTCTTCCACCACTCCTTTTGAACATTGTGCTAGAAGCTCTAGCTAATGCAATAAGATTAAGAAAAGAAATAAATGGTATACAGATTGGGAAGAAAGAAACAAAACTGTCTATGTTCACAGATGATACAATCATCTATACAGAAAATCAGTAAGAATAGACAAAATAACTCCTGGAACCAATGAGTGATTCTGGCAAGTTGTAGGACACCAGGTTAATATACAAAAGTCAATCATTTTCCTATATACCAGAAATGAACAAGTGAAGTTTGAAATAAAAAATGTAATACCATTTACATCAGCACTCCACAAAATGAGATACTTAGGTATAGATCTAACAAAATATGTACAAGATCTATATGAGGAAAATTACAAAACTCTGATGAATGGTATCAAAGAAGAACTAGATAAATGGAGAGATATTCCATGTTACAGATAAGAAGACCCAATACTGTCAAGATGTCAGTTCTTTCCAATTTGATCTATAGATAATGCAATCCAAATCAAAATCTCTACAAGTCATTTTTTTTTAAAGATTGGCACCTGAGCTGACATCTGTTGCCAATCTTCTTTTTTTCTTCTTTTTCTCCCCAAAGTAGCCCAGTATATAGTTGTACATCGTCGTTGTAGGTCCTTCTGGTTGTGCTATGTGGTACGCCACCTCAGCATGGCCTGATGAGTGGTGCCATGTCTGCACCCAGGATCCGAACTGGTGAAACCCTGGGCCATCGAAACGAAGCATGTGAACTCAACCACTCGACCACATCTCTGGCCCCTGAACAAGTCATTTTGTGGATGTCAAAGTGATTCTAAAGTTTACATGGAGAGGCAAAAGACCCATAATAGCCAGCACAGTGTGAAAGGAGAAGAACAGTGTTGGAGGACTGACACTACCAGACTTTAAGACTTACTATGGAGCTATAGTAATCAAGATAGTGTGGTATTGGCAAAAGAACAGACAAATAGACCAATGGAATGGAATAGAGAGTCCAGAAATAGACCCTCATAAATATAGTCAACTGATCCTAGACAAAGGAAAAAAGACATTACAATAAAACAAAGATAGTCTTCAACAAATGGTGCTGGAACCACTGGACATCTATATGGAAAAAAATGTATCTAGACACAGGTCTTACATTCTTCACAAAAATGAATTCAAAATGGATCACAGACCTAAGTGCAAAACACAAAACTATAAAACTCCTATAATATAACATAGGAATCTAGATGCCCTTCAAGGCGGCCACGTCTTTTTAGATACAACACCAAAGACACGATCCACGTAAGAAATAATTGACAAGCTGGACTTTATTAAAATTAAAAAAAAACTTGTTCTGTGAAAGACAACGTCAAGAGAACAAGAAGACAAGCCCCACAGCCTTGGAAAAAAACATTACAAAAGACACATTTGATAAAGGACTGTTATTCAAATATACAAAGAATTCTAAAAACTCAACAATAAGAACACAAACAACCTTATTAAAAATGTGGGCCAAAGCCCTTAACAGACACCTTATCAAAGAAGATAATCAGATGGCAAATAAGCACATGAAAAGATACTCAACATCCTATGTCATTAGAGAAATGTTTATTAAAACGATAATGAGATACCATTAAACATCTATTAAAATGTCAAAAATCCAGAACACTGGCAACATCAAATGCTGGTGAAAATGTGGAGCAACAGAAACTCTCATGCATTACTGGTGGGAATGCAAATTGGGATAGCCATTTTAGAAGACAGTTTGGTGCTTTCTTACAAAACTAAATATACTCTTACCATACAATCTAGGATTCATACTCCTTGGTATTTAACCAAAGTAGTTGAAAACTTATGTCCACACAAAATCTTGCACAATGATGCTTATAGAAGCTTTATTCATAATTGCCAAAACAGAAAAAAACAAGATGTCCTTCACTAGGTAAAGAGATAAGGGGACTGTAGTACATCCAATCATAAGAATGGGATTTTATTCAGAGCTAAAAAGAAATGAGCTATCAAGCCGTGAAAAGACATGGAAGAAACTTAAATGCATATTACTAAGTAAAAGAAGCCAATCTGGAAAGAGTACATACTGTATGATTCCAACTACATGACATTCTGTAAAAGGCAAAATGATGGATACAGTAAAAATATCAGTGGTTGACAAGGGTAGGGGTGGAGAGAGACAATAATAAGCAGAGCACAGAGAAAGTTTAGGGCAGCAAAAATACTCTGTATAATACCATAATGATGGATGCATGCCATTATACATTTGTCCAACCTATAGAATGCACAACACCAAAAGTGAACCATAAGATAAAGTATGGACATTGGGTGCTTGTGATGTGTCATTGTGGGTTCATCAGTTTTAACAAATGTATCACTCTGGTGGGGGATGATGATAATGGGGAAGGCTATGAATGTATAGGGGGAGGAGATATATGAGAAATCCCTCAATTTTTCTGTGAACCTAAAAGTACTCTAAAAACATAAGTTCTTAATAATAAAAAAAGACATATGGACCCAGAGACTTTTTTGGTTGAAAAATGTTTATGTACAATTTCTTTAACTGATACAAAGTTATTCAGGTTATGCATTTCTTCTTGAGTCAGTATTGGTAGTTTCTTTCAAGGAATTGGTCCATTTGTTCTAAATTTTAGAATTAATACACATAAAATTTTTGTTAATATTCCATTTCTACTTTTTTGTATATCAGTAGGGTCTGTAGTGATTTTCCTTCTTCTGTTTATGATATCAGTAATTTGTATCTTCTCCCTTTTTTTCTTTGTTGGTATGGCTAGAAGTTTATGAATTGTATCAATCTTTTCAAAGTCATTTAATCGAGCTATTGTTTTTCTGCTCTCGATTTCATTGATTTTTGCTATCTTTGTTGTTTCCTTCTTGCTGCTTGCTTTGAGTTTATTCTGCTCCTCTCTTTCTAGTTTCTCAAAGCAGAAGATTAGATCATTGATTTTAGAGCTTTCTTCTTTTCTAATATAAGCATTCAATGTTACAAATTGCTCTCTAAGCACTTCTTTAGTTTGCATCCCAGAGATTTTGTTTGTCGTGTTTTCATTTTCATTGGATTCTAAATATTTTCTAATTTCCCTTGTGACTCCCTCTTTTACCCATGGGTTATTTAGAGTTATTTTTTTCACTTCTAAATACTTGATTATTTTGCAGAGATTTTCTGTTATTAATATCTAGTTTAATTTTCTGATGGTTAGAGAACCTACTAGAAATGATTTTACTTCTTTTTTAAAGTTTATTTTTATTGAGATATAATTGACATATCACATTCTGTAAGTTTAAGGTGTACAACATGTTGATTTGATACATTTATATACTGCAATGTGATTATCACCATAGTGTTAGCTAACACCTCTCTCACATCACATGATTATCATTTCTAAATAATAAATTTAATGGTCTATTTTATGAACTAGAATATGGTCTACCTTGACTAATGTTTTATGATTACAAGTAAAGAATGTGTAACCTGCTGTTGTTGTGTGAAATGTTCTATAAATATCAATTAGGTCAAGTCAGTTGATAGTGTTGTTCATGTCTTATATATCCTCACTGATTTTCTGTCTTCTTGTTCTTTTGATCACTGAGAGATGGGTTTTGAAGTTTTCAAATATAATTTTTGATCTGCCTATCTCATCTCTCAGTTCTATCACTTTTTTGTTTCATGTACTTTTAAGTACTGATTTTGTGTATATAAACAATTGGGATTGTTGTGTCTTCTTGATGAATTGACTCCCTTTATCATTGTGTAATGTCTCTATCCTTGGTAATATTATTTCCAAAATCTATGTTTTCTGATATCAGTATAGCCAATCCAACTTTTATTTGGATCAGAATTTTCATGGCATATCTTTTTTCATCTTTTCACTTTTACCCTATGACTTTATCTTTAAAGTTGATTTCTTGTTGACAGCACACCTTGTTTGTTTGTTCAACCTGACAATTTCTTTTTCCACCTGGTGTACATAGACTATTAACATTTAACATTACTGTGGATATGGTTGGCTTAAAATCTATCATTTTGTTAGTCATTTTCTATTCTATCTTTTCTCACTCTTTTCTTTACTCTTTGGATTAATTAATTATTATATAATTCTGTTTTATCTACTTTTGATTTATTTTTTATATTGATTAAGTTAAAATTTTTCAATTTTTATTGGTAACTCTAAGGTTTAGAGCAAGCGTCTTTATTTAATCACGGTCTACCTTCAAGTAATACTATATCATTTCATTTATAATTGTCCGAGGTTTATAACAGTATACTCCCAATTCCACCTTTCTATCTTTTGTGATATTTTTCTCATGCATTTTTCTTTTACATATGTTATGAACACACAATACATTGCCTCTATTTTTGCTTTAGGTAATAGATTATTTTTAGTGTGATTAAAAATAACATGAAGTGAATTTTATATTTATCCTAATTTTTACCTTTTCCAGGACTCTTGTTTTCTTTGAGAGGACCCAGGTTTTTTTCTGGTATCATATACATTTCTTCTGAAGACCTTTTGTCTATCTTCTTTAACATTTTTTACAGCCCAGGCCTGTTTATAATGAATGATTTAGGCTTTAGATTGCTTGAAAAAGTCTTCATTCATTGTTGAAATATATTTTTACTGGGCACAGAATTACTGGTCGACCTATTTTTGTCTCTTTCAGGACTCTAATGATACTAGTTCCTTGATTTTTGTCAAATGTAATTTATGACAAGAAGCCTGCTATCCTTCTTATCTTTATTCCTTTGTATGTAATGTGATCTCTCTCACTCTCTCACCCCATAATACCTTCAAGATATTCTCTTTATTTTTCATTTTCAGCAGCTTAAACATGATGTATCTGTGTGTGTGTCTATGTGTGTGTGTGTGCTATCAGCTGTTACCTTTTCAAATATTTCTTCTGCCAAATTCTCTCTCTCTTACTTCTTGGACCCCAACTACACCTAAGTTAAACTGTTTGATGTTGACCCAATGTTTGAAATCTTGGGTAACCTTTTCTTTCTTTGTGTGTTGCAGTTTGGATACTTTCTGTAGACCTATCTTAAAGTTCAGGGTTCTTTCTGTTCTATCCAATCTAGTGATGAACCCATCAAAAGTACTCTTCATCTCTGTTACTGTATTTTTTTCCCAGCATTTCCATTTGATTCTTTCTTATATTTTTCATCTCTTTGCTGAAATTATCCAACTGTTCATGCATGTTGCACATGTTTTCCAAGTAGAGCCTTTAACTTTTTAATTATAGTTATCTTGAAATTCCTCTCTGTTAGTACCGATTTTTGAGTTGTACCTATTGCATTTTACTGATTGTTTTGTTTCTCAACAATTTTTTTTCTTTTACCATTTGACTCATTTTTTTGTAAAAGCTAGACATAATGTGTAGAACAGTGGAGACTGGGTAACTGGTATTTATGCCTGGGCACATTTAGGTTAAATCTTATCTTAAGTCTTTATTGTGAATCAATCTAGTCAGGAATTGAGCTGGGTTTCTCTTTTGTTACTTACCCACAGTGCACCACAGTCTATAAATTCCTCTAGTTTTACTTTGTGTTTAGAGTGT
The DNA here is from genome assembly GCF_041296235.1 of Equus asinus. Taxonomy (NCBI): domain Eukaryota; kingdom Metazoa; phylum Chordata; class Mammalia; order Perissodactyla; family Equidae; genus Equus; species Equus asinus. The sequence goes on from NC_091820.1 coordinate 93,306,915, forward strand.
GATTGGGTTGCTGGCATTTTATTTTTCACTTCGATTTCCACCATCAGTTTTAGGCTTTATCTGTGAGCCAGAGCCTTTGAGAGCTTCCCCCCAACCCTCTACACTCTTGCTCATCCTCCAGAGGTAGTCTACTATCACTCAGCGCCTGCTGGCCTGTTGGGAAGATGTTGTTTGGGGCATTCTCTGTTGTTCTGGTTCCGTATCAGACTTAGGTGGGCCCTGTGTCCCTAGTTCTTGGGATTGGCATTTTCTGAAAAGTCTTTCCCCTTTTACCCATGACAGCCAAACTCTGCTACGTATTCTGTATCATCAATGTATCTTGTGCAGGAGATAGTTTCTGATTCCTCCCTTACCAGATGTGGATTTCTAATGGTCTGAGCCTAGGATGGTTTCCTATACCTTTCTGCTGGGATCAAGAGTTATTTACGTTTTTAAAATTTTTGCTTCGTCTAGTAATAGAACTTCAAATGTACCGTGGGGGATTTTTCTGCCCTTCACCTCAGTGACTTAAGGTTTGTATTCTGTAGAAACATAGAGGAATAGGAACTAGGCAAGGCATCTTGCCTTTCCTACAGCTGGCACTGATCCTTTCACCCAGGATGGTACCAATAAGGAGAGTTCCCTTTCGTATCTCACCCTGGCTCCCATGTTTTCAGTGAGGACACAGTAAGGTCCATGGAGGCAGCAATTGGGTTCAAACTCCCCTGTCTCTCCAGCTTTCAGAGTTTCTATACTGTCACATTAACTTACACTAAGTCTTTAGCAATTCATTAAAAAATTTATCTTAAATCTTTTTCCCTGTTTCTATGGCAGCCCCATCTTCGTCCCATGTGCTGCTTCTAGTAAACAAATGTGTGAATTCCATATCTCCTTGGAGACACTTTTCTTTCCTTAGGTTTACTTCAGCTCTCTATTGAATTCAAGAAAAGTTATGGATTTTGTAGATTTTCTATTTATTTCATGGTTGCTAATTTAGGAATTATTCTCTTTCCAGCTTCCTTGTGTGGGGTTCCATGGTGTAATGGTTAGCGCTCTAGATTCTGAATCCATTGGTCCAGCTGTCTATAAACATCCAAAGCCAGAAGTCCTGACTGCCATTTTTAAGAGATCATTGTGGCCACTGTGTTAAGACTCGATTAAAAGGCAGCAACATGGAAGCAGAGAGTGTAGTTAGAAATGTACTGCAGAAATATAGGCAAGAAATTATAGTGATTTGCACAAAATTGTTGTCATAGAGGTGATAACATTTGACAGATTCTGCATATGTTTTGAAGGTATAGTCAACAGGATTTGCTGACTTATAGGATGAAGGGGTGACAGAAAGAAAGCAGTCAAGGATTTTTCTAGGATATGGTTTTGAGCAAGTAGAAGGATAGAATTGGCATTTCTTGAAATAGAGAAGTCTATGAAAAGATTTGGTTTAGGGGGAAATCTAGGATTTTTTTTGAGCAGACATGTTATGTTTGAGGTAGCTATTAGATATTCAAGTAGGATGTATGAATCTAATCCTATAAGAACCTAGGGCCAGCCCCGGTGGCCTAGTGTTTAAGTTCAGTGCACTCTGCTTTGACAGCCCAGGTTTGGTTCCTGGACATGGGCCTGCACTGTTCTGTTAGCAGTCATGCCTTGCTGGTGGCCCACATACTAAAGAATAGAGGAAGATTGGCATGGATGTTAGGTCAGAGTAAATCTTCCTCAGGAAAAAAAAAGGATATAAGAACCTTGCGTGCAAAGAAGTCTGGACTGGATGTATAAATTTGAAGGTTATCAGAGGATGGATAGCGTTTAAATCCTTGAGACTGGATGAGATCTTCAAGAGAGTATGTGGTCATCAAGAAGATAAGAGGTTCAAGGATTGATGCCGCCAGAGTATTTCAACATGAGGTGGTTGAAGAGATGAGAAATCAGTAAAGGAGGTTGAGCTGGACAGGCCAGAAACGTAAGGAAAAAACCTATAAAAGTGAAGAGCTCTGGATTTTAAAAGAAAATGTTTCAAGAAAAAGAGATGGATTAGCCATATCAAATCCTGCTTATAGGTTCAGTAAGATGAGGACTGAGGACTGATCAATGTCCTTGATTAGGCAGGAGGGAGTTGATTCTTGTTCATAAATGGAATATTTCACTTTCAATAAGATTAGAGACGTGCCATACATTGTGAAAGGAGGGAAGATAGCAAATACGTGGTACAGTCGTTGGGAGTAGATAGTGGCAGTAGAACCACTGTGGGTTTTGGGAGGGTGTGTGTGTGAATTAGGAAATAAGATCATCAGCAAGTAGTAAAGACTAGAAAAAGGGATTTGAAGGTTTGAGGAGAGAGAAGAAAGCGTGAAACAGTCATCTAGATGAGTGAATAGATTAGGAAGCTGTGCTCAGATTTACAAGCATATGAGGATTTTGTGTGTGCTATAAGTTAATTAACTGTCCTTGAAGAAAACTTTGACAAATGCAACCGTGAGTTTATGGATAAATTACTTTTCCTTCTTCCATGAAAGAGCTTACAAATAGCCAATATTTTAGCTCTTTCCATCAGTAACAGAGACTATTTTGACCCTTAAATCTGTGCTGGCCTTGTGTCTTGCCTTCACCAACTGAAAGCAACAGAAATGAGGTTGTGTAGGGTCTCAAGAAGCTTGCAGTTTTCATTCTTATTCTCTTGAAACACTGTTGCCATGTAAAACTCATCATAAGCCTCTTTGAGGAAGGGTGACCATGTGGAGAAGGAGGCACAGTCATCCAACAATGTCAGCTGTATCAGCTTTTGCAACCATCCCAGATGAGGAATCTATCTGTCCTGTGTGTAAAACCAGTGGAGACCACGTGGAACAGTGATAAGCCTCTTCAGCTGGATACAGCTCAAACTGTCAACCTACAAAATCAGGAGCAAATATATTCTTGTTGTTTAAGTCACAGATGCAGCAAAAGCAAAAAGATAGACTCCCACCCAGACAAACTGTCGTTAGATATAGTTGCCCAAGACAGTGTTTCAGGGTTGAGTAATTTGTTATAGTTGATGCCAAGTGGTGACTAGCTCCACAGTAATCTTCCAATGATCTCACTAAACTGGTTTAGGTGCTTGTGATATGTGCTCTTACAACAGTCTGTACTCCCAGTTTTACATGACTTAATTAAAGTGACTGTTTACTTTTTTCTCCCTCAATAGTTTGGAAACCCGATAAGGGAAAAGTGTGAGTCTATCTTGCTCATTGTTATGTCTATCACATGAATAGTGCCTGGTACATATCACATGAACAGTATTGGTTGAAACAATGAAAGTCAATAGATATTTTCTTCTTTATCCTTTGAATCCTTTTTCCTGGATGATTTCAAAGAAAGATTTTAGATTCTGGAGTTTGTGACAAACTTTTCCTGGGATTTTCTCAGTTTTATCACTGAAATTTCCATGTTCCCAGAACCCATCAGTCCTGAGCAAACCTAGATGATTGGTCACCCTATTAGTAATGGATGCTACATAAAAATAAAAATTATTAAAATAATCAATGGGGGACGGCCCTGTGGCACAGCAGTTAAGTTTGCATGTTCCACTTTGGCGGCCCGGGGTTCGCCGGTTCGGATCCCGGGTGCAGACATGGCATCGCTTGGCAAGCCATGCTGTGGTAGGTGTCCCAAGTATAAAGCAGAGGAAGATGGGCACAGATGTTAGCTCAGGGCCAGTCTTCCTCAGCAAAAAGAGGTGGATTGGCAGCAGTTAGCTCAGGGCTAATCTTCCTCAAAAAACAAAAACAAAAAATCAATGACCTGTCTTGTGAGAGGAGCTCTCTGTCACTAGAAGAGTATGAGTGGAGACTGTAGACTATAGTCCAGTTCAAAGGCTACAGAGATTATGATTAGACATTTGTATATCTAGGAGGATGCCGATTTCTCAAAGTGTGGTTCATGGTCCTCGGTGTTTATCTAAAATGCTTAAGTCTAAGCCCACCCCAGATCTGCTCAATGGATACCTCTAGAGAAAGGGTCTGAGTTTCTACTTTTTAATAAGCTGCATAGGGTAGTCTGGTACACACTGAAGTTTGAAAATCAGAATTCAACACTGGAATTATAATGTGACGAAACAACACAATTACAAATTGTAGTCATATTGTTACTGAATGTGGACTGATTTTCTTGAGGGAATGAGAGAAGAGGGAAGAAAGAAATTGTATTTTAACCTATTGATAATAATAAACAACTTTTTGAGTATTTACGATATTCTAGGTCTTGAGAAAAGAGCTACATTTATAGTCTCACTGAGGATTTGAGATTTGATGGAATTAAATAACTAGCCCCCAAATAAATTGGACTCTTCATTTTATAAGTCTTATATTCTGGGGGTCAGCATAAATAAAAGGGAGGAAAGTTGCTATAAGAAATATTGGAGAGGAGATAAAGTAGCATGTATTCCAGAAATTTCAAAGAGAAAATATAACATTAAGATGTTGGAAAATAAGCAAGGAATACTGTCAAAACATTTTGGCACATCTCGCTTGGCAGCAAACCACAGTAGGTCATGGAGAATCAACACTCAGAAACAAGAATAGTATTACCAGGTATAGGAAATAAACGGCCTTGGAAAAAAAGCAAAAATCATATCATCAAATGGGAGTCCTTCCAATATTTGGAGCCATTATTATATCCTCCCTGTATCTTCTCTTCTCCAGCTGAAGCATCCACTATTGTTTTTACTATTATTCATATCGCTTAGTTTCCAGACCCTGATGGCGCTCTGCAATTTCATGCTTTTCCATTTCTTGTTACATTAATTATAAACTGTATCTTTAGACTCTCCTTTTACAAAATGAAGGAAGTAATGCTGCCACAACACTTGGTTGATAGTTTGGTGCTTATAGACTTTTATAATAAAAATATTCCTTCCAAAATTTGAAGGCATTACTCCACAGCTTTCCAGAATCTAGCATTGCCAAGGAGAAATCTGTAGCCGATCTGATTCATATTCCAAGGAAGTTACTTTTATTTATTTATTTTAAACTGTGGAATCTTTTAGAACCTTAAATTTCATTAGGAAGTTCCTATATCAGTCTTTTTTCACTTGTTTTGAATGGCATGCTGCAGGCTCTTTCAATTTCAAAATTTTGGTCTCACTTCAACTCTGGGGTACATTCTTCTGTTATTTGTTTCATTATTTTCTGTTGGATCTCTTGGATTGATCTTCTAAAACTTTTGTCCTCGTCTTATAGTATATATCTTTATGTCATGTGATTTACTTTCTGGGATAATTCCTCAACTTTTTTTTTCCCCGAGCCCATAGAAGACTGTGACCTGTGAACGTAACCGCTGCACCACCAGGCCAGCCCTACAATAAAATATTTTGCTTGTTAAGTCAGAAAAATATTCATTAAATGCCTGGAGGCATTGTGTTAATAGTGTCATAAAATGCCTTTCTGGCCTGAAGGAAAAGATAAACACCTGCAAAATGCATATTTAGAACAGTTTAAAGAGCCATGGAATTAAAGGTGTATGAACTTCATTATGACTTATATTTTGAGCATTCTTCTCCATTTCAGACATGGCAGTGCTTAAATCATCCAAACTGAAAAAAATGTGCTATTTCTACAATTATTGACAAGGAATGCCTCTTAGTTTTCTTGGCATTGTTGTTGTGGTTTGTTTAGATTCCAAAATGATGCGGGCACAAAGACAGATATTTGCCTTCATCTGGGGCAAATGATCTGTTTCCAGTCTCTCAAGCCTGACAAAACAAATAAATTCCAAGAGAACGGAACCTCTAAGGTAGTGTTTATCAAATCTGTGATCAAGAAAACGGGTTGTTTTGGGGTTTTTTGCAATCTCTTGTGCATAGGTACATTCGTAAAATATAATAAAATGAATTATTAGAAAAATATTGACTTCTTGATCCTTTGACATAATCCTAGAAATATAAAGTGAAAAGTTGCAAAAACATTCAAAATGTGAGCCCAAATATCTTATTAGGTTGAACAGATATATGACAATTCTGTCAAATGGCTATAATTTCTAAATATTTACTTTCAACTTTTGTATTTATCTCTTCATGAACTGGTAATGGTTTGCGGATTAGCGTATAGTTCAGAGTACATAAGAATACGTGGAGAATCTCTTCTCCTGTTATATTCACCTTGCCTGGCCAATTATTTAAACACATACAGCTGTAGCCTCTATTTTAAAATGTATATGGAAGAATCTGGGAACTGTGAGAAGAATAAGAAAAAGCAATGGGTGGGAAAACAGTTTTCCTAAATATATGCTATAGCAATTAGGATTCCTAAACACAGGGGAGAAAAAAGAAAATATTTTCTTCAAAAATATAATGATTTGTTTGTTTTTGTTCCTTTTTATCCTTTTTTGGTAAAAATAAAATGGAGATGCAGAAAATTACACAAAACAAATTTATAGCTTATCTTACTATGAGGCAAACACTCTTGTAACTACCACACAGGTAAAAAAATAGAACTTTGTCAGTCACCCCAGAAGCCTCAACATATGCCTCATGCAAATCACAGCCTCCTTCTCCCCCAAAAAGTAAGCACTATCTTGACTTTGTAGAGAGGTCTGGCTTGCATTTCTTCATGCTTATATCGCTCAATTCCCCCTCCATCTCTTTCTCTTATAATTAATCTGATGAAAGACCCAGGCCATCTAACTTGGATTTTGCTGATTTCAGACACATGAAAAAGCTCAAATTTGTGTTTTCTGCTAATTGACAGCTACGTCCAGAGGTTTCACCAGATTCGGTTTTGATCCCTTTGCCAAAGCTATAGGTGGTGATGTGAGATTTTTAATTAGGAGGTATATAATGTCTGATTTCATTCTTTTACTTATTTGGGGACTGTAAAATGGTGATAATCTATCATTTTGCTTTATTTATTAGCTGAAAGAGTTTTACACAGAGACATTTCCCCTCATCTAATACTGGCTACTCAGTGGTACAGGACATACATAAATGGCAGGAAAAGTGATTAATTTTTTATTTTTATTTAGCCAGTTTGCAAGATAATTAATAATAATCTCCTTCAGGTAAGTATTTAAGTTTTTTCTTGAGTTCATAATTCATATTTTGAATTTCCTGAGTTCCAATTCAGGACTAGAATTTTTTACTTAATCTCATCCATATTAAATCTCTCACTCCTTTCTTCCACAACAAGAATCCTGGTTCTCAAAGATACAAGGAATGATATACATATAAGAATGCATAATTTCTCATTTGCTTTGTCCCACAGCACACACGAAACAGTCTCAGAATAACAATACTATTGCTACTACTACCAATTATGATTACTGAAAAGTAAGGGGAAAAAAGCTTGCATATTCTGTCTATAATCTTCTTCTATATTTTTAAGGTTGTTCTATATCTACATTTTCAGATCATATAGCCATATTGTATTACAAATGCTCCTTTTTAACTCTCTTTTAGTCTTAATTTTGCATATAGCTATATGTTTAGTTCTCACTCCCAGACTTTATGTTACTGTCTCTCTGGTCATTTGGGGTGTCTGAAACTTGTTCTCTCATACATTCTTTAGGAAGAACCCATGGGAACAATATTTGGTAAGATCTGCCTTATTGGTAATTTAGGAGCTTGTCTGTAGGATTCAGAGAGATCCCAAAACTGTGCTACCACCAACACCACCGTTTTTCCAGAATCTTTTTTTTTTTTAAGGAGCATTGAGCACTTTTTATTCTCCACAAAAGACTGAGTTGAAATTGTCTTAAGACTGAAGGTGTTTCATGGTGACTTTCTTGAAAACTGTGAAGAGATAATAGTATGACTGTTCTTCTGTCCTGGTACAGTAGGCAGATCATCTATAGGAAGGCTATGGGAATGAACTAGATGATCTTTCCAGAATTCTTCTAATTCTAGAATTCCAGGACATAGAATTAAGTTCTCCATAAAAGAGCAGTTCCAATTTATATCTGGGCTCCTCTCAGATTGTTTGGCCTGTGGATTAGAATAGAGCCAGAAGTTGTCGTTTTTGCTGTGACCCCCAAGGCTTACAAACCTGTCTTGTCAGATTAGTACATCCTGCAAAGGCCTCTGGTATTTCTTCTAAAGTCACCAAAACAATGTTTGCTCAGTGCCATAGCATGGACACAGGTGAGCTATAAGAAGATGAAAATAAAATAAGTATGTTAAGCTCTAGAGGTATACCCTGTCAAAGGACAAACTGAGGCATGTTACAAGTTTTAAGACTTTGTTTGAGCAAAAATCGATTAGAATCAGGAAGCATCCAACCTAGTAGAAAGAAAGGAGCTCAAAGGAGCTGTACAAAATGAAAGACTTTTATAGGCAGAATGGAGAAGAAATAAGGACGTTACACTAGGCAAAACAGTGGGTTGGTTATTGTAAAGTTACTTTCCTTTAGGCGATGGCAGGAGTCTATCAGGCAGATTACCTAGCTAGTGCTGATCAGGCCATTCCTGATTGACTTAAGATTGCATTTCTGGGAGAGCTGAACCTGTGATTAAGTCTCAGTTTGGTGACATGAGGCTTAGTATAAGAGACACTATTTTGGGCTTGTTGTCTTGTCTTTAACAATACAACGTTGTAGTCGGAGAAGTGAGAAAGTGAAAATAAATTTGGTTTTGCAGAAAGAAAATATATTTACTTTTTGCATTGTGTGCCAAGAAGAACCAATTCAATACTGGCACGATAGAAATCCAAATATGAAGGTAATAACCCTGGAAGAATTCAGCCCTTTGTTTTGTAGAGAAATTTCCCTGGTTATAATTATTTCTTTCTATACTAATAAGACTTTTTTTTGTGTTATAATGTAGTCTAAAATTAGATATTCATTTATTTATATTTGTATCTTTTTAATGACATTTTAAAGCTTGATGGTGCCACATTATACACTAATCTGACATATTCTGCATAAATTAGACCAAGCCTTGAATATTGTGCTTTATTGTGGATGCCACTATTTAAAAGGGTTCATTAACAAACTGGCACTTCTCCAAAGAAATCCAACTAAAAAGGCTAAGGGTCTGATAGCCAGTGTACACGAGAATAGTTAATATGGGAATTGTTTAGCCTAAAGAAAAGAAGTCTTAAAGAGAGAGGATTTAAAAGTTACTAACAATATTTGATGTTTAAGAAAAGGGATTACTTACTCTTGAGTCTAGAAGGGAGAACTAGATCCAAACAGTAAAACACTGGGAAAGAGACTTAGATTAATATCAAGAAAAACAGCAGGAACAATTTACCAAATAAAATGTGCTTTCTCAAAAAGTGATGAGTTTCCTGACACTGAAAGTAATTTATTGGAGGCTGGCTGATAATGTTTGCATTTGTGAAAGATGTTATGGAAGACTTGGAAAGAGAGGAAAGGCAGTTATAATTCTGCCTTGAAAGGGAGACTGAATATGGTGTATATGGTTTCAGACGCACATTTTGAGTCCAAAGTGCAACATGTTTAACTGGACCAAAGATAACTTCTAATGAAATCCTGTTTGGCTTTGATTTCTCCCTGTCATATGAGAAAAATCAAAGTATGGTAATATTCCCTATCATTTCATACCACAACTTTGATCCATGGTATATGGGAGGTGGACTCTCAATGCAGTATCATTTTATTAAACCTTAAGACACCTACGTTTTTACATATAATCCGCATTTCTTCCATTTTTAAGATATTACAAAATAATAATGATCCAGTTTTTATAATATCCAAGTTTCTTAATCAACTATTTTTCCAAAATAATGTATAAAGTAGTAATGAAGTAAGCTTAACAGTTGGAAGTTATTTAGAGTACCTACAATGAGGTACACCATCAGTGAGATTTTTGTGGTCATGGAATAGTCTGTATCTTGTTTGCTGTGGTGGTTATATGAATCTATTCATGCCTGTCTCCAGGTTTCATAAGATGTAACTATTGAAGAAAATCGGGTGAAGGGCACATGCAACTTTCTGTGACTCTGTAGTTATTTCCAAATACAAAGTTTAAAAAGAAATAATAGTGAAATATGATCCCATGTACTCACCATCCAATTATATTTCCCTCTAGGTATTGTTCAAGTCGATGGTTCTCAAGGGTTTCAGGTTTCCTATACACTCATAAAATTACCGAGGATCTCAAAGAACTTCTGTTTACCTGAGTTATATCTAGTGATAATTACTATACTAGAACTTAAACCTGAGAACGTTTTAAAAATATTTATTAATTATTAATTTAAATATAATAACCCACTCTATGTTAACTTAAATAGCAAAAGTGTAATAAACGACATAGCATTGTTTTCCATTTTTGCAAATCTCTTTAATACCTGGCTTACTGAAGACAGCTGGATAGTAAGATCTGCTTCTACATCCAGTTCCCTGAGTTGTGTTATGGTGGTCGAAGGATATGAAGAATATCTGCTCACACAGATATGCAGCTGGGAAAGGGAATGTTAAGAGACTTTTCAGAGTGGGGGTACTCTTCTAGAATACCAGACTAAAACTTCACAAGTGAAAGTTTCCTAAAGGTCAGTCACAATGTGGAATCAGAAGCCCTATCAATGAACTCCTTATACTCCATTTTATTAAAATCTACAGGTCAATCTTGTAGTTCAGTGGCTTATCCATGCACGTATTTGTAATATCATGCATTGGTCACGTGTTTAGTGACTTTTAATGTTAAGTTCATGTTCCTTGTAGCTTTATCTGTGCTGAATAATTGAAACCTTTACTTAAGGCACCTTCCTTCAAAGAAGGTTAGCATTTGCTTCCGGGTATTACCATTTGAAAACTAAAACTTCAAATTGCTTTATTTTTATGGGAAAGGGGCATTTTTTTTTTTAAGAAATTCGGTCTCACATCTGCCTGACTGGAAAAGACTGGCCTTTCAGTTTCTTAGGGCTGCCACAATAAATGACCACAAACTAGGTAGCTTAAAACAACAGAAACTTACTGTCTCATAGTTCTGGAAGCCAGAAGCGGGAAATAAAGCTGTCACCAGGGCCATGCACTCTCTGAAGACTCTAGGGGACGATTCTTCCATGGCTCTTTTCAGCTTTTGGCAGTTACCAGCAATTCTTGGTGTTCCTTGGCTTGTAGACACATCACTCCAATCTCTGTCCCCATTGTCACATGGGGTTCTCCCTCTGTGTCTCTTCTCTTCTTGTAAGAACACCATTCATATTGAATTTAGGGACCATCCTATTCCAGTACAACCTCATCTTAACTAACTGCCTCTGCAATGACCCTATTTCCAAATAAGGTCATATTCTGAGGTTCTGGGAAGGACTTAAACTTTTTTTGAGGGGACACACTATCTAACCTGGTACATTTGGTTAGGAATTATCAAAGCGATGTTTATTTTCTTTTCCTTATTTATTCACTTTAAAAATTTATTTCTCTCTTTATATACAGCTAAGGTAGACACAGGCATACATTCACACCATTTGCCTGTATAGATTATGTTTCCAGTTCATTCACTGATGGTGTAATTCATCGTGAGTGCTCCACATAACTTCCAAATGCTGAAGTGCCTCAAGGTTCTGTCTTGAGCCTTCTAAGTCTACATTCCTACTCAAAGTAGTCTTATATACTCTTATGGTTTCAAGAAGCACTAATATACTGGTAACTCTCCCATTATATCTCAAACATGAATCTCTTTTCTGAGCTGTAAATTGATATAGCCGACTACTTGACGTTTATACATGGATATCTCACAGGTAACGGTTTCTTATTTTAGTCAATTCCCTCACTCACTCTCTGGCCCCTTGCAACAATTGTCTGCTTTCTATCACTATAGTTTTACCTTTTCTAGAATTTCATACAAATGAAATCATATAGTATGTAGTGTTTTGGGTCTGGCCTCTTTCAGCTAGTTTAATGCTTTTGAAATTTATTCACATTATTTTTGTGTCAGTAGTCTGTCCTCTTTGGTTGCTGAGTAGCATTCCACTGTACATATTTACCATGTTTTGTTTATCCATTCACCAATTTATAAGCGTTTAGGTTGTTTCCATTTCTTGGTTGTTATGAATAAAGTTGCTAAGAATATTTGTATGTGAGTCTTTGCGTTATGTTCTCACTGTTTTTGGGTAAACACCTAGGATTAGAATTGCTATGTTATAAGGTAAGTGTATGAGTAACTTTTAAAGAAATTGCCAAACTGTATTCTAAATTAACTTGAACGTTTTGCCTTCCCTCCACACATGTGTTAGAGTTCAAGTTGTTCCAAGTATTTGATATTGTTAGTATTTTTAAACTTAGGCATTTTGGTGAATGTGTAGTGTATCATGTAATGCTTTAAATTTCCAGAATATGCCAGACATTTTTCCACCTTTGTATTTTTATTTATGCCATCTATCTACAGAACACTTTCCCTCACTGTTTGGCTGGATAAATCTTACTTATTTTTATGTGTCAGTTTACATATCATATCTTCATAAGAAGCTCATGTGAACTCTCAAAGAAAATTAAGTGTCCACTATCATGCTTTCTCTTTCCCATAACTAATCTTCAGGAATACTTTGTGGGTTTATAATAGCTCAGCATCTAACGTTAAGGTTGGAGGACTATCTCAATGTATTCGCTAGAAATTCATCCAAACTGGTCACATAGAAGGCATTTTGCACACACCTATTTCCAGGATAAGGTACTGCACTGTAGCATACCTTCATAGGTTGCACTTTGATAGCAGTACAGAACAAATGTTGAAAAAAAAATGTAGTATAATGTACCGTTACTTCTAATAGTTCATTGGTATTTATATTCCTGGGGTTTTATTTACATCTAATACAAGAATACAAGGGAGAGAAAGGAAGACCTTGCACAGGCTGGATAGTACTCTTAAGTGTTTATCTTTTTACGGTTTTTTAAAAAATATATATAAGCTGTCTGATCTTGAAAACCCACAACAATCTGCATGGACATTACTCCAACAACCCATTCAACTTAACTGACCTAGTCAACCCAGTATGACTTTACTACTAATGGCCACATTCAGTAAATTCATGATTAAACTTCAGACTGAAAAATGCTAGCTATTTAAGATTATTTTGTGCTCTTGGATTCAGAAAACAGTTACTTTTTACTAGACGTTTCACATCAAATCACTACCACTGGATAAATAACTTCTAAAACATGAAAACCATATAACTTATAGGAAGTGTATATAACTTATCTAAAATGTTGGCCAAGGAAACACTTTTTCAAATATTGAGGTTTACTGCAAGATGTATTACGAGTAATGATTTGTGGTTATTGACATTCTTTAAAGCACACGTATTTAAACTTCCCTTGGTCAGAAATGTGAGAAAGCTTTATACTTGAGTGGCTTCAGTGGGTTATGTTAAAAATCTTTCTATCTATCTAACTATCTATCTATCTTTCTTTCTTTCTAATCTATCATCTATCCATATAGATTGAAAGGTCTCTAATTACTTGCACTGCTCTACCAAGAATCAGAAAAGAAGTAATGCATTTGAGCCCTGATCTTGCACAATGTGAGTTCTTAGAGAAAAAGGAATTCTATTCACATGAGGGTAAGCTAGGTTTAAACTCCACAACCTCAGAGATACCAGGTTATCAATGTGCAGTCCCTTTTATCAATTTGTATGTTAACAGGAGCCCAACACTAAATGGTCTGAAAGCTCAGAGAAACATACATTTCTTTGTGTTTAACACTCAATTTCCAGATAACAACTAAATGCATCATTGTATCCAACTAAATTAAAAGAAATATATAATGCTTTAAAGTGCCAAATTCTTCCCCCAAGTGCCGTTTGTGATTATTGGAGAACTAATTTTGGCTGATTGTCTTCAAATGACAGTATTTAAATCAATTTTGGTGCCAGAGATAAAAATCTTAAACAATGAAAAGATACACTATAAAAATTCTATTAATCTCATTTCTTTCAGCTCTGTAGAGTGGAATGATGTATTCCAAGGGGCATGGAAGAAAGAGTTCACACTATCACAAACACATCCTAGCTCTTCTAGCCTGGACTTTTGATTTAAAGCAGGAACAGGAATAGAGAGTCACTGCCATTCAGCCAGCACTCATTTTCAATGCTAATAAGAATATTTCTCGAGTAAGTGGCTTGGGAGACTGTCATATCGCTACTGAAAAAGGTTCATAAAATGTGCATGGCCCTCAAGATCCCTGTGATTAGTGGGATTTAATCAGGTGTCTAGCTTCATTACTAGATTCCATTCTTTTCATATATCACTGCACAAACCCAAGCTGAACTTCCCTCAAGTTTGTATTGGTCCAAGAATGACAATCATTGATGCTGAATGCAAATCATTTGATAATTATATGCCACAAAAATTGAGCCAGAATATGTTAGGTGAGGAAGCTACTCCAAGGGTACTCATGGGGCAGTTTGGGAAACTAAGGAAGCATTTAGAACAATGTAGAATCAAGCTAATAAAAAGATGATGTGTAAAACTTATGTCAATTGCTAGCATCTGGCTTCCAAGTTTGTTAATCCTCCTTACATATTTATGAAGAAATGAGTAGAAAGCAGTGTTTCCCTACTTTGTGAGCTAAAAAGTGGATGCACAGAGACAATAGATAATTGTCTTCCCATGACTTAGTGACAAAATCAGGGGTAGAATTCATGCTATTTATTTCTCAAGCTGAACCTCTGTGGATAGGCTGAGTAGCTTTGGAATAATTAAGGAATCTTAAAGCATCTGGTTTACTTCAGTGACAATATTCACATTAAAAGCATTTGGCTGCAATTTATGGCTTCTGCATGTGCTGTGAAGTGAAAAAGGTACAAAAAGTGAAAAAGATCATAACCTGAATCCTGCTGATCACAATGACACTGGCTTACATTATTTCTTTTTCTTTCCCCCTGGTGTGCTTACCTGGGTGAACCCCTGGAAGAGCTCCAGCTAGCGTACAATAGAGCAGTCTACTTGAAGAGCAATATGAGTCATAGGAATCAAAGCACACCTGTACTGCATTTGCTCCATTGAATTTAACACAATACATAGACTATTATGGAGGACTTTCTATGTTCACAGCACAGTGCTAGATATGGAGGTGAGTACAATGATCACTGAAACATGATCCTTGCTCCTACAGGAATACTGACTTCTGAGTAAGTTAAAGATTTGGGATCCAATTAAAATGGCATTTTCCTGATATTTATCCCATTCTGGATCTTGGCTTCAAGAAGAAATATTCACCAAATAATTTTGATCATCCATCCCTCCATTCATTCTAAATCATTTCTGTGCCACCCATGTGCCAGACCCTAGGTAATGTGGTAGGGATAAGGAGATGAATAAGCAGCAGGCAGTGTTCGAAAGGTGCTCAGAGTCTATTAGAGGGAGACAGATTACATAAAAAGCAAACAATACAAAGATTTAATTTTTAGAACACGTTATATATGTAAATATTTGCATGTATATTTGGTCAGAGAATGTGCTACCCATGATATCTTGACTCTTTCATAAATAAATAAACTAGATTATTTAATATGTGTATTTCCTTCTTATAGGAGTGAATCTGAAGAAAAAGAGACAGTTTTTAAAAATATATATTCTTTCTTTTTTTATTGCTGAAGAAGATTTGCCCTGAGCTAACATCTGTTGCCAATCTTCCTCTTTTTGCTTGAGGAAGATTCCCCTTGAGCTGACATCTGTGTCAATCTTCCCCTATTTTGTATGTGGGTCACCACCACAGCATGACTGCCAATGAGTGGTGTATGTGCACGCCAGGGGCTGGGGCTGCCAAAGAGGAGTCCACTGAACTTAACCACTAGGCCATGGGGATGGCCCCCTAAAAATATTCTGATACTTCATTTAGAATAAGTCCAGATAAAATTCTAATAATTGGCTTTCCATGGACCACATCTAATTTTGCTCCTAAATACCCTTATCTTTAAGAATCTTTTTATTTATTCTTACTAAGATAATAAAGGCGAGAAAATCATTTGTCCAAAAATATAGTTGATATTTGCCCTGCAGACATCATATTTATTCAGTAAAACCTACTTCTAAGTGTTTATAATATCTACAGAGGAGCTTTGCCATAGATATGTCATTTTCCCAATCAATTAAATAAATTTCAAAAGGAGCAAATAATTGAATAGACTTATTACATTATAGCTTTCTTTAAAATATGTTTAAACTTTTAAAATATTTCAGAAATATCCAACAATAGAGTAACATTGAATAAGGGGAAGTAAGTAGAGCAAAACCATCAAAACTATTATTTTTTCTCATACTATTCTCTTTTGGACTTATTCAGTACGTTCTCTACCTTTGGACAATTTATTCAGATGATCCCCTAGTTTATGTAGTAAATGTCAGGTTTTAACACAGTCTTACTCACATATATTAAGCAATCCACTCTAGTCTAAATAAAAAACAAATCTTACAATTAATTTAAACTGCATTTTTACACAGAGAGATCTTGTCCTGAATCAGATTCAAAAACTTAATCTTCCTGTTCCACCTCTTCCACAGCTTGATCTCCTACTTCCGTTTCCTCCAGATTCAGGGTAGAGAGGAATGGGAAGTAGAAAGGTTGAAAAAAGTATTACTTGACTGAATGTAATCTATATTCTTGATTATTATGTTGTGACCTGAATCGTGTCCTCTGTGGGACAGATGCCTGGACACTGGCTCTTTATGTGGTGATTTGGTGGCTTCATTGGAGAAAGTCTGTGTGGACTTCCCATTACACTATTATTTGAAAAGTCACTTAACTCTCCATTTACTGCTTCTAACTCCCCTTCTAGATTCTGGTGCTGGCAATACATTCAGCATAGATCTGTCTGTTGGGTTCATCACACTGTGGCAGATAGACTTCTGAGGGTGGGATGCTGGTTAAGATGGTGCATGCCCAGCTACATTCTTTAGTGCATACTCTGGCCCATGAGAAGCAGGAGCCACTCCCTATTCAGCCCTTACCCCAGGCCCTGGCAACCAATAATTTACTTTCTGTCTCTTTAAATTTGCTTATTCTGAACATTTCACGTAAAGAGAATTGTACAATATATGCCCTTTTCGTTCTGACTTCTTTCACTGAGCATCATGTTTACCAGTTTCATTCATATTGTATCATGTATCAGAACGTCATTTTTTATTGCCAAATAATATTCCATTGTAAGAATACACTACATTTTGTATATACATTTATCAGTTGGCAGATATTTGGGTTGTTTCTTCCTTTTGTATATATTGAATGATGTTACTACGCATATTTGTGTACAAGTTTTTGTGTGGGTGCATGACTTATACACATGGGAGTGAAATTGCTTGGTCACTTAGTATCAGTTTAAAGTTTTGAAGAATCATTGAACTGTTTTCCACTAATTTTCCACCATTTTACATTCTCATCAGCAGTGTATGAGGCTTCCAGTTCCTCTACAATTTTGCCAATATTTCTTACCATCTGTCTATCTTATTTTAGTCATCCTAGTGGAAGTGAACTGGTGTCTTATTGTGGTTTTGATGTTTCCTTTTGACTAATCATGTTGAGCATCGTTTCATGTGTAGATTGGCCACTTGCATAACTTCTTTGGAGAAATATCTATTCAAATAATTTGCTTATTATTTAAATTTGATCATCATTTTACTATTCAGTTGTAAAAGTTCTTTACATATGTTGAATGCAAGGCCCTAGTGAGATAAGAATATAATTTGCAAACATTCTCTCTCATTCTGTGGGTTGACTTTTCACTTTTTTGATGAGGTCTTTTAAAACACAAGTTTTAAATTTTGATCAAGTTTAATTTATGTATTTTTTTCTTGTGTCACTTGTGCTTATGGTGTCATATCTAACTAACAATTGCCTAATCTAAGGTCATGAAAATTTATTTATTTATTTTTTTTGAGGAAGATTAGCCCTGAGCTAACATCTGCCAATCCTCCTCTTTTTTCTTGAGGAAGACTGGCCCTGAGCTAACATCCATGCCCATCTTCCTCTACTTTATACGTGGAACGCCTACTATATCATGGCTTGCTAAGCGGTGCCATGTCTGCACCCAGGATCTGAACCCGCGAACCCTGGGCCGCCAAGGTGGAATGTGCACACTTAACCGCTTTGCCACCAGGCCGGCCCCAGGAGATTTATTTCTATGTTTTCTTCTAAGAGGTTTAGTTTTAGTTCTTACATTTAAGTCTATCATTTATTTTGAGTTAATTTTGGTATATGATGTGAGGTATGGATGCAGCTCCATTCTTTACTATGTGAATATCCTGTTGTCCCAGCACCATTTGTTGAATAGTCTATGCTTTCTCCATTGAATTTTCTTGGCATTTTTATAAAAATCGATTGATTATAAATGTAAGGATATATTTCTGGACTCTCAATTCAATTCCATTGAACTATACATCTATTTGTATCCAGTACCACACAGTCTTGATTCCTGTAACTATGTAGTAAGTTGTGAAATCATACTGTGATTTCACCAACTATATCCTTTTACACAATTGTTTTGGCTATTCTGGGTCTATTGAATTTCCACATGAACTTCAGGGTAAGTTGGCTAGTTTCTGCATTAAAGGCAGCTGGAACTTTTAAAGATTGTATTGAATCTGTAGATTAATTTGAAAGTGTTGCCATCTTAAAAATTTAAGAGTTTCTATGCATGAACATGAAATATTCGTAGATTTGTTTAGGCCTTTTAAAAATTATTTCAGGGCTGGTCCAGTGGTGTAGCAGTTAGGTTTATGTGCTCTGCTTGGGCAGCCCAGGGTTCACTGGTCCAGAACCATGGCACAGACCTACACACTGCTTATCAAGCCATGCTGTGACAGGCGTTCCACATACAAAATAGAGGAAGATGGGCACAGATGATAGCTCAGGGCCAATCTTCCTCACCAAAAAGAGGAGGATTGGTGGTGGATGTTAGCTCAGGGCTAATCTTCCTTAAAAAAAACCCAAATTCTTTCAAAGATGTTTTTGGGTTTTAAGTATAGAGCTCTCATGATTCTTTTGTTAAATTTATTCTTAATTTTTTATGTCACTGTAAAATTATCATGATTTCATTTTTACATTGTTCATTGCTGGTGTAAAGAAATACAATTGATTTTTACATAGTCATATTTATATATTATATATTTTATATAAATTATATGTTTATATATATAGAGAGAGACATCTTTATATAGAGAGAGAGGGAGAGAGAGAAAGAGAGAGTGGCAGACAGAGAGAAAGAGAGAGAAATAAATTTGATTTCTTTTTCTCGCTTAATTGCTCTGGCTACCTCTACCAGTTAAATGTTGAAAAGAAGTGGAAAAAATAAATGTTCTTTTCTTTTTCTTGAACTTATGGGGAAAGCATTCAATCTTTCACCATTAATTATGACGTTAGCTATAGGTTTTTCGTAGATTCCCTTTACCAAGTTGAGGACGTTCCTTTCTATATCTAGTTTGTAGAGTGTGTTTTTTATCATGAAAGTTTGTTGTATTTTTTCAAATGCTTTTTCTGCACCTAGTGACATGATAAAGTGGGGTTTATCCTTTATTTTATTAAAATGATATAATGCATTTCATTGGTTGATTTCCAAATGTAATATCAGCCTTGGATTCCTAGAATCAATCTCACTTGGTCCTGGTGTGTAATATTTTTATGTGTTGCCAGATTTTATTTACTGGTATTTTATTGAATATTTTTCTATTTATATTAATAAAGGATAGTGGTCTATAGTTTTCTTATGATACCTTTGTCAGATTTTAGTATCAGTAAGATTGGCATCAAAGAATGAACTGGGAAATGTCCTTCTTCAATTTTTTGAAAAATTTATGAAGGATTGTTGTTAATTTTTCTTTAAAAATTTGATAGAATTGAACAGTAAAATCATCTAGTTCTACACTTTTCTTTGTGTGAGGTTTTTTAGTGAAAATTTAATATCTATTTACTTGCTGTGGGTTTACTCAGATTTTCTTTTTCTTTTCTTTCCTTTTTTTTGAGGAAGGTCAGCCCTGAACTAACATCTGCTGCCAATCCTCCACTTTTTGCTGAGGAAGACTGGCCCTGAGCTAATATCGGTGCCCATCTTCTTCTACTTTATATGTGGGATGCCTGCCACAGCATGACTTGATGAGCAGTGCCATGTCTGCACCCAGGATCCGAACTGGCCGGCCCTGGGCTGCCGAAGCGGAACATGAGAATTTAACCACTGCGCCACCGGGCTGGCCCCTTTCTTTTTCTTTTTGAGTTAGTTTTGGTAGTTGTGTGCTTCTAGGATTTGTTTGTTTAATCTAGCTTATCTAATATATTGATATTTTTCATAGTATTTAGGTAGCATTTTGCCAATTTTGCTAATCTTTTGAAATAAGCAACTTTTGTTTTATAGATTTTCTTAATTTTTTTCTATTCTGCCTATATTTTATTTCTCCTGTAATCTTTATCACTTCTTCCCATCTGCTTAATTTGTGTCTAGTTTGATCTTCCTTTTTTAGTATCATAAGTTAGAAGATTGTTATTAATTTCCCATATTTGTTCTTTTTAAATATATTCATTTGCAAGTACAAATTTTCCCCTGAGCGCTGCCTCTGCTACACCTCATACATTTTTGGATATGGTATTTCCATTTAATTTCTCTCAAAATATTCTCTAGTTTACTTTGTGATTTCTTGTTTAACCCACTAGTTATTTAAGAACGTGTTCTTAAATTTCCACACACTTGTGAATTTCCAAAATTTCTTTCTGTTTTTGATCTCTAATTTTATTCCACTGTGGTTAGAGAACATATTTTGTATTGTTTCAGTTCTTTTAAATGTATTGAGACTTGTTCTATGGCCTAATCTATTGTCAATCGTGGAGAATGTCCTACATGCACTTGAGAATAATGTGTGTGTGTTTTCTGTTATTCTTGTGTGGAGTGTATGTAGAGGTCTGTTAGGTCTATTTGGTTATAGCATCATTTGAGTACTTTCTTTGTTGATCTTTTGCTTAATTGTTCTAATCATTATTGAAAATGGGATATTAAATTGTCAAACTATTTTTCATGAATTTTCTATTTATCACTTCAATTCTGTAAGTTTTGGGCCTTTTTGTTTGGTATCTAAATGGTTATTATTGCTAGGTCCTCATGATTGATTTATTCTTTTTTTTTTGGTTGAAATTATTTTGATATCTGATTTACATCTTTCTATCTATCCATCTTTATTTATTTTTATTGAGATATACTTGACAGATAACATTGTTTAAGTTTAATGTGTACAACATGTTGATTTGATGCATTTATGTATTGCAAAATGATTACAATAGCTAAATAACCTTAGCTAACATCTCTATCATATGTTTGTCATGAGAACATTTAAGATCTAGTCTCTTAGCAATTTTGAAGTATACAATACAGTATTGTTGACTATAATTACTATGCTATTCATTAGATCTCTGGAACTTATTCATCTTCTAGTTGTAAGTTTGTACTCTTTAACAGCATATTCTCTTTGTTGTTCAGATATTGTAATTTGTATTGTTCTATTTTTAAATTTACTCTTTTCTTGTTTCTCTATTCTGCTGTTGTTTTAGTTTGGTTAATGCATTTTTCAGTTCTAAAATATACATTTGGTTTTTCTTTATATCTTCTATTTCTTTGCTGAGATGTTATATTTCTTTGTTGAGACTTATTTTGTCATTTATTTTCAATTTTGCTCATATTGCTTATTGAAGCATTTTTATAACTGCTTTAAAATTGTCCGATAATTTTACTACTTAGTTATCTTCACAGTTCAAATCATCTTTTGAATTGCTTTTCTCATTCTAGTCAAAATTGTTTCTTTGTATGACAAGTGATTTTGATTGTAGCCTGGATATTTTGGATTTTATGCTATGAAACACTTGATCTTATATAAATCCGCTGTGTTAGCAGACCTCTTCTAGAATCACACTGGCTAGGGAAGGGGGGTGCTGCCTCTTTACTTCCAAGTGGTTGTGAAAAGTCCTCAATCAACCTTGATTGATACTCCAGGGTGGGAGGAGCATCTCATTACTGCTGGGTGGGAATGGAAATTCAGGCACTGCAATAGGTCTCTGATGACACTACCCTGTTTTTTGGGGGGAGAAACACTTCTTTATTGCTATCCAGATAGCCTCCATTAGCACTGTAGAGAGAGGATTCTCATTACTGCCTAGCGATGTTGCATGTTATAGCTCTTCATGATGCCCCTTTGATATCACACTGGTGTGGAGGGGAGCCTCATTACTGCCAATTGTAGTGTGGAAGTCCAGGTTCTCCACATTCTCTCCACTGATGCCATGGGGGTGTGCCCCGTTACTATTTGGCAGTGATGAAAGTTCCAGCTCACCACTAGTTCTTCTTTGACATCACCCTGGTGGATGGTATGGGGAAGGAGAGGTTTGCCTTCTTACAACAGGGCAAGGGTAGAAGTCTAGACTCCCCTTTTTGTCTTTGCTGATGAAGTAGGAGTGGGGCTACAGTTTTTGTGTATCGTTTGGCTACAGTAGGATGGCTATTGTCTCAAAGTTTTCTTTCTTATTAGGCTTCTCCTTTCTTAGTACTGTAGCTGTTAAGAATAGGGTTTAGTTGGGGCTTTTTTGGTCATATACATAGGTGTTCCTGTGCTGTCGCATTCTCTAGCATCCAGTCTGGGATATATGAGGTAAAAAGGAAAACCCACAGATATCACTATAGTGTTGTTCTTTGGCTTCCCAGTTCCCTAGCTACTTTGCCTTCTTCTCTTATCCTTTAAGAGTTTTCTCGTGTCTATTTTATATATAATATCCAGAGGTTTTATAAGTGTACTTAATGGGAGGAATAAGAAGTACATCCCATCTTGTCCATTACCAGTTCTCTCAAAATCTCTAATTGTTTCTTAAATACAAGGCTAAACTCAATCACAATAAAGCTACAATGTTTATATAACTTACTTTTCCTTTTTTTTCCAAATAAACACACTGAAAAGTGTTGTATTTCTGAACAGACAGATTATCTCTGAAAGAAAGGCATCTTTACTATAGTAGCACTTAGAAAATTGCTTGCCTGGTGCACTAAATTGTTGCCAGAAATGACATTAATGTTCCTTTAAGCTTCTAATTTGCTCTATAGAATTAGCATAGGCAATAAGATGTTCTCATTGAATAAAAATGAAAGAAAGGTGACTAAAGGTAAATTATAAGTTTATTTTCAGGTCAAGCGTTCTGTAAAACATATTTTTTCTTACTGTAGTCTATTTAGGAAATGGGAAAAAGCTAAAGAAACAGTACTGGATAAAAGTATGTTCATCCTTGAATATTTCAAAACAAAACATAAAATAGTTCTGAATATCATTGTTGTTTTAAACTGCAACACGTTCATCATGAAAAAGATAAAATGCCACAGATTCTAGGCGTAATTCTGATGCGAATAAGCTATGTGACTTTGGTTTCTTCACTTAAATTGGAGTAAGTAATGTGTTCTCCATCTGCCTCATAAAAGTGTTGTGAAAATTAGTGATATATATTTGAATCTCTCTGAATAGTACAAATTGCTCTATAAATGCAACTATCTATGAAATAAAAATAATAATACCTTTTCAATCATAACTATAACAGATTTTTATTTTAAAACATTACAATACACTAA
This sequence comes from Equus asinus, assembly GCF_041296235.1. Lineage (NCBI taxonomy): Eukaryota > Metazoa > Chordata > Mammalia > Perissodactyla > Equidae > Equus > Equus asinus. Next base: position 93,330,397 of record NC_091820.1, read on the forward strand.
TGGGCAAAAAGAAGAAAGTAGAAATTCACTGCAATCCCATCTTTGTTGTGTCCATCAGACCTTTTCATATATACATTATGAGAGGAAACAGATCATATTGGCCACGCTATTCTTCTACCTAATTTTTATCTTAATGTGACCATCTTTCTATATCTACATAAAAATATATATTCATGAGTAGTAGTGGGGATTATGTATATGTTATTACTAATATGTAATTACTATTATTGTTATTATTAAATTAATAGCATATTGTTGGACCTTTAGGTTCTTTCTGAGTTTTCACTATTATAAACTACTGTACAATGTTTTTAAAACGATACCGAATTCCCTGAACCTACCAGTAGTTGTTCCTAAAGACTGTTTGGTGTTTAACTATCTTAGTCTTATACACAAAAGTTCCCTAAACTTTATTCACGATTTCCTTATTTACCAGAACTCTTTATTTATAAAAAGTTCTCTTTCTTCTCAATTTCCCAGAACAACATCTCCTTCATAACACGTCTTGGATGTCACATTTCCTCTTCCAATCCTCTTACTTTGTTTTCTTTCTACCTCATGTTTATATGTAAACCTAAATTGCCTTGTTTTTCTAGCGTATTCAGGATGATTACTAATAAAATCCCCTATGCTATGTGTCTTACATGCATTGGGTGCCTAACAAGTGTTCATTTAATGAAAACCAATCAGCTCGTATTTGAATAGCTACTGTGTTCACAATGTTATTCAAGTTGGAATAGTGAATGCAGAGATTTACAATACATACCACTTCACCCTCACAGAGCTAACAGATTATTTGGAGTAAGAGTTAATAGCTAATGTTCAAAAACTACTATGTTTATAGTGCAATTTTAAAAGTTTTATGTATTATTAACTATTTTAATATTCACAATAATCCCATGAGGTGAAATCTATTATTATTATCTCACCTTATGGATGAAAACATCAAAGAACAGAGAAATTAATTAATATGTCTGAAATTGTACAGCTGGTAAATATCAGGGCTGGTATTCAAACACATAAAATCTGAGTTTAGAGCCCATGCTTCTCTCTTTATTATACTTTAACATGATGCAAGATATGCAAACATAGAATGATCATTTAATGCCTTGTATTTCCTTTAAGTGTATTCAGAAAGGCATTTAACAAGCTTTAAAATGATAAGACTCTGACCAAGATAGAGAAATTTGCTCTAGAAAACAGTACAATTATAAAGTTTGTTTTTTGTTTTTAACAGCCTTTCAACAAGACACACACTATATTAAAAAATGGATTCCTATAAACCAGGAGTTTGGTTTTTCAAGGTATCTTTTCAGCCACGTTATTTTTTATCAGTTGTAAAAGAAGATATAACATAGTAATCCAATCTGCTGATGGCACAAAGCTTGAAAAAACAATAAATAGACTAGAAATCAGAATGAGAATTGAAAAATTATTCCAAAGAGTTATATAATCTAAAAATATTTATTGCATATGGTTTGGGATTTTACTATTCATTTTGAAATGGCTAACAGTTTCCATCCAGATTACATCACTGGGCGGGTGTTTATTGTATGGATACACAAGAAAATTAAGGAGACACTTGACATCATTGTTTATTCATTGCTTCAACACCAAAAAAATTGTCAGCAGTCACACATGGGAATGCCATTCAAACTACAACAGTGGTCTTGTCTGAAAGCAGATCTGTGAGCCAACAGTAACCACTAGAGTCATTCATTTAAAAATGATCCACTTAGAAATGAGAAATCAGAATCCATTGCTTTTTATACTAGAGAATTACCCTGCTTAATGATTCAATTTATGTCTGTCTCTGATTTTACTTCATCTTCCACCACAGGTTAACTTCTGTCTTATACTCATGATTTCTGTTTTACCTATATTACCTTTGATCTCACGGAGTTATTTTTTACAGTTAGCAACAAGAGATACAAAGACAATATGTAAAATTGTTAAAGATGCTTATTTTAACTTAATATGGGAAATAACTCTGTTGTGCTATACAAAGATCAAATGGAGCCTCATGAAGTGGTGAGTTCCCTACGACTGAAACTGTTCTAATATAAGTCGAATGACCAAATTTAAGCATGCTGTAGAAGTTACATGATCATCAAATTGATTGTTAGATTGGGTAAATTTTAAATACCAACCTAATCATGTGATTCTATGACTGATTAAGAAGTCAGTAAAACACTGTAGGAGTTCAGAATAGAGAGCTAAAGCTATGGTATTGGGTTGACCATGGGGAAAGTAGAATTTAAAACTAGTCCTTGAGAGGGATAAGATTTTAAAGCGATGGATAGTATTGTAGGAGGTCATTTCACTGGAGTTCAATAATTTGACCATAGAGAGTGCAATAGTCTATGCCACAGTCTTTGTTGATGTAAAGGTATGTAAAGATATACACATTTTGAGAGTTGAGAATTGCTTAACTGAAATTCTAGAATTTTTCGTTTTAATACAGTAAGTGTAGTTCTCCGCATACAAATTTTATTTTGGAAAATGACATAAGAGGAGTGTTTTAGGAATGGTCATCAATGGGGTTTTGATAGGATGGGAGGGGAAAAAGGAAAGATATAGACTACAGGTTGAAAGACCTGTTAAGGAACATTAGAAGGTCTATTTCTATAAGAGACCTAAATCAGTGCTGTGACAGTAGAAATGCAAAGTAAGGAATAGATATGATAGGGAAAATTAAGCATCAGCATTTGGAAACATTGATTGGGAAGGTAGACTGGGATAATACATTTTAAATCCGGATTTATCAATGGTTTCTGGGCAGCAACAGAAGAAATAGGTCCTAGGAAAGAAACCGCCTCTGCATTAGATGTGAGCACAGGGAAAGAGGGAAGACAAAATATAAGAGATGAGATAGTTCCATCCTATTCCATCTTGTCACCTATCTTAAAATCGCTGGCATGAGAGTTCTCACAAATAAATCAAAGCAGACCACAAAAGTAATTCTGAGGGAGCCAATGACTGTCACCAAAGCCTTTCAGTTCTATAAAAGCAAGAAACAGGATCCATTCCTAATCTGTCATAGTAATATCTGCCTGTTCTACATGATTTTCCACTTAATTACATTCTGCTGGGTGGGCCTCTAGTCCCATTTCTCTGACAAGATTGCCTTGAGGACCAGAGGTAGAAGAATAGAGTAGGTCATAACTCAAACTCTGAAGTCAGACTGACTGAGTTTGAATCCAGGCTCTGCTACTTACTAGTTGTATGACCTTAGAAAAAGTTAATTTTCTATGTCCCGGGTTTTCTATCTTTAAAATTGAGATAATAATTGATTCTACTTCATAGAGTCGCTATAAAAACAAAAGGAGAAAATTCACATAATAAGCTTAACACAGGTCCTGGCACAGAATGAATAGTCAATTAGTGTTAGTATTTTTATACTTCTTTTGATTTCCCATGAAACCTAGTATAGTGTTAAATGCATACTAGAGGCTTTATAAAACCCTTTTGGATTGAATTATTGTTTGAACTGAATTATTAACAAAATTAAATTTCTTCAGAGCTAATTTTTTTAAGAAGATATACCTCCTTTTCTCAGTTATCTATTGTTACATTGGTGCTGCATCTTCCCAGTAAGCAACATGTGGATATTACAATACAGCAGGACAATTGCTGAAATTACTTTATTTCATCCAGGTGTTTGTCACCATGTGAGCACAATCAAAATCTCTTGGTAAGAAAGGCATGTTTTATTCCCATTGTAAAGTCATATAACACAGAAGAATGCATATTCAAACAACCTTTGGCTGTAAACTGCAATTGCATGTATGTTCAGTTTAGTTCAGAAGCAGCAGAAACAACAGCAAAAAAACTCTATTGGAGATTACAAATTCCCCTTATTTGAAAACTGGATCTTTATAACAACTTTTTTTTCGAGAGTTCTTGATAAAAACGAGAGTAATAAAGCTGTACACTGGAAACATACAATAAATAAATGCACATCACATATAATTTTTTAAAAAGTAAATGATAAATGCTGTGCTGCAAAAATCTGAATACATGTAGGGGGCCTGCCTGGTGGTCAAGCGGTTAAAGTTCTGCATGTTCCGCTTTGCTGGCCCGGGGTTCATGGGTTTGGATCACGGGTGCAGACCTACTCCACTCATCAGCCACCCTGTGGAGGCATCTCACATACAAAGTGGAGGAAGATTGGCATAGATGTTAGCCCAGGGCTAATCTTTCTCAAGCGAAAAAGGAGGAGCACTGGCAATGGATGTTAGCTCAGGCTGAATCTTCCTCACAAAATACAAACAAAAATAATACAAAAGACCAAACAAACCAAAAATCTCAATACACGTAATGTGAATTAATAAGAAAAACATCATGGAAAATAATCCGATCGATAAAAATTACAAAACTAAGAAATGTTGACTTTACTATTTGAAAAATTAGTGCCATCATTGTAAATCATTGCAAATGCTACTACAAAAATGTCATATAGTTGCCTCAGATTTTCACTCTCAATATTAAAGCTTTGTCGTCACCCTATCCAATGCGATGTCAGATTCCAATTTGGGGAATGGTTCCAGTAGAAAGAATTGAAAATGACTTTAAAGCTATTTAACTCAAAAGACTCTAAGGTCTTTCGACTTTAGAATCTTTCTGAAAGCCCACTTCAAACATTATCCAGTAGTCTTTAATAAACACTTTGGGATTCAAGATACAGTCTCTCCCAGACAAAGAAAAACAAAAACAAAGAGAAAAAACACTTCTTTTGATTACTTAGTCCAATTTTGCCAAAACTAATCGAAAATTCAGTTGACCTTATTGAGCAGCTTGGCCTTCTAAAGAAATCTCTAAGCCCCAAATTCACCTAGCTCAGATTTTCAGTTCAGAGCACCTTTTTCTTCATGACCATGCATTGAAGTAGACTTACAATAAATCTATTACAGAATCAAGGAAAGCTTCTTCCATGTGCTTATACAAATTTGACTAATGAGTCACCCGGCTAGTAATTCAAGAACTCTTGGTAGTTTACTTCATTCTTTAAGCATCTTCCAATATTCCTGGTTGAGAAAAATATTTTTCTTCACCCTGAGTGCCTTCTTCTATTGATGCTTTGCTCTTTTCTCTACTTTTCAAACTTCTTTTTGTTGTGGTTCCTTTTCTAGATTTTAAAAAAAATATATTTTATTGAGGTCATATTGGCTTATAACATTGTGTACATTTCAGATGTACATTATTATATTTCAGTCTCTGTATAGACTGCATCATGTTCACCACAAATAATCTAGTTTTTATCCATCACCATACATATGTGCCCCTTTACCCCTTACCCCCCACCCCTATTGTACTGCTGGGTATTTATTCAAATAACATGAAATCCATAATTCAAAAGTGTATATATATATATATATATATATGTACCCATATGTTCATCACAGCATTACTCACAATAGCTAAGACGTGGAAGCAACCCAAGTGTCCATCAATGGATGAATGGATAATGAAGACACGGTATATATATACCATGGAATACTACTCAGACATAAAAAGACAAAATCGTGCAATTTGCAACAACATGGATGGACCTTGAGGGTATTATGCTAGGCAAATATGTCAGACAGTGAAAAACAAATATCATATGATTTCACTCATATGTGGAAGAGAAGCAAACAAACGCAGATTTTTTTCCTTTATGTATTGAGTTTTTTTGGTCATATTTCCACCCACTCTTGTAGTGAAATCACTCTATGTAACATTTTTTGTTACATTTTTCTGTACAATTAAAATAGAGTTCTCATTCTTCTTTAACCTAAAATTTAATATACATATATATGATATACAATGGTTGAATATATACGATATGCAAGGGTTAAATATGTATACATAATGTATATGTATACATAACAATAAATATGTAGACATAATGGGTACATATGAGATGTGTGTTAACCATCGTATATCATTTAGAGCTTTTATATCATTATTCTACATTATTTTGTAAGTTAATTCATTCCTAATTAATACTCATTCATAAAATCTCAAGTTTAAGAACTCTTCCAAGTAACATTTAAAGCGTATGTGACTATTGCAGTCAAGATCTTCACAACCAGAGAAACAAAACCAAGTAAGTTCCAACTATCATAGAATGTTGTTATAGCAAGATTTATTTCTATACAGGTAAACTATGCATGCCAATTTCACCTATGTGATTACATTTGGAAGAAGTAAATTTGTCTGAAGATATCTAATGAAAAGAGAGTTGTCAAATAGATTCCGAACAGCTAATCTTTGGATTTTCCTTAACTTTTGTCATTTATTTTATACCTTGAACATAAACTCTACTCTCCAGTATACAGTTATTCTTGATAGTTCCATTTGAAAGGCTCAAAGCCTTCTCAAATTTAAAATATCTGACTTCAAGCAGCCCAAACATCCACTGATGAATGAATGGGTAAACATTGTATACATACAATGGAATATTATATATTACTCAGCCTTAAAAGGGAAGTGAATCTTGTCACATGCTACAATGTGTATGAACCTTGAGGACATTTGTGCTGAGTGAAGCAATGCAGATATAAAAAGGCAAGTACTATGTTATTCCACTTATACAAAGTGTCTAAAGTAGTCAAATTCATAGAAAAAGAAAGTAGAATGGTGGTTGCAGGGATCTAGATGGAGGGGGGAATAGGGAGTCATTGGTAAATGGATATAGTTTCAGTTTTGAAAGATGAAAACGTTCTGGCAGTCTGTGGCACTAAAATGTGAATATACTGTATACTGCTGAACTTTACTTTTAAAAAGTGTTAAGATGGTCAATTTTATGTTTTTTTCACAATTAAAAATTAAATATACATATGAAATTAATATATACATAATTATATGATTTAAAAAACTTGTGTATGTAGGGGCTGGCCCCGTGGCCGAGTGGTTAAGTTCATGCGCTCTGCTGCAGGCAGCCCAGTGTTTCGTTGGTTCGAATCGTGGGCATGGACATGGCACTGCTCATCAAACCACGTTGAGGCAGTGTCCCACATGCCACAACTAGAACCCACAACGAAGAATATACAACTATGCACCGGGGGGCTTTGAGGCAGCGTCCCACATGCCACAACTAGAAGGACCCACAACGAAGAATATACAACTATGCACCGGGGGGCTTTGGGGAGAAAAAGGAAAAAAATAAAACCTTTAAAAAAAAAAAAACTTGTGTGTATATATATATATATATATCTCGTTATATTTTTCACCCCAAATTTACTTTTTCTTAAGTCTTCTCCATCTCTCCAGCATGACCCAGACACTTGTGAGTCAAACAATAAATATCTCCCCTTCACTTCCCACAACAAATCCATCACCAATTCCTGCTAATTCTACTTCTAAAATATATCTTGAATATGTCCACTTATTTTGAATTCCACTGCCCCAAATTGACGTAAGTCATTATCATTTCTTATGTAAACTCCTAACCTGTTTCCTAACACTCAGTTTTGCTACAGTCCAATACAGTATTCTGAGAACATTTAATCTCTTAAAAATAGCAGTAAATTGGAATATGCCATGTCACTGATTAGAATTCTTCTATGGCTTCCCATTGCTCTTGGGATAACATTCATAGTCCATAACACGGTCTTCAGGGCGGTATACCAGCCTCATCTCATGTCATTCTCACTCTTAATCTTGACATTGCTGCCAGACTGGTCTCCTTTCATTTCCTCCAAAATGTCAAATTTTTTTCTACCTCAAGAATTTCATACATGGTGTTTCCTCTGCACTAGTCTTTTCTGGAAAACAAGTCATATTCACCTTTCTGATCTCACCTTAAATGTCACTTCCTCAGAGGGGCCTCATTTAACCACAAAACAGTTTTCGTAAACATAAACATGCATAGGGAAAAGTGCACATATTGTAAGTATAGAGCTCGACGAATTTTTAGAACCTTGAAAACAAGCATATCATCAACACTTACATCAAGAAACAAAAAGTCCCTTACTCTCTTTTCTAGGCACAAATCCCATCCTTGATAGTATAGATCGGTTTTGTCTGTATTTGATTTGTATGTAAATGAAATAATGCTATATACACTCTTTTGTGGGCAGCTTGTGCTTAATATCATGTTTATAAGATTCAAGCATACCATTATTCTGGTTATTTTATTTTCTGCATAGTATTTCATTATATGAATAAACCAAAAACTTATTAATCTGTTCTACTCTAGATAGACATTTAGGTTGTTTCCAGATTTGCCTATCACAAATAATGCTGCTAGCACATTTATAACATTGTTGTGTGTGTATTTTTGTGACCAAATTTACAAACTTCTGTTGGATATTTGCTGAGGAGTGAAATTGCTAGCTCATAGAATACTCCCTCATTCATCTTTAGTAATACTTCTAGACAGTTTTTTTAAGTGATTGTACCAATTTACCCTCCCACAAGTATTATATAAGGGTTACAATTTCTCCACATCCTCAGCAACACTTGATACTTACTATCTTTTTCATTTTAACAATTCTGATGTGTATGTAGTTAAAATGCGCATTTTCCTGATGACTAGTAAAGTTGAGCACCTTTTATATGTGTGTTAGTTATTAAGATGCACTTTTTCTGAAGGATCTGTTAAGATCTTTTGCCCATATTTCTATTGAATTTTCTGTTTTTTTTCTTTCTTTTGAAATTTTCTTTCTTTTTCTTACAGATTTCAAAGAGTTGTTTATATATTCTGGATATAAATTCTCTGTTGGATATATGCATTAAAATACTTTTTCACACTATATAACTTGCACTTTACTCTCTTCATAGTGTCTTTTGATCAACAAAAATCCTTAATTTAAATATAGTCTATCATTTTTTCTTTTATAGTGAGCATATTTTGTGTCCTTTTAAACAAATCTTTGTCTAACTCCAATGTATGTAGATTCTCAAATTTTTGTAAAAGCTTAATTATTTTATCTTTACATTTAAGTTTATAGTCCATCTGGAATTGATTTTTGTATATGACAAAAGATAGCGTTGCTTCTTCTTTTGTCAAAATTGATATTCAATTGACTCAGCACAATTTATGGAAAAGACCGTTTTTCCCCTATGCCACAGCATTGCTATTTTTGTCATAGATGTGTTGACACATACATGTGTGGATCTATTCCTGGATTCCATATTCTGGCCCTTTAGTGTATTTGTTTATACTTGCACCAATAAAATGCACTCATTTCTATAATTGTTAAAATTCATCTGGGTATATCTAGGCTATATCTTCCAACTCTGTTTTTGTTAATCAAGATTTCCTTGACTTTTTTGCTTGGCTTTTGACATTTCCCTCTGAAAAAGCTATAATTTTCCACAATAAAACATGTTAGCATATCTTTTAAAATTTCACCATAAGTATGATGTTTACTGTTGAGTTTTGAAGATAATCCTTCCCAGACTGAAGATATTTCCTTTTTTTTGTCTTATCACGAATTTTTTAAAAAATTTTTTCTACATTTATCCAGATAAACATATGATTTTCTACTTTAAAAAAAACTGTACGAAATTGTATTGATTGGAGTTAAATCACCTTTGTATTATTTGGATAAACTCAACCAGTCATGTATTATATCACAGGAATTCATTTGCTAATCTATTGTTTAAAATATTTGAGTCCATATTCATGAGAGAGAAATTTTCTAGAAATTCCTTTCTTCTCTGGTTTTGGGATCAAAGGCATACTGCCTCATATAAGTGAAATAAGTGTTCTCATTTTTCCTGTTCTTTCGAAAAGTTTGTAAAAAATTGGTTTGTAATAGGTATGCAGAAATTCACCCTTGAAGCCTTTTAAGCCTGTTGGGTTTTGTTTGTTTGCTTTTTTGTCATCGTCGTTGTTTGGAGGAAGAGACCTTAAAGGCGAAGTCAGGGTTTGTAGGTTGGCTCTGTTTCAGTCTGTGCGCCCGCTAGGCTTAGTGAGTCTGCAAGTTAGAACTGCTTTTGCTTCACGTTTCTTCTTCTTTTCCTTAAACTAGCAAATACTCAGCATATTCTACTTGTGTCCGATTACAAGAGTGCAAGTGGGAGAGCAGAAAAGCATAGTGTTTTGCTAAGACTTAGATTTGGAACAGACACAATGTTATTTCTACCCGTAGTCTCTTGGCCAAAACAAATAATAAGGCCAAGCACAAATTCACGTGGGGGGGAAGTAATCCTTACCCTCTGTGGAAGGCGCTGCAAAATCACAAAGCAATAGGAATGGATGCGTAATTCTATTAGGTGAGAGAAAGAGGAACTGGCTGCAATAATCCAATTATGACATTATTTTTGTCAAAGAATTAAATTTCGGCCTTGATTGTTTTCTCCATTGAACATTTGTATTTTACTTTACGGATTTGTGCTTTCATCTTTATTAATGCCTGCCTTCCTCTTTTTTATGGTATTGATTTGTTGTTATTTTTCTAGATTCCTGCGGTGTAAGATTAGATTATTTTTCAGCCTTTTGTATCAAGTATGTGCATGAAAGAACATAAATTTCCTTCAAAATGATTGCTTAGCAGTATCCAATAACTTGTGATACGTTATATCATTATTATTCAGTTCAAAATATTTTCTAATTTCACTTGAAGTTCTTAATTCCCTATATTTGTTCGATCATTTCCATGGAGTGTATTACTCAATTTCCAAGCATTTGCTGATTTTCTGTTTTTTAATTGAGGTAACATTGGTTTACAACATTACATAAGTTTCAGGCGTACCTCATCATATTTCAATTTTTGTGTAGACTACATCACTTTCACCACCCAAAGACTAATTACCATCCATCACCATACACACGTGCCATTTTACTCCTTTCATCCCTCCCCTCTAGAAACCACCAATCTATTCTCTGTATCTATGTGCTTGTTTGTTATTGTTATTTTTATCTTTCATAGATGAGTGAAATCATATGGTATTTGGCTTTCTCCGTCTCACTTATTTCACTTAGCATAGTGCTCTCAAGGTCCATCCAAGTCGTTGCAAATGCCAAGAGTTCATCTTTTTATGGCTGAGTAGTATTCTGTTGTCTGTATATATATACCACCTCTTTTTTATCCATCCATCCACGGATGGGCACGTGTTTCCAATTCTTGGCTATTGTGAATAACACTGCAATGAACATAGGGGCGCATATATCTCTTTGAATTAGTGTTTTCGTGAACAGAAGTGGAATACCTGAGTCATATCATAGTTCTATTTTTAATTTTTTGAGGAATCTCCATACTGTTTTCCATAGTGGCTGCACCGGGTTACATTCCCACCAGCAGTGTATGAGGGTTCCCTTTTCTCTACATCCTCTCCAACACTTGTTATTTCTTGTCTTTTTACTTATAGCCATTCTGATGGATGCAAGGTGCTAGCTCATTGTAGTTTTGATTTGCATTTTCCCAATAATTAGTGACGTTAAACATTTTTTTATGTGCTTTTGGCCATCTGTATATCTTCTTTGGCAAAGGTCTATTCAGTTCCTCGGCTCATTTTTAAGTGGGTTGTTAGTTTTTTGTTGTTGAGCTGTATGAGTTCTTTGCATATTTTGGATACTAACCCCTTATCAGATATATGATTTGTGAATATCTTCTCCCAGTTTTTAGGTTAGACAAACTTTTCTTTTTGTTGATGACTTCCTTTGCTGTGCAGAAGCTTTTCAGTTTGATGTAGTCTCACCTGTTTATTTTTTCTTTAATTCCCTTGCCTGAGGAGACATGATATTCAAAAAGATCCTGCTAAGACTGATGTCAAAGAGCATACTGCCATGTTTTCTTCTAGGAGTTTCATGGTTTCAGGTCTTACATTCAATTCTTCAATCCATTTTGTGTGTATGGTGTAAGATAATGGTCTACTTTCATTTTCTATTTTTTTATCATGAATGTCCAGCCTAATGCTACTGGGTCAGAGAATACATTTTGAGTAATTTTAATTGTAAGATGTGCTTTAAGGCCTAGCATGTAGTCATTTTTATAATGTTCCAATTTCCATGAAAATATGTGTATTCTGATTTTGTTAGGTCCTGTGTTCTGTGTATTTCTTTAGTCCAAGTTGTTAATGGTATTGCTCATTTCTTCATTTATAATGTTTTATCAATTGCTTATTTTATTAGCTACTGAGAGAAGAGTGTTAAAATCTCTAAGTATCATCGTGGATTTGTCTATTTCTCCTTTAATATCTATAATTTTTGTTATTTTTTATCTGTTTTGAGTTACGTTATTGGGTGCACTAAGATTCAGAATTGAACTATTTTTCTTTTGGACTAATCACTTATGATTATGAAATGTCACTCATTATCTCTAGTAATGCTTCTCTTAAGTAAATACTGTGTTATATTGAACAAGCATTCCTCTTTGATCAGTATCATTTTCCATTCTTTTTACATCTCTGTATTGCTATACTAAGGGTATGTATTTTTTAGGCAGCACAGGGTTTTTTAAACTTTCGTTTGTTTCTCAAAAGAATGTTTTTAATCTGATAATCTTAGTTTTTACTTATTTAGTCCATTTATATTTAATGAAATTACTAATATATTTGGATTTATATCTACCATTATACCACTTATTTTCTATTTACTATATTTACTATGGCTTAACAGTCTACTTTTTCTTGCCTTTTTTGCCTTCTTTATTAAACATTTACATTATTCTTTTTTCCTTCTATGAACTTTACACCTATTTATTCAGTTACAATTAGTTTAGTGGTCATCCTAGAGATTACAACATATCCCTTGTATTTATTAGAGTCTAATACAAATTATTACTTTACTATTTTTCTGACAATGTTTAAACTTCGAAACACTTTATCTCCTTTTACCACATTCCTGTCTTTTTTATTATTTTTCATAGATTTTAATTCCACATGTATTTAACAGCTTTCAATATAATGCACAAACCATAAAATTCACACATTGAAAGTGTACCAGTATATTCATAGAGTTCTGCAAAAATAACTACAAACTGTGTTTAGAACATTATCATTTCCCCTCCTCAAATAACCCCTACACCTGTAGCAGTCACACCTGATTACCTTTCACCTCACTGCCAGAACTAGGCAAACACTAATTTTCTTTCTTTCTATACAAACTTTTCCCTTAAGGCCATTATGCATGAATGGTACGATATAATATGTGGTCTTTAATGACTGGTGTTATTTCTGATCCCTAAATTCTATTCTCTTCCTCTATTTCTATAGGCTATAATATCTAATGGATATTTCTATCCTTACTCCAGTACCATGCTCTCTTGGTTATGGTAGCTTTGTAGTAAGTTTTGAAATTGTGATATCTGAGTAATAAAAATTTTTTCTTTTTCAAAATTTTTTGGCTATTCTGAGTCACTTGCATTCCCATATGACTCTAGGTCAGCTTGTCCACTTCTGCAAAAAGCCAGCTTAGATTTTGGTGGAGATTATGATGAATCTGTAAATAAATTTGGAGAGTATTGACATTTAATAATATTGTCTTTATATCTGTAAGCATGGGACATCGTTCCATTTATTTGTGTTCCACACTTTCTGTCAATGATGTTTTGTGATTTTCGGTGTACAAGCCTTGTACTTCTTTTGTCAAATTTCTTCCTATTTATTTCATTTTTAGATGGAACCATTTTCTTAATTTTCGGTTTGCGTTTTTCCTTAATAGTATGTAGAGATACAATTGATTTTTACATATTGTTGTTCTATCCTGCAGCTTTGAAGAATATGTTTAGTGGTTTTAAAAGATTAATAGTTAATTTTTCTATTGTAATGCCTAACATTTTTAATGTTGCTCAGACATCTTTGAGCCTCAGGACCCTAAAGGTATAACCATGAGTTCTCCTGCTCTCACCAGATATGCTCCCCACTCAATAGGAAAGCTTCCCCACCTGGCTACTTCCCCTACCAACTGGACCAGCTCCACCCCACCCAGTTCTCAACCTAATGTGTTTCACCTCCCTGCCAGCCCATAAACACATTCAAACAAGCCAATCACTTGCTCCAGTGAGAATCAGGGGCACTTCACCCTTTGTTTACTACAAAGCCTGCTTTACACGGACCCTGTGGATCCACTCTACTCCCAAGTACAATATTCGTGTGGCCCTGCGTGGTGTATGGTCTGCTTTTCCCTCCAGCTGTGATTATACAGTATTGGACTAATGAGCTGCTGTCAATATCATCTGTATAGTGTTGAGCGTCATGTGTTCAGCCATCTTATACTCTTTAGGGTAGAGGATCCCTCCTTCACTAATGGAGTGAATAGGAGGTGGTCGTAACTATTCCTTAAGATTTTCTGTATACAAGATAGTGTCAACTGAAGACATAGTTTTACTTCTATTTTAATATGGATGCCTTTTATTTCATTTCCTTGCCTAATTGCTCTGACTAGAACCTTCACTACAACACGGAATAGAAGCAGTGACAGTACATACTTCTGTCTTGTACCTAGTCTTGGGGAAAATAATTCAGTCTTTCATCATTAAGTATAAAGTAAGTTGTGGGTTTTCATAGATAGCCTTTATCAGGTTGAGATGTTCTCTTGTGCTCTTAATTTGTTAAGTGTTTTTAGCTTGACAGGGTGTTGGATTTTGTCAAATGCTTTTTTTTCACATTTATTCAAATAATCATGTGAGTTTTTTTCCTTTTAAGCTATTAATATGGTGTATATCATTGATTGATTTTTACGTATTAAACCAATCTTGTATTCTAGCATACATCTTATTTGGCCATGAGATATATATATACACACATATCCTTTTTGCATGTTGCTGGATTTGGATTGCCAATGTATATATATTTGTGTATGTGCGAGGAAGATTGACCCTGAGCAAACATCTGTTGCCAATCTTCCTCTTTTTGCTTCAGGAATATTGTCACTGAGCTAACATCTGTGTTAACCTTCTATTTTATGTGAGATGCCCCCACAGTGTTGCTTGATGAGCAGTGCTAGGTCCACACCCAGGATCCGAAACTGCAAACCCTGGGCAACTGAAGTGGAGCACACAAACTTAACCACTACACCAGTAGGCCAGCCCCTGGATTGCCAATCTTTCGTTGAACATTTTTGCATCTATATTTATAACAAATATTGTTCCATAGTTTTATTTGCTCATCATATCTTTGTCTAATTTTAGGTATCAGAGTGATATTTGTCTCATAGAATGATTTGTGAATGGTTCCCTGCTCTGTTCTTTTCTGGAAATGTTTGTGAACAATTGGTGTTAGTTCTTATTTAAATATTTCTGTAACATTTACCTGTGCCGCCATCTGAACCTCAACTTTTCTTTGAAATAAGTTTTAAAATTATTACTGTCATGTTCTGCATAATGATGTTTTGATCAATGATGGACAACATATATGATGCTGGTCCCATAAGATTAGTACCATATAGCTTAGGTGTCTAGTAGGTTATACCATCTAAGTTTGTGTAAGTACACTCTATGATGTTCACACAATAACAAAATCACCTAATGGCACATTTCCCTGAACATATCCCCATCGTTAAGTGACGCATGACTGTAATTTAGTTTCTTTGTTATAAATCTATTTAGATTTTATATTTCTCCCTGAATCAGTTTCAGTAGTTGGTATAGACTAGTAATTTTTCTTCTCTTTTTTTTTTTGGAGGAAGATTAGCCCTCAGCTAACTACTGCCAGTCCTCCTCTTTTTGCTGAGGAAGCCTGGCTCTGAGCTAACATCCGTGCCCATCTTCCTCTAGTTTATACGTGGGACGCCTACCACAGCATGGCTGCCAAGCAGTGCCATGTCCGCACCCGGGATCCGAACCAGCGAACCCCGGGCCGCCGAGAAGCGGAACGTGCGAACTTAACCGCTGCGCCACCGGGCCGGCCCCTATACTAGTAATTTTTCTATTTCATCTAAGTTATTTAAGTCATTCACATATGGTTGTTCCTAGTATTCTTTTATAATCGCTTTATTTCTATAAAGTCAATAGTGATCTCCTTTCATTCTCGGTTTTAGTAAATTGACTTTTCTTTTTGCTTGCTTAGTCTTGCTAAATACATGTCAATTTTGTTGATCTTCTCCAAGAACCATCGTTTGATTTCAATGATTTTCTCTATTGTTTTTTCTATTCTCTATTTCATTTATTTCCAGTCTATAACCTTTAAATTTTTTGAGGCTTGTTTTATGCCTACTATATGACCTATCTTGGGGAATATTCTATGTGCTCTTGAGAAAAATATGTATTCTGCCACTGTTGGGTGGAGTGTTCTATATATGTCTCTTAGGTTTAGTCATCTAGTTGGTTCATGCTGTTGTTAGTTTCACCTTCCCTTGTTAATCCTCTGCCTAGGTCCTCTATCCGTTAATGAAGGTGAAGGATGGACATCTCAAACTATTATTATTGAATTGTTTATTTCCCTTCTCAATTTTATCAGTTGTTTCCCTTCTCAATTTTATCAGTTGTTTCTTCATGTATCTTGAGGATCTGTTGTTAGGTGAATAATGTTTATAATTGTTATGCCTTCCTGGTGAATTGATGCTCTTATCAATATAAAATATTCTTTTCATCTCTAGTAAAAGTTTTGTCTTAAAGTCTATATCTTTCTATATTAATGCAGTCGCTTCAATTTTCTTATGGTTGTTGTTGTATCAGTATGTATTTTTCCATCTTTCTACTTTCAATCTATTTGTATCTTTGAACCTAAAGTGTGTCTCCTGTACCAGCATATAGTTAAATCTTATTTTTTTAATCCAGTCGGACAATCTGTGCATTTTTATTAGATTACTTAAAATATTTATATTTAATGATATTATTGATATATTTAGATATACATCTGACAATTTTTCTTTACTATATGTCTCACGTTTTTCTTCTTTTCCTCATTTAATGCCTCATTTTGCAATAAGTGAACATGCTCTATTGTGATACTTTAATTTGTTTAATTATGTACAACCTATGTTTCGAGGGATTTTTTTTTAGTGGTTGCTCTAGGACTTACTATATGCATCTTAACTTAGTGTATATTTCCAATTTCTACTAACTTATTCCAGTGAGATATAAAACTTTACTACTATTTATTCTATCCCTGCCCCAACTCCTGTTCTATGTTGATATTGTTATGCATACCATATCAATATATGTTACAAACCCAACAATACATTTCTACAATTATGACTTTATATATTTATGTCTTTTAAATAGCCTAAGAGAAGAAAGGAGAGCAAGTACATATTTACAGAACTTTCTATTTTAACCCTCCTATTTACTATTTCTCTTCATTTCTGCCTGTGGATTTCATTTATTATCTGGTGACAATATATTACTCCAGTGCTGCTTTGTTTCCAACCCACATTTTTGTGCTATTATATTCAAATACATTACATTTATATGTTTTACAGGCCTGACAATACAATTGTATACATACAATGTTCTGTGCAATATTTTAAAATCAGTTAAGAGAAGAAGGCAGAAAATATGAAATTATGGTGTCTTTTATAATTATGTACATGAATATATGTACCAGTGACCTTTATTTTTTTACTTGGACTTAAATTACTCTCTTATGTCGCTTGATTCAACCTGAAGTACTTCTTTTAGTGTTTCTTGTAATGTGAGTCTGCTTGCAACATATTTTTAGTTTTTGTTTATCTTTCAGTTTCTGTATATCAGTTAATGTCTTTATTTCACCTTCATATTTGAAAGATCCTTTTGGTGGATATAAGATTCTTAGCTGACAGGTTTTTTTTTTCTTTTGCCACTTTGAATGTGTCATTCCACTGCTTTCTGAGCTTCATCATTTCTGATGATGTCAGCTGTAAATTATATTAGAGTTCCCCTGTGCTTGACAAATTGTTTTTATCTTGCTGCTTTCAAGAATTTCTATTTTGGGGTGGCACAGTGGTTAAATTCGTATGTTCCAGTTCAGTAGCCTGGGGTTTGCTGGTTCAGATCCTGGGTAGAGACCTACACACCACTTGTCAAGCCATGCTCTGGCAGGCATCCCACGTATAAAGTAGAGGAAGATGGGCACGGATGTTAGCTCAGGGCCAGTCTTCCTCAGCAAAAAGAGGAGGACTGGTGGCATGTGTTAGCTCAGGGCTAATCTTCCCCCCAAACCTACAAAAAGAATTTCTATTTGTCTTCGTCTTTCAATATTTGACTTTGTTGTGTCTGGTTATGAATCTCTTTGTGTTTATCTTACTTGGAGTTTGTTGGGTTTCTTGGATATATAGATTAATGATTTTCATTAGATTGAGGAAGTTTTAAGTCATTATTCTTTCAAATATATTTTCTCATCTTTTGTGTCTCTCATCTCCTCTCCTTGTATACCCATTACATATATATATATCTGTTTGTGCACTTACTGGTGCCCCAAATTTCTGTGAAGTGCTGTTCATTTTCTTCATTTTGTCTCCCTTCTTCACACAGCATAGTTTCTATCAATGTATATTCAAGAGTGCTCATTCTGCCAGCTCAAATCTACTGTTGACCTTCTTTATTGAATTTTCTATGCTGACTATCATACTTTTTAACTCCAGAATTCCCATTTGATTCTTTCTTATAATTTCTATAACTTTATTGGTGTTCCATATTTGATAAGAAATTTTCCTCATACTTTCCTTCAATTCTTTCAGCATGGTTTCCTTTAGATCTTTGATCATATCTATTGTAGGTGCTCTGACATGTTTTTCTGCCTAGTTCAACATCTGGGTACTTCAAAGACAGTATCTATTGCCTACTATTTTTCCTGTGTATGGGTCACACTTTCCTGTTTCTTTGCATGTTTCACAATATTTTGTTGAAAATTAGAAATTTTAGAAAATATGTTTTAGTCACTCTGGATACTAATCCCCTGTACTGCCCACCTAGGCTTGTTTTTCTTGTCATTTACTTATTTAATGACTGGAATAGACCAGTTCCACGAAGTCTATTTCTCCCACAGTGTGCAGTCTCTAATGTTGTTCTGCAGAGGTCACAGCCTTGTGCATTCACACAAACTATCTGAACACCAGGAGCGTTTCTGGTGTTATGTGAGCTCTTTTTGACTGTTTTTTCCCTGACCCTCTGATTAAATTTCTGATCTATCTGCAATATCGGTATCATACCCACTTGTTAGTTTTATCTAAATGATAGGCCTATTGTTTTTGTCCTTTTGAATTTATGTCCTGAGGCATAAATTGTTTCACAGTCTGGTCCTACTAAAGTTGGGCCCCTTGACAGGGGCAGCATGTTGTCAGTCTTTGAGGCTTGCTCTGACCCTACACTAGATAGAGTCTCTGAGCTATTTGGTTGAAGCTGGAGGAGCTAGAATGGGGAACTCACTCTTCATGGCTGCCTACCTGTATCCTTCCTATGTGGCATGATCTGAGTGTGTGAATATAGGGGAGTGTGAACTGGTGCCACTTGGTTGCTGCCACTGCCCTTTACGGATCTTCTGCAGCCCCAAGCATGGAGAATGAGATCTGCCAATGCTCACCAGCTTCTGAGTTTACCAGGCATATGTTTTCCATCTTAGTAAACTGGGAACATGGGAGGTGCCTTCAGCTCGTGAGTCCATTGGAGCAGCTTTCCCACAATGTAGAGCTATGCAGGAAAAGGGGGACCACAGTCTTCAGCAGCTACCCTACCTGAATCCTCATTGTGGTGAGACTTTGGAGTTGAGTAACAAGTACCATCCGGCTGCTACTACTTGCTTAATATAAGCCATCAGCAGCATAGAGTTGTAGAATACGGAATCTGCTGATCTTCACCAGGTAACAAAAATACCTGGAATAACTCTGAACAACTCCCCAGCCTTTCAGCGTGGCTTATCCAGCATATTTTGACTGTAGGTGCTGGAGGTATAGATGATAGGGCTGTGATAACGGCTTCAAGTGCAATGAGATATCCTTGTAAACATATTCTTTCTCTGGTGCAAATGAATCGTGTAAGGAATAACTTGGGGAACTTTGCAGAAATTTTCTATAATTTGTAAATAAGTTTGTGTGTTTTAAACTCCCTTAGTTAAAATGAAAATTTTAAATATCCCTGCTTTCATTCATCCTTGCTAGTCAAAATTCTTATTGTCACAAATAACTAAATGTTGACAATATGGTTGTAATTATTCCTCAAAAGTAAATGTTTCAAGATGAATATATGTAAGACATTATACTTTTCAGAACACTAGCGTAATTTAGTCAATAATTACTTCAGTGCACTCAGTAATGCTTTAGTGGACTAAAAGCATGAAAGTGCATCCCCAGTGTACTTTCCGTACATTCAAGGAGTAGTATATCTATAGGGACCACTGAATAACACTTAAGTAAGGCTCCAGCAGAAATTTACAATATTTTAAGCTTAGAGAAAATCAATTCCAAAGAATTTTCTCCATTTCAACCCAAATCTCAGTGATTTCAGCATCTACTTCAGATATGAAACAACACATGCCTAGAGTGGGTCTTACTATTGTGAACTATGTATTTCCCATTAGAAATGTTTATAAACCTCACGTTGTGTTAGAAATACACTTTATTTCTAGGTTCAGTATATATTTTCTTCTCTGCTTTTAAGAAAAATATTGGGACTGAGGGGATTTTTAAAGTTATAAAATTAAGACTCTGCTCCAATTTATATAGTTGAGGAAAATAGATATGATCTTACAGAAAGAATATGCATTTTCTTTTTATTACTAAAGGCCATATATAGAAAAACTGTTTGTTTTTCTTTTATCTGCTTATTAATGTGGCCAGCTCGGCTGGCCTTAGTAAAAATATGCATGCCAGAATAGAGTAGGCAAAGCCATTCATTTGTACAACTGGAAGATGCTTTAGTGATAAAGAAGGAACCAAGAACAGATTCTCAAATTCAGGAGACCATGGAAGCTTTCACCAATGAATGGAAAATCTCAAGGGGAATTACATTTAGTGACACCTGGGGGGGCATGTAGTTAATGCACTAATTAATTCAGTTTACTTCCCTTGCCATGCCACTGGTGGGTTGATACTCATTTGTTTTTTAGGTTTATCATAAGGAAAACAATTTATAAGGGCAAGTTTAATAAACTGGGACTTGGAGTTGTTCTTCATTTTAAGATGCTGATGAAATTATGTCTTAAGTAGATTAAGTGGAGACTATGAAAAAAATTAAGTAGTTAATTTTCAATGTCAAATCACTTCTCACATGTTAATTTTCTAAGTCAAAAGTGCTCCAACAGACCTAGTTCTAGGCAAGATCGTGTAGGCCATTCCTCCCTGGTATTCACTCTTACAACTAAAAATCCTCCTCAGATATAACATAATAAATAAGCATAAGAAAACTCTAACATGGAGAAAGAAGAAGTTGGACTACCTGGGGAGCACAGGACTTGAGGAATAACATAGTAGTGACTTATCAGGGTTTGCTCATTGGCTCCCATATATGCTGAAGAAGTTGCAGCAAAAGCCTCCAACTCAGAACTACCAACAGGCACAAACAAAAGAAGCTCCAAGAAAAGCTTATTTTCCCTGGGCTAGGGACCTGGAAAAGGGTAGCTTAATAACAAAACATCTTTTTGGCAATACTTATCCTACTTTAACCAAACATCAACAGAAAAAAACTGTCCTCTGCCCATAATTTCAATGGGGCTAAATGAGGAGCTGATATGCTACCACACCACACAGAAGCATACTGTGGCATTCCAATTTTCCTACATGGTGATGTTGGTGGGTCCAAAGAAGGAGCTGATTTATCTCTTGCTTGGCAGAAGCAGGTGATGCTCTGATTTTCCCATTGGATTGTTTCGAGAGGGCTAAGGAGGGGGCTAATGTTTCATTCACCTCTCATTGAAATCAGGGGGCTCTTTGACTCTTTTGCTGGGGCAGTATCAGTGAAACTGAGTGGAGCTGATCTTCCATCTCTCATTCAATGGAAGCAGCTGGGTGGTGTAGATTTTTCTGCAAAAGTAGTGGCAATAGAGCTCAGCATCAATCGGAGCATCTACTCTCACTTGTCAGCAAAGACAGTTAACAAGGCAGCATGAGGCAAAGCTAGTATGCAATCTGCTTAATCCTCACCCAGCGTCAGTGGATCTCATTGAAGAGCTGTGCCTATACTCTCTCCTGAC
Organism: Equus asinus; assembly: GCF_041296235.1. Taxonomy (NCBI): domain Eukaryota; kingdom Metazoa; phylum Chordata; class Mammalia; order Perissodactyla; family Equidae; genus Equus; species Equus asinus. Next base: position 93,352,375 of record NC_091820.1, read on the forward strand.
ATCAATGAGACTGAATAAGGTGGTGTGAATTGGAGCTAGTCAGTACCCCATTTTCTTCCTGGTGTCAGCAAAGCTCAGGGGGTAGCTAAACATCCAAAACCATCTGTAAACAGTGAAAGTGAAAGAGGAGGTATGAAGCAGCACTTGTTAGCACTCTATCTCCCACCAGTGTAAGCAGGACTTAATGGGGAGCTGAGCCTCTACCACAATTCAGTATCAATGATATAGAGCAAAGTGATGCAAGGTCAAGATAGTCAGGGCTATGCTTCTCCACCACTGCCCAGACTCGGGCAGTGGGGTCCAGTAGGGAGCTGAGTCTCTACCCCACCCTGGCATCAATCAGGTGGAATATGGTGATGGGAGGTGGAGCTAGTTTGCATCCACTTCCCGCTCCCCTCAACTGTTGTCACCAGGGTCAAGTGAGGAGCTCGGCTTTCACCCCTACCCTATAGCAACAAGGCAGTGGGATAAGCCTTCCACTACCCCATTCCCTGGTGTCAGTGGGGCCAAGCAAGGAGCAGATCTTACACACTTCTCACTTTGAGGCAATGAGGAGGTGTGAAGCAATGCCCTACTTTCACCAGGAAGGTGTCAGGAGTGATGAAGAAAGAAACCTAACTCCCATCCCCCCTACCAGTCTTCAATGGAACATTGTGAGCCAGCACTTCACTTTCCCTTGTTTGTGTCTGCAGGGCCTAGAGGGAAGTTGAACTTACACACACACACACACACACACACACACACACACACACACACACCTGTCCCTTGTACTGAAGTTCAACAGGAGATTAAATAGGACCACTGTCTCATAATGTAACTTCCAAAAGTGTCTAGGATACAATCATAATCACTTGTTATACCAAGAACCCCAGAAATCACAATATGAATGAGAAAAGACAATCAACAGATGCCAACACAGAGGTGAATCCAAATTTGTAATTATCTGAAAATGATTTTAAAAGCAGTCATGAAAATTCTTCAGCAAATACCTTGAAACAAATCAAAATATGGAAAATATTGACAGAGAAATGTTGTGAAAGTGATCCACTTTTAGTTCCAGAATGAGATAGAATAGACCACTTTACCCCACTCTCTTATTCTAAACACAAATTCTGAAAATAATTCAACAGATAATTATAAAATAACTGTGAAAGGTGTAAAGAAGAAGGATCCTCAGGAGTTGAATAACAACACTACAGTGAATCCCTGTGTTTTATTTCTTTTAATCTTTCATACATGCTGTAGTGGGCAACAGACAGCCCTGCAACTGGCAACCATAATTCATAGATAAACAAAAAGTAGGAAAGGAAAAAGAGAAGCCTGATCTTGTTGGGCAAGTCACTTGGAAAGGGAAGGCCCAGTGGGGAGTTGGGAGGCAGATCCATACTCAATGGCAGCAGTGACTAATCTGCATACAGCAACATCACTAGCAAAACACAGTAGGGATACCCAATTCCCACCTCACAGTGGTCAGCAAAAGTAGCAAAATCTACTATGAAAGCATCATTAGCAAAGTTTGCAAAGGCAAACCAATCACTGCCTCACTTCAGCCAGCAGCAGTAGTCATTATCCACCTGCAGCAGTGTCACTTGCAGAGCCTGTGGGCCAACACACTTTCCATCTCAAAACCACCAACAGCAGCGGGCCTGAAATACCCATAGTGGGAATATCAGCAGAGCCTAGGAGGGCTGCCAGACTATATATGCCAAACCTAGAAAGAGTGCCTGCTTGGTAAAATAGAAAATTTAAATAGGACAAAAAGTCTCGTAACATAATATCCAAAATGTCCTAGATACAATAAAAAATGACTAGTCATATAAGAACAATGGCAATCACAACTTAAATGAGAAAATACAATCAACAGAAAACAGTAAGATAAATTAAATATTGACATTATCTGATAATGATTTTAGAGTAGCCATCATAAAATTGTGTCAACAAGTAATTATGATTTCCCTTGAAACAAATGAAAAAAAATAGAGAATCTCAGGAAAGAAATATAAGCTATATAAAAGAGCACAGAAGGAGTTAAGGATTGAAAAATAAAGCAACCAAAGTAAAACATTATCAGAAAGGCTCAGTAGTAGAGATGACAGAAGACAGAATCAATTAACTTGATGACAGATCAGAAGAATTTCCACAATACAAACAACAAAGAGAAAATAGACTGAAAAACAAAACTGAACAGACTCAGAAACCTGAGATAATAATCTAAGATCTAATATCCCTATCATTTGAGCCTGAGAAGTAGAAGAGAGAGTGATTGTGACTGAAGAAGTATTTGAATAAATAATGGCTGAAAACTTTCCAAATTAGATGAAAGGCATAAATATAAGTGAAGTAAACATCAAATAGGATGAACCTAAATAAATTTATGCCAAGATATATCATAAATAAAGTTCTGAAATCTTAATACAAAGAGAACAAATCTTAAAAGCAACAAGAGGAAAATGACACATTACCAATTGAGAAAGACCAATTCAAATGACAGTGGATTTCTCATCTAAAATCATGGAGACCAGAAAGAAGTGGCACAATATTTTTTTTCAAATACTCAAAAAAAGGTTAGCTGAGAATTCAATGCTTAAAGAAACTATCCCTTTCATTAGAAAGGTAAGAAGAGAAATTCTTAGTTAGAAATACTAAGATAATTTGTCCCTAGCAAATCTACCTTTGATGATTGGCTATAGGAAGCTCTTCAAACAAAGGAAATGACAAGGATGATTGGAATTTGAGAAAAGAAAGAACAACAGAATGGGTAAAAGTGGGGGCAAATATAATAGATTCTCCTTCTTCCACTTAACTTCTTAAATCATATCTGATTGTTGAAGCAAAAATTACAACATCTGTTGTGTTCAATGTATGTAGAGGAAATACTAGAGAAAATTATACTTAATAGTTGGGAAGGGTAAAGAGATCCCAATGGAAGCAGTTTCAACACTTTGCTCGAAGTGATAAAACAGAGTATCAGTAGTCTGTGATAAGTTACACATAAATATTAGAATATCTAGAGAAAACACAAGAAAACTACAGAAAATGATATACTCAAAAGAAGTATAATTAAAACAAAATGAAATCTTAAAATAATTCAAGTAATCTAAAAGAAGCCAAGGAAAGAGAAAAATAAGATAAAGAAGCAAATAGAACACAAATAATAAAATGGCAGACTTGAGTACTAATATATAAATAATTACTTTAAATGAAAATGGTCTAAATATACCAAATAAAAGATAGTGATTGGCCAAGAGAATTTTAAAAAAATGACTACCAGATGCTGTATACAGAAATACACTGCAAACATAACAGCATAGATAGGTTGAAACTATGAGGATGGAAAAAGATATGTTTTGCTAACTTTACTCACAAAAAGCAGGAGTGGCTTTATTAATATCAGATAAAGTAAACTTCATAATAAAGAAATTTCCAGTGACAAAGAGGTACATTACACAATTATAAAAGGATCAACCCACTAAGAAGACATGACAATCTTAAATGTGTATGCACCAAACAAGAGGGCTTCAGCATATGTGGAACAAAACCTGAAAATGCTGAAAGGAGAAATTGATAAATTCATAAATATAGTTTGAGATTTCAACTCCCCATTACCAGTAAATGATAGAACTATTAGACAGAAAATTGGTAAAGATATTGAAGTCAACAACACATCAATTAATAGAATCTAATAGACATCTATAGAACGCTTCACTTAATAACTGAATACACATTCTTTACAAGTGCCCATGGAACGTTCTCCAGGATATACCATACCATTAGTAATAAACTTCACCATATTTTAAAAAGTTGAAATAAAACAAGTGTTTTCTCTAACCAAAAGGGATACAAAATAGAGATAATAACAGAAAGAGATCTTCAAATAACTGGAAAGATTTTTATAAATACATATTTAAAGAGTCCATGGTCAAACAAGAAGTCCAAAAGAAATAATACAGTAAATAGAACTGAATTAAAATGAAAGTACAACACATCAAATTTGTGGGATGTAACCAAAGCAGTGTTGAAAGGGAAAATTACAGTACAAAATGCTTACATAAGAAAAGAAGAAAGTTGTCCAGAAAGGAGGAAAAAAAAAATAAACCCAAAGCAAGTAGAAAGAAATATATATAACAAAAAATGACAGCAGAAATCAATGAAATTGCAACAGGAAAACAATAAAAAATCAATTAAATCACTAGCAAGTTATTCACAAAACTTTAATAAAATTCATAAATCTCTAGGAAGATTGAAAAAGACACTGATAACCAAATCAGAAATAAAACAGGGGATGTCACTACAGATCAGGCAACAACTAAAAGGATAATAAGGAAATAATATGAACAACTTTATGCTCTTAAATTGGACAACTGAGAAGAAATGGACCATGAGGCCAGCCCCGTGGCTGAGTGGTTAAAGTTCCATGTGCTCCACTTCAGGGTCCCGGGTTCATGGGTTCGGATCCTGGGCACGGACCTACTCCACTCGTCAGCCATGCTGTGGAGGTGTCCCACATGCAAATTGGGGATGATTGGCACAGATGTTAGCTCATGGCTAATCTTCCTCAAGCAAAGAAAAAATAAAAAGGAAGGTTGATAATGGATGTTAGCTCAGAGTGAATCTTCCTCACCACCAAAAAGTAAAAGGAAAGAAATAGACCACTTTTCTTAAAAATTACACGCTACCAAAACTTAACCAAGATGAAATAAGGTGAATAGTCCCATAGCCATTAAGGACATTTAATTTGTAATTAAAAAGCTTCCAAAAAGAAATCTCCAGTACTAGATGGTTTCACTGGAGAATTCTATCAAACACTTATGAATTAATACCAATTGTACACAATTGTTTTAATCACCTCCTATTCACTTCATTGGTGAAGGAGGCACTCCCATCCTATATAGTAAGAGATGGCAGATCACCCAAGACCCAACAATGGCAGATGATATTAGCAGCAGTTTATCAGTGATGTATACTCACATCCTGGGGAAGGAGGACACTGTACACCATGCAGAGCTGCACAAGGGTTGCACTCAAGAGTAGATTCAACCATCAGGGACAGTGGATGGCAGGCTTCAGAGTAGCCAGACGGTGAGGCGACCTTTGGTTCCTGTGGGACGATGCGATTTACTTGTTTGAATAATTTCCAGGACACAAGGAAAGATGAAACCCATTAGTTTAAGGACTTGATGGGTGGCAGTTTGTCTGGCTGATAGGGGAGCTAGCTACGTGGGGAACTTTTCCCTCTGGGTTACGGGCCTATCTGGATAGAGCAGGGGAATGCACAGGTGGGCCTTTGAGGCCCTGTGAAGCTCGAAGTTAGCAAAGCAGCGTTTAAAATTTTAGGCCTTACAGTACAACAGCCTCTACCAGAAAACAGGTGAGGAAAGAACCTTCTGAATTATTTTATGAAGTCATTATACACTGATACCAAAACCAGACAGAAATAGTAGCAAAAGAAAACTACAAAACAACATCTCTCATGAACTTAGATGCAAAAAGTAATCAACACGATATAAGCAAAATGAATTAAACAATGTTTAAAAAGAATTATGCAATATGACCAAGTGGGATTTATTCCAAGTATGCAAAACAGTTCCAAAGTTCAAAAATTAATCAATGTAATCTACCACCTCAACAGGCTAAAGAAGAAAGAACCAACTGTGCAGAAATGGCTTTTGACGAAATCCAGCATCTATTGATGAGAAAAAGTCTCAAAACTAGGAATAGAGGGGAACTTGCTCAACTTGATAAAGACCATCTACGAAAAACCTACAGCTAACAGCACACTTAATAAAAGACTGAATGTATTCTTAGCTGGCCCTGTGGCATAGCGGTTAAGTTCATGTGCTCCGCTTTGGGGGCCCAGGGGTTCCTGGCCTGGATCCCAGGTGCGGACCTACATACCATTCATCAAACCACGTTGTGGCAGGCGTCCCAAATATAAAGTAGAGGAAGATGGGAATGGATATTAGCTCAGGGCTAATCTTCCTCAAAATAAATAAATAAGTTAAAAAAAAAGACTGAATATGTTCACCCTAAGATCAGGATCAAGAGAAGGTTATTTGCTCTCACCACTTCTGTTCAACGTTCTACTTGAGGTTCAAGGTTCTAGGTTCTAGCAAAGACAATTAGGTAAGAAAACAAATAAAATTCAAACATATTTGGAAGAAAAAAATAAATCTGTCCCTATTTGTAGATGGCATGATTTTCTATGTAGAAAATTGCCAAGTCTACAAAAATAACTCCTGGAACTAATGAATTCAGCAAGGTTACGGAATTCATAATCAATAAATAAATTTAACCAAATAAGTCCAGGATCCACATGCCAATAATTACAAAATGTTGATAAAATAAATCAAAGAAGATCTAAAAAAATGAAGACATATACTGTGATAATGAATTGGAAGGCTAAGCATGGTAAAAAGGTCATATCTCCCCAAATTGATCCATAGGTTTAATTAATACTTATCAAAATACTGGAAAGTTTATTTATAGCATAAAGAAGCTTATTCTAAAATTTTATAGAGAGGTACAAGACCTAGAAAAGCTAAAACAAATTCTTGAAATAAGAAAATTAAGTGGGAGAAATTACTTTACCTGATGTTGTCTTCCTATGTAGCTAGAGTAATCAAGACAGTGTGGTATGGTGGATAGAAAGGCAAAGAGACCAGTGGAACAGAAAAGGTAACCCAGAAATACAAAACTCATACAAATCTGCCCAACTGTTTTTGAGAAAGGTGCAAAAGCAATTCAGTGGAAAAAGGTTATCTTTTTCAACATTGGTGCCAGAAAAATGGCATATATATAGGCACCTCACTTCCCCTCCTCTAAAACAACAGCAAAAATCTCACATCAAAACAAAAACAAAACAAAATAAAAATCACCCTATATTTAAACTTCACACCTTATACAAAAGGATTGACACCAAAAGCATGATCCATAGAAGGAAAACAATTGACAAATTGGACCTCATCAAAAATTTTTGAATTGTTTTGCAAAAGATCCTGTTAAGAGGATAAAATGACAAGCTACAGAATGGGAGCAAGTGTTTGCAAACAATATATCCTGTAGTGGACTAGTATTTTGAAAAGAACTCTCAAAACTCAATAGTAAAAAGACAAACAGTCCAACTGCAAATGGACAAAAGACATGAACAGACATTTCACCAAAGAGGACATACCAATGATAAATAATCACAAGATATTCAACTTCATTAGCCGTTAGAGAAATGCAAATTAAAACCATAATTAGTTATCATTACAAATGCATCATAATGGCTAAAATAAAAATATAATGACAACACAGAATTCTGGCAAGGGTGCAGTAAAATGGGATGACTCATACATTGCTGGTGGGAATGTAACATGGTACAGGCACTCTGGAAAACACTTTGGTAGCTTCTTGTAAAATTAAATATGCAACTACTATCAGACCTAGCATTGCACTTTTGGGAAATTTACCCAGAGAGATGAAAACTTATGTTCATACAAAAATGTTTATGGGAATGTTAATAGCAGCTTTATTCATAATAACCCAAAACTGGGAACAACTCAAATATCCTTCAATGTGTGAATAATTAGACAAACTCTAGTACATCCATACTATGAAACACTACCCAACAATAAAAGTGAATGAACCGTTGATACACACAGCAACTTAGATGAATCTCCAGGGAATTATGCTGAGCTAAAAATGCCAACCACAAATGTCACATACTGTATAATTTTATTTATATAGCATTTTTGAAATGACAAAATTATGGAAGTGGAGCACACATTAGTAGTAGCCAGCAGGCGGGGATGAAAGATGGAGTAATGGCAACACATGTGGCTAAAAAAGGGTGAGGGATGCTTGCAATGATGAAACTTTTCTGTACTAATACCAATATCCTGATTCTGATATTGAACTACAGTTTTGTAAAATGCTGCCCTTGTGGGAACTTGGGCAAAGGGCCTACGGCATCTCTGTGTTATTTCTTATAACTGCGCGTGAATTTAAAATTATCTAAAAGGAAAATGTTTAATTAAAAAAAGTTCTCTGCCTACTAGTAATGTGATTATATTATCCCAAAGTGGGATAATGCCTGGCTTTTATTCACTGAAGTAGCTGCCTTTTGTTGTTCAAGTTTGGGTTGAAAGATTTTACCCTTTGTGATAATGTTTCCTTCTGTATACTGCTTTGCTTAACTAGCATGCAGCTAATTAAGTTTGTAAGCACAAATATATCTCAATTTCCTGAGCTCTTTATATTTCTTCCAGATACATGCTCAGAATTATATGTTTTTTAGGATTATTCTTAATGCGTATATTCCTCTGCAGTTGTTCCATACACTTTTTTAGATTATTATTATTTAGCTCAAACCTTGTGCTTAGCAAATAGCAATTTGAGTAACATGAACCATGATAAAGAAACCATCAGGAACTTATGAGCTAGCAATTATTTTGCATAAAAAAAGAGAACAGGCCAGAAGCCTCATGTATTATTTGTTTTATGCTACTGCAAGCAAACCTAGTTTGTACAACTTCCACCTGCTGCAATATTGTTATGCTATAGCTGTCCTGTTTCTCTGGGTTTTTTTTTTTTTGTCCTTTTGCATAATTATCACCAAGTATCCTGTATCTTATCTCTTTGCTCTTTCTTGCATGCAGAACATGTTTCCTGCAATCTGTTCTCTTTTCCCTGAGTGTCTTTCTTAAAGAAATCAGTTTACATTGACACTGAGTAGACAGTGGAAGAGGCCTGCTGGGTGCCCTCACCATAACCTGATTTCCTTCCTATTTGTTCCATGGGAAATGGTTACCTGCAGTGTTTAAACACACTTTTAGACTGCTGATTCAGAACTAAACAACTTAAAAAGCATATAGAAATGGGATTTGCAGGATCATTTGCAACGTTAGAGCTTTTGCTCAAAGCATTTTTGAACAGCAGAAGTAGTTATTTTTATGTAGTGACAGTAAAGTTTGGGATGCAGAAATTCAATTTTGTTGTCCTAGTCATGGTATGCCATGCATGACTCCTAGATGACATGCCCCATCATGTTGGCATGTGTAATTATTTTTGAATGTTCTTATTCACATAAAATACTTCTCACAGTTCCTTTAAAACGGAATAGATTTTATTTCCAAAGGCATTTCTAACTATTTCTGCAGACACATACTTCAGTAGGCTCTGCAGAACTCTTGAAATTGTTATGGAGCTTGGAATCATTTGGAGACGTGGTTGTGACTCAGATCAAAACTTCTTATTATCATATCGCTCTTTGCTGATCTCTGTGAAAAGAGATGCCAGGGTCTCAGTCATGTTCCTGAAGTAGAGGTAATCACTATAGGAAAATCACAAGACAGCAATTGGCCCCCCTTAGTGCCAGACTCAAAGTCCAAACTGAATGACTCAAAAACACAAGACAATCTGGCAGTGAAGTGAGCTCACACGGCTGTTCTCCATTCAAGATCTGCTAGTTTAAAACTAAGATTCATTTCCAGAAGAGGTTGTCAATGTAGCAATTCTTAGCATTACCAAGGCCATTCATTTTTTAAAAAGTCTTTCAGCAAGAAACATAAGTCACAAATTTCTAGGCTATATAGCCAGAACAAACATCCTAGATTTCCAGTTACTGGAAGATTAAATTTCCAATTGATTAGAAAAGATTGTAAGTGATGTGCCCATGCCATAGCTAATATATCAAAATGGCATGCAGTAGTAACTTTTTTTCTGGGATTGTGGTTATAGATTGAATATTTGTTCTTCCAGAAGTTTCAGGAATTTTACCACAAAGTCTGATAGTGATAGAATTTCATTGGCCTATTTATTTCCCTATACCACTTGATCTTAATTACTTTGGTTTTATAGTAAGTTTTGATCATCAGTAGGGCAAGACCCTGACCTTATGTATTTTCTTTATAAGAGCCTTTGTTACTTTTGGCCCTCTGCACTTCCGTATACATTAGAATCATTTTGTCAATTGCACAACAGGACTTTTGGGACTTGATTCTAATCACATTAAATCTATAGACCAATTTGGGTAGAATTGATATCTTTACAATATTGTCTTCCTATTAATGAGCAAGGAATATCTGTACATTTATTTTAGATCTTTCTAAAGTTTAATAATTTTCTAAAATATGGTCCTACATTTGTTACATTTTTTCCTAAATGCCTACACATTTTTGTTGTTACTGAATCTGGTAACTTTAAAATTAAATGTTCTAACAGTTGCTGGTGTAAAGAAATAAAATGAGCATTGGTGTATTGATCTTATATACCTCAAATATGTTATATTCTTTTGCAAATTATAATAATTTCTTTTTGGATTGTATTGGGTCTGTATGTATATATATTTATATCATCTTTGAATATGGAGTGCATTTTTAATCTCTAATTTTAGTGTCTTTGTTTCCTGTTTCTTTCTTTTTTGCACTGGTCAAAGCATCACTTTTAAAGTTAAATAAAAGAGATAGAAAATAGTCTTTTCTTTTTCCTGATTTTAAATTAAACACTTTCAATATATAACATTATTGTGATGTTTGTTTAGATTTTGATTAGATGTACTTAATCAGTTTAAGGAAGTTCTTTTTCTATTTCTAGTTTGCTTGAGGTTTTATCAAGAAATACTGTTGAAGTTTTTTTTACCAACTTTTTGTACATATGTTAAGATGTCAAGATGGCAAGTGTCTCATATGTGTTAACGTGGCAAATTACATTAATTGATTTTATAAAATTGAGCAATTCTTGTTCATGATTTATCCTCTTTACACATTGTTGGATTTAGTGTGCTAATATTTTATTTATTATTATTCACCTATGACTACGTTTTTGAATATATTTGGTATCCAGTTTACACTAGCATCGTAAAAACTGGATGCTCCTTCTTTTCTCCTTAACTGCAAGGGGATATAAGAATTGATCTATATGTTTCTTGAATATTTGCTGTAAAATTTTTCTGTAAAATTATTTCAGCCCAATATTTTGTTGTTTGTGGGATAATTCTTAACTATATATTGATTTTATTAAGATATTACTTTTTGCAATTCATATTTTTCACAAATTCATCCATTGTGATTAAGTTTTCAAATATATTGATGCAAACTTGCTCAAAATTATGGTCAATCTTTTCTGATGTTTTGACTTTATCATTCTTTTCTGAACACAGTTTTGGGCAGCGTTAAACCTCTACAATATATCCATATATCCATCCTGTTTTAGTTGCATCAATACAAGTTTATGTGATTTCCATTTGCTTGGAGTTATAAGTATTTTAATATTTACTTGTGATTTATTCCTATATTTATAATATATATATAATTCTACTTTAAAAATTAAAAAGTGTTTAGTTATCTTTATGTTATTGACTTCTTACTTGTGTTTTCTTCAGAGAATATGTTCTTTATAATACCAATTCTTTGAACTTTTTTGAGAGTTTTACATTATAGGCTAGGATATAATCAAATTCATAATTTTTGGATGTGCATTTTCAAAAATGTTTATTTCCATTTGGTAGAATATCTTGTAATTTGTTTTATGTGTCTGTGTCTATTATTTTAGTTGTTTAGTATAAATGATACCTTGCATATTTTTCTCAACAATTTTAAAATGATAATATATATCTTTACCATGTTGATGAACAATTCAAGTGCTTTACAATGCTTTATTTCCAATCATCTTTACAAACTTGTGTAATATTTTGTCTTCTGTTTTAGTTCTAGGTTATTTTTTAACTCCAGAAATTAGAAACTATTGGTATTGCTCTATATTTGAAATATTAAGCTAATCTTACATTTCTGGGATAAATATACTTAGTCATAATATATCATGCTTTTAAAATATTGTGGGATTCAATTTGTTGAGAAATCATTAAATGATTTGCACCTATGTTCACGGGAGATATTGATCTATGATTTTCTTTTATTATAATGACTTCTTGATAAAAAATAGAGTATAAAATAAAACATGTTGGGAAGTGCTCCCATTTCCTCTATTTTTTTGAGTGGGTCTGTGGAAGACTGGTGCTATTTCATTCTTAAATATTTGATATATGATCCTGAAGGTTTCGTTGTGGGGAGATTTATGATGACAAATTCAATCTTTTACTAGATATAAGGCTATTCAGATTTTAAGTTATCTTGTCTCACTTTTAATATACTGTTTTTCAAGGAATGTGTCTATTTTGCCCGGATTGTCTAATTTATCATAAAGATGTTTATAATATTCTTTTATTTTTATTTTAATGGATATAGAATCTGCAATGATAAGCCTCATTTCACTCTAAATAATGACTATTTATATTCTTTTTCCTTATTATTAATTAGTCTAGCTAAAGAGTTTGCAAATTGAGTCAATCTTTTCAAAGAACTATATTCTGTTTGTTTGCTATTTACTTGATGTCTACCCATGTCTTGGATACTTCCTTCCTTCTTACTTTGGATTTAATTTTTCTACTTTGGTAAGGCAGAACATTAACTAGTTAATTTGGACCATTTCTCATTATTATATCACCCGTAAAAGTTATAAATTTCCCCTTAAACACTGCTTTAGCTGCAACCCACAAATTTTGATATGTGTTATTTTCATTATCTTAAAGATTTGAAATCTTTTTTTGAAATATTTCTGATTCCACTTATGATTTCTTCTCTAACCCATGGAGTCTGGAATTTATTGAGCTTATTCTAAATATCTTATTTTCTTGAATTTTAATTTAATTCTGTTGTGGTCAGAGAACATACTCTGTATGATTTTAAACTTTTTAAATTAGTTGAGACTTTTTTATGGTCTAACATGGTCGATCTTGGGAAAGTGCTATGTTCACTTGAAAAAATGTATTGTGAAGGACTTAAGTGTAGTGTTCTGTAAATATTATTTAGGGACAGATGGTAAATAGTGTTGCTCAGATATTTTATATCTTCACTCTTTGTCTAATTTTTCTATAAAATGCTTAGAGAGAGAGAGAGAAAGAGGTTAAAACCAATCTGCAATCATAATTATGGTTTTGGCTGTTTATCCCTGCAGTTCTGTCAAATTTTGCTACGTTTACTATGAGGCTCTCTTATGAGATGCATGCATACTTCTGACTGGCAATCTTCATGATGGATTGATTCTTTTATCATTATGAAAGTGTCCCCTTTATCTCTTTACACTCAAATCTATTTTGTCTGATATATTAAGCTATATTAAGCTTTGTTAAGCTTACTGATAGCATGATATCTGTTTTCCCATCTATTTGTGTTTAAACTATCTATATCTTTATGTTTCATATACATGTATTTTAGATAGTTATAGTACCCTCTGCTTAATGATTTCAATATATGCAGTCTTTAGAGTCTCAATTTCCTATATTTTTATGCTAATTCTCACACAGGATGGCTTGTTTAGTTATGTGGGGTTTTGCTTTGTATTAGGTTTTTCTTTACTGTGAATTTATGTTTGGTGAAATGTTATCTGTGGGCTATTTTGAGATGAAAGTTTACATTGCATTCCTTTATAGAAGATTTTGGTTGCTTATGCAAGGTTTTTCGAGGCACTACCAACTCAAGGAAATGTAAACTAAAGTTTCAGCTTTGATTTTTTTTTTATTGTGGTAAAATATCCATAGTATAAAATTTATCATTTTTAAGTAAACAATTTTGTAGCATTAAGTATATTCACATTGTTGTGCAACCATCATCGCTATCTATCATCAGAACTTTTACATCATCCCAAATTGAAGCTATGTACCTATTAAAAAACAATTCCCCATTACCTTTTTCCGTTAGCACTGGGTAACTACTAGTCTACTTTTTGTCTATATGAATTTTACTATTCTAAGTACCTCATATAATTGGAATATAATATTTGTCCTTTTGTTCCTGATTTATTTCACTTAGCATAATGTCTTCAAAGTTCATCCATCTTGTAGGATTTAACAGAATTCTATTCCTTTTAAGGTTGAATAATGTTCCATTGTATGTGTGTGTGTGTGTGTGTACTATTGCATTTATCTATTCGTCTGTGGATAGATATTTGGGTTGTTCTCACCTTTTGGCTATCGTAATAATGCCACTATGAACATAGGTGTGCAAATATCTGTTTGAGTCCTTGCTTATAATTCTTTTGTGCATGTACCTACAAGGAGAATTGCTAGATCATCTGGTAACTCTATGTTTAGTTTTCTGAGGAAATGCTATACTGCTTTCCACAGAGATTTCACCATTTTACATTCTCAGCAGCAATGCACAGGGTTCCAATTGCTCCAAATTCCCAAAAAGGCTTGCTATTTTCTTTTTCTGTTGTTCGCTTTACAATAGCCATTTAATGGGTGTGAGGTAGTCTAGTGGTTATGATTCTGTGCTCTCACCACCACAACCCAGGTTCATTTCAGTCAGGGAACCACACGATCTGTCTGTCAGTTGTAATACTGGGGTGACTGCATGTTACTGTGATGCTGAAATCTACACCATGGGTATTTCAAATAGCAGCATGGTTACCCATGGTGGGCAAGTTTCAGCAGAGCTTCCAGACTAAGACAGAATAGAATTAAGGACCTGGCCACCAACTTATGAAAAACCTAGCCTTAGGAACCCTGTGAAGAGCAGTAGAGCATTGTCTGATACAGCAACAGAAGGTGAGAGGACGGCACAAGAAGACTGTGCAGGGTTCCACTCTGCTGTAGATAGGGTCGCTAGGAGTCAGAATCAACTCGACAGCACTAACCACAAACTGGATGTGAAGTGGTAACTCAATGTAGGTTTGATTTGCATTTCTTTGGTGACTAGTGATGTTGAAAATCATTTCATGTGCGGGGCTGACCCCATGGCCAAGTGGTTAAATTTTTGCGCTCCGCTGTGGTGGCCCAGTGTTTCGTCAGATCGAATCCTGGGCGCCGACATGGCACCGCTCATCAAGCCATGCTGAGGCAGCATCCCACATGCCACAACTAGAAGGACCCACAACTAAGAATATACAACTATGTACTGGGGGACTTTGGGGAGAAAAAGGAAAAAAATTAAAAATATAATTTAAAAAAATCATTTCATGTGCTTATTGGCCATCAGTATATCTTTTTTTTTTATTAATGTTATGATAGATTACAACCTTGTGAGATTTCAGTTGTACATTTTTGTTAGTCATGTTGTGGGTACACCACTTCCCCCTTTGTGCCCTCCCCCCACCCCCCTTTTCCCTCGTAACCACCAATCAGATCTCCTTGTCAATATACTAACTGCCACCTATGAGTGGAGTCATATAGAGTTCATCTTTCTCTGACTGGCTTATTTCGCTTAACATAATACTCTCGAGGTCCATCCACGTTGCTGTGAATGGGCCAATTTTGTCTTTTTTTATGGCTGAGTAGTATTCCATTGTGTATATATACCACATCTTCTTTATCCAATCATCAGTTTCTGGGCATGTAGGTTGGTTCCACGTCTTGGCTATTGTAAATAATGCTGCGATGAACATAGGGGTGCAATGGACTCTTGAGATTTCTGATTTCAGGTTCTTAGGATAGATACCCAGTAATGGGATGGCTGGGTCATAGGGTATTTCTATTTTTAACTTTTTGAGAAATCTCCATACTGTTTTCCATAGTGGCTGTACCAGTTTGCATTCCCACCAACAGTGTATGAGGGTTCCTTTTTCTCCACAACCTCTCCAACATTTGTCGCTCTTGGTTTTGGATGTTTTTGCCAATCTGGCGGGTGTAAGGTGATATCTTAGTGTAGTTTTGATTTGCATTTCCATGATGATTAGCGATGATTAACATCTTTTCATGTATCTATTGGCCATATTCATATCTTCTTTTGAGAAATGTCTGTTCATGTCCTCTGCCCATTTTTTGATCGGGTTGTTTGTTTTTTTCTTGTTGAGCCGTGTGAGTTCTTTGTATATTATGGAGATTAACCCTTTGTCGGATAAGTGGCTTGTAAATATTTTTTCCCAATTAGTGGGCTGTTTTCTTGGTTCAATCCTGTTTTCCCTTGCCTTGAAGAAGCTCTTTAGTCTGATGAAGTCCCATTTGTTTATTCTTTCTATTGTTTCCCTCAACTGAGGTGTTATAGTGTCTGAAAAGATTCTTTTGGAACTGATGTCAAAGAGTGTACTGCCTATATTCTCTTCCAGAAGATTTATTGTTTCAGGCCTAATCTTTAGGTCTTTGATCCATTTTGAATTTATTTTGGTGTGTGGTGAAAAAGAATGGTCAATTTTCAATCTTTTGCATGTGGCTGTCCAGTTTTCCCAGCACCATTTGTTGAAGAGACTTTCTTTTCTCCATTGTAGGCCCTCTGCTCCTTTGTCGAAGATTAGCTGTCCATAGATGTGTGGTTTTATCTCTGGGCTTTCAATTCTGTTCCATTGATCTGTGGACCTGTTTTTGTACCAGTACCATGCTGTTTTGATCACTGTAGCTTTGTAGTATGTTTTGAAATCGGGGATTGTGATTCCGCCGGCTTTGTTTTTCTTGCTCAGGATTGCTTTAGCAATTTGCGGTCTTTTGTTGCCCCATATGAATTTTAGGATTGTTTGTTCAATTTCTGTGAAGAATGTTCTTGGGATTCTGATTGGGATAGCATTGAATCTGTAGATTGCTTTAGCTAGTATGGACATTTTAACTATGTTTATTCTTCCAATCCATGTGCATGGAATGTCTTTCCATCTCTTTATGTCATCGTCAATTTCTTTCAAGAAAGTCTTGTAGTTTTCATTGTACAGATCCTTCACTTCCTTGGTTAAGTTTATCCCAAGGTATTTTATTCTTTTCGTTGCAATTGTGAATGGGATTGAGTTCTTGAGTTCTTTTTCTGTTAGTTCATTCTTAGTGTATAGAAATGCTACCGATTTATTTATGTTGATTTTATACCCTGCTACTTTGCTGTAGTTGTTGATTATTTCTAATAGTTTTTCTATGGATTCTTTGGGGTTTTCTATATATAAGATCATGTCATCTGCAAACAGCGAGTGTTTTACTTCTTCATTACCTATTTGGATTCCTTTTATTTCTTTTTCCTGCCGAATTGCTCTGGCCAACAACTCCAGTACTATGTTGAATAGGAGTGGTGAAAGTGGGCACCCTTGTCTTGTTCCTGTCCTCAGAGGGATGGCTTTCAGTTTTTGTCCATTGAGTATGATGTTGGCTGTGGGTCTGTCATATATGGCCTTTATTATGTTGAGGTACTTTCCTTCTATACCCATTTTATTGAGGGTTTTTATCATAAATGGGTGCTGGATTTTGTCGAATGCTTTCTCAGCATCTATTGAGATGATCATGTGGTTTTCGTTTTTCATTTTGTTGATGTAGTGTATCACGTTGATTGACTTGCGGATCTTGAACTATCCCTGTGTCCTTGGTATAAATCCTACTTCATCATGGTGTATAATCTTTTTGGTGTATTGCTGTATTCGGTTTGCCAAAATTTTGTTGAGGATTTTTGCATCTATGTTCATCAGTGATATCGGCCTGTAGTTCTCCTTCTTTGTGTTGTCCTTGTCAGGTTTGGGGATCAGAGTGATGTTGGCTTCATAGAATGTGTTAGGGAGTACTCCATCTTTCTCAATTTTCTGGAACAGTTTGAAAAGAATAGGTATTAAGTCTTCTTTGAATGTTTGGTAGAATTCTCCAGAGAAGCCATCTGGTCCTGGACTCTTATTTTTGGGGAGGTTTTTGATTACTGTTTCTATTTCCTTACTTGTGATTGGCCTATTCAGATTCTCCATTTCTTCCTGATTCAGTTTGGGGAGATTGTAGGAGTCTAGGAATTTGTCCATTTCTTCCAAGTTGTTCAATTTGTTGGCATATAGTTTTTCATAGTATTCTCTTATGATCCCTTGTATTTCATTGGTATCTGTTGTGATTTCTCCTCTATCATTCCTAATTTTATTTATTTCCGATTTCTCTCTTCTTTTCTTGGTGAGTCTGGCTAAAGGTTTGTCGATTTTGTTAATTTTTTCGAAGAACCAACTCTTTGTTTCATTGATCCTTTCTATTGTCATTTTTGTTTCAATATCGTTTATTTCTGCTCTTATTTTTATTATTTCCCTCCTTCTACTGACTCTGGGCTTTGTTTGTTCTTCTTTTTCTAGTTCTGTTAGGTGTCGTTTGAGGTTGCTTATGTGAGCTTTTTCTTGTTTAGTGAGGTGAGCCTGTATCGCGATGAATTTCCCTCTTAGGACTGGTTTTGCTGCATCCCAAATGATTTGGTATGTCATGTTCTCATTTTCATTTGTCTCCAGATAATATTTGATTTCTTCTTTAATTTCTTCAATGATCCATTGTTTGTTCAGAAGCGTGTTGTTTAGTCTCCACATTTTTGCACCCTTCTCTGCTTTTTTCTTGTAGTTGATTTCTAGTTTCATAGCGTTATGATCAGAAAAGATGCTTGATATTATTTCAACTCTCTTGTATTTATTGATGTTTGCTTTGTTTCCCAAAATATGGTCAATCCTTGAGAATGTTCCATGTGCACTTGAGAAGAAGGTGTAACCTGCTGTTTTTGGATGAAGTGTTCTATATATATCTATTAAGTCCATCTGGTCTAATTTTTCATTTAATTCTATTATTTCCTTGTTGATTTTCTGTCTGGATGTTCTGTCCATTGGTGTTAATGGTGTGTTGAGGTCCCCTACTATTATTGTATTGTTGTTGATGTCTTCTTTAAGTTCTATTAAGAGTTGCTTTTCAAATTTTGGTGCTCCTGTGTTGGGTGTGTATATATTCATAAGAGTTATGTCTTCTTGGTGGAGAGTCCCTTTTATCATTATATCCTGTCCCTCTTTGTCTTTCTTTATCTGTTTTGCTTTGAAGTCTACCTTGTCTGATATTAGTATAGCGACACCTGCTTTCTTTTGTTCATTATTAGCTTGGAGTACTGTTCTCCATCCCTTCACTCTGAGTCTGTGTTTGTCTTTGGGGCTGAGGTGTGTTTCCTGGAGGCAGCATATTGTTGGGTCTTGTTCTTTGATCCATCCTGCCACTCTGTGTCTTTTGATTGGGGAGTTCAATCCATTTACATTTAGAGTGATTATTGAGATGTGGGGGCCTACCACTACCATTTTATGTCTTGTTTTCTGGTTTTCTTCAATTTCCTTTGTTTCTCGTCCCATGGTTTAATCTGTTCTGATGAAGAGCTGCTACTCTCTGTTGTTGTCCTTCTACTTATCTCCTCTGCTCTTGGTTTTGTAGCCCCTTTCCTTTTTTGGATTTTTCAGGAATGAGGATTTTCCTGAGGATTTCCTGAAGAGGAGGTTTTGTGGCAATGAACTCCCTTAATTTTTGTTTATCTGGGAAAGTTTTTATTTCTCCATCATATTTGAAGGATATTTTCCCTGGGTAGAGAATTCTCGGCTGTAGGTTTTGGTCCTTCAGATTTTTGAATATATCCTTCCACTCTCTTCTAGCCTGTAAAGTTTCTGCTGAGAAATCTGCTGATAGCCTGATGGAGGTTCCTTTGTAGGTTAGTTTCTTTTGCCTGGCTGTCCTTAGTATTTTCTCCTTGTCATTGACTTTTGCTAGCTTCACTACTATATGCTGTGGGGTTGGTCTTCTTGTATTGATAAAGTTTTGAGATCTATTGGCTTCTGTCACCTGAAGATCCATCTCTCTCACCAGATTTGGGAAGTTCTCAGCCATTATTTCTTTGAATAGGCTTTCTGCCCCTTTCTCTTTCTCTTCTCCCTCTGGTATACCTATAATCCTTACGTTGCATCTCCTAATTGTGTCTGATAATTCTCGGAGAGTTTCTTCATTTCTTTTTAGTCTTACTTCTCTCTCCTCCTCTGCCTGCAGCATTTCTATATTGCCATCTTCCAAATTGCTAATTCTTTCCTCCATATTATCGGCCCTACTGTTCAGTGCATCTAGATTTTTCTTAATCTCCTCTATTGTGTTCTTCATTTCCAGTATTTCTGTTTGGTTCTTCTTTATTGTATCAAACTCTTTTGTGACATAGCTCCTGAACTCGTTGAGTTGTCTATCTGAATTCTCTCTTAATTCATTGAGTATTTTAATGATGGCTGTTTTGAAGTCATCATCATTTAGGTTATATATCTCATTTTCTTTGGGATTGTTTTCTGTGTATTTGTTATTTTCCTTCTGTTCTGGAGATTTAATGTATTTTTTCATATTGCTTGATGTTGTTGATTTGTGCCTCCGCATAGAGATAGAGTTTAGTTGCTCCTTCCACTTGTTTCTGCTGCTGTGGTGGGGGAGCAGCTGTTTATACTGCACCAACCAGGAACTCTATCCGCAGTTGCTAACCAGGCCTGGGCCCCTCCTTGTAGTCACAGTGGTCCTTTGGATTCCCTCTTCTGCCGTGGGGGCCATCACAGGGGGGCTTCAGGCTGCTGGTGCCTACTGTTGCAGCCCACCTAGATGTGCTCCCTCCTTGGGGTCTGCAACGGTGTTATGGGCTTTTCCAGCGGCCAGGGGTAGGATCACTTATATTTGCCGCTCCGTCACTGTCGGCACCCACAAAATCTCACTTGTCCACTATGGGTCACAGCAGAGCTATTGGCATCTTCTACAGTCTGTGGTTAGCTCACCTAGCTATGCTACTTTTGTCCCGGGGTCTTCCAGCCTTGTGGCTGCCAGTTGGGTGCTCTCTACTAGTGCTGTGCCGAGGCTTTCGCTGAGGCTGCTGTCAGCCTGTAGGATTTCCCCCTAGGCTACGGAGCCGGGTCACTGGAACTCCACCCAGCCCCAGTCCTGTTCCCCAGGAACTCGGGGAGCCCTTTGCCCTGTCTGGAGGATAGCTGGAGATCCCGATTTCAGTGGTAGCTGGTCAGCTGCTGCCCTGCCTGATATTCTCCTCTCCAGGACCCTCCCGGTGTTGCGGATGCTGGGCGTGGCCCCTCCACTAATAGCAGACAGATAGTTTTGTCTGCTGCCTGGGCAGAACTCTGGAGCTTCCCCTCCGGGCTGCAGGGCTGGCCTCTGGAGCTCCCAACAGTCCCAGTCCTCTCCGAGATCTCCGGCAATCCCTTACCCCACGGGGCGGGCAACGGCAGCCGGGGGTCACCTCTCCCTCTGGGACTCTCTCTGGGACTCTCCCTGAGCTGTGAATGCTGGGCGTAGCCCCTCCACCAATGGCAGACAGAGAGCTTTGTCTGCTGCCTGGGTGGAGCTCTGGAGCTTCCCCTCTAGGGTGCGGAGCTGGCCTCTGCAGCTTCACCCAGCCCCAGTCCTCTCCGAGATCTCCGGCAATCCCTAGCCCCACGGGGCGGGCAAGGGCAGCTAGGGGTTGCCTCCCCCTCTGGGATTCTCTCCGGGACTTTCCCGGAGTTGTGAATGCTGGGAGTGGCCCCTCCACTAATGGCAGACAGAGAGTTTTGTCTGCTGCCCGGGCGGAACTGTGGACCTTCCCCTCCGGGGCGCGGAGCCGGCCTCTGCAGCTTCATCCAGCCCCAGTCCTCTCCGAGACCTCCGGCAATCCCTTTCCCCACCGTGAAGGCAGTGGCAGCCAGGGGGCCTCCGTACCCTCAGTGATTCTCTCTTGGACCCTCTGGGCACCACGAACAGCAGGCGGGATCTCCCCACCAATGGCGGGGAGAGACTCTCCCTGCGGGCTCAGGCGTGCAACTCCAGAGTTTCCCCCTGCGTTTAAAAGCAATTGCGGGGGGTTTAGGTAGGGTTCTGGTCACCTGTTTCCACCATCGCTCCTCTGTTGTGTGCTCGCTCCTGCCCTAGGTGTGCATTGATCCTCTGGGGGAGTCCGTTGGAAGAAAGCCACTTGCAGGTACTAGGCTGTTCAGTCGGGGTAGGAGAGTTTTCACCTATCTCCACAACCTCCTGGAGGGAAGTCTGTCCGCCTTCCAATGTATAGTCGCGTGGGTCTCTCAGACGTCCAGAGATGCTGTCTGGATATCCTTTGTTAAGCGATGAGTGTCCAAATAATTGTAGACTCGAAGAGGGAGAGACAAAGACTACTCACGGCGCCATCTTGGATTGATCCAGTATATCTTTTTTTGAGACATGTATCCCCATATTTTAATTTGGTTGGTTTTGTTGTTGTTGAGTTGTAAAAGCTTGTTATATATTCTGACTATTAATACCTTATCAGATGTATGATTAAGAGATATTTTCTCCCATACTGTGGACTGTCTTTTCATTCTCTTGGCAATGTCTTTTGATGCACATAAGTTTTTCAAATTTTGATGAAGTCTGTTTTATCTCTGTCTTATGTTTTCTATGCTTTTGTTGTCATTGTCAAATCCAATGTCATCTTTTCCCTCATATTTTCTTTAAGTTTTATACTTTTTGCACTTATGTTTAGGTCTTTGATCTATTTTGAGTTAATTTTTGTATATGGTATAAGGTAACTTTCCAGCTTCAGTCTTTTTCATGTGGGTATCTGGCCTTGCGCCATAAAATGACCTTGGTACCTTTGTTGAGTATCATTTAGCAGTGTATGTGTATGCTGGGTTATTTATTCTATTCCAGTTGTCTGTCTGTCTATATGCCATTGTCACACTGTTTGGGTCACTGTGCCTTTGTAGTAAGTTTTGAAATCAGGAAGTATGAGTCTTTCAAGTTTGCTCTTCTTTTTCAAGATATTTTTGGCTTCTCAGAGTCCCATGAGATTCCATTTGAATTTTTCTATTTTTGAAAAAATTCATTATAATTTTGATGACAATTTTATTGAATCTACAGTTTGGTTTGGGTAGTACTGACATCTTAACAATATTAAGTCTTCCAATCTATAAACAAGAGATGTCTCACTAATTATTTATGTCTTCTTTAATTTCTTTCAGAACTGTTTTATAGTTTCCTGTATTCATGTCTTTCACCTCCTTGGTTAAGTTTATTTCTTAGCATTTTATTCTTTTTGATGCTATTGTAAATGGAATTGATTTCTTAAATTCCTTTTCAGACTTTTCATTGTTAACGTATAGAAATGAAACTGATTTTTTGGTGCATTTATATTGGATCTTGCAATATCCTTAATTTATTTATTAGTTATAATAGATTTTTTGTAGAATCTTATGGGATTTCTACATGTAGGGTCATGTCATCTGTGGAAAGAGATCATTTCACTTCTTCTTTTCCAATTTGGATGTCTTTTATTTCTTTTTCTTTTCTTACTGCTATGGCTATGACTTCCAATACTATGTTGAACGGAAGGGGTAGAATTGGGCTTGCTTGTGTTTTTTCCCTGATTTTAGGGGAAAAACTTTCAGTCTTTCACCATTAAGTCTGATCTTAGCAGTGGAATTTTCAAATATGGTCTTTAACATGCTGGAGAAGTTTCCTTCCATTCCTAGTTTGATGAATGGTTTTATCGTGAAAGGGCATCAAATTTGTCAAATGCTTTTTCTTCATCAATTAAGAATATCATGTGGGTTTTTTCCCTTCATTTTGTTAATGTGGTGTATTACATTGATTGATTTTTGTATGTTGTGTCACTCTTGTACTCTAGGAATATACCATGTGTTCATAGCCTATACTCCTTTTAATATGCTGCCAAATTTGGTTTGCTGGTATTTTGTTGAGGATTTTTGTAGCCATATTCTACAATTTGATTATTATGTATCTTAGTGTGGGCCTCTTTGGGTTATCCTACTTGGAGTTTGCTCAGATTCTTGCATTTATATATTCAGATTTTTCATCAGTTTGGAGAAATTTTCAACCATTATTTCTTAAAATAATCTCTCTGCTCCTTTCACTCTCTCTTAGCCTCCTGAGACTTCCAGGATGCATATATTGATTTTCTTAATGATGACACATAAGTCCCTTAAATTCTGCTCACTTTTTTTCATTCTTTTTTTTTGGTTCCTCAGACGTGCTAATTTTAAACTATCTGTCTTCACGTTTGCTAATTCTTTCTTCTGACTGTTTGAGTCTGCTGTTGAAACCCTCTAGTAAATTTCTTAATTATATTATGTTATTTTTCATCTCCAGAATTTCTGTTTGGTTCCTTTTTATAATTTATCTATCTTTTTAAACATTCTCATGTTATTCATACATCATTTTCCTAATTTCTTTCTATTCTTTGTATTTTTCTTTAGTTCTTTCAGCAGATTTAAAACAATTGTTTTAGAGTTTTTTCCTATTAAATTTGATGCCTGTGCCTCTTCAGGGAAGATATCTGCCAATTTAGGTTTTTTTCTTTGAACGGGCAATATTTTCCTACTTCTTTTTAAGCATTTTGATTTATTGTTGTTGTTGTTGTTGAAAATTGGGCATTTAAAAAAAAAACAGCTGCCACTCTCAGTCTTTGCACACTGGCTCTGTGCTGAGACAGTCCTTTACTAACTAGCTCGCTGTGGTCTGATCCTTGGGATCAAGCAGAAGTTAAAGTGTAAGTCTTCTCAGGACTTTCCTGAGCATGCATTTTCTCTGGGTCTGTGCATACTTTTTCGATTACCCTGTATACACAGTTGCCTTTGAATGTTTAATTTCCCAAATAGTCTCCCTCTAGCTTTTTCTTAGTTCCTTAGATAGTCTACTGTATGTCTCCACCTGTAATCTCTTCCTCCAGGCTTCTGTGAATCTTATTTTCTTTGTAGTTTTCCTGAACAGTGCCTGCTGCTTCTCCGCATCTGAGATCTGAGTTAGGTGAAACAGGGACTAGTCTTTCAGGTCCCTCACACTAGTTAGAATATTGAAAATAAAGTCTGCTCTACTCCCTCCAGTTTGAGACAATGAATTTGGAACTGAGCTCCTTTCTTTGCCTGAACAAGACTTTGCCATGCTAGGGAGAGTGTGGTGCATGGTGAATGAAAATGCCATGAAAATCCCTGTCAATATGAATGTGGATTTTTCTTAATTGGATGTTTGCTTGGTTGCCGTAGACCTTTGTCTGTTTATCAGAGCTCCTATGAGGTTATTTTATTCAGCTTCGTTGTATGTTGATGTTTCCGTGGGGAAGAAGAGCCTAGAGCTTCCTAGTCTACCATTTTCTGACATCACTTTTGCTTCTCAGCTTTGATTCTTGGAAGCCACATGGGTAGTTCGACTCAAGCCTCAAATTCGCATGAGGGCTAGCTTATGGTTGAGAATCCTCAGAACATATTTTGTTTTTTCCTTTCCTCGAGGAGCTAAGTTCAAGATAAGCAGGCGTTTTAAACTATTTCTTTCAGGGAGGAATGATTCTTTTTCTTATTCATTCAAACTGAAGGTGTGACTCTTTATTTTTTATTTGTTTATTTTTTGAGGAAGATTAGCCCAGAGCTAACATCTACTGCCAATCCTCCTCTTTTTACTGAGGAAGACTGGCTCCAAGCTAACATCCATGCCCATCTTCCCCTACTTTATACATGGGACACCTGCCACAGCATGGCTTGACAAGCGGTGCCATGCCCACACCCGGGATCGAAACCGGTGAACCCCAGGCCACTGAAGCAGAATGTGGGAACTTAACCACTGTGTAACTGGGCTGGCCCCAGTGTGTGACTCTTTAGATATACTTTCTTTATGTGGAGCCCCCAACTCAACCTCCTATGTTTTTTGGGCCCTAGGCTCTGTCTTTTCTCTATTTCTAACTCACTAAAACCAGAGATTGACAGATCACACAAAAACAGTAGTTGGCTTCAATGTAGCTTTGGTGATTCATACTTTCACGATATTTTAACTCTCTAATCATGTCCCTTAATTTCTTACATTTGTGCAATATTTCAAAATAATTTTTATTCAGCATTTTCAGTTATTTTTTAAAGGGAGATATTTTGCAAGTCATGTAGTCTACCATATTGCCACATACATAAATCCCTCACCACTCACTTTTATCAGTTGTTCTTTACAGACCATAAAACATAACTGTGATGATCTTATCTTCTGTAGTTCTTCTCTAGACAATGTATGAAGAGCATTTCCACATTTTGGTTACCAAGATATAGGTTCTAAAAATCCTAATTTGTGAACATTTTATAATTATAGGCAGGGTGCAGAAAACGTTTAAACAGAAAATGGTTAACTCGTTGATTGATTAAAAAGTTAGTGCATGTTATACCTCTTTTCTGATTATCAAAAATCTGCTCTTGGACTTGTAACCATTGTTCAATTGGGCTTTGCAAATCTCTCTCCCTTTGGAAATGTTATTTCTGGGGATAATAAGGGGGAAAATTCTGGAGATATAAGATAGGGTATCAATACAGAGACATTTGGTATACAGTTGCAGATAGAAAGGAACACATAAGAAGAGGAAAACATACAAGAAAAAGAGGCAAAGTACTGGGCAGCTAAGAGGACATAAGTCCTGAAGATAAAAAGGAAATGCTAAGTAAAGTAGAGGGAATTAGTGGTCAAACAGAAAAGACAGCAGGAAACAACACTGGGTAAAATTGATGAAGGGAAGGGCAGATATGAATATTGCAGAGTAGGTCTTTCCTCTCTACTCTATCCTCATAGGCCCCCAATGGAGGTTGAGAAATAATTTCTCAAGACTGACAGTATATCCTGTACTATAATTCACAGCCTTATTTCACTAATTTTTTCTGTATATCTATCTATCTATCTATCTATCTATCTATCTATCTATCCATCCATCCATCCATATATCTATCTATCGGTCATCTAACTATCTATCATATCTTTCTATCTAATCTATCATCTATCTATTTTGCTGAGAAGTGGTTCTTCTTCTCCCACAGATTAAAATTCAGGATGTTTATAATATAAATTTAATTATTAAAAGCTGTTTTTTACATTTATGTTTATGTTCCCATTAGACAAAGCTTCCCAGAATTCTGACCTAAGAATAAGCAGAGACCTGCCAATTTGGAAAATGGAGGACAGGCATCAGACTTATTGCTAAGTGCCTCCATTATCACTATCACAGGCTTCCAGCTCTTTAAATTTCCTTCTCTTTGTCCTGATAGTTATTCTTCTTTACTCAAGAGCTTTCTGTTCTGAGTTAAACCTCTCCTTTTGCTGCATTAGTCAAGCCTCACCTCAACTATACTTTTCTCCTTGGATTGTAAACTATTCAGGACTTTTTTGATCCCATTTTTCAAGCCAGTGGCTACATGGCTTACTAAAACTAGAAATTTCTAGTTGAGAAGAATCATGAGAATCCCTCTTTATCCTTATCTCTAATCAAAAAACTCAACCGTGATGGTATCAGTAGAGTGCCAAGTCAGCATTCTACCTTCTTAATCCTTTCCTGAAAAGACCAAGTTTTCATTGTGCCTGAGATATTAACTATTATATCATGTTTCCAGAAAAGAAAATGAAGACAGTAGTAGTTTCTTGTGGAATTTATGAGATATCTTTAAACAAAAATAAAAACTTGATTCATGGATTTCATAAGCCCATACATAACAGTTTCATTATGGGTGTATATGGTCTATTATAAGTATTACAGCTACTAATTTTTATCTCTGGCTTAACCTGAGTCAAGAAATGCAAGAGAAGTAGAAAAATGAAGATAAAACTATTTTACCAGAAAGGATATTGTCTTTGACAAATTTTCTTATTCCGTTAACTGCTTGTCAGTTTTTTAATGTTAATTAGACTTTTTATTAATCAGTGTTGCGTCTTTTCATAGCTTTTCCATGTAGTACACTACGGAGCATTTTGAATCTTCCATTATGTACCAGTTCTTTCTTTTATACAGTTTCTAAAGCACTGACCATGGTTAAGTCTTACAAGAAGTTACAAACTGCTGAACAGCTTTTACAGGTAAGCACATTTATGGAATGAAACATAGATGTTGAAAAACTCAGCTTCATTTTCAAAAGCTTTTTAAAGATGAATGATTTTTTTTCCCAAAAAAGCTAATAGCTTCATGGAAGAGTGAGGTTTGAAAGATAACAAACTACAAATTGATTCAGTGATAACACCAGTTCTAGAATTCGAGTTCAAGCTAATAGAGTCCAAAATTTAAACTCCATAATCATCCTTTTATAGTTTCAACTTTGCATCTTCTTGTCATTTTGTCTTTGCTCAGATATTATGCTTCTGATTTAAAAAATGTATTTCTCACAGTTTACCACTTTTATCAAATATATGTTATGAAATATGAAAATTCAAGTTATGCAGTTTGGTTATTTAAATTTTCTAGACTTGAGTAATATTTGGAAAAAGATACAAGTAATACTGGCATTATTTGTTTTACTTTTCTGATACTGACTTTATATTCATCACATATTTGTATAACTTACAAATAAGTAATCAAACCTCTTTCAACAAGGGATATTAGGCACGGTTCCAAGGTACCTTATGCCAGAAAAATTGATGAAGACAATAATCTGTGATTCCATGTGGTAATTGATAAAATCATATTGGCCAAATCAAATCAAGCTATTGATCAATTTGCTATGGTGTAAAAGAGAAAGTTTTCTAGCCATATGATCATTAGGTCTTTAAGTCATCATTGGGCATATATTTAATTATTTCAGCTTGAAAAATGGACATCTATTTTTTTCCCCAACACTTTTCTTCTGTGAAAACAAACACCTAGTATTTTCTTTGAGGAATATTCCCTTCTTCATTCACTCTCAATACTTACGGCCTATGTGGGATTGAGACCATCCCAAATCTCCAAAGTTACACCCTGATTAGCCTAAACCATTTCTCTGCTCTCAGTGATTGTTTTAAGTATGGGCATTTGTCTTACCAATACGCCAATAATATGCAATCAAACTTTTGCTGATATTTCTGGGAAAGAGGCTGTTATTCTTTTTGCTTGGACAGGAACCTGAGCTGATGTAGGCACAGCAGACAGTATCACTACCTTCTCACTTCATAGAGCTGGGTGTGAAGCTTCCTTCAGCTTGAATCCAGCTGAAGGAAAAGTCATGATGTAGAGATGACATGAGTCTTTTTCTTTTTCTGCCAAAAGCCCCCCAGTACACAGTTGTATAGTTGTAGGTCCTTCTGGTTATGTCATGTGGGACGCCACCTCAGCATGGCTTGATGAGTGGTGCTAGATCCACGCCCAGGATCCACACCAGGGAAACCCTGGGCTGCCGAAGCAGAGTGCAAACTTAATCACTCAACCACAGGGCCAGCCCTGAAATGAGTCTTGATGACATCATTTAACCCTAAGTAAAGCTGTTCCTGAAGCCAATTCTTCTCCTGGACTTTTAAGTTGTTAAGCAACTTATATACTCCTTTGTATCTCTTTTCTTTTTCTTAACGCACTATGTGTTGAGTTTTCTGTTACTTGAAACTAAAATATTTCTGACAGAAAAACCTTCCTGGCTGTTATTAAAGGCTCAAATGTAAATGGACAGGTAAAATTAGAGTAAATAGACAAAGCTCCCAAAACTTGGAACATGTTATCATCTTTTTCAGGTCCTCCTAAAGTCTAGGACTTCAATAAATGTTACTTTGGAGAAAAGATGAGCAATGGGGTTAAGATTTTTACATTCATACTCATTTTATGATTTATACTCATATTATGTGGATTCTTTGATAGTAGTATTTACTTGGTAATCTCTTTGCATCTTCATTGCCTAACCTAGCTCAAGAAGTGTTTATTGCATTAAATTTTAAGGATTTAAGGTAACACTTCAAAGCTGGCCTGGTGGCATGCTCCACTTCGAGGGTCCAGGGTTTTGCCTGTTCAGATCCTGGGCATGGACCTAGCACTCCTCATCAGGCCATGCTGAGGTGGTGTCCCACATAGCAGAGCCAGCAAGACCTACAACTAGAATATTCAACTATGTGCTGGGGGGACTTCGAGGAGAAGAAGAAAAAAACAGAGGACGATTGGCAACAGATGTTAGCTCAGGTGCCAATCTTGGAAAAAAAAAGATAACATTTCATTAATGTAAATTCTACATCTTGTCCGGAAAACTTGTTTTAATAATAACAATATTAATAATAGTAACAGTTACTGTGTATCAAGTGCGTGTTATGTGCCAACCATTAGGCTAAGTGAAAGATACACAATTAATTCTTTTAATTGCGAACACATCTCTAAAAACTGAGTGCTATAATCACTACTTTACAGATATGGAAACTGAGGCTCAGAAAATTTAAATAATTTGTCTCAGATAACATAACTCTTAAGTAGCAGAATAGGATTTGAACTTTTCTGTCTGACTTCACACCTGAGCCTTTAACCACTATGCCATCAAACTCCAAAGTCTAGACTCTTAAGCAATGTTCAAAACTATCTTTAAGCCAAATGACCAAAACAAAACAAGCAAGTAAAAAACTATGAATCCAAGAATAAGAGAGAAAAGATGGATAATAATGATGGACCAGAATGTCAAGATAAGAAAATGAATGATAACTTATTTTCAATATCAAAAAACCCAAAAAAATCCATTAAAAAATCGGTAGAGGAACTAAACAGACATTTTCCCAAGGAAAATTAAATAGCCAACAGGTACATGAAAAGGTGCTCAATATCACTAATCATCAGGAAAATGCAGATCAAAACCACAATGAGACATTGCCTCACACCTGTTAGAATGGCTATCATCAACAAGACAAGAGGTAAGAGAACACTTGTACCCTGTTGGTAGGAATGTAAATTAGCTCAGCTACTATGGAAAACAATATGGAATTTCCTCAAAAGAATTGAAAGTAGATCTATGACATCGTCCACCAGGTCCACTCTAGGTATGTAACCAAAGGAAATGAAACGAGATATCTGCGCTCCCTTGTTTATTGCAGCATTGTTCAAAATAGCCAAAATATGAAAACAATCTAAGTGCCTTTCAATGGATGAGTAAAGAAGGTGTGGTACATTTATACAATGGAATACTATTCAGTCATGTGAAAGAAGGAACTCCTGCCATTTGCAACAACATGGATGGAACTTGAGAACAGTATGCTGTGAGATAAGTCAGAGAAAGAGAACTACTGTATGATACCACTTATATATAGAATCTAAAATGCCAAACTCATAAGAAGAGGGGAAAATGGTGATCCACAGGGTTTGAGGGGTGGGAGAATAGGAGAGATGTTGTTTAGGGGTATAAACTTACAAAGAGTAGTAAATAAGTCCTAGAGATCTAATGCACAATATAGTGAATGTAGACAACAGTATTGTATTATAATCATCAAAATTTCAAAGACAAGATCTTAATTATTCCAACGACAAAAAAAGAAATAATTATGTGATGAGATAAAGGTGCTAACTATTGCTACAATGGCAATCATATTACAATATATGTTGTATCAAATCAATGTGTTGTATACCTTAAATTCACACAATGTTATATATAAAATATATTTCACTAAAAATGAAGAAAAAATCATGAGTATATAATAAAAGTAATAAAACATAATGCAATAAGACTTGGTGTCCTATGTTTTGGAATACAAAATGTCACATAGAAAATGTTTAGGATTACATGCAAGTACATAAAATACTCCAAGTTCAGAATTAGATGTTAAAATGAAATTTAAAGAAAATTGTCAAGACTCTCATAAACCATGACAGATTTTACTCAAGAGTTACCCAGGGAGATAACACATTTTGGCAACATATGTTAGGCTCTGTATAAAGAACCAACATTTACAATAAAATACAACTCTCTTAAAAATAAGCTATGCTAGATTTCCCCATGAGACTTCTAAAGATTCTGTTACTGAATTTGCATACTGCTTGACAATATTTTTAAATTAGAAAAATCAAGACTTTTAAAATGTGATCTTTAATTGGGGCATTACAAATTTGCATGACAGTATAGACAGAATTTACAGTTTCAATGATTTTCACATACTGATTAAAGTCATAGTAATATCAGATAGCAGAACATGTTTACTACAATAGTTAATTTCTGCAAGATGTTTTTCTTCTTAGAAATAAAGGTAGAATCACTGTGATGCAGCTAGTTTGCTGCTTAAAAATCTGGGTCTGTATCCTCCTGTGAGAGTTCTCCTCTATGTTACCATTTCCTCTTAATCTAACTTTTCTGATACCTCGAGGAGTGATCTAGTCTAAGAATATAATTGTAGTGTACTGCTAAAGCTGAAAAATAGAAATAATATAACAGCCTTCATTAGAGGAACTCTATGTAAAAAGATCTCCAAAATTAATTCAGATTTGACCATTTTCATAGAATTTGGTGAACTCAGCCTGAGTTTGATCTATTGACCAAGAAGTAAACTGAATCAGAATGGGCTATATGTACTTGAAGGTACAGGGAGAGAATGTGGCTCCAATTTGTTATTAAGTTCCATGTGAAATTAAAGATTACTGATTAGTAGACAATGGCCAATTTCCTATATGCTGTGAGACCTGAGTTAGGATTTCACACATGGCCTCTTGAATGGATTCAACAGTCAATTGTAAGCCAAATTCAATTGCAAACCAGGGCCCATTCAAATCAAATCCACTATGACGATCATTCAGATAAAAATTGAGATCTTTGAGTGACCACAGGATAGAGAAGATTAAATAGTTATCCATAAACAGTGAGGTCATAATCATTCAAAAGAATCTTAGAATGTAACTTGAAAAAGTACACCACTCTTCAAGAACTCTTCAGGAGCTGGAACCTCTAAATGACATTGATAAGGACAGATAGAGAAGCATGCTATCTCTAGGTCAGCGTGGAATCATGGGAGCCAAAATGTTTCAGGAAGTAAAGCAAGTTAAGGAGTGATAATTGCTCTTTGGTTTAGAGGATGTGAATATTACTGATGATCTTAGCAGGAGCAGTTTTGTGAAATGATGAGGAGGTGTGGAAGTCAGATTGGAACAGGATGATGAAAAAGTGGAGAAATGGAAATGGCTTTGGAATCCGTCTCCACCACTTACACTTGGACAAGGCATTTGCTCACTCTCGGCTCCATTTCCCTCTCTCTCCCATGAAGATAAAAATTCGTGTTCACTACACCTATAAGAAATATTAAAGAGCACACTGAGCACATTGATTTCACATGCTAATGTCAGTTTTGAGACTCAAGAAACATACCCTTCACCCAACATGTACTTATTTTATTTACCAAGTGTGATTTTTACCAGCATTGCCCTGTGTCGTCAAGGGGGGAGTTAGCTTGTACTCTTACTTCACCGGTCACCTGCTAAACTTATTCTCAAAGGTATTGTGAGAGTACTTGCCAAATGACTTAATAAGCTCTTGATATAGTGTCTATAGCAATCCCTAAATTTAAGCATCTCTCAGAGAGAAGAGAGTGGTAGTTTGTTGTTTTGTCTTGTTTTGTTTTTGCAATAATATATCTTTAAAAAGATATTTAAATGTCAGGGTGAGACACTTGAGATCGACATGAGTTTCTGATGCAATCAATATGGTACAATGAAAATAAATATTTTCTCTGAATTCAAAATTAGTGAATCAGCAGATTCCTGGACAAGCTATAACTTCCCTCCTTTAAAGCTGAGGAAAACTGCTATGTAAAATAGGACTCTAAGTTTGATCCAGGATACACTTCAGGGTAAATCAGTGCCTCAAAAGCAGTGAGGCTTTGAGCAGGTCTCAAGATGGATCTGAAGAGCGGTAGCGTACAGTGCACGATGCAAAGGGGTTTTGCCTTTGTAAAGTACGCTAGATAAGCACCCTAAAGGGAGAAAGGTGCAGATCAAGCACGGCCGGAAGTTGTACTCCTTACATTACCATATAGTTGCAATATCCTCAGAATCAAGAGGTGGTGTTGCAGTCCTGTGAACCTCTGCTAACACCTGCAACTGTGGATTATGAGTTGGCAGGGCCAGGACCAGGGCCAATCAGGTACAGCTCTCAGCAAGCTCCTCTTGTGAAATAAACGGGTCCTGATAACATCCGGGGAAAATCCTTGTGTTAGAGCAGGTTATTTATAAGTGTGTTGCTTGATCTCTTTTGTTTTTTTTTTGCGTGTTTCCCCTCAGATATACCAAGATCCGTTATATTAAAAGTGATTATTTTATTTGGAAAAAAGTACATAAAAATAAGCAAATATCCAAATCAATTGCATATGTGACAGCTAAGTTAAATAAAGAAGCCATTAGTGACTTTTTTGACCCTATGGAATATATTGTTATTGCGGAGCATAGGAATGTTGCTGGCAAAGAAGAGTTATAAAATATTTGATTGACATCTTCAAAGTTACAAAGGTAGGTAGTAAAATCTTGTCAGGCTCTCCTTTTAGTTCTGTGCAGTAACATGAAAATCAAAGTGTCATTTGAAATTAATGGCTGACAAATTTGGATATAATAAAAAAATTACTATTGCTGTGGTCAACGTGAGGCAGGCTGCAAGAGTGGTGAAGGTCACAGAGGCCAATTCTGTCGTCAGTTCCGAGAAGGGCTTGGTAATTTTATGACCACTAATAATGTTTGTGGATTTCACGCAAGCTAAGCTAATGAATAGGGTAGTCGAAGCTATGCTGCGGTGTTTAAAATAGCCATGCCCCCCATATGTTAAAGGAATAATTTCATTTTCACCTTGCACCATTAACTCAGATAAAAAGATTATTTCTCCACCTGGGACAGTCCAACCTAGGCACTGTGATGCATAGAGTCACCATATGACTTCATGGAAGGCATTGATAGAGATCCCTCACATTTGTATAGTAATTAACGATTTTCAAAATGCTTTATGTCCAATTATTCATTTATTTCTCATAGTACTCCAAAGCATCGATAATCCTGTGGCATATTCTTCTTACTTTTTGTTTGTTTGTTCTTTACCATGAGTATAATCCAGGACGGACATTTCCTAGAATTCAACTAAAGTCCTTCACTATCAATGGCTGTAAAATCAGGGCACGGGGTTAAGGAGGCCAAGTAATTTCCCTGATTTTCATCTCAGTTTTCTCATCAGTAAAGTGGAGAAGATAATCCCCAAGATACTTCCAGCTCTAATGTTACAGGAAGCTATGAGTCTAGGTTACTGCTGAGGCCAAGCTAATTTTAACATTAAATCCTTCTGGCCTGAAAGTTTAATAACTCTCTACCATCCGTGTAATGCTCAGGAAAATGTACATGCCCTGTTAGGAGCTGTTGCGCCCATTTTCTCACTAATGTGCTTTATGCCTTAGGAGGCAGACTGTCAAGATTGCACTAGATTCAAATTTCACAGTACCATGAATTTAGGTGTGTAAGTATGTAAAATATATTTTTCAAAAATTAAAATTAATTTGTAGTGGAGCTCCCATTTTGTCTGAGGCAGAAACAGTAATCAAGCTACCTTCAGATAATCTCAGTCACTTTTATCACTTTTCTCAGTCATTTCAATTTAAATGTGGTCAAATTTATGATATCTCTGTAACTCCTTCCTTCTGCCTGTAGTATATTCTAGGTGTACAAGGGAGCTTATCCAAATGCCACATTGACCTCACTCTTGATCTTGATTTGTCTTGATTTTCAGAGATGCAACTAACTCTAGTACTAGGCTACACACCCTTGCTTCTTAGTATTGTTTTGATGTAATAATGCCTTTATCTGACTGCCTGCTGGATTATCCACTCTTGACTTATGCTATAGCCTTCTCTTATACCATCCAAAAGAGCCCTTGTAGGTCAGCTTGCTTTCTCTCCTCCTCAGTTAATTTGTGCATCTGACTCTTAGGACCATGGGAAAATTTGTGTATTTGGTCTAGCCACTCCAGAGCTTCAAGAAATCCAGGGAACTCTATCTGGTATTCCAATTGTTAGAAATGTCATACTATCAATTCTTATAACATGATATCAAGGGAGGATTTTTCCATGAGCTTTGCAGGGTACCTGTGTTTCACTAGAGGAAGAGGTTCAAATATTTTCTCCTGAGGAAATCCAAGTTTAGATAGGTTATGTTCTCTACCTTCTCAGATCTTAGACTGGGATCCTATGTTGTTGTCAACTTTATATTCTCTCCAAATTTTTATTGCTCTTCTCTAGCCCAGAAAGCTCTTTTTTTCTTTCTTCTGTGACAGGAGAAATGACTAGTTAAATATTTTTCCAAATACAAGGTTTATTGCTAGGACTTGGGACCCTGCAAGTCCAATGTCAGCAATTTTTTTTTTATTTTTTACATTTCGGCTGTGGTCTCACTTTTCTGGACAATGGAGGTCCAATTGAGTTTAAACGGGCATAAAGGTGAGGCAGAGGGTATCAAAGAGAAGCGGGAATGGTGCCAAGTTAAACAAATAAGCAACTAGGAAGAGAGACAACAGAAAAGAACCAACTACAGAGGCTAATAATTTGCATATAACCTCTCCAAATTACACAGACATAAAGTAGGAACTATTCAGAGACCCACCCACTGTCTCTTGCCCACTTCCACGTCCAATAACCGCTAGAATTTTCCAGAAATCCTAGAAATCCTTGGAGCACAATTTGAAAACTACTGAGACATATTCAGAATTTGGATTTAGTACTGGCTCTACCATTAACTTGCTGTGTGACTTCGGATAGGGCACTTAATCTCTCCTCTGCTCTACTTGCTGCACTTACGAAAATAATAAGAAAAGAGAAAATGTGTAATTAGATCTTCTATGCCTAACTCACAGGCTAGTGAAAGGAAAACACACTTAATTGATCTAAAACACTACTATAGTCAAGAGAAATATATATGTATGTATGCATACACACAGAGAGAAAAAAAATATGTGTATGGAGAGAGATTATATATTTCTTTTAGGTTTCACTCTGCCTGGTACTTTCAAGATCTGAGCACTTCCCCAATGAATATTTTCCCTATCAAGAGCTGTCTTATAATGAAACTGTGACATGCCTTTTGAATGCTTAGAGCCTTCATTGCCACAACTTGAGATGTATGGTCTTCACAATCATACCCCATTTTACCACCACAGTAAAGCCTCGTGTCTAAAACCTTGTCCTCTTCTCCATCAAAACTTACCATTCATTCAGGATTTTGACCTCTGTTACCTCATTCCTAATAATATCTATTATGTTAGTAAGGATCATCTAGAGCCAATGATCCAACTTAGATTAGTAACTCTACTTATGTAAATTTAACTCTAATTGCAAGTATTAACCATTGTGGAAAGGTATTTGAAAAAGTTAGTGGTGGCAGCAGGAGAAGGAGAAACAAAGGAGATGGACTGGGAAAAATATTTCACGAGGCCATAAATCACATCAAATTTTATTAAATTGAGCTCAGCCTTTAAATACTGAAAAATATTTTGAGCTAGAAAGCAGTACTATTAACAATCCTGAATATTCATCAAAGGGTTAATATCTGGGTCATAAACCAGTGTGTGTGTGTGTGTATGAACAAATTTATGCACACATAGTGGCAATTGAGGGAAGACAAATAAGGCTTTTTTTCTTTCCATCAGAATTTAATCTTTTTCAATTCAGAGAACATTTTACAAACATTTAACAGAACAGGGGAAACCAGCAATGAAATCTGCAAGAAAAGAATTAAAGGACAGTATTACTGAGCTATAAAGTGTAAAGCATTTGGAACATGCTACTGTTTTGTCGTCTAAGTCATTCCTTGCCTCTGTTGTTTCAAGTCCCATGCACAGATTAGGAATGTCCCCAGCCTACAATTTCCTATTGCGAACTGCTTTAGATAGACTGAAGC
This sequence comes from Equus asinus, assembly GCF_041296235.1. Classification (NCBI taxonomy): domain Eukaryota; kingdom Metazoa; phylum Chordata; class Mammalia; order Perissodactyla; family Equidae; genus Equus; species Equus asinus. The sequence continues at coordinate 93,389,700 of NC_091820.1, forward strand.
ATTATTCGACAGAGACATAGGGCTTCAACCATATTTCTTGGCTGGCTCCATATTCAATTAGCTTTGTCGTGCTTTTCAAAAACAGGCTTGGAGCTGAGACTGATACAAAATCTTCGTGGTGGGATGTTAAAAAAAAATCTAGTCAAAATCTTGCCATGTCCCTCCCCACAAAGAAATCTCATCTCATATTCAGAAATTTGCATATCAGGATCCAGGGGGAAAAATCAGTAAAAATGACAGCAATTGGAAAAAAAACTTTCTCATCTGCAGCAGCAGCTGGGGATGGGTATTAGAACTGAGTGCCATTCAGCTGCTGTAAAGCTGATGAAAATGGATGAAACTATACAAGTTAATGGGGTGAAGAGATTAGTCTAGCTCTTTGTTCAGAAGAAATGTTTCAATAAATTGCTGAATGAATATATTTGAAGGTTGCTGTCACCATTTTGTGTTTTCCAAATGTTAGTTATTTGGGGATAGATATCAAAAGTGGTAGATATAAAAGCATTTCTTTCTCCGAAAAGACTTCAGTTACCAGTAGTGAAGACTTGAGTTCCTCTGCATGGAACTTGTCCGTGGAATTCAGAACAAGGATCACATTCTCTTGAGGTTGCAGCTATGGGTATTTAAACCCACTACTATTGGGTTTATTTGGTGAAGTAAGTCTTTGTAATATTCTTGACTTCGTTGTTAGAAACTGAATGATAATGTCATTAAAAAAACTGAAGCACAAGTTATTATGATCCCCCTCCTCCCTCCATGGGGCTGCACATTACAGAAAAATGGAAAGGAAATGTTGCCCTTGACTAGTAAAATGATCATATACTCACTATTTGGCATACTTCATTTTATATACAAGGGATGATAGGACTCCGTTTACCTAAAACAGTATGATTCAATACGATTCACAAGAATAAGGCGGAGTTCCATTTCCATTGTATAACATGAAGTAACTGATGACTAAGTATCTGATCCTTGATTAAAAAAAAAATAGTCATATAAGAATTGTAGCCACATTCCTTCTAAGATAGCCCTGTGTGAACGGATTCTCAGCATACTTGTATTTAGCATGAAGCAAGTCACTGAGACAGCTGAGTGGAAATTGCGAAATGGGGATACAGTCTTTTGCTTTTTCAAGGTCACTAAATCAAATCTCAGCCAGGGAAGTAGGGACTGTGGGTCATTACCATTTTGAGACTACTTAGAAGCTGAAGTGAAATGAGTCAGTGGTCTGTCTTCTACTACTAGTGAACTGTGTCAAATCTCCCCAAAATCACCAACACAATTGGCATTAATTAGAGGTCCGGCTGCCAGTCTTAGGAAAATGGTCAATGCCATTCGTACAGGAGAGACCAATCCAATAAAAGTCAAATTCTACTTCCTAACTGCAGAGATGACTTCTTCAGGACAAAGTTGTGACACTTCTGCTTTAATAAGCGAAGGTCGTTAATCCTTAGTACCTTCGAATACTTACTAAAAACAAAAACTTATTTTCATATTTTATCTTCTTAAATATATTTACTACAAAGATTTCTCTTTCTGTTTTGTTTCTTAGAAATTCTAATTAAATATCACACTAACACATGAAGATTCAAAGCAGTTCAGTCTATGAAAGAGCTGTTATTGCACACTATCCAAATTAGCAGTTAACATTATATTTAGTTTTGTAAGCCTTACATCTTAGTTTTTATAGCAATAATAACTTTTTGCAAACTGTCATGATTTAAAGAAAATCATACAGTATTTGACCACAACTCGAATATTTAAATTCCTCTTGGAGATAGCTTCCTAAAATCTTTTAAAGTGCTACACAACACCAAAGGAGCTAATTGAAAGTTTCAAAAATGGACTCAGACAGTCAATTGTATTTTAGCTAAACAATGCAAACAGCCAGTTTGACATTTTCATAACATTTATGAATTTCTATATTGTGTCAGGTATTGGAAACTGGCAAACTAATCAACAGAAGTGGTGTGTGCACACGAATGTGGTGTGCTTGTGCGTGCACACGTGTGTGTGTGTGAGAGAGAACATGAGTAGGGGGAGGTAAAGGGAGCTGAGCAGCATAGTATTTTACTTATGTTTATTTATAAATGTTTTAGTGTTTCAGTTTTTAAAATTTTAGATTTACAGAAAAGTTGCAAAAATATTACAGACTCTATATCTTCACCCAGTTTCCCCATTTTTAAGCATCTTACATACATGATTTGTGAAAACTAAGAAATTAACACTGGTACAATTATCCAAAGTTCATATTTTATTCAGTTTCCTTTGTTGCTACCTAATGTCTTTTTCTGTCCCAAAATATTATCCAGGATACCACATTTTATTTGGTTGTTCTGTCTCCCTAATCTCCTCTGATCTGTGACAGTTTCTTTTGTCTTTCCTTGTTTTTCATGACCTTGATAGTTTTGGAGATATTTTATAGAATGTCCCTTAGTTTGGATTTGTCTGATCTTTTTTTAATAATTAGGCTAGTCTTATGAGTTTTGGGGAAGAATACCATGGAGGTGAAGTGTCCTCATCCTATTATATTTAGGGGTAACCTGATGAATTATCCACACGAATTATCACTGGTGATGTTAAGCTTGAGTACTTGGTTAAGTCATATTTCTCCACTATTGTTACTATTTCTGCCTTTTCTGTATTCTCTTCTTTGGAAATGGGTCAATAAGTTCAACGTACACTCCAATGAGGATGGCGGTTGGGGAGAAGCTTTAAGCTCCACCTATTTTATGAGGGGACTATCTACATATATTATTTGGAATTCTGCTGTAAGAAAGATGTCTCTCTTCTCCATTTATTAATTTATTCAATAATTCATTTATGCCAGTACAGAGTCTTGTATATTTATTTACGCTTTGGTTTTAATCCAATACCACTTTATTTGTTGCCCAAATTGTTCCAGTTTTGACCATTGGGAGTATTTTATGTTGGTTCCTGTGTCCCTTTGGCATGCCCCCTTACTTTTGGTTTTTGAAGATTTCCTTGTTTTCAAGTGCTATGAGATTCTCCAGGCTTATCAATATATTCCCTGCTCCAGTCCTAGAACCAGCCATTTATTCACAGACCCTTGGTTCCTTTTTTTAGAGAATGTTATTTAGAAACCAAGATCTGGGCACGTGGTGTGCTTAATGCTGTTGGATATATTTGAAGACCATTGGATATATTATGGGACCTTTGAATGCCATACTCTGGATTTTTACATGATGACTTCATGCATTTTTTAAAAATTAGGTTTCATTGCTACAAAGAGACTTCAATGATAAGTAAAACTTATGAGGACATAGATGAGGTTCTTAATGTCCTGTGGTAACCCAAGAACTTGGAGGCATTGGTACTTACTTTTGGATGCAAAAAACAATCTGCTCTCAACTGTGAACCTATCGCTGTGAATAAATAAATGACTTGGTAACAACATATAGCTCTACTTTTTTGTGGACAAAATGGCTTGGATATATACACTGAGCCTTTACAAAATGGAAGGAGATGATTTGTGTGATCAGGTTAATATGGGTAAAAATAATTCATAAATAAAATCTTGACTTACTATTGGGTGTACTATATAGATGTGACATGAGGTTCATAACACTTATTACTTTATATTATGAAAGTAATATATTGTGATTTATTAAAAAAACAATTCAGAAGTATACATTGCAAAAATGAAAATTTCCACAAACTGCAACTCCTAATCCCAATATCCTCCCCCAAAGTAACTATCATTTACATTTAAAATTTTCTCTGCATTTGTTTACACATATATGTGCATATGTTTTCAGATCTGTATTCAATTGTTTGACAAGAATAGGGTCATAATATACATTCTGTTCTGCAGTTTCCATTGCTTATTTATCAAAATATCTCTAAGATATTTTGATATCAGCACATGTAGCTCTATATCATCTTTCTAATAAATTTATAAAATTTCATTCTGTGAATGCACCATTATTTATTTAAATAGACCTCTATTTGTGGATACTTATTTTATTTCCAATTTTTCGCAGGCTAATAGTAATAAAATATATTTGCATATGCAAACATGCTTGTGGCATAAATTCCTAAGAGTAAAATGGGTGAGTCAAAAAGTATATGCATTTGGTATTTGTCTTCTCTGTCTGACTTATTTTGCTGAGCGTAATATCCACAAGGTTCATCCACATTGCCGCAGATGGCACAATTGTGTCTTTTTTGTGGCTGAGTAGTATTCCTTTATGTATATGTTCCATATGTTCTTTATTCATTCTTCTGTTGATGGGCAGGCGGATTGCTTCCCAGTCTTGGCTATTGTGAATGATGCTGCAGTGAACATAGGGGTGCATATGTATTTTTGAATTAGTGATTTCATGTTCTTTGGATAAACGTCCAGTAGAGGAATAGCTGTATCATATGGTATTTTTATTTTTAACTTTTTGAGAAATCTCCATATTGTTTTCCATAGTGGTTGCATTAGTTCGCATTCCCACCAGCAGTGTATGAGGATTCGCTTTTCACCACATCCTCTCCAACACTTCTTATTTCTTGTCTTGCTAATTATAGCCATTCTGAGGAGTGTGAGGTGATATCTCATTGTCGTTTTCATTTGCATTTCCCTAAAAATTAGTGATGTTGAACGTTTTTTCATGTGCCTGTTGGCCACCTGTATATCTTCTTTGGAAAAATAATTTTTAAAAAATGTATACGCACTTGTAATTTTAATAAATACTCTTCAAAATGACCTCTCCCAATCCTAACAATTCTCATTTCCTAAAGTATATAGGTGTTTGTTTCCCCACATTCTCAGGAATACAAATGCAATAATTTGCATTTCTCTAATCATTAGTTTGATGGATACTTCGATACTATTGTTTTGTTTTTTGAGGAAGATTAGTGATCAGCTAACATCCACCACCAATCCTCCTCTTTTTGCTAAGGAAGACTGGCCCTGAGCCAGCCTGTGCCCATCTTCCTCTACTTTATATGTGGAACACCTGCCACAGCATGGCTTGATAAGCAGTGCATAGGTCTGTGCCAGGGATCCAAACCAGCGAACCCTGGGTCACCAAAGCGAATCATGCGAATTTAACAGCTACACTAATAGGCTGGTCCTGATACTTTGATACTATTTTCGTATACTTATAGCTATTTATATTTTTCTTCTTTGAATTACTACTTCATATACTTTGTCAATTTTACTTTTTATTTATTTGTAGAAGATATTTATATATCATTGACAATAATACTTTTTCTTTCATATGTATCACAAATATTTTCTCTGGCATTATCATTTTCCTTTTAAATTGATTTTGTTATCTTCCATAAAACAGAAGTTTTAAATTCATTATGTGTTAAAATTTATTCATTTTTCCTTCATATCTTCTGGCTTTCAAGTGTTGCTTAGAAATAACTTCTCCTTATCCAGCTTATGAAAATAATCTCATTTTTTTTAGCATTTTCTTAATTTTTGTCTACAATTATATCTTTGTGTGGAATTTTTAAAGTCAAATCAATATATTCATTATACTATATATATATATAGTTCAATGATTAGCAAGTAGCGTACTATGCTTACATTTTCTTTCTCATATTGCTCTTTAATTAGCATTAGAATAATTTTACTTATTAAAGAATTGAAGTTTCAAAATAGTAACTTCTTATAATTTTAGTGAAGTTTAATAATTTATCCCTCTTATAGCTTTGTTCTTTAGAAGTCTAATATTCATATAATCAAGTTCCATTTTACATGACTTATTTTCTTCTTTCTGAAAATTCTGAGGATCCTCTCTTTATTTCTCATATCCAAAAATATCAGCCTGTGTCTTGCTGTGGTTCTATATTTATTGTATAGAACATTTCATGGACCTGTTCAGTCTGGAGAGTAATATCATTCAGTTTGGGGAGATTTTTCTATAAAATAACATACAATATTTTGAAATTCTTCTTCCCTAATTTTGTATCCACCATCTGGAAAAGCTAATAGTCAGATGTTGACTCCTAAATTTTTCATGTCATTTTCTTACTTTTTTATTATACATCACCTTGTATATATGTTTTACGCTTAAATTTTATGACTTAATCATCCAAATCTGTCATTTTTTTCTTAAACATTTTCATATTAAAAGTTTTATATTTAGAGAAAAATTGCAAAGATAGTAGAGAGAACTCCCATATATTTCACACCCAGTTTCCCCATTTGTTAACACCTTACATTACCATGGTACATTTGTCGAAATTAATAAATTAACATTGGTACATTTCTATTATTGAAAGTTCATACTTTATTCAAATTTGCTTAGCTTTCACCTAAGGTTCTTCTTCTATTCCAAAATAGCATCCACTATAACACATAACAATTAGTCTTTTATTAGTTGCCAACTGCTGCTGTAACAAATTACCACAAACTTGGTGGCTTAAAACAACACAGATTTATAATTTTACAGTTGTGGAGGTCAGAAGTCCAAAATGAATCTTACAGGGCTAAAAGCAAGGTGTTGGCAAAGCTGCATTTCTTCAGGACACTGTAGGGAAGAATCAATTTCTTGCCATTTCTAGTTTCTAGAGGCTGCCATAATTTCTTAGCCCTTAACCCTCGTCCAGCAATGGCATTGCTCAGACCTCTGCTTCCCTCATCACATCTGCTTCTCTGATTCTGACACACGGACATGTCTCTTTCACTTTTATAAGTACCTTTATGATTACATTGGGCACACTCAGATAATCCAGCATAACAGGATAATCTCCTCATCTCAAAATCATTACTTTAACCACCTCCCCAAAGTTCCTTTTGCCACTTATGGTAACAAATTCAGAGACTCTGGAGACTTGGACTTAGACTTCTTTGAGAGGAGGTGTCATTATTCTGCCTACCAGTTGTCATGTCTCCTTAGGCTCTTCTTGGCCATGACAATTTCTCAGACAATCATTGTTTTTGATGATCTTGACACTCTTGAGGATTTCTGGTCAGATATTTTGTAAGATGTCCCACAATTGGGATTTGCTTGATTTTTTTTCATGATTAGACCAGAATATGAGTTTTGGAGAGGTAGGCCACAGAGGTTAAGTGCCATTTTCATTATATCACATCAACTGTTGATATTGACCTTGATCACATTTCAGTGGTGGTATTTATCAGATTACTCCACTGTAAAGATACTCCTTTCCTCTTTTTCCCACATCTCCATACCGTACTCTGGAAGGAAGTTCTCATGTGCAGCTCACATTTGATTAGTGGGTAGATGTGTTCCACTTCCTTCAGAGAAGAGCATCTGCAAAAATTATTGGGGATGCTTCCACAAGGGAAATTTGTCCTTGTCTCAACTTTGAAAATTTATTTATTCATCAATTAGTTATATCAGTATGGGCTCATGGATATTTACTTTATACTTTGTGTTATAATCCAATAATACTTTGTTTATTTTCTTGCTCAAATAGTTTCAGGTTTGCCCATTGGGAACTCTTTCAGTTGATTCCTGTGTTCCTTTGACATGCCCCCATCAGTGTGTATGTGTTTGTGTGTGCGTGTGTTTTATTTTGAGCACTTCCTTTCTTTCTGGCACAGCAAGACGCTCCAGGCCTACCTGGTGTGTTTCCAGTCCCAGTCCTAGAACCAGCCATTTCTCCAAGGAGCCATGGTCTCTTTTTGTTGGAGAATGGTATTAGAAACCAAGATGTGGGTGCTAGATGCTTTCATTACTATTGGAGTGTCATTTCTTTCAGGTGCTCACAGTGGACAAATCAAATAAATATATACGTGTGTACTAATGTGTGTGTATATACATATCTATATCTATATATCTCTCTATATATTTTTCTATAGTTAATAGTTAATTCATATTAATATTCAGCAAAACATGAGATCTTACTGATGTCTTCAACTCTTCCCCTTTACCACATCCACTTCAGCAGTGAGAAACTTGGCTCATGTCAGCTGCTACCCATTTGTTTAATTGTTCAATTCTAGTATATATGTACAGCAGAATCAAAATTGTTAACCTATGCACTCATGGGAAACAATTTCATCCATGAGAGCACAGTGGTCATGTACAGTTGCTTTTGCCTTTAGTCTTACAGACTCCACTTATTTCCAAATTTATTTAGGTCAGCATCATTTTCCCCATACCTTTCAGTGAGTTTGATTCATATGTTTGTAAAACAGTCATGTTGTTTTGTCACATTCTACATTACATCCAGAGATTCCCTGATCTCCTAAGTGATTTTACTAATTTGCATATATGAAGATTCACTTTTTTGCTGTAAAGCTTTCTGGTTTTGTCAAATTCAGTCATATAGCCACCATTAAAGTATCACACAAAATAGTTCCACAACCCTAGACACTCCCAGTGTCTCACTTCTTCAACCCTTCTCCTCTCCCCAAGCCCCTGGTAACCACTGATCTTTTTGCCATTGCTATAGTTTTACCTTTTCTAGAATGTTATATAATTGGAACAAACAGTATGTAACCTTTTCAGTCTGGCTTCTTTTATTTACTAATATGCATTGAGTCATCCATGTGTTTGTGTGGCCACATTGCTGGTTCTTTTTTATTGCTGAATATTCTGTTGTACTCCACAATTGATCTGCACACTTATTTAAGAACACCTTGGTTGCTTCTGGTTTTTGGTGATTATGAAAAAAGCTACTATAAACAGTTGCATGTAGGTTTTTTAATGTGTATGAGTTTTTGAACCAGTCGGGTAAAAACCTGGGAGTATAATTGCTGGATTATGTGATAAAAGAATGTTTAGCTTTAGAAGGAACTGCCAAACTGCCTTCCAAAATGGCTGTTCCATTTTACATTCCCACCAACAATGAATGAGTTCATTTTGTTTTGCCTTTGTGTCAGGATTGGGTATTGTCGTTTTTGTTTCTGTTGTTTATTTTAGTCCTTCTAATAGATGTGTAGTGGTAAATCACTGTTTAATTTGAAATTCCCTAATGACAAATGATGTTGACAATATTTCATTTCCTTATTTTACCTCTGTATGTCTGTGTTGGTGGGCTCTCTTTTCAGACCATTTTCCCATTTTTAATTGCATTTTTTGTTTTTTTATTGATGAGTATTAAGGATTCTTTGTATAGTTTGAATAAGCCCATTTTTAGTTGCTTTGAAAATATTTTCTGTCAGTCTATGGCTTGTCTTTTACAAAATAGAAGGTTTCGTTTTAAATTTTAAGAACGCCAAGCATCATTTTTATCTTTCATGAATCAAGTTTTTGGTGTTGCATATAAAAACTCATCACCAAACACAATGTCATGTGATCCTCTTCTACATTTTCTTCTGAAATTTTTATAGTTTTGCATTTTAAATTTAGGTTTACGAACCATCTGGAGTTAATTTTTGTGTCAAGTTTAAGCTTTTTGGTTTGCGTGTTTTTACATTTGGACATTTAATTGTTCCAGCAAAATTTGTTGAAAAAACAAATTGAACTGCTTTTTGCCTTTACCAAAATATCAGTTGACTATATTTGTGTAGATCTTTTTCTGGGATCTCTGTTCTTTTCCATTTATCTATGTGCTTATTCTTTTCCCTATACTACATTCTCTTGATTAATTGGTTAAGTGTTTCTTTATAATAAGTCTTAAAATCAGATAGACTGAGTCTTCAAATATTGTTCTCCTTCTTCAGTATTATGTTGGCTATTATAGGACTTTTACCTTTCCACACAACCTTTAGAATATGTGAGTTGATATATACAAAATAGCTTGCTGCAATTTTGATTGGGGTTGAATTGAATATATAGATCTAGTTGGGAAAAATTGACATCTTATCAATATTATATTTTCCAATTCATGAAGACAGAATTATTTCTCTATTTATTTAGATCTTTGATTTTCTTCATTAACTGTTTTGTAGCCTTCAACATAGAGATCTTGTACATAATTTGTTACATTTATTCTTAAGAATTTCAACTTTTTGGATGCTATTATAAATGGAATTGTTTCCTTTTTAAAAAAAGCTTTAAAATGTTGGCTTTTATTAACATTATTAATATTACTAACATTGCCAAAGTCCATGGAAACCTATATAAACACCTAACACATAATAGACTATTAATAGCTCTCTTTATATTATTTCTTTATTTTATGGCTTTGAAGGTAGTCCTATTTCAATTATTATCTGAAAGATACTTCTATTATTGCCTATGAGGGATATTATCTATGAGAAAAGTAAAACCCATCATAACATTATCAGCACATTCATCAACACAGGCAAGTGAAGATGAATTGTGACATATTCATTTATATGTTGCCTGTAATGTACTTTAAAACATGTCAGTGTTAAACAATGTTATATATGTGCCTATAATTTACCTTAAATTTACATTTGCATTTTTGGTGAGTAATTAATCAATGAACTACCATAACCTTAGGTCTGCATTATAGAGGTTTTTAATTAAAGTTTTCAATATCCCAAATCTATGACAGAAGAATTATTAGTTAGGATAAGAAATGTTAGGAACAATTTTATTTTCTTTCTGGCTTTATTGAGATATAATCACCAAATAAAAATTGTATATATTTAAGGTGTATAACACAATGTTTTGGTGTACATATACCATGCAATGATTGCCACAATCAGTCTAATTAACATATCCATCATCTCATATAGTTACCATCTTATTTTTGTGATGAGACCATTTGAGATTTACATTCTTAACAAATTTCAAATATGTAATACATTATTATTAACTATAGTCATCATGCTGTACATTGGATCTCCAGATCTTATTCATCTTATAACTGAAAGTTTGTACCTTTTGACCAGTGTCTCATCATTTCTACCACCTCCTAGCCTCTGGTAATACCATTCTACTTTCTGTTACTATGAGTTTGGTTTTTTTAGATTCCACATATAAGTAAGATCATGCAGTATTTGTCTTTCTGTGTCTGACTTGTCTCACTTAGGAAAGTGTCCTCAAGGTTCATCCATGTTGTCACAAATGGCATGATTTCCTATTTGCTATTTTATAAGGCTGAAGACTATTTCATTGCATATATATACCATATTTCTTTGTCCATTCATCCATTGACAGCACTTAGGTTGTTTCCATATCTTGGATACTGTAAGTAATACTGTAAAAAACATGGAAGTGCAAATTTTTAAATTTCAAGTAACAATTGTTCATTGTTTGTGTATAGGAAAATAAATTGACTTTTGTATTTTGACCTTGCATTCTGCAACCTTGCTATACTGCTTTTCAGTTCCTGAAGTTTCTTTTTTTAATAGATAGACAATGAAATCGTGTCATCTGTAAACAACGACAGTTTTATTTCCTCTTTTCTATCTATATATATATTTATTATTATCTTATTGTGCTACATAAAACTTCCAGTACGATGTTGAATATAAATAATGAGAGAGGGCATCACTGCCTTTCCCCAATCTCAGGGCAAATACAGTCTGCCACTGTTAAGCATGGTATGAGTTGTAGGTTCTTTAGAATTGCCCTTTATCAAGTTGGGGAACTTCTCTCCTATTCCTAGTTTGCTGAAAGTTTTTATGATAAAAAGATGTTGGATTTTATTAAGTGATTTTTCTGCATCTATTGACATGATCATGTGATTTTTTTCTTCTTTAGTGAATTGATTATCAAATGTTGAACTAGTCTTGCATATCTGAGATAAATCCCACTTGGTCGTGGTGTATAATTTTTTTATACATTGTTAGATTCAATTTGCTAATGTTTCATCGAGGATTTTTGCTCCTATGTTCATGAGAGATATTGGTTTGTAGTTTTCCTTTCTTGTAATCTCTTTTTCTTGTTTTTATAATGCTGGTCCGTAGTGTGGGTTAGGATGTATGCCCTCTGGTTCTGTTATCTGGAAGTGATTGTGGAGAACTGAAATTATTTCTTCCTTATATATTTGACAAATTCAACAGTGAAATAATCTGAACCTAGTGTTTTCTTTTTCATAAAGATATTTGTCATTGATTCAATTCCTTTAATAGATATTGGACTATTCAGATTATGTACAGTGGTTCCCCCTTATCTGTGGGGGACACATTCCAAGATCTCCAGTGGATAACTGGAACCATGGATAGTACCAAGCACTATATACATTGTGTTTTTTTCTAATTAACGGGCTAATAGGTGGGTAGTGGATATAGTGTGGATACACTGGACAAAGGGATGATGCATATCTTGGGCAGGACAGAGTAGAATGGTATGAGATTTCATCACACTACTCAGAAAGGCACCCAATTTAAAATTTATGAATTGTTTACTTCTAGAATTTTTCATTTAATATTTTTTGACTATCATTGACTGCAGGTAACTGAAAACCCAGAAAGTGAAAACATGGATAAGGGGGACTATTGTGTTTCTCCTTCTGTAGATTTGTGTAGTTTGTGTCTTTAGAGAAATATGTCCATTTCACGCAAGTTATCAAATTTGTGGGCATAGAGTTGTTCACAGTATTCCTTTGTTATCCTCTTAATGTCCTTGAGATGAGTAGTCATGTCCTCTCTTTCACATATGATATTGATTATTTTTCTTATCTCTCTATTTTTCTCAGTGTGATTAGAGTTTATTAATTTTATTGATCTCATCAAAGAGCAAACGTTTGGTTTCATTGACTTTCTGTGTTGTTTTCCTGCTTTCAATTTCATTGATTTCTGCACTAATTTATGTCATTTCTTTTCTTCTCATTCTCTAGGTTTAAATTACTTTTTTTCTCTAGTTTCTTACCGTTGAAGCTTAGATTACCAATATTATATTTGCTATTTTCTGATATACGTGTTTAATATTACACATTTCTATAAAAAGGCTGCTTTTGCTGCATCTCACAAATTTTGATGTATTTTATTTTCATTTAGTTCAAAATATTTTTTAATTTCTCTTGAAACTTTCCCTCTGACCCATGGGCTATTTAGGGGTGTCTTGTCTAATTTCCAATTATTTAGAGATTTATCCAGCTATCTTTATGCTATTGATTTCTAGTTTATATTGTGGTCCGAGAACATACTTTTTGTGACTCCAATGTTTTAAAATCTGTTACAGTATATTTTATGAACCACAATGTAGTTTATTTTGGTGAACATTCCATGAGAGGTTGAGAAGAATGTGTATTCTGTTGTTGTTGGATGGAGTATAATATAAATGTCAAGTAGATCAAGTTGATTGATAGTGCTGTTCAGAGCATCTATATTTTTACTGATTTTCTGCTTGGTTGGTCTATTAAATACTGAAAGAGGGGTGTTGAAGTCACCAACTGCAATGGTGGATTTGTCTTTCTCTTCTTTCAGATCTGTTATTTTTACCTCATGTTTTGATGTTCTGTTGTTAGGTGCATACATGTTTAGAATTGTAGAGCGTATTGGAGAATCGATCCCTTTAATATTATGTAATGTCCCTCTTCATCACTGATAAGATACCTTGTTGGGCAGTCTGCTTTTTTTCTGAAATTAATATAGCTACTCCAGTTTCCTTTTGATTAGCATTATCATGGTATATATTCCCAATCAGTTTATTTTAACTTACCTGTGATTTTATATTTAGTGTGGCTTTCTTGTACACAACATATAATTGGGTTTTTGTATCAACCCTGAAAATCTCTGTCTTTTACTTCATATATTTAGGCCTTTCACGTTCAAAGTGACTATAGATATAGTTGGATTAATATCTACTATATTGGTAACTGTTTTCTATTCCTTATATTTGTTGTTTCTTTTTCTCCTTTCTCTGATTGTAATAGAGCCTTTAACATGATTTCATTTCTCTGCCTTCTCTGATTGTAATTGAACATCTACTATTGTAGTCATGCATCACTTAACATGGAGATATGTTGTGAGAAATGCATCTTTAGGCAATTTTGTCACTGTGCGAACATCATAGAATATACTTATACAAACCTAGATAATAGAGCCTACTACACACCTAGGCTATATGATACTAATCTTATGGGACCATCATCATATAGGTGCTCCATTGTTGATCGAAATGTCATTATGCAGTGCATGACTGTATTTCACTTTGTCTCCTCTTTTCATCTATCAATTATACTTCTTTTTAGAATTTTTTCACTGGTTGTTCTAGAGTTTACAATATACGTTTTTAACAGACTTTATGTCTTATAGCAGTTTTAGATTCACTGCAAAATTGAGCAGAAGGTACAAATATTTCCCATATAGCTCTTGTCTCCACACATGCATAGCTTCCCCCATTATCAACATCCTCCATTGGAGTGGTAAATTTGTTACAACTGGTGAACCTACATTGACACAACATTACCACCCAAAGTGCATAGTTTATATTAATCTTCATTCTTGGCATTGCACATTCTACAGGTTTTGAAATGTATAATGACATATATCCACTTACTTTAGTATCATGCAATGTAATTTCACTGGCCTAAAAGTTCTCTATGCTCCACCTATTCATCCCTCCCTCCCTTCAACCTCTGGCATCTTTTTACTGTCTTCATACTTTTGCCTTTGCAAAAATGTCATATAGTTGGAATCATATAGTATGTAGTCTTTTCAGAGTAAATACTTTCACATAGTAATATGCACTTAAGTTCCTGCTGACTTTTCATGACTTGATAGCTCATTTCTTTTTGAAATTGAATAATATTCCATTGTCTGGATGTACTACAGTTTATTTATCCATTTATTTATCCACTTGTGAATAAAGCTGCTATAAACATCCATGTGAAGGTTATTATGGGGACATAAGTTTTGAACTCCTCTGGGTAAATACCAAGGAATGTGATTTCTGAATCACATGTGTCTTAGTGTGTCTGGGATGCTGTAACAAAGTACCTGGATGGGGTAGTGCAGAAACAACAGAAATTTATTTCTTACAGTTCTGTTATGACAGTTATGTCTTCTTGGGGAATTTATCCCTTTACTATATAATGATCCACTTTATTCCTGGTAACTTTTCATTCTCCAAAGTTTCTGGTCTATCTGGAATTAATATAGCTAATCTCACTTTCTTTTGATTGATGTTAGCATGATACATTATTCTTCATCCAATTACTTTTAATTTATATGTGCTTTTATATTTAAAGTAGATTTCTTGTGAACAACATGTATTTGACTCTTATTTTTTGATTCACTGACAAGTTCTGTTTCCTAATTGGTGTATTTAGACCATTGTTGTTCCAAATGATTATTGATACATTTGGGTTAATATCTACCATACTTGCTACTTTTTCTATTTGTTGCCCCTGTTTTTTGTTCTTATTTTTGTTTTGTATCCTTTTTCTGCCTTTTGTGTTTTTAATTGAGTATTTTATGATTCCATATTCTCTCCTTTTTAGTATGTCAGTTGTAGTGAGGTTTTTTAACTTTTTTTAGTGATTGACTCAAGTTTGAACTACACATTTACAACTAATCCTAGTCCACTTTCAAATAACACTATACTGCTTCACAGGTAGTGCAGGTACCTTATAATAACAAAATAATCATAACTTATCTCTCTCTTCTCTTGTATCATTGCTTTCATTCATTACATGTATACATAAGTGTATACATATATATAATCAAATACATTGTTGCTGTTATTATATTGATTCAAAAAACCATTATTAGTTAGATCAGTTAAGAACAAGAAAGAATTTTTATTTTACCTTCACGTATTTCTTCTATGATGCTATTCATTTTTTCTGTAGATCTTAGTTTCTGATCTATGTCAATTTCCTTTTCCCTAAAGAACTTCTAACATTTTTTACAAGGTACATCTGCTGGCAACAAATTCCCTCAATTTTTGTAGTCTGAAAAAGTCTTCATTTCTCCTTCACTTTTTGTTTGTTTGTTTGTTTGTTGAGGAAGATTTGCCTTGAGCTAACATCTGTGCCAATCTTCCTCTATTTTGTGTGTGGGTCGCTTCTATGGCATGGCTACTGATGAGTAGTGTAGGTCTGTGCCTGGGAACTAAACCCAGGCATGCCAAACTTAGCCACTAGGCCATTGGGCAGGCCCCCTCGCCTTCACTTTTGAAAGATAATTTTGTAGAATTCTAGGTTGGTGATTTTTTTCTCTTAACACTTTCAATATTTCACTCATTCTCTTCTTGCTTGCAGAGTTTCTGAGAAGTCAAATGTAATTTTTATCTTTGCTCCTCTATTAGAAAGGTGTTTTTTGTTTTTTAGCTCTGACTTCTTCCAGGATTTTTTCTTTATCTTTGATTTCCTATAGTTTGAAAATTATATGCTTAGGTGTAGTTTTTCTGGCATTTATCCTACTCAGTCTTCTCTGATCTTCCTGGATCTGTGGTTTTATGTCTAATATTAATTTGGGGAAATTCTGAGTCATTATTGTTTCAAAAATTTCTCTTCCTTCCTTTCTTTCTTCCACTGGTATTGCCATTATGAGTATGCTACACCTTTTGTAGTTGTCCCTTAGTTCTTGGATATGCTGGGTTTATTTTTTTAATACTTCTCTTTACTTTTCAGTTTTGGAAGTTTTTGTTAACATATTCTCAAGCTCAGAGATTCTTTACTCATCAGTGTCCGGTCTACTAATTAGCCCATCAAAGACATTCTTCAATTCTGTTATGGTGTTTTTGATCTCTAACATTTCTTTTGGTTCTTTCTTAGAATTTCCATCTCTCTGTTTACATTGCCCATCTGTTCTTCCACGCTGTCTACTTTATCCATTAGAACCTTAGTACATTAATGACATTTGATTTAGATTCCTGGTCATACCTGAGTCTGGTTTTGATGCTCTCCGTGTTTCTTCAAACTGTGTGTTTTTCCTTTTAGTATGGCATGTACTTTTTTCTTGATAGCCAAAGATGATGTACTATGTAATGGGAACTGTTGTAAATAGACCTTTAATAATGGGGTTTTAAGGGTGTGGGAAGGGATGTGTTCTATAGTCCTATGATTAGGTATAACTCTTTTAATAAACCTATACCTCTGAATTGTAAACTTCACATGTGCTTTTCAGTACTCCCTTAACCCTTTGTGGCATAGGATGTCTAGAGTGTCCCGAGGTTGTATATTTCCCTTCCCCCAGCTCAGGCTCTAGTAAAATCCTAGCTCAGTTAGGCTCAGGTTAAATAGTTTCTCCTGAAGGAAGATCTTGTCAAGAAGAACAGATGCTCTAGCATATTTCAAAATGGCTCTTTTTCCCCTCCTCCTGCTGGAATCACGTGTGGAACTTTCTCTGATATTCACTGTGAGTACCTGATAGTACTCCAATAGGGAAATCTCACAAAAGTATAGGGGTGATATACATTTTTAACTAATCTAAATCTACTTTGAAATAATACTCTACTGCTTCATATGTAGTGCATTCGATTTATAATAGATTATTTTCAATTATTTCTTTTTATCTTTTATGATGTTGATGTATTTCACTTGACTTATACAAAAGGTATAATTACCTAATACATTATTACTCTTATTCCTCTAAGCAAATAGTTATGTTTTCAATACAGAACCTATGCTCTTCCTTTCTTTATGTAGATAAAAATTTATGACGTCATTTTCTTGCTGCCTGAAGGTGTGATGAACTGAAGTCCATCAGTTGTGTCATTGTTGTTTGGTTGTGTTTTTTTGTCTCAGAGTGTCCTTATTTCTCATTCACTTTTGAAAGATAACATCAGTCAACAAAGAATTCTAGGTTGGTGTGTTGTTTTCCTTTCAAAGTTTTTCTTTTTTTTACTTTCAATGCTTTATTTGACTCTCTTCATGCTTATATATTTCCTGACAAGAAGTCTGTGTTAATTCTTAGCCTCGTTCGTCTATAGGTAAGGTTTTCTTTTGTCTCCCATCATACTTACCTGACTGCCTACCAGCTGGTCTGCCTTCCTTCTTTCCTTCCTTCCTTTTTTTATTGCTTTCTTTTTCTTTTTTTAACAGCTTTATTAATATACAAAGAATGCATATATTTAATGTGTAAAATTTGATGAGTTTGGACATATTCAAACACCTATAATATGCTCACTACAATCAAGGAAACAGACATTTCAAACACTTCCCAGAGTTTCCTTTTGCCCATTATGTGTGTGTAGGGTGTGTTTGTGTGTATCTATGTGTTTACGTGTGTGTGGTAAGAACACATAACATAAGATCTACCCTTGTAACAAATTTTGTAGTGCACAATTCATATTGTTCACTATAGGCATTATGTTGTATATCAGATATCTGCAACTTACGCATCTTGCATATTTCAAAATTTATACACATTGAACAAAAACTCCCCAAGTCCTCTATCCTCCAGCTCCTGGCAACACCATGGTATTCTCTGCCTCTACGAGTTTGCTGTTTTATATTCCTCATATAAGTGGAAACATGCTGTATTTGTCCTGTGACTGGCTTATTTCACTTAGCATAATATCCTACAGGTTCATACAGGTTGCTGCAAATGGCAGAATTTCCTTCTTTTCTGAGACTGAATAATATTCCATCTTATGTATATACTAAATTTTCTTTATCCATTCATCTGTCAGTGGAGACTTGGATTGTTTCCATAATGTAGATATTATGAATAGTCCTGCAATAAACATAGGAGTGCAGAGATCTCTTTGGGATCCTGATTTTAATTCTTTTTTTTTAAAGATTGGTACCTGAGCTAAAAACTGTTGCCAATCTTATTTTTTTTCTCCCCAAATCCCCACAGTAAATAGTTGTATATTTTTTTTTTGTTGTGGGTCCTTCTAGTTGCGGCGTGTGGGACGCTGCCTCAACATGGCCTGATGAGTGGTCTCATGTCCACACCCAGGTGAACCTGGTCGAACCAGCGAAACCCTGGGCCGCTGAAGCAGAGGCCGTGAACGTAACCACTTGGCCACAGGGCCGGGACCCCTGATTTTAATTCTTTTGGTGATATACCCAGAAGTGAAATTGCTAGATCATACGGTTATTCTATGCTTAATTTTTCAAGGAATCTCCATACTGTTTCTCATAGTTGCTGGACTATTTTACATTCCCACCATTAGTGTACAAGGGTTCCAATTTCTCCAAAACCTTACCAACATTCGTTATTTTATGTTTTTAATAATAGCTATTCTAACAGGTTTAGTTTTGTAGTTTTGATTTGCATTTCCCTGATAATTAACGATGTTGAGCATCTTTTCATGTATCTATTGGCCATTTCTATGTCTTCTTTGGAGCAAGGTATCTTCAAATCCTTTGCTCTTTTTTAATTGTGTGGTTTTTTTACTACTATTGAGTTATAGGAGTTCCTTATATATTTTGGAAACTAACCTCTTATCAGATATATGGTTTGAAAATATTTTCTCCCATTCAATAGGCTGCCTTTTCATTCTGTTGATTGTTTCTTTTGTTCTTCAGAAGCTTTTTAGTTTGGTATAGTCCCACTTGTCTACTTTTGCTTTTGTTGCCTGTGATTTTGGTGTCATATCCAAGAAATCATTGCCAAGACCCACGTCAAGAAGATTCTCCCATATGTTTTCTTCTAGGAGTTTTAGTTTCATGTCTTAATTTCAAGGTTTTAATCCATTTTGAGTTCGTCTTTGTGTATGGTCTAAGATATAGTTTCAATTTCTTTTGGGTTTTTTTTTGCATGTTAAGTTCAGTTTTCCAAGCACCATTTGTTGAAGAGAGAATCTTTTCCCCGTTTTCACGTCTTGGTGCCCTTGTCAAAGTTCAGTTGACCGTATATACATGGATTTATTTTGGGGCTCTCTATTCTGTTCCACTGAGCTGTCTTTATGCCAGTACTATACTCTTTTAATTACTGTAGCTTTGTAATGTATTTTGAAATTAGGAAGTGTGATGCCTCTAGCTTTGTTCTTCTTTCTCAAGATTCCTTTGGCTATTCTTGGTCTTTTGAGATTTCATATGAATTTCAGGATTTTATTTTCTATGTCTGTAAATAGTACTATTTGGATTTCATTGGGGATAGACTAAATCTGTAGATCACTTTGGGTAGTATGGACATTTCAACAATATTAATTCTTCCAATCTATGTACATGGATTTCTATCCAATTATTTGTGTCTCCTTTGATTTCTTTTATCAGTATTTTTTAGTTTTCAGTCCACTTGCCTTTTACCTTCTTGGTTAAGTTTATTCTTAATCATTTTATTCTTTTTGATGCTGTTGTAAATGAGATTGTTTTCTCAGTTTCCTTTTGGAATGGTTCATTGTTAGCATATCAAAATACAACTGACTTTTGCATATTGGTGGTGTATGCTGCAACTTTCCTGAATTCACTTATTAGTTATAACAGTTTTTTGTGGAACCTTTAGGGTTTTCTACGTAAACAATCGTGTCATCTGTTAACAGAGATAATTTTACTTCTTCTTTTCTGATTTGGATCCCCTTTAATTCTTTTTCTTGCCTAATTGTTCTGACTAGGGAGGCCTTCCAATACTATGCTGAAAAGAGGTGTCGAAAGTGGGCACCCTTGTCTTGTTCCTGATTTTAGAGGAAAGGCTTTCAGTTTTTCACCATTGATTATGATGTCAGCTGTGGGCTTGTCATATGGCCTTCATTATTTTGAAGTACATTCCTCCTATACCTAGTTTGCTGATTGTTTTTATCATGAAAGGGTGTTGAATTTTGTCAAATGCTTTTTCTGCATATATTGAGATGATCGTGTGATTTATATCCTTCATTCTGCTAATGCAGTATATCACATTGATTTGTGTATATTGACTTGCATCAGAGGAATAAATCCCCCTTGATTATGGTGTATAATCCTTTTAATGTGCTGTTGAATTCAGTTTACCAGTATTTTGTTGTCGATTTTGCATAAATGTTCATCAGTAACATTGGCTTGTAATTTTCTTTTCCTGTACTGTCTTTGTCTGGCTTTGATATCAGAGTAATTCTGGCCTCGTAAAATGAGTTTGGAAGTGCTCCCTTCTCTTCAGTCTTTTGGAATAGTTTGAGCAGGGTTGATGTCAGTCCTTTAAATGTTAGAATTCACTAGTGAAGCCATCTGGTTCTGGGCTTTTCTTTGCTAAGATGCTTTTGAGTACTGATTCAATCTCCTTATTCATTATCAGTCTGTTCAGATTTTCTACTTCTTCATGATTTAGTGTTTATAGGTTGTATATATCTAGGAATTTATCCATTTCTTTTAGGTTATCCAATTTGTTGGTTTATAAGTATTCATAGTAGTCTCTTATGATCCTTTTTCGTTCTGTAGCTTCAGTTGTAATGTCTCCTCTTTCATTTCCCTTTATTGATTCTCCTCTTTTTTCTTGGTTAGTGTAATGAGGTTTTTCTATTGAAAAAAACAACTCTTGGTTTCATTGATTCTTTTCTATTATTTTCCTAGTCTCAATTTCATTTATTTCTTCTCTATTCTTTGTTATTTACTTCCTTCTGATAACTTTTGGCTTAATTTGTTCTTCCTATTCTATTTCCTTGAGGTGTAAAGTAGATTGTTTATTGAGATTTTTTCTTTTTTTAATGTAGACATTTATTGCTATAATCTTCCTTCTTAGTACTGCTTTGCTACATCCCCTAAGTTGTGGTATGTTGTGTTTTCATTTTCATTTGTCTCAAGATATTTTCTGATTTGTTTTTTGATTTCTTCCTTGACTCATTGGTTGTTTAGGAAATTGTTGTTTTATTTCCACATATTTTTGATGTTTCCAATTCTCCTGTTTTTGGTTTGCAATTTCATACAATTCTGGTTAGAAAATATACTTAGTATAATTTCAGTCTTCTTAAGTTTGCTGAGACTTGTCTTATGACCTAACATGTGTACTACCCTAGAGAATGTTTTGTGTGTGTTTGAGGAGAATACATATTCTGCTGCTATTGGGGGGGAATGTTCTATGTGTGTTCTGTTAGGCCCATTTGGTCCATAGTGTTAAGTCCTCTGCTTCCTTACTGATTTCTATCTGGATGACCTATCCATTATTGAAAATAAAGCATTGAAATTCCCTACTATTATTTTGTTACTGTCTATTTCTCTCTTTAGTTCTGTCAGTGTTTGCTTCATGTATTTTGGTGCTCTGATGTTGGCTGTATATATATTCACAATTGTTACGTCTCTCTGATGAATTGATCCTTTATCCTTTATTATAGATTGTCCTTTCTTGTCCCTTGTAACAGTTTATGACTTAAATTCCACTTTGTCTGATATGTGTATAGCCGTCTTGCTCTCTTTTGTTTGCCATTTGCACGAAACAGCTTTTGGATCCCTTTACTTTCAGCTTATATATGTCCTTAAATCTAAAGTGAGTCTCTTGTAGACAGCATAGAGTTGGATCTTGTTTATTATCCATTCAGCAACTCTTGATTGTAGAGTTTCAAGCATTTACATTTAAAATAATTATGGAAAAGAAAGACAACTTACTGCCATTTTGTTAATTGTTTTGTCTATTTTTTACTTAGTTTGTCCTCTTTTCCTCTTGTGCTGTCTTTGTGCTTCGTTGACTTTTTTGTAGTGTTATTGTTTGAATGCCTTTTCCTTTGAGTATCTTCTGTATGTATTATTTTTATGGTTACCATGAGGCTTACATAAAACATCTGTCTCTGTCTCTCTCTCTCTCTATTTGTCCCTTCCTTCCTCCCTCCTTTCCTCACTATCACTCTCCTACTCTCTCTCTTTCTTTCCTTCTTCTCATCCTTCCTTCCTTCCCTATCTCCCTCCTTTTCCTTTCTTTCTTGCTTGCTTGACTGCTTTCTTGCTTTCTTTCATATTTATCCTGATTGATGTTCTCTGATCTCCCTGAATCTATGGTTTGGTGTTTGTCATTAATTTTGGAAAGTTCTTTTGCATTATTAATTCAAATATTTCTTTTGATCAATCTTCCCTTTCTTCTGTTTCTGGTATTCCAATTATTATTATGTAATATTCTAATTACAACTTTTGCAATTGTCCCATAGTTCTTGGATTCCTGTTCTGCTTGTTTTTCTTCCTTTTTTCTCTTTACATTTCAGTTTGGGAAGTATTTTCAAACTCGTTGATTCTTTTGCCAGCTGTGTTAACTCTACTAATGAGCCCATATTGGGCACTCTTCATTTCTGTTATAGTGGTTTTTTTTTTATATTTCTACTATCTACTTTTGATTCTTACTGGAGTTTACCTATCTCTGCTTACATTATCTGCTTATCATTATTTTAGCCTGTTGTCAACTTTTTCCATTTGAACCTTTAACATAGTAATCACAGTTATTTTAAATATCTGTCTGATAATTCCATCATCTTTGTTTATATCTGAGTGTTGTCCTAATGATCACTTTTTCTCTTCAGGCTGTACTTTTCTTACATTTTGGTATGCCTTGCAATTTCTTTTTGAAAGTGGGACATGATATATCATATAAGAGGAAATGAGGTAAATAGGTCTTTAGTATGAGAATATATGCTAATCTGTCTAGGAATTGGACTGTGATTAATGTTTGCTGTAGCTATAATGTGCCAGAGGCTTCAAATTCCTCTAGTGTCCTTGGTTTTGTCTCTTCTTGCGTTTGGGCTTCCCTAAGTACTTCTCTTCAAAGAAAGTATCTGTTTTGCAGCATATTCAGTTTAATCCCTTGTTGTTATGGTGGAGTTTTGTTAGTGTAGTGATAAAGTGTAAGGAAGAGGAAGCACTCTATAACCTTCTGATTAAACCTCAGCCTTTAAAAGGTCTGTGTCTTGCAGCTGTGAACTTCACAGTGTTTCTCTAGTGGGTACTTTTTCCCCCTTGACCTGTACTTTCTTCCTTTGCCATAGCATTTCTAATCTATTACATTAAAGCTGTGACTCCTTTTTGCCTGTTTATTTGTTTATATGAGAAGATCAGGGAGGACTTGTGGTGGAGGGATTCCCTTCCTCCAGCTGTGATAAGGCTCTGGAAAAATCTTTTCCCCTGGAAGATAAGACCTTGTTGTGAAGAAGTCTATAAGTGTATTTAACAATGGTTACCCCTTCCTTTTCCCTACCAGAGCCATGATGGAATCTTTGTTGGATCTTCATCATGAGAACCTGGTGGGGTTACTGAAGTAATGCCCATGAAAATGTGGATGCCTCCACAATCTGTGGTCCCCAGGAGTTTCTCACTCTTATGCTAGTTCAACACTCAGCCTCCATCAATTCATCAGAATTACCATTTAAGTGTTCCTAAGAATTTTTGTCTCCAGTGACTTCTGTTCCAGAGAAGCAGATCACAGCTGTGAATCTCTGGATGCACCTGTATCTTCAGATTTTAGGGTGATGGTTTGCCCTACAAATTCAGTTTTCTAATGAGTCAAGAAAAGTTGTTTATTTTCAGTTTGCCTAGTCGTTTCTTGTTTTAAGGAAAGGAGTGATGACTTCCAACTTCTTTGCAGGTTAGAAATGAAATCAAAAGTCATAATGTGAAATGTTTTGGCATGGCACAAGCAGGGACTTATGTTTATTTCCTTCTTTAATTGATAGTCAGGAATGATTGGCATTCATTCTATCTCTAATGATTTAAATACCACATTTATAATAGGATAAATATTCACATTCTTGGGTGTCTGTTTCTTTGAACTCGCTTTTGTTAAATTTCGTCTGGATGTTCCTGTGCCAATATGATCTTTTAAATAAAGCAACTTTGTAATATAAATCGGCATATGATATCTTGTAAGTTACATTAACAAAAGAAGAAAATGCTTAGTATTTTAATTCTGCAAACATTAAATTAATGTAAGCACTTTTGTATGTTGACCTCATGTTCAACTATATTAATAAACTTATTAATTCTCTTAATTTTTCAGTTGATTCACAGTTTTTCTAGGTAGACAAACTTTCTTCAAATACTAATTTTTCTTTTCCTTTTGAGTATTTGTACTTCTGATTATTTGGAAGGGGATTTGTTTTCTTGTTGCATATTCTAAGCCTTGCACTGCACTATTAAATGATAAAATGATAGCATGAGTAGAAGTCATTTTTGCCTTTTTTATTCATTTATTTTTTCTGAGGAAGATTAGCCCTGAGCTAACATCTACCAATCCTCCTCTTTTTTCTGAGGAAGAGTGGCCCTGAGCTAGCATTTGTGCCTATCTTCCTCTACTTTATATGTGGGATGCCTACCACAGCGTGGTGACATGTCTGCACTCGGGATCAGAACTGGCGAACCCCAGGCTACCAAAGCAGAATGTGCACCACCGGGCAGGCCCACCTACTTTTAAATGAATGTGGCTATAAGGCTTCACTCTCAAAAATATTTTCTTAACATTTTTGTTAGCTTCTGTGGTGAATATAGTGTAATGGCTCACTGAACATTTATTTCAATAATCTCTAGTGTGTCTTCCAATACCACAGTTGTTAAAGTGCTACAAACATTTCCTTACATTTCTAGCGTTCCTTTGTAGCTAGAGTTCGGGATGCAAGTAAGAGTCCTCCAATCAGATTCACTAATCAAACATTTGTTAAGTAAACGTGCGGTAGCTATGAATGTAGCCATGTTTCAGTGTTCTGATAGTGGCTTTGTAAATAGCCAGAGACAGGTTCAAGTTCTTCTAGTATCCAATCTTTAGATTTCAAGATTTATACAGGCAATCCAAGAGGTGAAAACAGACATTGTTGCTGTTTTGATTTGTTTTATCTGATTACTATTGAGATTAAGGAGCATTTAGAGTATTTATCGGCAATTATTTCCCTATCTGTGAATTGTTATTAATTTTCTTTGCTTATTTTCCACTGGTTTGATTGTCAGGTTCTTATTGATGTCTTAAAATTCTTTTACATATTCGGGTACTTATCCTTTTTCAGTGATATATGTTGTACATATCTTTTCCAATCCTATATTCTGTTTTCTAATATTGTTTATGTTGTCTTTTGCTGTAAAGAAATCTTCACAAAGTAAAATCTATAATCTTTTCTTTTCTTACAGCTTCTAGATTGCATATCTTAGAAATCCTTCTGAACACCAAGATTTTTTAACATATTTTTTACATTTTCCTAATATTTACATGCTTTGTTATTTGCTACATAAATAATTACACTTGTTATATCTTCTGGGCTGAGTAGAACTTTTGTAAATGTAGGATATTCCTGTTCATTTAATTTAATGTTTTCTCACTTGAGACTTTCACCTTGCCTAATAGAAATGTTGTGGCTGTTTTCTTTTTATATATTTTGAATATACCTGTCATTATTTTAAGTCTTCCTTCATTTAAGGTGTGACATTTTTCTTATCATTTTTTTAAAATTTTATTTATTTATTTACTTATTTTGTGAGGATCATTGGCCCTGAGCTAACATCTGTTGCCAATCTTCCTCCATTTGCTTGAGGAAGATTGTCATTGAGCTAGTATCTGTGCCAATCTTCCTCCATTTTACGTGAGATGCCACCACAGCATGGCTTGACAAGTGGTGCTAGGTCTGTGCCCAGGATCCAAACCTGTGATCCTCGGGCCACCAAAGCGGAGTGTACAAACCTAACCACGATGCCAGTGGGCCAGCCCCAAGGTGTGACATTTTAAAAAAGATTATAAAGAAGCAGTATGGGGATTTAGCACATTCATATTTATGAATATCGAATTATGAGAACTTATTTGTGTCATTATATGTTTTCCCTTAACCATGCTTAGGTGTTGTTTTTTCTTTATGTTTTCTTTTCTTGATTTTGCTGGTTTCATGCAGTTTTATTCATTCTTTTTTTCATTTAAGTGGTTGGGAGATCCTATATCTGATTTTTGTTATTCAATTTTATGTCACTAAGTTTCAGTTAACCAAATTAATTAGTTTCGATTTTTTCTCTCAACATTGAGAAACATCCCTGAACATAAGAAGAATTTTGAATAGATGTTTTCTTAATTCCTCTCTCATTTCTCATTTTGTTAATCATCTGCTATTTAATATCAATAAAATGAAGCTTTCTCCATTATTTCTCCATATTTTAAGTATTCTTTGATTTATCATAATAAGTTCTTTAAACTTCACAGTTAAATTAGTTTGACTTCACCAAAATTTTTTATTTCTTTCTTGTAACCTTTCTTTGATTTTCTTTTCCAAGAATGAGTTATTGGGTGGAAAGTTTTTGATTCCTAAATGTTCAAAATTGTCTTAATTTATTTATTATGAACTAATTTATTTTTATTGAGGTAATATTTGTTTATAACATTATATAAATTTCAGGTGTGCATTCTTATATTTCTACTTCTGTGTATACTACATAGTGTCCATTACCAAAAGTCTATTTTCCATCCATCACCAAACACATATGCCCTTTATCATTTTCACCCTTCCCCTGAATTCCCCTCTGGTAATCACCAACTTGTTCTCTGTATCTATGTGTCTGCTTGCTGTTTATTTATCTTCCACATACGAGTGAAATCATATGGTATTTGTCTTTCTCAGACTGACTTGTTTTGCTTAGCATAATACCCTCAGGTTTCATCCATGTTGTCACTGAAGGCAAGATTTCATCTTTTTTATGGCTGAGCAGTATTTCATTGTGCATATATACCACATCTTCTTTATCCATTTGTCCCTTGGTGGGCACCTAGGTTGCTTCCAAGACTTGGCTATTGTGAATAATGCTGCAATAAACATAGGATTGCATGTATCTTTTCAAATTAGTGTTTCCATGTTCCTTGAATAAAAACCCAAAGGTGGAATAGGTAGATCATATGGTAGTTCCACTTTTTTTATGCTTTTTGGTGAGAAAGATTGGCCCTCAGCTAACATGTGTTGCCAATCTTCCTCTTTTTGTTTTTTTCTCCCTAAAGCCCCAGTACATAGTTGTATATCCTAGTTGTAAGTCATTGTAGTTCTTCTATATGGGATGCCACCACAGCATGGCTTGATGAACAATGTGTAGGTCCACACCCAGGATCTGAACTGGCAAACCCTGGGCTGCCACAGCAGAGCATGTGAACTTAATCACTCGGCCACAGAGCCAGCCCCTCTATTTTTAATCTTTTAAGGAATCTCCATACTGTTTTGCATAGTGACTGCACCAATTTACATTCCCACCAGGAGTATATCAGGGTTTCCTTTTCTCCACATTCTCTCCAAATCTTGTTATTTCTTGTCTTTTTAGTAATAGCCATTCTGAGGTAACATCTCATTGTGGTTTGATTTTCATTTTCCTAATAATTAGTGATTTTGAACTTCTTTTCATGTTACTGTTGGTCTACTATATATCTTCTCTGGAAAAATATCTGTCCAAATCATCTTCCCACTTTTTAATCAAATTGTTATTTTTTTGTCGTTGAGTTGTGTAAGTTCTTTATATATTTTAGATATTAACCTCTTACTGGATATATGATTTGCAAGGATTTTCTCCAAATCAGTAGGTTGTTATTTGTTTTGTCAATGATTTCATTTGCTGTGCAGAAGCTGTTTAATTTGATGTAGTCCTATTTGTTTGTTTTTTCCTTTGTCTCCCTTGCCTTCAGAGACATATCCAAAAGGATACTGATGTCAAAGAGCATACTGCCTATGTTTTTTTCTAGGAGTTTTATGGTTTGAGGTCTTATGTTCCAGTCTTTAATCCATTTTGAGTTAATTTTTGTGTATCTTGTAAGATAGTGGTCTACTTTCATTTTTTTGCATGTGGCTGTCCAGTTTTTCCAATATCATTTATTGAAAAGACTTTGCTTTCTCCATTGTATGTTCTTGGCTCCTTTATTAAAAGTTAGCTGTCCATAAATGTGTGGGTTTATTTCTGGGCTCTCATATCTGTTCCATTGGCCCATGTGTGTATTTTCCTGCTACTACTATGCAGATGCTAATTATTTATTTATTTATTCATTCATTTTCTGTTTATGGTGAACATGATGCGGTACCAGGCTGTTTTGATTGCTATAGATTTGTAGTATACTTTGAAATGAGGGATTGTGATACGACTAGTTTTGTTCCTTTTTCTCAGAATTGCTTTGGCTATTCTGTATCTTTAGTCATTCCATATAAACCTTAGGATTCTTTGTTCTCTTTCTGTCAAAATGTCCTTGGGATTTTGATAGGGATAGCATTGAATTTGTAGATTGCTTTAGGTAATATGGACATTTTGAATATGTTAATTCTTCCAGTTCATGAGCACAAATTATTTTTCCATTGCTGTGTGTCTTCTTTAATATCTTTCAGCAATGTCTTAGAGCTTTTGGTGTACAGGTCTTTCACCTCCTTGGTTAAATTTATTCCTAGGTATTTTATTCTTTTTATTGCAATTGTAAGTGGGATTATATTCTTGATTTCTCTTTCTGCTAGTTTGTTATTAGTGTATAGAAATGTGACTGATTTTTGAATGTTGGTTTGTACCCTGAAATTTTACTGTATTTTATTATTATTTCCAGTAGTTTTTTGGTGGATTCTTTAGAGTTTTCTATACATAAAATAGTGTCATCTGCAAATAGTGGCAGTTTTTCTTCTTCCTTCCTAATTTGGATACTTTTATTTCATTTTCTTACCTAATTGCTCTGGCTAGGACTTCTAACACTTCATTAAATAAGAGTTACAAGAGTAGGCATCTTTATCTTTTTCCTGAATGTACTGGCAGAGCTGTCTGGTCCTGGACTTTTGTTTTCGGGGAGGCTTTTGATTACTGTTTCAATCTCTTTAGTAGTGATTGGTCTATTTAGATTCTCTTTCTTCTTGATTCAGTTTTGGGAAGTTGTATTATTCTGAGAATTTATCCATTTCTTCTGAGTTATCCAATTTGTTGGCTATGGCTTTTCACAGTATTCTCTTATCATCCTTTCTATTTCTGTTGTATCTATTGTAATTTCTCTTCCTTCTTTCTGATTTTATTTGTTTGAACCTTGTCTCTTTTTTCCTTAAAAAACAGTTTATCTAAGGGTTTATCAATTTTGTTTGTTTTCCAAGAACCAGCTCCTAGTTTTATTGATATTTTCTATTGTCTTTTTATTCTCTATTTCATTTACTTCTGCTCTGACTTTTATTATTTCCTTCCTTCTACTGACTTTGCGCTTTGCTTTTTTTTTCTTTTTCTAGTTTTTTTTACCTGTAATGTTAGATTGTGTATTTGAGATTTTTCTTGTTTCTTGAGGTAGGCCTGCATTGCTATACTTTGGTCCTAGTACCAGTTTTGCTACCCACCATAGATTTTAGTGTGTTTGTTTTCATTTGTCTCCAGATATTTTTTATTTCTCCTTTGATTTCCTCATTGATTCAATAGTTGATTGGTAGCATGTTGTTTAGTGTCTACATGTTTTTGACTTTTCCAGCTTTCTTCTTGTAATTGATTTCTAGTCTCATACCATTGTGTCAGGAAAAATGCTGTATATGATTTCATGTTTCTTAAATTATTGAGACTTGCTTTGTTTCCCAAAGTATGGTCTATCTTTGAGAATGTTCTATGTGCACTTGAGAAGAGTGTAATCTGCTACTTTTGGATGGAATGTTCTATATAAATCTATTAAGTCTACCTAGTCTAATGTTTCATTTAAGTCCAATCAATGTTCACTTGTTGACTTTCTTTGTAGATGATCTATCCATTGATGTAAGTGGATTATTAAAGTCCCCTACTATTATTGTGTGGCTGTCAATTTCTCCCTTTAGGTTTGTCAATAATTGCTTTATGTGCTTTGGTGCTCCTGTGTTACATGCATATATATTAATGAATGTTATATTTTCCTGATGAATTTTTCCCTTTAT
The DNA here is from genome assembly GCF_041296235.1 of Equus asinus. Classification (NCBI taxonomy): domain Eukaryota; kingdom Metazoa; phylum Chordata; class Mammalia; order Perissodactyla; family Equidae; genus Equus; species Equus asinus. The sequence goes on from NC_091820.1 coordinate 93,420,122, forward strand.
TATTATATAATGTCCATCTTTGTCTCTTGTTATCTTTTTGTCTTGAAGTCTATTTTGTCTGATATAAGTGCGGCTACAAAGACTATCATTTGGTTCCATTTGCTTGGCGTATCATTTTCCATCTCTTCACTTTGAACCTATCTTTGTCTTTAGGGCTAAGATAGGTCTCCTGGAGGCAGAATGCTGTTGGGTTTTATTTTTTAATCCATCCGGTCTCTCTGTGTCTTTTTATTAGTGAAATCAACCCATTTACATTTAGGGTGATTTTTGTTATGTAAGGATTTAATATTTACATTTTATCTTTTGTTTTCTGGTTGCTCTATATTTTCATTGCTTCTTTTCCCCTGTGTTTCTGAGTGCCATTTCAGTTTGGTGGTTTTCTGTGATGTGTTCCTTAGTTTCCTTCATTTTTCTGTTTTGTGACTCTGATCTGAATTTTTGTTTTGTGATTATCATGAGGTTTATATAAAAGGTCTCATAGATAAGATAATGCTTTTTATGCTGATAGCATCTTGTCTGCATTTGCCTATGGAGTTTCTGTCCTTTTTGTCTTTCCCACCTATGTTTTTGTTGTCACAAACTGTCTTTTTTATTGTGTCTGTTACCAAATTGAAGTGGTTATATTTACTGTTGATGTTTTCTTTACCTTTAGCCTTCATTTTATAATTATGTGTTTACCAACCTATTCTGTTATACAGTGGCAATTTTCTAGTTCTGTCTGTCAATTTCTCACCTTGCTCCAAGTTTTGTGTACCTTTGCCTTTTCATTTCAGGTAGGAGAGGTCTTTCAACATTTCTTGTAAGGCAGGTCTAGTGGCAATGAACTCCCTCGGTTCTTGTTTGTCTAGGAAAGGCTTTATTGCTCCTTCATATGTAAAAGATAACTGCTGGATAGAATATTCTTGACTGACAGGGTTTTTCTTTCAATCTTTTAAGTATATTTTTCCACTCTCCTGGCCTGTAGGTTTTCTGCTGAGAAATCTGCTGGTAACTTAATCAGGATTCCTGTGTAGGTTATTTTTCCCCCTGTCTGCCTTCATATTCCTTCTTTGTCAATGACTTTTGACAATTTCAATATAATGTATCTTGGAGAAGGTCTTTTTGCATTCAGAGAATTAGATAGTCTATTAGCTTCATGGATTTATATATCCAGTTCCTTCTCTAGGTTTGGGAAGTTCTCAGCTCTTATTTCTTGAAATAAACTGTCTTCTCACGTCTCCCTCTCTTCTCCTTCTGGGATAGCCATCTTCCTTATGTTGCTTTTTCTAATGGAGTCAAATATTTCTCATAGAATTTCTTCATTTTTAAAAAAATCTTAGCTCTCTCTCATTTTCTACCTCCCTCATTTCTAGGTTTCCATCTTTGAGTTCACCAATTCTCTCTTCCATACAATCTGCTCTATTTCCAATACTTTATACTGTATTCTTCATCTCATTTATTGCGTTCTTCAATTACAGAAGTTCTGTTTGGTTCTTTTTTAGAGTTTCAATCTCTTTGGTGAAGTACTCCTTGTGTTTATTAATTTTATTCCTGAGCTCGTTGAACTGTCTTTCTGAGTTTTTTTTTTCTTTTGTAGTTCATTGTGTTTCTTCATGATAGCTATTTTGAATCCTCTGTCAGTTAGATCGCAGTCTTTCATGACTTCAAGTTTGATTTCTGGAGAATTGTCATTTTCTTTTTGTTATACCACTTTACTGTAGTTTTTGTGGTGCTTAATGAATTGTGCCTCTGCTGGTGCATGTATAGTAGAGAACAACTTTCTTATTTAAGTAAGGTTTTGTTTAGTTTGACTCCAAGCTGTTTTTGGGTGCATTTGAGAGTCTTTGCATACCACCCTCCACTGCCTCTGCCACAGTTGTTTTCCGTGCCCTCATTGTGCTGCCTGTGTCTCCCAGGTTGTTGGTGCCTGGCTGCTGCTGGTGTCCTGAGTTGTGAGTGCCACCATGGTTCTTGAAACCTCTGGTCACAGGTACCACTGCACTTCCTGGAGCCTCTGCTCTTGGTTGACACCAGGGATGCTGGAGCCTGAGGTCACAGGTACAACTCCCACTGCAGGGAGAGTGGGAGGGGTTAGATTGTGAGCAGCACCTTGGTTCCTGGAGCCTCTGACTGTGTATGTGGCTGCAGTTCCTTGAGTCTCTGGTATCAGGTGCTGCTGTATCTGGTATCACAGGCACTGCCACCATGGCTGGGGACACTGGAGTCTTGGATGTAGCCCTCACTGCCAGAAAGCCTGGGGTCATAGATGCCATCACTGCTGCCAAGGCAGCAGAAGGATCTGTGTCACGGGCATAATAGCAGTTTCTGGAGCCTCAGATCACATGCTTTCCCTCCCTTCCTGGGGCTTCCATTCACAGGCATTGCCACAGTTCCTGGAGCCTCCAGTCTCAGGAGCTGCCACCACTGTTCCCCTGGTTTTGCTGCCTTCACGAGATCCAGTCCACTCACCTTCGGAAGTATAGATCTATGGATCTCTCATATTTTCTGGTGTGCTGTGCAGAGGATCCTTTGTTGGTCTATGGATGTCCTACTTGTAGTAACTTATAGGGGAGAGACAAATGGAGCAACTCACGCCACCATGATGCTGATGTCTTTCCAAAATTGTCTTAATTTCATACTATTTGAATGATATTTTTACCTTATTTCAAATTATAGTTTCAAGATCATTTCGTAGCTTGGTAAATATTGCTGTACTCCCTGCTACTTACACTAAAGAGAAGCCTGCTGCAATTCTGATTTTTAGTTGTTATTAATATATTTTTGTCTTTTTGAAAACTCATGTAATTCACTTTTTAGTCATAGAATTTTAAATATCACTACAACAAACCTAGGTGTTTTCTCTTAATCATTTTGACTGGCACTACAGTGTGCCTTTTACGTTAAAAAATGTTCTTTTCTTCAGCATTGAGAAAATTTCTTCTTTAATTATGTCCTTCCATCCTCTTTCTTTTTCTTTCTTCTGGAACTCCTATTACTGTAACTAATACTTGTATGCTATATGTCTCATATTTTCTGCCATATTTTGAATCTCTTTATCTTCTTTTCTGATATTTAAAAGAATATCTTAACTATAGTTTAAGCTATATTCATTTTGTTATTTAGCCAATTTTAAAGCTTATATTATTTTTAATTTCAAATAACTTTTTCTTTTTTTCCTAATCCTTCTTTTTTCAAAGCATTGTGCTATTTTTTATGTATATAATATCATCTTGAATCTCCTGGATTGCAACTGCACAGTTATTTTCCTCTTGCCTTTATATTTCTAAAATCAGTATATGCCTTTTTATGGACTCAATTTTGTCCCTGCCAAATCCAGATGTTGACTGTATTTAGAGATATGGCCTACAAGGAGGTAATTCATGTTAAATGAAGTCATAAGTGTGGAGCTTTGATATAATAGGATTAGTGCCTTATAAGAAGAGACACCAGAGAACTCATCCTTCCTCTCTTTCCACCATGTGGGGACACAGCAAGAAGTCATTTGTCTGCCAGAAAGGAAGAGAAGCCTCATCAGAACCCACCCATGCTGGTGCCCTGGCTCCAGAACTGGGAGGAACATAAATTTCTGTTACTTAAGCCACCCAGTCTATGTTTTTGTCATTGTTATGGCAGCCTGAGCTAACTACTACACACTTTTAATCTATTTTTACATATTTTTCTTTAAAAAATTGATTTGATGATAAATATTACTTTTCAAAATTGAGGAAATATATTACTTATACTTTTAAAATCTTTTCTGATTTTTGAATTTTTTTCTATTTATTTTTCCAACGGCAGTTTTTCTGCTGTTCCTTCCATTCAGTGCTGTTGGTTTTCATCAAAAGTCTAGTGACCTTTTCTTTCATATGTATAAATGAAGGACTATATTATTCAGTATAAGTTATTATGGTCAGCTGTGATGGCCAGTTTTCTAACAGACCTTCATAAAAGGGCTTTACAGTAACAAATCTATGAAGGAGAGAAATTGCTGAAAGTCTCACGTATCTTCAGGCTGTGTGAGCAGAGGAGAGCCAGGACAATTGAGACTAAAGGAAAGAAGGCATCCATCCGTTTATGCTACGCAGCAACCTGTGAATTATTGTAGTCACCTTTCTCTTCCTCAACCACTTGTCCAATCCCTGCTATTGCTGAAATATCCCTTGAATCTATCACTACTTTCTGCTTTCTCTGCTACTCTGTGCATTCTACTTCATCTTTCCCTTTGAATACTACAATTTTGGTCATAGCATCCACTTATTTGAATCCTTTCAATGGCTTCATGTTGCTCTTAAGAAAAAAAAGGAACTTAAAAACATACAAAGTCCTGTGTGATCTAACTCCAATTAGGCTTCATTTCTATACATTCTCTCTTGCTGTCTTTGCTGCAGCCAAACTAGCCTACTTTTCTATCCATTACAATGGCCATGCTTTCTCATATCACTGAGCTTTTCAATGTGCTGTTTGCCTTACCATACAAATTCTTTCATCTTTGCCTTTATTCATCTTTAGGATCACAGCTCAAACATTACTTCCCCAGAAAAGACTTTTCTTAACTTCCTGAAGAAGTAAAATAAATCCCTTTCTTTGTTCTCTCTTGACCCATGCGTCTTTACAGCATAGAAATATGTATGACTATTTGATCAATGTCTATCTCTGCCAACAAACAGTAAATTCCATGAGGACAGAAAATGTGGCTGGTTTCACTTACTATATTACCACTGGCATCCAGCACAATATCTGCACCTAGCAGGAATTCAATATATATTCTATAAAATAATATGTAAGTGAATGAAATACTTCAATATATTTCATACCTCAAATAATCGCCATTGTTTTTTCTACTTATCCATTAGCGATGCCCAAAGTACCTTGGATTTTACTCTACTTATTTATCTGGTCTGCTCTTTGCAGGCTCATTTATTTCTTCTGATTTGAAGGATTGGTTCTTACCTTTTCAGCAACCCACTTTCAAACCTGTTTGGATAGCACATCCTTCTACTGTTTTGTGTATTTTTTCCATCACCATACCCAAATATGTTTTTGGGTTAGCAAGTATCCTCAATTTGTAGGATGACTAGGAACAGTAATTTATCTTATCGTGAGTCATAATAATTGAATGGTTTACAGATAACAACATAGCTTAGGTCTTGCAAGCTGAAGAATAAGAATTTTGAATGGCATATATAAAAAGAGTGGACATGCAGTTTTAGAGCATGAGTCATAGTAGGTATATGTACTCATCAGTGGGACACTATTGTTGGGGAATTAGTGAAGGCAAAGACAGCAAGAGAACACTGGACAGCATATAGATAATGAAAAGAAAGAGGCTCCAGAATGCTTGAAAAATACACAGGAGTGCCAAGGGCAAAATCTGCCTATTGCACAATTTACCCAAGGGCTAGATCAGGGAGAGAGAGATTATATTAACTCATTTTTTTTTTGAGGAAGATTAGCCCTGAGCCAACTGCTGCCAATCCTCCTCTTTTTGCTGAGGAAGACTAGCCCTGAGCTAACATCCATGCCCATCATCCTCTACTTTTTTTTTTATATATGGGACGCCTACCGCAGCATGGCATTTACCAAGCGGTGCATGTCCACACCCGAGATCCGAACTGGTGAAACCTGGGCCGCTGAGAAGCAGTATGTGCGAACTTAACTGCTGCGCCACTGGGCCGGCCCCTCATTTTTGAAGTGTAATGCCTCAAAAAGAACATAATCTAATCATTACTAGCTTTAGCATTTAATAGTAAAGAATTGAAAACCATCATGGTTCTATTAATAATGGCAGGCTTGACCAAATTGTATAATTAAGAACACTACTAGGTTATCAAAAGTGCGACATGTGTAGATGTGATTCTAAGACCCAATTAGCCATAAGCCAAGTGACTCAAATCCCTATATATAGTCTGAGTTAGGAAAATACTATTTAATGTTACCTGCCATACTTGACATGTACACTTTATTTTGCATTTCATACTTTATAGTAAGTGATAGATACTTTTGACACTCTTGCTGCCCACATTATTTTTAACAGCTCAACTGTTGAAGTTATTTTATAGCCTAGGGGTCCTTAATTCCAACGTGTTCATTCTCCTCTTAAGACTTCTTTTTACAAGTTTAATGAAACACATTTTTAATTAGCAACACACTAATGAATAAATATAAACAGATCTATGCCCCAGTGCACAACACTGGTGAAGGAGTCTATCAGCCCAAATATAAAAATTTAAACTTTCATATGAAAGGCAAATATGAATAAATAGATATAAAACACTCACTGTAAACAAAATTATGAAAATTAAAGCAGAACAAAGTTATTTCTTAAAAAGTGATTTCAGAAACTCATAATTTAGGAGTTGATTTTATCAACTTTAATTCTTCCTTTAGTTAGGGGAAAGTGATTTTCTTAAACTTGTGAATATATTAGCAAAACAGTACTATATAAGCAGACGTTAGCCAAAAACTCTTCCTCTTCAATACATAAAGTATATCAGCCATAACATAGGGTAAATTTATATCAGGTTTGGTTAACAAAATGCACAAAATTTCAAGTTAGAATATTTGTGTTAAATTCATGATTCTGTGACTAATTAGCTGTGTGATTTGGAAAAATGAACTCTCTCTCTCTTAACTTTAGTTTTCCTCTTTGTATAATGAAGAAAATGATACTTTTCTCAACAGGCTTTTGTGTGGAATAATTGAAGTCAGAAACAAATAATTACTGTTTGAAACTATAAAGTATTATACAGATAAGCTATTTTTCATATTTTATTTTCTGTTTTTTCTGAAGGTGTTTCTATTCTTATTCTCCAAATATTTAAACTTACAACACAGTTTTCAAGGATGGAAATTGTTCCCAAGTGTCCAAGACATTATATGTTCCTATGACTGCTCTTCAGAATCATGGACTCTAACCTTTTTTATTATATTTAACTTTTTATATTGAAATAATTTTAGACTTATTGAAAAGTTTTAAAGGTAGCACAAAGCGTTCCTGTATACCCTATATTCAACTTCTCCTAGCATTAGCATCTTACATATTTATAGTAAAATTATCAAAACTAAAAAATTAGTACAGTACAATTAACTAAATGGTAGACTTTATTCAGATTTCACAATTTTTCCGCTCTTTATTTTCTGTTACAAGATTCAATCCAGGATCTCACATTGTGTTTTGTGGTCATGTCCCCTTAATCTCCTCCAATCTGTGATAGTTTCCCAGTTTTCAATTGTCTTTCATGAGCTTGACATTTTGAAGAGTACTGATCAGTTACTTTGTAGAACGTCCCTTCATTTGAGTTTCTCTGATGTTTTTGAGTGATTAGTTCAGGTTATTCATTATAGTGAAGAATGCCACAGAGGTCATGTGCCCTTTTCAATACAAGGAGTACATGTCTTATTAATGCTCATATTAATTTTAGTTAAGGTGGTTTTAGTCAGGTTTCTCCACTGTAAAGTTTCTATTTTCCAATTTGTAATTAATAAGTATTTTGTGGGAGAAACTTTGAGGCTATGCCAAAATTGTTTTCTACCTAAAATTCTGCCTATTAACTTTAGCATTTATTAGCGCATCTTGCTTCCAGCAAGTATTATGTAGAATTTTAATGGTGATTTTCTATTTTCCTCCATTTCTTCTACATGTATTAATTAGGATTCTGTAAAGGTTTTCACACTTTCTCCATTTATTTATTTATTTAATCATTTATTTATGTCAGTGTGAATTCATGGATATTTACGTCGTTCTTTGGCTTATAACCTATCAGCATCCTTATTTACACTCTTAGTCAAATTGTTCCTGTTTCAGCCTTTGAGAGCTCTTTCAAATTGGCTCCTGTGTCTTTTTGATAAGCCTCCATTCCCATTCCCCTCCTTTTTCCCTATCACTTCCTTACTTTCTGGCACCACAAGATATCTTATGTTCATCTTGTATTTTCCTTGCTCCACTCTTGTGATTAAACAGTTTTCCATGGAGTACTTGTTCCTTTTACTTGAGAATGGTATTTAGATACTATGATCTGCATACTAGGTGTGTTCATTGTTAGTGGGATGTCCACAGGTTATAGGCCTTCTCAGTACACAGAACTAGCATACTTAGTGTACTAAGCCAAGTATACACACATATCTATATTCATCTCTCTATCTCTTTATTTTAAAATGTGAGTTTTTACTGATATGTCCATTTTCCATCCAGCTCAACAGAATTCAATCTAGCGCTTGCCTTGTCTATTTCTAGCTTTCTTCTCTGACAGTGAGAACCTTGGCTTGCATTATCTTCTATATACTTTCTTATTTGTTCGACCCTAGTATAATGTTTTATTTTGTTTTGTTGATACAAGTAAAGTAGTTGACAATTGCTAATCCCTACTCCTGTGAAAACAAATTTACCAACTAGAGTGCAGTGTTTGTGTGCAATTGTTTTGTCTTTAGTCCTATAGTATCGAGGCAAAACATGGGTTCAAAGTTACTCAGTTCATTGATTTTATTCCTCAGCCCCTTCACTAAGGTCATGCCATAAATTTTTTTTTTTTTTAAAGATTTTATTTTTTCCTTTTTCTCCCCAAAGCCCCCCGGTACATAGTTGTATATTCTTCGTTGTGGGTCCTTCTAGTTGTGGCATGTGGGATGCTGCCTCAGCGTGGTTTGATGAGCAGTGTCATGTCCGCGCCCAGGATTCGAACCAACGAAACACTGGGCCGCCTGCAGCAGAGCGCGCAAACTTAACCACTCGGCCACGGGGCCAGCCCCTGCCATAAATTTTTATTATGGTTATGTTTATTTGAGAAGTCTACATTCCATCTCGAGTTATGCAGATATCCTAATTGATTTTTTAAAATTTTCACAGTAAAATTTACTTTTTGTAAGGTACACTTATATGGAACTTAAAAAATGCATTCAGCCATGTAGCTACTACCACAGTATCACACAGATCAGCTCCCTATATTTTGCCTTTTCTAGAAAGTCATATAAACAGACCGTACAATATGTAGCCTTCTGGTATAGCATCTTTTGCTTAGAAAAATGCATTTAAGATTCATCCGTGTTGTTGCATGAACCCATAATTTGTTCCTTTTTATTGCTGAATAGTAAGTATGTTGATTTCTTTATCCATTCACCTATTGGAAAACATCTGAGCTGTTCTCTGTTTCTTATTATTATGAATAAAGCTGCTAAAAACATTGACACAGGTTTTTAGTGCGACTAGAAGTTTTCAGTTAACTTGGTTAGTAGCTTAGACTAGGATTGCTAACCCATTTGGTAACTTTCCTTGAGATTGCCAAACTGTTTTCCATAGTGCAGGAATCCCTTTGTACTCCCATCAGCAAGACAGTTTCAGTTATTCCATCCTCACTTAGTATTATCAGCTTTTATTTTAGCCATTCTGATATATGTGTAATGATATCTCATTGTGGTTTTACTGTACATTTCCCTAGTAAATGATGATGTTCAGTATCTTTTCCTATCTTTGATTTCCATCCTTACACATCCTTTAAAGAAATGTCCATTTAGATCTTTTTAAAGTACGTTGCTTGTTCTCTTATTATAGAGTCAAGCATTCTTTATATATTCTAGATATAAGTTCTTTTTTGGAAAAGTGATTTGAAAATATTTTCTTCAGTCAGTACCTTATCTTTTCATTCTCTTAATAGTATATTTCCTGGAGAAAAAGGTTTTAGTTTTGACAAAATTCAATTTATCAGTTTTTTAATGAATTGGGCTTTTGCTGTCATGTCTAAATGCTTTTTGCTAAAACAAGGCCATGAAGATTTTCTCTCATTTTTTTTTGAAAGTTTGAAGTTTATGGGCCTTTTTGTTTTTGTTTTTTTTTGTGTGAGGAAGATTGTCCCTGAGCTAACATCTGTGCCAATATTTCTCTATTTTATGTGAGATACCACCACAGCATGGCTTGATGAGTGGTGCATAGGTCTGTGCCCAGGATATGAACCCTGGGCTGCTGAAGCGGAGCATGCAAACTTAACCACTATGCCACCAGGCCAGCCCCTGAAGTTTATGTTTTATATTTATGTCTATGATATATTTTGAGTAAGATTGGTATAAAATATGAGGTATGTGTTGAGGTTAATTATTTTGTATACAGACAACCAATTAATGGTCTCAGCATCATTTGTTGAAAAGACTAACACTTGTAATTTCTTTGCTTTTTGCTTTTTCCTTTGCAATTGCTTTCATTAAAAGTCATTTGACTGTATTTCTGTGTATATATTTCTGGAATAATTACTTTGTTTGTTTTGTTTCCATTCTTTTGCAAATACCAAACATTCTTGATTATTGTAGCTTTAGCGTAAAACTTGAAATCAGGTAGTGTTAGTCCTCCAACTGTGAACTTTTTTCAAAATTGTTTTGGCATTATTAATTTCTTCACCTTTACATTTAAATTTTATAATCAGTTTGTTGACATCCACAAAAAGTCTTGCTGAGATTTTGATTGAGATCGCCTTGCATTTAGAAATATATCTGGGAGAACTGACATCTTAACAATATTGAGTCTTCCAAATTCATGCATCCAAAATATCTCTGCAATAATTGACATCTCTATTGATTTCCTTTGTTAGTGTTTCATAGTTCCCAGCATACAGATCTTGCTCATATTTTGCTACATTTATACCTACGTATTTTAATTTTTGTGCTATTGTAAATACGTTTTTATTTCAAATTGATTACAAGCATATAGATATGCAAATGATATATATTGATCTCACATCCTGAAAAGTTATCAAACTCATTTAGTAATTCTTGCTGATTTAGTTTCTTTATTGATTCTTTGGAATTTTCTATGTAGACAATCATGTCGTCTATGAATATTCCTTCCTTTCCCATCCGTGTACATTTTATTTCTTTTTCTTTCCTGTTTCACTGGCCGGAATATCCAATATGTATTGAAAAAGAGTAAAAAGATAGAAAATCTTTGACTATTTCCTGATGTTAGAGGCACAACATTCTGTCTTCTAATATTAAGTATGAAGTTTGCTGTAGGCTGTGAGTATTTTGCAGATATACTATTTCAGGTTAAAAAAGTTTCCTCCCATTGTAGCTTTTGAGAGTTTTTTTAAATTATGATTGAACGTTGAATTTTGTCAAATACTTTTTCTGCATCTATTGAGATACGTTTCTTCTTTAATGTGCTAATCTGGTAAATGACATTGATGAATTTTCAAATGTTGAAACAATCTTCCATTCTTTAGATGAATCCCACTTAGTCTGAAATTTTATACAGTGTATATATTACTGGATTCAATTTAATAATACTTTATTGCAAATTATTTTGTCTATTTTAGTGAGAGATATTGGTTTGTGGTTTTCTATCCGTATGTCTGTTATTGCTACCAAAGTAATGTTCATAAGTTGGGAAGTAAGTTGGGAAGCATCTCTTCCTCTCCTATTTTCTGAAAGAGATTGTCTAGAATTAGTATCACTTCTTCTTTAATTTGTTTAATAGAATTTGAAGATGAAACCACATGAGCCTGGGGTTATTTTTCGTGGAATGTTTTTAAGTAAAGGTTCAATTTCTTTCTTTTTTAAAAGATCTATAGTAACTTTTATTACAGTATATTGTTATGATTGTTTTATTTATTTGTTTATTTATTTTTGGAGACTTTTTTACCATAGGTGTCACTTTTTGTCATCAAGGCAACATTGGTTTATCATATTATATAAGTTTCAGGTGTACATCATTATATTTCCATTTCTGTGTAGATTACCTCGTGTTCGAGACCCAAAGACTAATCACCATCCATCACACTATGCATGTGTGAATCACCCCTTTTGCTCTCCTCCCTGACCCCTTCTCCTCTCGTAACCACCAACGGGATCTCTTTCCCTACATGTTTGTTAGTTTTTGTTTCTGTCCTCTATTAAACTGACTCCATTTCTTTAATAAATGTAAGACTATGCACATTTCCTATTTCTCCTTGAGTGAGTTTATCATAGTTTGTGTGTTTCAAGAAATAATCAATTTAATCTGAGTTGCCAAATTTAATGGTAGTAGTCTCTTAATATTTTAATGTCTTTATGGTTAGTAATGAAGTCTCCTCTTTCATTCCCAATATTAGTAATACGTGTCTACTCCTTTTTTTTTTCTTGGTCAGTCTGGTTAGACATATATTAATTTTATTGATCTTTTTAAAGGGCCACATTTGGCTTCACTAGTTTTCTATATTGTTTCCATGTTTTTAATTTCATTGTTTTTTCCACTTATCTTTATTATTTACTTCCTTGTGCTTGCTTTGGGTATAACTGACTCTTTTTTTCTCTAGTTCCTTAAGGAAGTTTAGAAATCTGGCTTGATATCTTTCTACTTTTCGAATGTAAGCATTTAATCTTACAAATTTCCCTCTAAGCATTTCTTTAATTGCATCCTTAAGTTTTGATATTTTGCATTTTAATTTTAATTCAGTTCAAAGGATTTGTTTGAATGTCCCTCGAGACTTCCATTTTGACGTATTATTTATGAAGTATTTTTTTTATTCCAAATAATTGTGGATTTTTCTGGTATCTTTACACTATTGATTTTTAGTTTAATTCTGTTGTGATCCGAGAGCAAACTTTATATGATTTATATTTTTAAGAAACTTTCAAAGTTGTGTTTTATGGCTCAGAATATATATTATCTTGGTGACTGTTCCATGTTCACTTGAGAAATATCTGTGGCCTGCCTTTGTTTGGTGGATTGGTCTCTGAATATCAATTAGGTTAACTTGGTTGACGGTGCTGTTCGAGTCATGTATATCCCTTTCTTTTTCCTCCTCAAAGCTGCAGTACATAGTTGTATACCCTAGTTGCAAGTCATTCTAGCTCTTCTATGTAAGATGCCACCACAGCACAGCCTGATGAGTGGTGTGTAGGTTCGCAAACACAGGATCCAAACCAGTAAACCCTGGGCAGCTGAGGTAGAGCACACAAACTTAACCAGTCAGCCACAAGGCCGGCCCCAAGTCATATCTACTCTTACTGATTTCTTGCCTCTTTTTCTAACACTTTTGTATGGAGGAGTGTTGAACTCTCCAACACTGTGAATCTACTTCATCTTTAAGTTCTATCAGCTTTCCACTCATATGTTTTAAAATTCTGCTCTGAGGTGCATACACTTTTAGGATTATTATGTCTACTTGGAGAATCATCCCTTTATCATCATATAGTGTCCATTTTTATCCCTGATAATATTATAATATTTCTTCTTTGAAGTCTACTTTATCTGATATTAATACAAATATTACAGCTTTGTATGGATTAGTTTTGCAAAGGATATCTTTACCCACCATTTTAGTTTTAATCTATTTATGTCTTTCTCTTTAATGCAAATTTGTGAAAGCCAGTATATTGTTGAGTTGTGGTTTTCGTATTCAATTTGACAATTGATGTCTTTTAACTCATGTGCTTAGACCATTCACATTTATTGTGATTATTGTTATGGTTGAATTAAATTTCACCATTTTAGTTGTGGTCTTTTTAGATGTTTTTTATGTGTTCCATATGTCCATTGTTAGTTTTTTTCTTCTTTGTTGTCTTCTCTTAGGTTAATTGAGTATCTTTATGATTCCATTTCATCTCTCTATTGATTAAGTATTTATACCTCCTTTTAAAATTCTAGTCATGATTTCTCTGCAGTTTATCTTTAATTATTGAGAGTTTATTTGCAAATAAAATTCTAAAGCTTCTCATGTAATATAAGAACCTTAAAATAATGTATTCCCAATCTTCACTCTCATCCTTAATACTAGTCTTGTTATCATTCTATTTTAACATATGTGCAAACACACAATATCTTGCTATTGTGTTTGCTTTAAGCAGTTACATTTTACAGAAATTAAAATTACAATAAAAAAGAAATTTTATTTTACCTTCATTTTTTTCCATTTTTAGCTCCCTTTATTTATTTGAACTTTTTGTATGGTATTCCTTTTGCCTGAAGAACTTCTTTTAACATTTTTTTATAGATTAGATCTGCTGCCCATACATTCCCACAGTTTTTATTTGTTTTCTATTTTATCCATATGTAACGTTTGTTTGCTCCTGTGTGTAATATTTCTCTCTTGTCTGGCTACCTTTAAAATTATCTCTATATTTTTAAGCAGTTTGAATATGACATGCCTAGGAATATATTTGTGTGTGTATTTGTGCTGCTATTTTATCCTGTTTGGTGTTTTCTGAACTTCTTGGATATATGATTTTATCGTTGTCATTAACATAGAAAAATTTTTACCTATATACTTCAAATATTTCTTCTCCGTTCTCTCTTTATTCTCCTTCTGGGATTCCAATTGACCATCTATTAGACACTTGCTTATTGTCCCACAGCTCTTGGATGATATGTTCTCTCTCTCTTCTTTTTTCATTTCTTTTCTCCCCATATTTCAGTTTTGGTTATTTCTATAGACCTATATTCAAGTTCACTAATTCTTTCCTTGGCTTTATTAAATCTGCAGTATGTCTTTCAAAATCATTCTTTATCAAGAGTACTGTGTTTTTATAACATTTTCATCTGATCCTCTAATGATAGCTTGCAATATGAATATGAGTTTGAAACCCACAGCCAACATCATACTCAGTGGGGAAAAACTGAAAGCCATCCCTCTGAGAACAGGAACAAGACAAGGGTGCCCACTCTCACCACACTTATTGAACATAGTACTAGAGACTTTGGCCAGAGCAATTAGGCAAGAAAAAGAAATAAAAGGAATCCAAATAGGCACTGAAGAAGTGAAATTCTCACTGTTTGCTGATGACATGATTTCACATATAGAAAACTGTAAAGAATCCATCAGAAAACTATTAGAAATCATCAACAACTACAGCAAAGTTTCAGGGTACAAAGTCAACTTACAAAAATCAGAAGTGTTTCTATACTCAAATAATGAACTAACAGAACAAGAACTCAAGAATAAAATTTCATTTACAATCACCACAAAAAGAATAAAATATCTAGGAATAAATCTAACCAAGGAGGTGAAACACCTATGCAAAGAAAACTATAAAACATTACTGAAAAAATCCATAATGGCATAAAGAAATGGGAAGATATTGCACACAAATGGATTGGAAGAATAAACATAGTTAAAATGTCCATACTACCTAAAGCAATCTACAGATTCAATGTGAACTCAATCAGAATCCAAATGACATTCCTCACAGAAATAGAACAAAGAATCTTAAAATTCATCTGGGGCAACAAAAGACCCCGGATAGCCTGAGCAAGACTGAAAACCAAGAACAAAGCTGGTGGCATTGCAATCCATAATTTCAAAATGTATTACAAAGCTATAGTAATCAAAACAGCATGGTATTTGTACAAGAACAGACACACGTATCAATGGAACAGAATTGAAATCCAAGAAATAAAACCACACGTCTATGGATAGCTAATCTTCAACAAAGGAACCAAGAACATACACTGGAGTAAGGAAAGCCTCTTCAATAAATGGTGTTGGGAAAACTGGACAGCCACATGCAAAAGAATGAAAGTAGACCATTATCTTTCCCCATGCACAAAAATACACTCAAAATGGACCAAAGACTTGAAGGTAAGACCTGAAACCATAAAATTTCTGGAAGACAATATAGGCAGTACACTCTTTGACACCAGTCTTAAAAGGATCTTTTCGAATACCATGTCTACTCAGACAAGGGAAACAAAATAAAAAATAAAGAAGTGGGACTTCATCAGACTAAAGAACTTCTGGAAGGCAAAGGAAACAAAGATCAAAATGAAAAAACAACCCACTGACTGGGAGAAAATATTTGCAAATCATATATCCAACAAAAGGTTAATCTCCATAATATATAAAGAGCTCACACAAATGAACTACAAAAAAAGAAACAACACAATCAAAAAATGGACAGAAGATATGAACAGACATTTTTCCAAAGAAGATGTACAGATGGCCAATAGGCACATGAAGAGATGCTCAACATCACTAATCATCAGAGAAATGCAAATCAAAACTACACTTAGATACCATCTTACACCCGTTAGAATGGCTATAAGCACCAAGACAAAAAACAACAAACGTTGGAGATGTTGTGAAGAAAAGAGAACCCTCATCCACTGATGGTGGGAATGCAAACTGGTACAGCCACTGTGGAAAACAATATGGAGATTTCTCAAAGAATTAAAAATAGAAATACTATATGACCCAGCTATCTCACTACTGGGTATTTACCCAAAGAACAGGAAATCAACCATTCAAAGAGACTTAAGCTCCCCTATGTTCATTGCAGCATTATTTACAATAGCCAAGATGTGGAAGCAACCCAAGTGCCCATCAATGGATGCTTGGATAAAGAAGATGTGGTATATATATACAATGGAATACTACTCAGCCATAAAGAAAGATGATATTGTCCCATTCGCAACTACATGGATGAACCTTGAGGGCATCATGTTAAGCAAAATAAGCCAGACAGAGAAAGAAAAACACTATATGATTTCATTCATATGTGGAATGTAAAGAAGCTTAGGGACAAAGAGAGTAAATTAGTTGTTACTGGGGGAAGGGGTGTGGAGGGTGAGCACAAGGGGTGAAGGGGCATACTTATACGGTGTATGACAAACAATAATGTACAACTGAAATCTCACTATGTTATACTATTACGACCACAATAAAAAAAAAGAATGGGAGTTTGTTTGGCAGTGGATTTTATTTTCTAAAGTCACCTCTACTCTTAGGCTTAAGTCTTCCCTTTGCATTGTGCCTCAGAGAGGATATCTGTCTTGCATGTTACTTGTTCCTCTATGCTTTTTCAGTTTAGTGGAGGTATGGAGTGTGGTATATTCGTTTTTGTTTTGATCAAGCTTCAGTATTAAGAAGGCATTTTGTACAGAAAAAGGTAGGGGCTATTAAATCAGATAATGACTAGTTGTGCAGTCTTGAGCAACTAATTTAACTATTCTCAGTCTCAGTTATTACAAGACTTACAGTACGTCCAATTTAGCATGGGGTGCAGTAACAGGTACAATGCTATGCTCAAAGTGAAATGGAATCATGTTTTCCTCTGCTTGGAAGTGAATTAAGAGCATTACTGATTCACACAGATAATAGGTTTTGAACTCGTGTAGTGACCTTCTGGAGCTGGCTCATACATGCTCGTGAGATCTGATTGCTAAATTTTCAGGAATTTTGTGATGTAGTTTTTGAATTATTGGTAGCTTGAAATTGTCTCCACAGTGGAAATATTTATACTAGAACATTAGAGCTCTTTTTCCCTCATTAGAAAGCCGGGTTACCAACACACCACTGCACGTGCCCGAGCAACTCAATTATATGAAACCCATAAAGCCTCAGATGGATTAAACTTCTGAGCTCTTTATCTAACAGTTTATTCATGATCATAAAAAAAGTATCAGTTGGTGGACAAGTAAAAAAAATAATGGGTCATTAGTCCATCGCATTCACAGTATAATAGCAATGTGTGTAGATGTATGACAAGATAATGCAGTCCGGCTGTTCCTTCTCTGATGTTAGTAAGCAACTTCTGAAAAACCTGCATTTACAAGTAATAAAGAAGCACCGAAAATTCACAAAACTATCTTGTTTATGTAAATTAACAAAAAACATAAGATGTACAGAATAAGGGTGCAATTAGAAGTATAAAATATTGTAAAATGTTAGTCATCCTAATTTTTCTGTAAGAGAAATTTTAATTTTGACAGCATTAATTTTAATGGATTTTGTTATTGAATTTCAGAAAAAATCATATCCCAATTATCTTTTTCACTTAAAAAAGTTTGTTTGTTCCTACAACATAAATTTAGTACTATGCTCATTATAGAAAATTTGGAATATACAGAATAGTATAAGGAAAATAAATCTCCCAGCCTTCACTCATAGAGATAATCACTGTTAATATTTCAGTTTGTTTTATTCCAAATTTTGCTTTATTTTTCTTTTATCTTTCACTTTGAACTTATATTTGTCTTTTTGGTATTTGCCTTAAATATACTTATGATAGTATAACATGTAACATATATACATACACACTTATGTACAGATTACTTTGCAATGCATTCATTTTACAAAAGTGGTACATTCTTAGTGTAGAAAATGCAGAAAAGTACATTAAAGAGAAGTACTTTTAAAAATAAGGAAAAATATGGGCTGGCCCTGTGGCATAGTGTTTGGGTTCAGCATACTCCACTTCAGTGGCCTGCGTTTGCAGGTTCAGATCCCAGGTGTGGACCTACACCACTCATCAGTCATGCTCTGGCAGCAACCCGCATACGAAGTAGAGGAAGACTGGCAAAGATGTTAGCTCAGGGCTAATCTTCCTCAAGCAAAAAAAGAGGAAGATTGGCAACAGATGTTAGCTCAGAGCGAATCTTCCTCAGGAAAAAAAAAAAAAAGAAAAATACAACTTAAAGTATGTTAATTACATTAAAAAGATTTTAGGAGAATGCATCAATATGTCAACAGTGTTTATTTCTGTGTGGTGGTTAGTTTCAGTCTTTTTAAAATGCATAACATAAAAATGCATTAACATAATTGAGACTGAACTGTATATACAGATATTTAAGCAGAGTGAAAAAGAACATTCACGGATATTTGATGAAAAATGGTAAGAGAGGGCTTCTTACAGAAAATACCTACCAACTGCATATTATTTCACTTGCCCACTTAAAAAAAAGTCATTTAATATGAGTTTCTACAATGCAGAAAGTCACTTCTTAAGTATTTTGACAATAAAAATAGTTACTATATTCCCATGCAATTTTAATTTGTGAAGAATTTAAAAACAAATTTCTTGTTTACAAATTTTCCTGGCAGAATTCACGTATAGCAATGATTGTTAACAAATATTAGAGCACAATACTACTTGTTGTTTTCAATGGTCAAAAGCATACAAAGAGATTCTAAGTGCTTGCTGGGTGAATATTTTGGTTCAAGTAACTCACTTTCCAAGAAGATACGAAAACCAATTCAGACCACAAATGAATCCTAAAAATCCCAAATCCCATGCCCAGTTTAAGGCAAAGGCTATTCAACTCCCTTGGCAAATTTTTTTTTTTTTTGCTGAGGAAAATGCACCACAAGCTAACGTCTGTTGCCAGTTTTCCTCTTTTTGCTTAAGGAAGACTCGCCCTGAGCTAACATCTGTGCCAATATTCCTCTATTTTGTACGTAGGTCACCACCACAGCAAGGCTGCCAACAAGTAGTGTAGGTCTACATGTGGGAACTGAACCCAGGCCGCCAAATTGGAGCACACCAAACTTAACCACTAAGCCATGGGGGTTGGCCCCTCTTTTGGCAATTTTGTAGCCACCTAAACATGCCATGCCACACATCCTATTTTCCTTGGTCACCTTCTGTGGTAGGCAAAATTCTAAGATAGCCCGCAAAGATCCCTGTCACCAGATATAGACACAACCTCTCCCTGTTATTCAATGAAACACTAATCTAGGTACTGCTGTAAAGGGATTTTGTGGATATAATTAAGGTCCTAGATAAATTGACCTTAAGATAGGGAGAATATCCAAGTGGGCCTAACCTAAGTACAGTAAAAACAGAGAATGTTCTCCAGCTGCTGACAGAAGAGGGTGCACTCTGGTCTGTTGGGAATAAAGCAAACATCCTTATTGTCATTTACTTATGGGGGCCGCATGGCAAGGTACCACGGGAGTCCTTTAGGAGCCTAAAGTTGTCCACTGACAGCTAGAAGGAAAAGAGGAGCCTCAGTCATATAATCACAAGGAACTGAATTCTGCCAACTAGTGAGCTTGGCATAGGACTCTGAGCCAGATTAGAAATGCAGCCCCAGCTGATACCTTGATTTCAGCCTGGTGAGACCCTGAGCAGACTATCCACCCATGTCATGCCCAGACTAATAATCTACAGAAACTGTGATATTAAAAAAAACAATTTGTGTGGTTTTAAGCTGCTAAATTTATGGTATTTTGTTACATAGCAATAGAAAACTAATACACAATCTGAGATGTAAGGCATTCCAGGTACTTACCCTTTCTCATCTCCTTCCCTCTATAATTCCATTCCCTGATCAAAATTCGTAATCTTATCCTCTCTTTTTACCTTTACACTATGTTCTCTGGAAACCTAGATCTATGGTTAACAGACATCTCTATGTTTTAAATATCTTCACTGGGATGTTCTTTGTACCTCTTTGCCTTAACTTAAACAGGCTCTTATCCATGGGCACATTTTTACCTATAATCATATCAAGCAGAGGGTACTTATTCTACCATACACTATGAACCTCACATTCAGGGGTTAGGAATGGTAGCAATAATCGAGAACTTTCACTGAATGTTTGTTATGTGTCAGGTACTGTTTGAAGTCCTAGCTACTCAATACCAATTCTTTCAGTGTTCCATACTAATAGAACCCCAGTATTGTTAGGAGAACAAGTTATCAACTGAAAACTATATTCCCCAGCCTCCCTTGCAGATAGGTGGCCATGTGACAGAATTCTGGTCAATGAGACATGAGAGAAAGTTGGGTTGGGTTTCCTGGGAAAATTCTTTAGAAATGGAGAAGATTCCATTTGAGTGTATTTTTATGCTACTTGTCCTTCTCCCTCTTTCCTGGCTGAAACTTAGTTACATTGCCTTTTTGCCAGGAGTTTGGAGGAAAGGAGCCATCTTACAACCATGAAGACTAGATTCATTTCCAAAGACTAGCGGATCCCAAAACAGATGGAGATTGAAAATACTGATGGCAGCATGGAGTCACCACACCAGCCTGAACTGACCACCTACAAGTTTCTACTCATGTCAGAAAAGTAAACAACAACAACAAAAAAACAAACCCTGTTTGGCTGTGTTTCTTTAAATTAGGTTTTCTCTGACATGTAGCTGGACCTGTTCTCGGTGGATACAACATGCTTTAATTAAATAAACAACTACAACAATGCTGGGGGTTAAATTACGATCCCCATTTTAAAAATGAAGAAACAGGCACAGAGAGCATATGTACACTTTCCAATGCCACACAGCTATGAAAAGAACCATGATTTGAACATAGGTAATTTGGTTTCAGATTCCACACTCTCAACTCCAAAGTCATATTGTCTTAGTTCCATTGTAACACCTCCAAATCAATAGTTTTCCACCATCATGTAAATTCCTGCTCTTGTGAGGTTTATGTAATATGTCTATATTGAACTACAAATAGTCACATTACTGTCATATACTCGGTTCCTAACAACCTACCCACAATCATCAAAGCCTTTGAAATAAGTTTTATAATCTTTCTCCACTCCAGACCATGCCATTTATCGTATGACATCCTTTAATGCTTCATCTTCCAAGAACTTCACTACACCATTTTAGCCATACATTCACCAAATTCAGTGGGTATCTGTGCACCTAGTAAACTTGTACAATGGCTTTTCCTCTCAAATCCTAAATTCAGATGTTGCATTGTATGACTACAATGATCTGCTCATACAGTCTCTTATTCAATCACACTCAATATACCTGTTCTTCTAACTCAGGTCACTCAAATCTTCTACATTCCTCCCACCTGTCAACCATTCATCCTCTTTCGATGTATTTTCATATTCCAGCTAGATTTTTCTACTTACCTTTCAATTACTCCTGTGCCAATATATTCAACTCCATTGCTTGTATCTCATTTTCCTGGCAGAACTCAACTCCTGCAATCTTCTCACTCCCTGTGTACAGACTGCTGATCAGGAACAGAGGAAAGTACATAACTATGAAGGAGAACCAATATAAATCCATAGTCTACAACTTATCTTGGATTTTTCCTTCTCCATAATAACTCTTTTAAGGTCTCTCCATTTTTCTCAAAATTTTAAATTTTCATTACCTTATCGCTTTTATCAGACACATTTCCTTCTACATCAGAAAGAAAATTGAATACGCCAAATGAAAATTCTTTTAATTTTATTCTACCAAAGCTATTTACATATACCATCCTGAAATAGTCCATGTACCATTTCCGCTCTTTGCCAAGCTACATGTTTTTTATTGGATCCTTAAAAATCTTCTCCACTTACTTTCTCCCAAATTTTCTTGTCCTCTAAGGTAGTGGAATTACGGTTCAATTCTTAGTATCCTTTTTGAATTTTATTAAAATTGTGTTACATGAAGGAAATAGATTTCTTTGTTTACAGTATATGTGTGAGGTTATCTCCTTATTTTAGTGTAAATTAATTATTCTTTTTTATTGTTGGCTTTCTTTGTTTATTTT
This sequence comes from Equus asinus, assembly GCF_041296235.1. Lineage (NCBI taxonomy): Eukaryota > Metazoa > Chordata > Mammalia > Perissodactyla > Equidae > Equus > Equus asinus. Next base: position 93,442,283 of record NC_091820.1, read on the forward strand.
TGTGGAATTCAGAGTTTAGAGGTTGAGAAAATGTGCCTACATTGATGTTTACTAAATTTCACAGGTATTTTAAATTTTTAATCAGGAAAAATTTCTTTCGTTATTATGGTTGTGATCAAACTTTTTCATTTATTCTTATTATACTAGATCCCACTATGTTTTTCATATTTACATACCACTAACATCACATTTGTATTTTTGTTATTAAGTACTGAATTCTCAATATCACTTATTTAATTTTCCACATACTTAATTATAACTTTTACAGCTTCCAATGCAGATCTCATTATTCATTTAGTTTTCTTAGTTTCCTGTAGTGCATTCTACTCTCACCTTAATCAGTTGTCTATTCATTTCAGATGATTCTCTCTTTTTAGCTTTTTACTCCATTTCAGAGGCCTTAAATGTGTTTTGTTTTGATGGAGATTGTAAAAATCTTCCACTTTTCCTAGTTATTTGAAGAAATTATTTACCAAATTTATTTTTTTAGCCTTCAAATCTTTGGGAAAGTAAAGATTTTCTTCACGGGCTTCATGTTGTTTTTGTCATTGTTCTCGTTAAGCTATTTTTCTCGCTACTTGCTCTCAAATAAAGCAACTATTATATAGTCCCAGTGCTAGACACGACATGGTTGCACTCTCATTCCACTTAGCACTGGGAAAATCCCTCTTTGAAATCTACATTGGGAAATAAATTAGATATGTTCAGCTCCTGGTTCAACTTTCAATCTTTCACCTAAGATTTGTATAGCGTACTGGGAAAGAAAAATTTTTCCTACTTCCATTTACTGGATCTCTGATAATCTAAAAGAAAATGACTATAATGAAAAGTACAATTCCAAGCTCACACCTTTCACCACCCTTTTCTTGTCATTGTGTCTTTCCCACCCCACCTCCCATTTGGTTGGAATACACCATCTGAGATTCTAAGATTTGAGGTGACTGAATTTATTTCCCCTCCCCCTACTAACAGCTTAGTTATTTTCTGTAAGTTTCAGTCTGTGGATTTGGTACAGGAGCACAGAAAACAAAACAGGAAACAAAACGTGGCTTCTTCAAAGACAGCGTGTGTTAGGGGGTGACGTGCTATTCATACAGACCTTGTGCAGCTAACACAATGATCTTTCTAAAACAGTGCTTTCATCATGTTGTGCCCTATTCAAATACTTACAAGATAAAATCTAATTCTCTTAGCTTGACATTCAAAGGTCACCTGAATAAGAACAGTCCATTCCCATCTCAGCACTTTTACTCACACTGCTCCTCTCTTTCCTTCCTCTCCGTCTACCCTTTAATTTTTAAGTCAAATTACAAGCCTAGCATTCTTGGCAGGACTCTATCTTTCGAAATGAGTAACAGTTATTTTCCATATTCTATGCCCTGTAGGAAGTTAGCTCCATGAAAGCAAGGACTGTGCTTAACTTGTTCTCCTTTCCCTTTTATTCTGCCTTATTTTCCAGAGCCTACAAAAAGCCGTGTCTTATGCTCATTTTTATCTCAAAGGCATAATATGATTCTTATATAAAGTTATCAACAAATATTTGTTAAATATATAGATATTTATTGATTGACTAAACAAATGTCTCTGTTACAGACTCTGAAAACTTTATTACATATTTATAACTAACATATATATATATATATATATATAACTAGACTCTAGCCATTCTTTCACCTCCTATAAAGATAGCTTGCCATCACAATTTCAAGTGGCAATTATTTTTTTCTATAATTAAGAAAGTATTGCAGGAAAGATACATTTATAATTTTATGTCCCTGTTGGAACTGATAAGTAGTACTCCTGTATTGGAAAGGTGGGAAAAAAAAAGAAAAAATATTTCAATTTGTATGAGGAAAAAAAGTAAGACATATTATGTACTTCAGAAATATATCTGGAAATTTCTCAGGTAAAAGGTTTGGTTTTATAATGTTTATGCTTTTGATTCTTAAGTGGGGAACATCATAACATATTCTATTAAGTGCACTCTGGGGAGCTCCCCAAACCTGATTTCAATCTGATCTCCGCTACTAACAGAACATGTGACCTGAGGCAAGGCAGGGAGTTTCTACAAGTTCAGTTTCATCATTTATTCTGTGCATATTCTTACCAACCTCACAGAGTTTTGTGAGGATCAAATAAAATAATAAATGTCGAATAACTTTGTAAAATTGTTAAATGTTATTTAAATATGAGATTATTATCATTATCAATAAATGGTGTAAAGAAGAAATCTCAGTAAAACAAAATAAGAAGCTCTGCAGAGGGATGCGATACCAAATGCTATGTAATGCCTTTTTAAAATCTTGAGTGGTAAGAGATAGCAAGCTTATCAATATAGAGTTACCAGATAAAATACAGGATGTCCAGTTAAACTTGAATTTTGGATAAACAACACATATGTCTTTTTGTTTAAGATAATTTGACACGTGGGCTCTTGCCTCCAAAGCATATTAAGGACCCTGCCAAATATTTGTCACTTAGAAATGTGATTACTGAGAAATAATAACAAATGAGTTATTTTTTCTACCAATTCATATTATTGATATTTAGGAAGGAAAATGTAGGGAAATTTAACATACAGTAAAGATGGAGGAGAATGATACATTTTACAGTGTAGCAAATGTTGGTGTTCCTTTATTTTATTTTAATTTGCGTGAATTACTAGAACATCAAACATATCTACCTTCAAGAGGAAGAACATAATCATCTTCTAAAGTTTAATATAAATGATTTCTGGCTCATTCACTGTTTTATATTATGTGATAGGGCAGACAAAGTGAGTAAAGTATGCAGATCTGTGGTGGTTTTATAATATCTTAGAAGTAAGAATGGTGCTGAGAGCAAGTGAATTATTCCGAAGGAAGTAATGCAATCCTAATAACCTTATTGAAAGAAAGAGAACATATGATTGACAACTAACGACCAAAACAGACTGAGATAAAACACAAAGGCACAACAGTTGATTTAGTTTATCAACTATAAACATTATTTTAGGACATAACCCTGAGGACTATACGAGGAAAATTCTTTGTGTATGTGAAGATACTAAGTGATTTTTTTCACCTTTTATCACCACGATCTCCTTAACTCATAAATTTCATTTTGAATCCTTCTGTCAAGTTACCCAGTGTCCTGTGAAACATGATATGTTTTTCCTTTCTTATATGCACTCCCTTGACAAGAATCCATCTTAAAGCATAATTTTGGTTTTTGACACAATTTACAAGCTTGACTCAAAATTCACTCCATTTTTTGAAAGTCAAAACTTGAGTGAAGAAAGAAATGAAAATAGTCACCTACATTTCAAGCTCTTAAAGTTTCTGTCTAAGATTTATAAATTGCTAAAGGCTAAAGTTTCCAGGTTTCTACGGATTTCATCATTTATTTTCTACGTGGATTCCTAAAGTCTTGGCAGGCTGTCCACTATGTCTCATACATATGTATAATCCAGGAAGACAGTGCAACTCTGACTGAGCCAGGTCAAGTTTATATACATCTGTTTCTGTATCTCATAGGAGAGAATTTCTAACCACCCTTATATAGATTTTATTTCTGGAAGTGATTGTTTCTTCCACCACTTTTTGGTTCCACTCTTACTACCTGTGTGTCCTTTGGTAAGTTACTTATCATCTTTGAGTATTCGTTTCTTTATAAGTAACACAGGTCCCTAATGACTCAGTGTTTCTGTGTCCCAGCTTCATATTCCCTGAGGAGAAAAACTGATTGACTCTGGACTAATCAATGTAATACGAGTTTCCTCAGCGTTGTGCCAGGTCAGTCTGTCTAGAAAGTTATCAATCATTCAGAACATGTGACTCAAATATCTCAATCTTACTGACTTCTCAAACCATACCCAGTGCACACAGCTCCTTTAGATTGTCTTTGTTCTTATTCGTGTAATGTTTCTGCTAAATAAATTTAGATAAGACATTGTTTTAACGTTTGAAGCATCAAATTAAAGTCAACACACTAACATTTCATTGAAATTTCCCCACTTTCACATATACAAATATGTGTATATACAATATGCATGTACACAATATGTGTACAGTACACATACAATTGCAAGAAAAGTTTTCACTTAGAGAACTGGCAATTCAATATTATATTGAGAAAGATCATGATAGCTTCCCACAGAAATATTGACTGCATTAGGAATCTAATCCCATATTTATATGTGCTATTATGGATGCATTCACTGATGCATAAATGAAAGATGAATTTTCTTCATACAGAGGCCACTTGCCTTTTATATTTTTATTTTAGCAGTTGAAAAACAAAGTCAACATTTCAAGCCAAGTATCTCTTTCCCAGGACCAAATGTTACGTATTTTGAATTGCCATTTATATTTTTATCAAATCAGTGATTTGAAATGAAGACAAACTTCATAACTAAGTTTATTATCTGGCTAACCACATTTTAGGCTATTAAGATCAAATATACAAACACACACAGAAAGGCACATGCTTTCTTTGCGCAGGTGACAGATGACCTTAATTATCATTAAAAATTACTACCATGTCAAGTAAATTATCCATCTCCCAGCACCATGTTCATTTATTTTAGCTTATTGCCTCTTATAAGTACTGACCTGGAAAGGCTGCCTTCTCGACTTGCCTATTCCGCAGTAGTGAGCCCTTGTTTATAAGCCAATACACATGCTTCTACATATTCATAAATCTAGGTGTCAATCATCCCGGGCTATATACTCTTCACTATACTCAGGCAGGATTGGCCACCTGAGTTTTGTTCGTTTGTTTTGCTTAGTTTTTAACTAAAGCTGAATTTAACATTTATTACCTTACAGTCAATCTCCCACATACTTTTCTTCTATTCGGTACATCTAAATCATTCATCCCAGTCACAAACGTGGGGAAAATCACCAGTGACTGTTGAAGGGTGTTAATTCAATGTGATTTTAATAATTCTTTCAGGTTTATCAAATATTTATTCTGTGCGAGACAAAACTAGGCATTTGGGGAACTGCTAAGATGAAGTAAATACTACCGACCTCCTCAAAGACTTAAAGTGTGGGAAGATAGATAGGCATGAGAAAATAAGGAGAGTATATAATTGCTAGCAACCAGGATGCCTAACAGGAGGAGGGGTTTACTTTGGGATTAATGGTATTTTTTTAAAAAATCATAGAATGTATCAGAAACATATAAAATTAATAATGATATATCAAGTACCCAAGTATCCACCAACCAGATTTAATAAATGACAATATTTACCTATTTTGCTTCAGGTCTATTTAAAAATAAATAAATCATTACAGATGGAGTAAGGCCCTTTTGTACTCACTGATTCCAAATCACCTCCTTCAGAAGTAACCACTAAACTTATGGTGGTGTGTTCTTTTTGTCCATGTTTTTGCAATTTTTCTACATAAACATGTATTCATAAATAATATACCTATATCCATAAACAATTGATATTTCCATATAATATTTATATATTTACTTATATGTATTTCATAACTTGCTATTTTACTCAATTTTGGGGGAGGTATCTATGCTGACAAATGTAGAATTAACATTTATTCTCATTGGTATATAATATTCCATTGTAAGGATGAATATATCACAAGTTATCTATTCTACTAATTATGGATATTTGTGTTGTTCCCAATTTTACTTCAATGAATATCCTATCATGTGCTTTATTGTACATGTGTCAGCAATCTCAAGCCATGCACTAGCCTCTTTGCTCTTCCTCAGACAACTCAGTCATGCTCTCGCCTTAGGGCCACTGCACTGTGTGTTCCCTCTGGCTGGGATGCCATTCCTCCTAACATAAGTCACCTTCTTCGAATCTTTGCCCAGATGTCACATTCTCAAAGAGATCTGCTGTGACTGCACAATATCCTGGCATTCCTGGTAACATTCTGAGCTACTGTCTTTTTTTTTTGCATGGCCTTTAGTGCTTTCTAACATATCATACATTTGTACCTGTTCTGATTATTGTTTGTTTCCCATACTGCTGTTATTATGTTGCTATTGTTAATGGGATCCTTTTAATGTTGTATTTTCTATATAGCGATAGATGAAGTATAGGAATTTTATCGATTTTTGTTGATTTTACTGATTTCATTTTACTGATCTTTTATCCACCTTCCTTGCTGAATTAAATTATACAATTCTGAATTCTAATGCTACTGTAGATTTTCTTAGACTGTTTATATAAATAATCATATTGCTTGTGAATAAAATTTTTTATTCTTCCTACTTAATCTTATTACCTATCAATTATTTTATCTAATACAATATTAAATAGAAGTGGTGAGAGAAGACGTCCTAATCTTGTCAAGAGTAATTGTCTATATCTTCACTATTAAGTGTGAGAATTACCATGCTTTTTGATGAATTTCCTATATCAGTTAAAGGATGTTTCTTTCCGTATCTAGTTTGATGAGATGTCTTAACAATAATATGTGTTAAATTTAAAGGGATGTATTTTAATGCAGTCATTCAAATGATAATATTTTACTTGTGGTAAATTATTTATATATCTATATATTATAGTTTATTTATTTATGTATAGTTATACATAAACTATACTGCTAGACTAATATTATGTAAAAATTAACTCAAATGGATCCTGGAGCTAAATATAAAATTTTATAGTATAAAACTTTTTTTTTTTATTAATGTTATGATAGATTACAACCTTGTGAGATTTCAGTTGTACATTTTTGTTAGTCATGTTGTGGGTACACCACTTCCCCCTTTGTGCCCTCCCCCCACCCCCCTTTTCCCTGGTAACCACCGATCAGATCTCCTTATCAATATACTAACTTCCACCTATGAGTGGAGTCATATAGAGTTCATCTTTCTCTGACTGGCTTATTTCGCTTAACATAATACCCTCGAGGTCCATCCATGTTGCTGTGAATAGGCCAATTTTGTCTTTTTTATGGCTGAGTAGTATTCCATTGTGTATATACACCACATTTTCTTTATCCAATCATCAGTTTCTGGGCATGTAGGTTGGTTCCACGTCTTGGCTATTGTAAATAATGCTGCAATGAACATAGGGGTGCAACGGACTCTTGAGAGTTCTGATTTCAGGTTCTTAGGATAGATACCCAGTAATGGGATGGCTGGGTCATAGGGTATTTCAATTTTTAACTTTTTGAGAAATCTCCATACTGTTTTCCATAGTGGCTGTACCAGTTTGCATTCCCACCAACAGTGTATGAGGGTTCCTTTTTCTCCACAACCTCTCCAACATTTGTCGCTCTTGGTTTTGGATGTTTTTGCCAGTCTCACGGGTGTAAGGTGATATCTTAGTGTAGTTTTGATTTGCATTTCCCTGATGATTAGCGATGATTAACATCTTTTCATGTGTCTATTGGCCATATTCATATCTTCTTTTGAGAAATGTCTGTTCATGTCCTCTGCCCATTTTTTGATCGGGTTGTTTGTTTTTTTCTTGTTGAGCCGTGTGAGTTCTTTGTATATTATGGAGATTAACCCTTTGTCGGATAAGTGGCTTGTAAATATTTTTTCCCAATTAGTGAGCTTTTTTTTGTTTCAATCCTGTTTTCCCTTGCCTTGAAGAAGCTCTTTAGTCTGATGAAGTCCCATTTGTTTATTCTTTCTATTGTTTCCCTCAACTGAGGAGTTATAGTGTCTGAAAAGATTCTTTTGAAACTGATGTCAAAGAGTGTATTGCCTATATTCTCTTCCAAAAGACTTATTGTCTCAGGCCTAATCTTTAGGTCTTTGATCCATTTTGAATTTATTTTGGTGTGTGGTGAAAAAGAATGGTCAATTTTCAATCTTTTGCATGTGGCTGTCCAGTTTTCCCAGCACCATTTGTTGAAGAGACTTTCTTTTCTCCATTGTAGGCCCTCTGCTCCTTTGTCGAAGATTAGTTGTCCATAGATGTGTGGTTTTATCTCTGGGCGTTCAATTCTGTTCCATTGATCTGTGGACCTGTTTTTGTACCAGTACCATGCTGTTTTGATCACTGTAGCTTTGTAGTATGTTTTGAAATCGGGGATTGTGATTCCGCCGGCTTTGTTTTTCTTGCTCAGGATTGCTTTAGCAATTTGCGGTCTTTTGTTGCCCCATATGAATTTTAGGATTGTTTGTTCAATTTCTGTGAAGAATGTTCTTGGGATTCTGATTGGGATAGCATTGAAACTGTAGATTGCTTTAGCTAGTATGGACATTTTAACTATGTTTATTCTTCCAATCCATGTGCATGGAATGTCTTTCCATCTCTTTATGTCATCGTCAATTTCTTTCAAGAAAGTCTTGTAGTTTTCATTGTACAGATCCTTCACTTCCTTGGTTAAGTTTATCCCAAGGTATTTTATTCTTTTCGTTGCGATTGTGAATGGGATTGAGTTCTTGAGTTCTTTTTCTGTTAGTTCATTCTTAGTGTATAGAAATGCTACTGATTTATTTATGTTGATTTTATACCCTGCTACTTTGCTGTAGTTGTTGATTATTTCTAATAGTTTTTCTATGGATTCTTTGGGGTTTTCTATATATAAGATCATGTCGTCTGCAAACAGCGAGTGTTTTACTTCTTCATTACCTATTTGGATTCCTTTTATTTCTTTTTCCTGCCGAATTGCTCCGGCCAACAACTCCAGTACTATGTTGAATAGGAGTGGTGAAAGTGGGCACCCTTGTCTTGTTCCTGTCCTCAGAGGGATGGCTTTCAGTTTTTGTCCATTGAGTATGATGTTGGCTGTGGGTCTGTCATATATGGCCTTTATTATGTTGAGGTACTTTCCTTCTATACCCATTTTATTGAGGGTTTTTATCATAAATGGGTGCTGGATTTTGTCGAATGCTTTCTCAGCATCTATTGAGATGATCATGTGGTTTTTGTTTTTCATTTTGTTGATGCAGTGTATCACGTTGATTGACTTGCGGATGTTGAAACATCCCTGTGTCCCTGGTATAAATCCAACTTGATCATGGTGTATAATCTTTTTGATGTATTGCTGTATTCGGTTTGCCAAAATTTTGTTGAGGATTTTTGCATCTATGTTCATCAGTGATATCGGCCTGTAGTTCTCCTTCTTTGTGTTGTCCTTGTCAGGTTTGGGGATCAGAGTGATGTTGGCTTCATAGAATGTGTTAGGGAGTACTCCATCTTTCTCAATTTTCTGGAACAGTTTGAAAAGAATAGGTATTAAGTCTTCTTTGAATGTTTGGTAGAATTCTCCAGAGAAGCCGTCTGGTCCTGGACTCTTATTTTTGGGGAGGTTTTTGATTACCGTTTCTATTTCCTTACTTGTGATTGGCCTATTCAGATTCTCCATTTCTTCCTGATTCAGTTTGGGGAGATTGTAGGAGTCTAGGAATTTGTCCATTTCTTCCAGGTTGTTCAATTTGTTGGCATATAGTTTTTCATAGTATTCTCTTATGATCTCTTGTATTTCATTGGTATCTGTTGTGATTTCTCCTCTCTCATTCCTAATTTTATTTATTTGCAATTTCTGTCTTCTTTTCTTGGTGAGTCTGGCTAAAGGTTTGTCAATTTTGTTAATTCTTTCGAAGAACCAACTCTTTGTTTCATTGATCCTTTCTATTGTCTTTTTTGTTTCAATATCGTTTATTTCTACTCTTATTTTTATTATTTCCCTCCTTCTACTGACTCTTGGCTTTGTTTGTTCTTCTTTTTCTAGTTCTGTTAGGTGTCGTTTGAGGTTGCTTATGTGAGCTTTTTCTTGTTTAGTGAGGTGAGCCTGTATTGAGATGAATTTCCCTCTTAGGACTGGCTTTGCTGCATCCCAAATGATTTGGTATGTCATGTTCTCATTTTTATTTGTCTCCAGATAATATTTGATTTCTTCTTTAATTTCTTCAATGATCCATTGTTTGTTCAGAAGCGTGTTGTTTAGTCTCCACATTTTTGCACCCTTCTCTGCTTTTTTCTTGTAGTTGATTTCTAGTTTCATAGCGTTATGATCAGAAAAGATGCTTGATATTATTTCAACTCTCTTGTATTTATTGATGTTTGCTTTGTTTCCCAAAATATGGTCAATCCTTGAGAATGTTCCATGTGCACTTGAGAAGAAGGTGTAACCTGCTGTTTTTGGATGAAGTGTTCTATATATATCTATTAAGTCCATCTGGTCTAATTTTTCATTTAATTCTATTATTTCCTTGTTGATTTTCTGTCTGGATGTTCTGTCCATTGGTGTTAATGGTGTGTTGAGGTCCCCTACTATTATTGTATTGTTGTTGATGTCTTCTTTAACTTCTATTAAGAGTTGCTTTTCAAATTTTGGTGCTCCTGTGTTGGGTGCGTATATATTCATAAGAGTTATGTCTTCTTGGTGGAGAGTCCCTTTTATCATTATATCCTGTCCCTCTTTGTCTTTCTTTATCTGTTTTGCTTTGAAGTCTACCTTGGCTGATATTAGTATAGCGACACCTGCTTTCTTTTGTTCATTATTAGCTTGGAGTACTGTTCTCCATCCCTTCACTCTGAGTCTGTGTTTGTCTTTGGGGCTGAGGTGTGTTTCCTGGAGGCAGCATATTGTTGGGTCTTGTTCTTTGATCCATCCTGCCACTCTGTGTCTTTTGATTGGGGAGTTCAATCCATTTACATTTAGAGTGATTATTGAGATGTGGGGGCCTACCACTACCATTTTATGTCTTGTTTTCCGGTTTTCTTCAGTTTCCTTTGTTTCTCGTCCCATGGTTTAATCTGTTCTGATGAAGAGCTGCTACTCTCTGTTGTTGTCCTTCTACTTATCTCCTCTGCTCTTGGTTTTGTAGCCCCTTTCCTTTTTTGGATTTTTCAGGAATGAGGGTTTTCCTGAGGATTTCCTGAAGAGGAGGTTTTGTGGCAATGAACTCCCTTAATTTTTGCTTATCTGGGAAAGTTTTTATTTCTCCATCGTATTTGAAGCATATTTTCGCTGGGTAGAGAATTCTTGGCTGTAGATTTTTGTCCTTCAGATTTTTGAATGTATCATTCCACTCTCTTCTAGCCTGTAAAGTTTCTGCTGAGAAATCTGCTGATAGCCTGATGGGGGTTCCTTTGTAGGTTAGTTTCTTTTGCCTGGCTGTCCTTAGTATTTTCTCCTTGTCGTTGACTTTTGCTAGCTTCACTACTATATGCCGTGGAGTTGGTCTTCTTGCATTGATAAAGTTTGGAGATCTATTGGCTTTTGTCACCTGAAGATCCATCTCCCTCACCATATTTGGGAAGTTCTCAGCCATTATTTCTTTGAATAGGCTTTCTGCCCCTTTCTCCTTCTCTTCTCCTTCTGGTATACCTATAATCCTTACGTTGCATCTCCTAATTGTGTCTGATAATTCTCGGAGAGTTTCTTCATTTCTTTTTAGTCTTACTTCTCTCTCCTCCTCTGCCTGCAGCAATTCTATATTGCCATCTTCCAAATTGCTAATTCTTTCCTCCATATTATCGGCCCTACTGTTCAGTGCATCTAGATTTTTCTTAATCTCCTCTATTGTGTTCTTCATTTCCAATATTTCTGTTTGGTTCTTCTTTATCGTATCAAACTCTTTTGTGACATAGCTCCTGAACTCATTCAGTTGTCGGTCAGAATTCTCTCTTAACTCAGTGAGTATTTTAATGATGGCTGTTTTGAAGTCATCATCATTTAGGTTATATATCTCAGTTTCTTTGGGATTGTTTTCTGTGTATTTGTTATTTTCCTTCTGTTATGGAGATTTAATGTATTTTTTCATATTGCTTGATGTTGTTGATTTGTGCCTCCGCATAGAGATAGAGTTTAGTTGCTCCTTCCACTTGTTTCTGCTGCTGTGGTGGGGGAGCAGCTGTTTATACTGCACCAACCAGGAACCCTATCCGCAGTTGCTAACTGGGCCTGGGCCCCTCCTCGTAGTCACAGTGGTCCTTTGGATTCCCTCTTCTGCTGTGGGGGCCGTCACAGGGGGGCTTCAGGCTGCTGGTGCCTACTGTTGCATCCCACCTAGATGTGCTCCCTCCTTGGGGTCTGCAACGGTGTTATGGGGTTTTCCAGTGGCTAGGGGTAGGATCACTTATATTTGTCACTCTGTCACTGTCGGCACCCACAAAATCTCACTTGTCCACTATGGGTCACAGGAGAGCTATTGGCATCTTCTACAGTCTGTGGTTAGTTCACCTAGCTATGCTACTTTTGTGCCGGGGTCTTCCAGCCTTGTGGCTGCCGGATGGGTGCTTTCTACTAGTGCTGTGCAGAGGCTTTCCCTGAGGCTGCTGTGAGCCTGTAGGGTTTCCCCCTAAGCTACGGAGCTGGGTCGCTGGAACTCCACCCAGCCCCAGTCCTGTTCCCCAGGAACTCGGGGAGCCCTTTGCCCTGTCTTGGGGGATAGCCAGAGATCCTGATTTCAGTGGTAGCTGGTCAGCTGCTGCCCTGCCTGATATTCTCCTCTCTGGGACCCTCCTGATATTGTGGATGCTGGGCGTGGCCCCTCCACTAATAGCAGACAGAGAGTTTTGTTTGCTGCCAGGGCAGAACTCTGGAGCTTCCCCTCTGGGCCATGGAGCCAGCCTCTGGAGCTTCACCCAGCCCCAGTCCTCTCTGAGATCTCCGAGATCTCCAGCAATCCCTAGCCCCACGGGGCGGGCAACAACAGCTGGGGGTCACCTCGCCCTTGGGATTCTCTCCGGGACTTTCCCGGAGTTGTGAATGCTGGGCGTAGCCCCTCCACTAATGGCAGACAGAGAGTTTTGTCTGCTGCCCGGGCAGAACTCTGGAGCTTCCCCTCCAGGGCGCGGAGCAGGCCTCTGAAGCTTCACCCAGCCCCAGTCCTCTCCAAGATCTACGGCAATCCCTAGCCCCACAGGGTGGGCAACGGCAGCTGGAGGTCACCTCTCCCTCTGGGATTCTCTCCGGGACTTTCCCGGAGTTGTGAATGCTGGGAGTGTCCCCTCCTCTAATGGCAGACAGAGAGTTTTGTCTGCTGCCCGGGCGGAACTCTGGAGCTTCCCCTCCGGGGCGCGGAGTCGGCCTCTGGAGCTTCACCCAGCCCCAGTCCTCTCCGAGATCTCCAGCAATCCCTAGCCCCACCGTACAGGCAGTGGCAGCCAGGGAACCTCCGCACCCTCAGCGATTCTCTCTGGCACCCTCCAGGTGCCGTGAACACTAGGCGGGATCTCCCCGCCAATGGCGGGGAGAGACTCTCCCCGCAGGCTCAGGTGTGTAACTCTAGAGTTTCCCTCTGTGTTTAGGAGTAATTGCGGGGGGTTTAGGTAGGGTTCTGATCACCTGTTTCCACCGTCACTCCTCTGTTGTGTGCTTGCTTCTGCCCTAGATGTGTGTTGATCTTCTGGGGGCGTCCCTTGGAAGAAAGCCGCTTGCGGGTACTAGGCTGTTCGGTCGAGGTCGGAGAGTTTTCACCTATTTCCACATCCTCCTGGAGGAAAGTCCGTCCACCTTCCGATGTATAGTCACGTGGGTCTCTCAGACGTCCAGAGATGCTGTCTGGATATCCTTTGTTAAGCGATAAGTGTCCAAATAATTGTAGACTCGAAGGGGGAGAGACAAAGAGGACTACTCACGGTGCCATCTTGGATCCTTCCCTATAGTATAAAACTTTTGGTAGAAAACATACAAGAAAATCTTTGTGACTTTAGATTAGGCAATAAGTTCTTAGCTTCGACACTAAAGGAAAGATATCAGAAAAGAAAGAAATGATGAATTTGACTCTATCAAAATAAAACCTTTTACTCTGTGAAAAACAATATTAAGAGAATAAAAATATAAGCCAAAACCTGGGAGAAAATAACTGTGAATTACATTTCTGACAAAGGATCTCTATTAAGAATACACAAAGCTCAACAATAAGAAAATGACACGATTTTAAAAATGGGAAAAATACTGGAAGAGATATCTCTCAAGAAAAGATATATGGGTGAGAAATAATAAAATAATGCTTAATATCATTGGCCATTAGAAAAATGGAAAATAAAACCATGGTGAGATACCATTAGACACCACTCCGAATGTCTTTCAAAAAAGAAAACAAAGGAAAAAACTGAGTGCCAAGTGCTGGCTACAATGTGAAGCACTGGGACACTCATACACGGCTGGTGGTTATTCAACATGGTACAGTCACTATGGGAAAGTTTGACAGTTTCTTATAAAGTTATACATGCACTTACCATATTACCCAGAAATTTCAAGCCTAGGTATTTTTCTTAGAGAAATCAAAACCAATGTCACACAAAACATATGTGAATGTGTATAGGAGCATTGTTCATAATCTCCAAAAGCTGGAGGCAACAAATACATCCTTCAATGGTGGCTGAATACCAGATTATAGTACATCTATACAATGGAATACTATTCAATGTAAAGAGAAATTAGCTATTAAATCCTACAAAAATATGAATGAATCTCAAATGTATTTTACTAAGTAAAAGGATCCAGACGTAAAAGGTCAAAAATTTTATGATTCCATTTGCATGGAATTCTGGAAAAGAAAAACTGAAGGAACATAGAACAGATGTGTGCTGGCTAGGAACTAGGGGTGAGGCGAGGGGTTAACTACAAAGAGTCAGCATGAATGATTTTCGGGAGTAGTGGAATAGTTTTATATTATGAATTTGGTGGTAGATTGGGTAAATTCATTTCTATGCATTTATCAAAATTCAGAGAATTGTACACAACAAAGGGTGAATTTCACTATATGAAAATTAAAATGCAAAAATAAAAATATTTTTAAATTTCCTTTGTTTTTAGTATTTTCCTGAAATGTCTTTTTAGTTCCATATTTATTTTCAACATTTTTACTATTATGTTTTAAAGTTGTCTCTTACAAACTGCATATATTTAGATTTCTTTAAATGTGAAAATCTCTCTTTTAATAGGAAATTTTAATCGATTTACAATTATTTTCGGAACTTTTAAGCATATAAACTTACACCTTTATAAGGTATAAGTTTATACCTTATATATATATATATAATATATATAAGATATATATAATATATGTGGTACATATATAAGGTATATATATAATATAAGGTATATATATAATATATAAATATATATTATATATTTTATATATACCTTTATATATATTATATATATATATAAAGGTATAAATTTATAACTTTATCTGCCTCCTAAATTGTGAAATATCTTTCCATTCAATCTTCCCTTATTCTCCCTTTTCTAGTTTCTTAGGTTCCCCTGGATTTTACATTTCCGAAAATCAATGAATGGCACAGTTTCAAAGCAGGAACAACAATGGAAAGATTAACAGTAAGTTAACATTACCCTTTTCAGGCTCTGAGGGCAATACAGTGTGCTGTGGGAGGAACTAAAACCACTTGTTATTTGTCTGCTATTTTTAATTGAACTCTAACTCCTGGACCTAGTTTATATTGCAGGATGAACGAAATTATTTTTCTTCTCCCATTTAACTAAAGAAAATGGTTGAAAATGATGTGACTTCAACTTTGAATTTAGAAGGAAATTATAACTCCAAATCAGGAGAAGATGTATGGAGGCACAGAAATACATTTAGAAGATCATAATATTATTTAAGACTGCTGACGCTAAGTAAACAGTGAAGCTGCTTCTGAATGACTGGTTTATGGGAACTAATTATGGATGAAGCTTGCCTAAAAGCTATTAAACTGAACCTAACACGTAGCTATAGTAGACCACTGAGGTTGATAATTTCACCATTTCCAGTTCTCTGCTACCCTTAATATTAAGTCCTGGGAGATTAGAATGTCTTTGTATGTTGCCAAGGAGGCCTTCTGGCTATCATACCTCACATTCAATCGTCAATTCCCCTCAATTTGTCAGTGTCTTTCTCCAACACATCAATAACCCCTGTCAGCCACCTATTCCATATCCCCCTCCACTCTACTCTACCTACTCCCCTTTTCCCACTGCTCATGAATCTCTAAAGCACCTGAGACATGGCATCAACCTGTGTGTTCCCTTCTATAAGTACCTTTTCATAGTTCATCATTGTTGAACATTTTAATAATTGCTCCATTACTGCACTTAAAAAAGCGCTATCAGTTCTCCACCTACAATCAGTGATGAGGTCTTTTTTGATACCTGGGTGGTGGGTAAACAAGCTCCAAAATCCCATTTTAGAGTCTGTTTCCTAGGAACACTTCTGGTACCAGCTGTCATTGCTTCCATTCCCCTGGAATTGGAATCTGAGATGACTTATTGGAGAACTTTTGGAGAATACAACTGTTAGGAATGAAGGGCAGAAGGGTTGGACGGACAGAGATGTTCAACTGTGATGCTGGATCAGTCTTTTAGAGCTGTCCCAAATTGAGGCAAGAGGATCAGGCCTTTGCATCTTACAATCAAACAGTCTTTAAATGAGGGCTGTCCTCAGGGAGGTTCTTTTACCTTGACAAAGGCACTTCCCTTGGGCCAAGGACAATTCCCAGAGAACAACTCTGCAGGCAAAACTCCTAGCACCTGTGGTAATGAGTGACTCAATCCTGAAGGGAAGACCTTACCAGTATAATACAACATCCACTACAATCCCTTAAGTAGATACGTAACTCCCTCAAGCCTATCATCTTCATTTTGCAAGGTTTCAGGTGCCATAAAAAGCAGTCATCTTTCTCTGCAAATCTTATAATTATCATTGACCTCATAATGATCACCACTGTATTACTTAATTTTCCAAAGCTTTACCCTCTACATGTACCTTATTCCAATTAAGAATAGGTGAAGGCTTAAGTAGATGCCATGCCACTGCATGTCAGAGGTTACCATCCCATTTATCACCAGCAATGGAATCATTACTTCATTCAGAAGGGTGGACAGAAGTAATTCAAAATCTCATTCTAGGGGTCTGTCTTTAAGAAACAGTTTCCCTACCAATTATATTAGCTCAGATTCCCTAGAAAACAGAGCCTGAAACAATGATTAAGTGTTGTTTTATTAAGGAAGAAGAATCCCAGAACAGTGAGAGTAAACCAAAAAAAGGAAGTAGGGAAAAGATGATATAGTACAGTACCATGCTAGTCTCTGCTTCACAGGGAGCCTCCAAGAGATGTTGCTGGTCATTTGGCTGATGCTTTCACTTAGTCATTCAGGAGGACTCAGGAGCTGATCATGGGAGGGAGGAAGGAGAGGAAAATTTTTGCCTGTCTCTCTTCCTTTTCCTGTTTCCCATTGGCCAAAACTCATTCCACAGGGAGTTAATTCACCTGTACTTCCAAATTGCATCATGCAATACCACCAGTGCTCACTCAGGAGGCCAAATCTCAGTAAAAGCCAGAAATTCAGAATTGTTTGGTGATCAGCCTGGCTGTATAACAGCAGTCAAAAGAAGGCCTTCTGACACATGACTTAGCCCTAGTTTGCAGAATCAAGTAGGGCCAAGTAAAATTGGCCATTGCATCACTGCATCAGCTGGCTGAGGTTCCAGGAGATTATGGCCCTGAGAGTATGTATGGAAGCATAAAAGTTTTGGCTTATACAATATCTAAGTAGGGTTTATCCTGAGAATCTGAAGGTGGATTAATACAAGGAAAGCAATGAATTTCTTTTAACTCTATGTAATCCAGCACATATTCAACAAACAAGCAAGTGAGAACTTGCATCTCAGTAGAAGTCAGAGAGAAAATCCTGGGAAAATAAGTTAAAAATATATAAATTATTGCATGATTTATTGAAATCCCTGAGATAAGGGATTGTAGAAAAGAGTTCAACAGTTCCACTACAGTAAGAAAGAATAATTTTGTTGTAATAAAAGGTATGCCTTTGTTCATGCTTATTTTACAATCTAGGACAAATATATTTTGGGAGGAGGAATAGAATTCTTTTAGGCAAAGTAAACAGACACTATACACCCCTAAATACTACTGTTTATAACTATTCAAATCTTTCTATCAAAAAAGAACTCTGTAATTTCATACAAGAATGCAATTTTCAGATGCAGTTTGATGAGTATGCAAAGCATATGATTTCTGATAGAATACGTACATGAGGAAATGCAAACAAACCATAGCATGGAAAATGCACAGCTATCTTGCCAATCATACTGATGAAAATTAAAATGAGGGTGCCATGACAAAATTGTTAATATAAAAAAGTTAATAAACATCAATGAATAAGAATCAATAGTATGAGGGCCATGAAAAAACAAATAGACTCATATTGAGGGTTACACTACAAATTAGATAAACTTTCTGAATATAAATATATTAAATACATCAAATTGTACCAAGAACTCTCAAACCATTTTTATTGTTTGATGGAGCTGTTATAACAAGCAATGCCAAAATGGTGTAATGGCACAAATATGATAAAAATAAAATGTTTTGCAGTCCTCCTGCAAATTGTCATTCTGGATCCAGACACTTTCCATCTTGATACTCCACCATCTTCAACCCATGGATTCCAAAGTCACCATGCTCATTTGCATCCATCCAACAGAAGGGGAAAGAGCACTGGGGATCATACTTGGTAGGTTTTAAACTACCTGGTAGTGGAACATTATTCTTGTGCTTAATTCTGTTAATTGCAATTCAATCGCATGACCACACCTAACTGGAGAGGAGGCTAAGGAGTATCCTCTAGCAGTGTGCTTAGCCAAAAAGAAAAAAAAAGTGGATTTGGTGAACAACTAGCTAGTATCTGCCACACACTGATTTTTCACTTTTTCCCAAAACAAACTATAGCTAGAAAATAATCCATAAAGTTATAAAGAGTATTTTCATAAAGGTGTGCCTGATAGTGCCATTTAATAGAGGAAAGTACCAGAACGTCCACTTTCCTCACTGGAATCTAAGTTCCCTGAGGGCAGGATTTTTGTAGGCTTGGTTTACTGCAATACGCTGTATCTGGAATAATGCCTGAAATTTGGTATGCATTCAATAAACATTTGTTAAATGAATAAAAGAATGACTAAATTTACCTGTCAGTAGCAAAATAAACCCAGCAATAAGAGTCAGGAATTGGATACTAAAACGGGCCAAATTGTTTGTGGTTGCACACAGTAGTAGCTGATGAAATTAAATTCAGGCAAGCAGGCAGAACTTGACTTCAAGAAAAAAAGTTGCAGAATAAATTGATGGTATAGATAATCAATTTTTTTCAAGCAAGTAGAGTAGGATGCAACAAACATTTGATTATAAATGCAGGTAGTACAAAGTAATAGAAGAACCTAGTGTAAGATCTTGGTAAATCTGTGGCAGGCTGGAGTTCATTGAAAGGACACCAATTGTCAAGAGAACTGGTAAGGCTAAGACAGGGTTATAATTCCAGAGAACTAGGTGATAGGTAAATTTTCAATTTGGGGACTCAGGAACTGCAGATGATCCAGGAACCCAAATCATGGAATGATGGCAGAAGTTCAAAAATAAAGTTGATTTGATTCTAAACTCCTGACTCCAGAATTGGTTCCCAAAGTAAAGACAAAGTATAACACAGATGATGTGAATTTAGGGCCCTGGTATGGGTTTTTAAGAAATATCAGATAGGGAGAAAGATATTTTATTATAGCAGCAACATAAACTGATTAATTAATGTTAAGAGGATCAGCAGACTAAGAAACTTCATCATGATATAATAATTTGTGTTAAAAAAAATGACAATGGGTGTAGTGTATCTAACACAAAAATATATATGGGTGAAACAGCGCCCAATAGTGGCCCAAACAGCAGATTACAAAACAAATACACTGAATTGAATGGTTTTAAATGCACCTGTATCAACAAAAATCAGAAAAGAATTTGGATTTATATAAAAATGTTTAATGTTAAATTAAAATCTAGCTGTTGAAGTTAATAATAGCAGTAATAATTTCCATCCTGGAAATAAAAAGATTTCTTTCTCTTTATTATTTACTTATTTTTTAATCTGGATACCTTCGCCTGTGGACCTCACCATGCTCTGTACCCTCCCAGGGTAGCCAGCCTTGAAGGTGGCTCCAAGGTCCCTGACTCCTGGTATTCATTCCTTGTGCGGTACCCCCTACATTGTACCAGGGTTTTTCTGCGTGACCAATAACATACAGAAGTGATATATGTCACGGCTGGGATTAAATTGTAAAAGACTGGGCCTTCTGCCTTGAATTTTCTCTCTCTCTCCTCCTCCATCACCCTCTCCTTCTCCATCTCCCTGATCCCTTGCTTTGGGGGAAGCCAGCTGCCATGCTGTGAGCCGTTCTATGGAGAGGCCTCCATGGCAAGGAACTGAGACCTATGCTGAACAGCCAGCAAGGAACTGAGGCCTGCCAGTAACCCCCTGAATGAGCTTGTAAGTGACCCAAGCCCCAGTCATGTCTTGAGATGATGCAGCCCCTGCTGACTTGTAACCTCATGAGGGGCCAGATTCCAGCTTGAGGGCAGCTTCATCTCTTTATTTTTCTGAAGAGATTGATTCAAATTATATAGAACTTTGGTCGATGTGCTTCTGTGATTCACACATTTAGAGGCTTTTGTTGTATCCTTAAGCAAACTAGAAACAGGGGTCTGAAAAGAGATAATGTTTGGTTCTGTTTCTTAAACCCAAACACTAAAAATATCATCCTTTTTGACCCTTAGTTTACTTAAGACTACTATGTTTCATGAATACTCTTCATTTATTCAAAATATATATTGAAGGATATAGTGTTATTTGTTTTCTTCCTGACATGGGTAATTTGTGTCTCCTCTCTTTTTCTCTTTGTCAGTCTTGATAGAATTTTGTCAATTGTACTGCTCTTTAAAAAGAATATCTTTTTGTTTCATTGACTTTCTATTTTTTTGTTTTTAACTTTATTGATTTTTTACTGTCATCTTTATTATTTCTTTCCTTCTGTTTGCTTTCAGTTATTTTGCTCTTCCTTTTCTAGTTCCTAGAGGTAGGAAGTTAGATTTTGAATAAATTATTGATTTAAGACCTTTCTTCATTTTTAATATAGATATTTAGAGCTCGAAATTTCCCTCTCACCACTACTTTAGGTAGGTCTCAAATATTTTCATATGTTGTATTTTCATTTTCATTCACTTCAATGTATTTTTATCCTCTTTGAGACTTCTCTGACCTGTGGATTATTTAGGAGTGTGTTGTTTGATTTCCAAATCTTTGGGTATTTTCCTCTTCCTTTTCTGTTACTGATTTATATTTTGATTCCATTATGGTCAGAGAACAGTCTTCTGTATGATTTGAATTATCTTAAATTTAAAATTGCCTGTTGGTTTATTACCCAGAATATGATCTATCCTGGTGAATGTTCAATGAGCATTTGAAAAAAAAAGAATATTCTGCTATTGTTGGGTGGAGTGTTCTATATGTGTTAGTGCGGTCCTGTTTGTTCATTTTGTTTTTCATATCTTCTACATGTTTTCTGATCTTTCGTCTACTAGTTCCATCAGTCGCTGTGAATTGTGTGGTATAGTCCCTGACTATAATTTTAAATTTGACTATTTATCCTTTCAGCTCTATCAGTTTTTCTTCCAAGTATTCTAAGGCTCCATTTAGTGTGAACACATTTATGACTCATATAGCTTCTTGGTGGATTGATTCTTTTATCGTAATTTAATGTCTCTCTTTGCCTCTAGTAATTTTCTTTCCTCCAAAGTCATCGTTATGTATATTAATATAGCCAATCCTGCTTTAGTTTGATTAATGTTTCCGTGGTATATACTTTTTAAATCATTTCACTTTCAACTTTTTACCAATATCATTCTATTGAAGTGTTTCCTGTAGACAACATACAGTTGGGCTGTGTTGTTTTTATCTACTCTGCCAATTTTTGTGTTTTATTTGGCATAGGCTAGTTACAATTTAAGTAATTTTGGGTATATTAGGGCTTAAGTACACCATTGTATTACTTGTTTTCCATGTTTCCTGTTCCTTCTTTTTTCTTTTCTTGCTTTCCTGTGAGTTACATAAACATGTTTTAGAATTCTATCTTGATTTATTTTTTTTTTTTTTTTATTTTTTTTTTTTTTTTTTATTAATGTTATGATGGATTACAGGCTTGTGAAATTTCAGTTGTACATTTTTGTTAGTCATGTTGTGGGTACACCACTACCCCCTCCGTGCCCTCCCCCCACCCCCCCTTTTCCCTGGTAACCACCGATCAGATCTCCTTCTCACTATACTAATTTCCACCTATGAGTGGAGTCATATAGAGTTCGTCTTTCTCTGACTGACTTATTTCGCTTAACATAATGCCCTCGAGGTCCATCCACATTGTTGTGAATGGGCCAATTTCGTCTTTTTTTATGGCTGAGTAGTATTCCATTGTGTATATATACCACATCTTCTTTATCCAATCATCAGTTTCTGGGCATGTAGGCTGGTTCCACGTCTTGGCTATTGTAAATAATGCTGCGATGAACATAGGGGTGCAACGGACTCTTGAGATATCTGATATCAGGTTCTTAGGATAGATACCCAGTAATGGGATAGCTGGGTCATAGGGTATTTCTATTTTTAACTTTTTGAGAAATCTCCATACTGTTTTCCATAGTGGCTGTACCAGTTTGCATTCCCACCAACAGTGTATGAGGGTTCCTCTTTCTCCACAACCTCTCCAACATTTGTCGTTCTTGGTTTTGGATGTTTTTGCCAATCTAACGGGGGTAAGGTGATATCTTAGTGTAGTTTTGATTTGCATTTCCCTGATGATTAGCGATGATGAACATCTTTTCATGTGTCTATTGGCCATATTCATATCTTCTTTTGAGAAATGTCTGTTCATGTCCTCTGCCCATTTTTTGATCGGGTTGTTTGTTTTTTTGTTGTTAAGCAGTGTGAGTTCTTTGTATATTATGGAGATTAACCCTTTGTCGGATAAGTGGCTTGTAAATATTTTTTCCCAATTAGTGAGCTGTTTTTTTGTTTCAATTCTGTTTTCCCTTGCCTTGAAGAAGCTCTTTAGTCTGATGAAGTCCCATTTGTTTATTCTTTCTATTGTTTCCCTCAACTGAGGAGTTACAGTGTCCGAAAAGATTCTTTTGAAACTGATGTCAAAGAGTGTACTACCTATATTCTCTTCCAAAAGACTTATTGTCTCAGGCCTAATCTTTAGGTCTTTGATCCATTTTGAGTTTATTTTGGTGTGTGGTGAAAAAGAATGGTCGATTTTCAATCTTTTGCATGTGGCTGTCCAGTTTTCCCAGCACCATTTGTTGAAGAGACTTTCTTTTCTCCATTGTAGGCCCTCTGCTCCTTTGTCGAAGATTAGCTGTCCATAGATGTGTGGTTTTATCTCTGGGCTTTCAATTCTGTTCCATTGATCTGTGCACCTGTTTTTGTACCAGTACCATGCTGTTTTGATCACTGTAGCTTTGTAGTATGTTTTGAAATCAGGGATTGTGATTCCGCCGGCTTTGTTTTTCTTGCTCAAGATTGCTTTAGCAATTCGTGGTCTTTTGTTGCCCCATATGAATTTTAGGATTGTTTGTTGAATTTCTGTGAAGAATGTTCTTGGGATTCTGATTGGGATAGCATTGAATCTGTATATTGCTTTGGGTAGTATGGACATTTTAACTATGTTTATTCTTCCAATCCATGTGCAAGGAATGTCTTTCCATCTCTTTATGTCATCGTCAATTTCTTTCAAGAAAGTCTTGTAGTTTACATTGTATAGATCCTTCACTTCCTTGGTTAAGTTTATCCCAAGGTATTTTATTCTTTTCGTTGCGATTGTGAATGGGATAGAGTTCTTGAGTTCTTTTTCTGTTAGTTTATTGTTAGTGTATAGAAATGCTACTGATTTATGCACGTTAATTTTATACCCTGCTACTTTGCTGTAGTTGTTGATTATTTCTAATAGTTTTTCTGTGGATTCTTTGGGGTTTTCTATGTATAAGATCATGTCGTCTGCAAACAACGCGAGTTTTACTTCTTCGTTACCTATTTGGATTCCTTTTATTTTTTTTTCCTGCCGAATTGCTCTGGCCAGCACCTCCAGTACTATGTTGAATAGGAGTGGTGAAAGTGGGCACCCTTGTCTTGTTCCTGTCCTCAGAGGGATGGCTTTCAGCTTTTGTCCATTGAGTATGATGTTGGCTGTGGGTCTATCATATATGGCCTTTATTATGTTGAGGTACTTTCCTTCTATACCCATTTTACTGAGGGTTTTTATCATAAATGGGTGTTGGATCTTGTCGAATGCT
This sequence comes from Equus asinus, assembly GCF_041296235.1. Lineage (NCBI taxonomy): Eukaryota > Metazoa > Chordata > Mammalia > Perissodactyla > Equidae > Equus > Equus asinus. The sequence goes on from NC_091820.1 coordinate 93,466,341, forward strand.
TTCTCTGCGTCTATTGAGATGATCATGTGGTTTTTGTTTTTCATTTTGTTGATGTAGTGTATCACGTTGATTGACTTGCAGATGTTGAACCATCCCTGTGTCCCTGGTATAAATCCCACTTGATCATGGTGTATAATCTTTTTGATGTATTGCTGTAATCGGTTTGCCAAAATTTTGTTGAGGATTTTTGCATCTATGTTCATCAGTGATATCGGCCTGTAGTTCTCCTTCTTTGTGTTGTCCTTGTCAGGTTTGGGGATCAGAGTGATGTTGGCTTCATAGAATGTGTTAGGGAGTTCTCCATCTTTCTCAATTTTCTGGAACAGTTTGAGGAGAATAGGTATTAAGTCTTCTTTGAATGTTTGGTAGAATTCTCCAGAGAAGCCGTCTGGTCCTGGACTCTTGTTTTTGGGAAGGTTTTTGATTACCGTTTCTATTTCCTTTCTTGTGATTGGTCTATTCAGATTCTCCATTTCTTCCTGATTCAGTTTGGGGAGATTGTAGGAGTCTAGGAATTTGTCCATTTCTTCCAGGTTGTTCAATTTGTTGGCATATAGTTTTTCATAGTATTCTCTTATGATCTCTTGTATTTCATTGGTATCTGTTGTGATTTCTCCTCTCTCATTCCTGATTTTATTAATTTGCGCTTTCTCTCTTCTTTTCTTGGTGAGTCTGGCTAGGGGTTTGTCAATTTTGTTAATTCTTTCGAAGAACCAACTCTTTGTTTCATTGATCCTTTCTATTGTCTTTTTTGTTTCAATATCGTTTATTTCTGCTCTTATTTTTATTATTTCCCTCCTTCTACTGACTCTGGGCTTTGTTTGTTCTTCTTTTTCTAGTTCTGTTAGGTGTCGTTTGAGGTTGCTTACGTGAGCTTTTTCTTGTTTAGTGAGGTGAGCCTGTATTGCGATGAATTTCCCTCTTAGGACTGCTTTTGCTGCATCCCAAATGATTTGGTATGTCGTGTTCTCATTTTCATTTGTCTCCAGATAATATTTGATTTCTTCTTTAATTTCTTCAATGATCCATTGTTTGTTGAGAAGCGTGTTGTTTAGTCTCCACATTTTTGCACCTTTCTCTGCTTTTTTCTTGTAGTTGATTTCTAGTTTAATAGCGTTATGATCAGAAAAGATGCTTGATATTATTTCAACTCTCTTGTATTTATTGATGTTTGCTTTGGTTCCCAAAATATGGTCAATCCTTGAGAATGTTCCATGTGCACTTGAGAAGAATGTGTAACCTGCTGTTTTTGGATGAAGTGTTCTATATATATCTATTAAGTCCATCTGGTCTAATTTTTCATTTAATTCTATTATTTCCTTGTTGATTTTCTGTCTGGATGTTCTGTCCATTGGTGTTAATGGTGTGTTGAGGTCCCCTACTATTATTGTATTGTTGTTGATGTCTTCTTTTAGTTCTATTAAGAGTTGCTTTACAAATTTTGGTGCTCCTGTGTTGGGTGCATATATATTTATAAGTGTTATGTCTTCTTGGTGGAGAGTCCCTTTTATCATTATATACTGTCCCTCTTTATCTTTCTTTATCTGTTTTGCTTTGAAATCTACCTTGTCTGATATTAGTATAGCGACACCTGCTTTCTTTTGTTCATTATTAGCTTGGAGTATTGTTCTCCATCCCTTCACTCTGAGTCTGTGTTTGTCTTTGGGGCTGAGGTGTGTTTCCTGGAGGCAGCATATTGTTGGGTCTTGTTCTTTGATCCATCCTGCCACTCTGTGTCTTTTGATTGGGGAGTTCAATCCATTTACATTTAGAGTGATTATTGAGACGTGGGGGCCTACCACTCCCATTTTGTGTCTTGTTTTCCGGTTTTCTTCAGTTTCCTTTGTTTCTCGTCCCATGGTTTAATCTGTTCTGATGTAGAGCTACTACTCTCTGTTGTTGTCCTTCTACTTATCTCCTCTGCTCTTGGTTTTGTAGCCCCTTTCCTTTTTTGGATTTTTCAGGAAAGAGGGTTTTCCTGAGGATTTCCTGAAGAGGAGGTTTTGTGGCAATGAACTCCCTTAATTTTTGTTTGTCTGGGAAAGTTTTTATTTCTCCATCGTATTTGAAGGATATTTTCGCTGGGTAGAGAATTCTCGGCTGTAGATTTTTGTCCTTCAGATTTTTGAATATATCATTCCACTCTCTTCTAGCCTGTAAAGTTTCTGCTGAGAAATCTGCTGATAGCCTGATGGGGGTTCCTTTGTAGGTTAGTTTCTTTTGCCTGGCTGTCCTTAATATTTTCTCCTTGTCGTTGACTCTTGCTAGCTTCACTACTATATGCCGTGGAGTTGGTCTTCTTGCATTGATAAAGTTTGGAGATCTATTGGCTTCTGTCACCTGAAGATCCATCTCCCTCACCAGATTTGGGAAGTTCTCAGCCATTATTTCTTTGAATAGGTTTTCTGCCCCTTTCTCCTTCTCTTCTCCCTCTGGTATACCTATAATCCTTACGTTGCATCTCCTAATTGTGTCTGATAATTCTCGGAGAGTTTCTTCATTTCTTTTAAGTCTTGCTTCTCTCTCCTCCTCTGCCTGCAACAATTCTATATTGCCATCTTCCAAATTGCTAATTCTTTCCTCCATATTATCGGCCCTACTGTTCAGAGCATCTAGATTTTTCTTAATCTCCTCTATTGTGTTCTTCATTTCCAATATTTCTGTTTGGTTCTTCTTTATCGTATCAAACTCTTTTGTGACATAGCTCCTGAACTCGTTGAGTTGTCGGTCAGAATTCTCTCTTAACTCATTGAGAATCTTAATGATGGCTGTTTTGAAGTCATCGTCATTTAGGTTATACATCTCATTTTCTTTGGGATTGTTTTCTGTGTATTTGTTGCTTTCTTTCTGTTCTGGAGATTTGATGTATTTTTTCATATTGCTTGATGTTGTTGATTTGTGCCTCCGCATGGAGATAGAGTTTAGTTGCTCCTTTCACTTGTTTCAGCTGCTGCGGTGGGAGGAGCAGCTGTTTATATTTCACCAACCAGGAACCCTGTCCGTAGTTGCTAACTGGGCCTGGGCCCCTCTTCGTAGCCACAGTGGCCCTTTGGATTCCCTCCTCTGCTGTGGGGGCCGTCACAGGGGGGCTTCAGGCTGCAGGTGCCTACTGTTGCAGCCCACCTAGATGTGCTCTCTCCTTGGGGTCTGCAATGGTGTTATGGGCTTTTCCAGCAGCCAGGGGTGGGATCACTTATATTTGTCGCTCCGTTGCTGTCGGCACCCACCAAATCTCACTTGTCCTCTATAGGTCGCAGGAGAGCTATTGGGATCTTCTACAGTCTGTGGTTAGTACACCTAGTTATGCTGCTTTTGCCCTGGGGTCTTCCAGCCTTGTGGCTGGCGGCTGGGTGCCTTCTACTGGTGCTGTGCAGAGGCTTTCCCTAAGGCTGCTGTGAACCTGTAGGGTTTCCCCCTAGGCTACTAAGCTGGGTCTCTGGAACTCTCTCCAGCCCCAGTCCTCTCCGAGATCTCCGGCAATCCCTAGACCCACGGGGCGGGCAATGGCAGCTGGGGGTCGCCCCGCCCTCAGGGCTTCTCTCCTGGCCTCTCCCGGAGCCGTGAATGCTGGGCGTGGCCCCTCTGCCAATGACAGACAGGGAGTTTTGTCTGCTGCCCAGCGGAGCTCCAGCGCTTCCCCTCCGGGTCGCAGAACCGGCCTTTGAAAATTCCCCCGGCCCCGGTCCTCTCCGAGATCTCCGGCAATCCCTAGCCTCACGGGGTGGGCAACGGCAGCTGGGGGTCGCCCCGCCCTCAGGGCTTCTCTCCGGGCCTCTCCCGGAGCCGTGAATGCTCAGCGTGGCCCCTCTGCTAATGGCAGACAGAGAGTTTTGTCTGCTGACCGGGCGGAGCTCCGGTACTTCCCCTCCGGGTCGCAGGACCGGCCTTTGAAAATTCCCCCCGCCCCGGTCCTCTCCGAGATCTCCGGCAATCCCTAGCCCCACGGGGCGGGCAACGGCAGCTGGGGGTCGCCCCGCCCTCAGGGCTTCTCTCCGGGCCTCTGCCGGAGCCGTGAATGCTCAGCGTGGCCCCTCTGCTAATGGCAGACAGAGAGTTTTGTCTGCTGACCGGGCGGAGCTCCGGCGCTTCCCCTCCGGGTCGCAGGACCGGCCTTTGAAACTTCCCCCCGCCCCGGTCCTCTCCGAGATCTCCGGCAATCCCTAGTCCCACGGGGCGGGCAACGGCAGCTGGGAGATCTCCGTGCCCTCCGTGTCTCTCTCTGGGACCCTCCGGGCGCCCCGAGCACCAGGCTGGATCCCCCCGCCAATGGCGGGGAGAGACTCTCCCCGCGGGCTCAGGTGTGCAACTCCAAAGTTTCCCTCTGCGTTTAGGAGTAATTGCAGGGGGTTTAGGTAGGGTTCTGGTCACCTGTTTCCACCGTCGCTCCTCTGTTGTGTTCTCGCTCCTGCCCTAGACGTGCGTGGATCCTCTGGGGGCGTCCGTTGGAAGAAAGCCGCTTGCGGGTACCAGGCTGCCCGTCGGGGTCGGAGAGCCCTCACCTATTTCCACATCCTCCCGGAGGAAAGTCCATCCGCCTTCCGATGTATAGTCGCGTGGGTGTCTCAGACGTCCTGAGATGCTGTCTGGATATCCTTTGTCAAGCGATAAGTGTCCAAATAATTGTAGACTCGAAGGGCGAGAGACAAAGAGGACTACTCACGGCGCCATCTTGGCTCCTCTCCTATCTTGATTTATTTACAGTATTTTTGAGTATATCCCTTTGTCAATTTTTGTTAGTGATTACTCTATGTATTAGAAAATTCATATGTCACTTATTCCTGTCTGCTGGTATCAATATTTTATCACATAGTGTGACTGGAACGATTTAGGTCCCTTTAACCTACCCATTTAAAAAATATGATTGCCTTAAATATTTCTTCTATATACACTGAGCACCATATCAGAAGGTGTTATAATTTTTTGCTTCAAATATGAAATATTATTTAAGAGACTCAAGGAAAGAAGGATAGTTTATTTATATTGACCCTTACTTTTGCCCATTCTGTGGTCTTCATTCTTTACTAAAGTTTCAAATCTTCTTCTACTATTTCTTTTCTCTTTAGAGGCTATCTTTAGCTATTCTTTAAGGGTGGATTTGCTAGCAACAATTTTCTTAGTTTTCCTTCATGTGGAGGAAGTGGGAATATCTTTATTTCTCCTTTATTCTTTAAACATGTTTTCACTGGATATAGAATTTTGAGTTAACACTTCTTTGTTTCAATAAATACCAAAAAAATCATATGCTACTAACTTATGAGCTTCATGGTTTCCGATGAGAAATCAACTGTCATTCAAATTGTAGCTCCCCTAAATGTGACGTCATTTCTCCCTGGATATGTTCAATATTTTTCCTTTGGTACTTAGATTTCAGAGTTTAATTACGATGTGTCTCAGAATGAATTTATTTGTGTTTATGTTATTTGAGGTTCCCTTAGCTTCCTGAATCTGTCAATTTATGTCTTTTGCCAAATTTGGGGAATTTTCAGCCATTAGTTCTTTGAATAATTTTCTCAGTCCTACTCTCCCTCTCGATCCTATCCTTCTGGGACTCCAATGATATGAATATTAGATTTGTGGTTATTTTTCTACAGGTCGCTGAGACGTGGCTCACTATTTTTTGTCTATTTTGTCTCTGTTGGTAAGTAAATTCTACTGATCTTTCCTCAAGTTCATTGATACTATCCTTTGTCATCTCCACTCCACTTTTGAATCCATCTACTGAGTTTTATTTGAGTCATTGCATTTTTCAGTCTATGATTTTGATTTGGTTCCTTTTCTTTGGCAAATAAGATTTTAATTTCAGGTTTCTCACTAATCTTTATTGTTTTCCAAAATAAATTGTCTTATTTTATTTTTATGGAACCTAGAGATCAGAACCTGAGGGAATGCATTGCTGAAGTTCTCATGCTGCTGGGAAATGTAATTGCTAACAGTGCTTTTTTCTTTACGACAGCTTTATGAGGATAAAATTTACGTATCATAAAATTCACCCTTTTAAAGTGTACGACTCAGTGATTTTTAGTATGCTGACAGAGTTGTGCAATCATCACAACTATTTAAACTTAGATAATTTGCATTATTTCGTAACGGAGACCTTTACTTATTAGCAGCCACTCTCCACTCCCCTCAACCTCCTAGCCCTGAACAACTACTAATTGACTTTTCGTCTCTAGATTTGTTTTTCTGGACATTTCATATCAATAGAATCATATGATATGTGGTCTTTTGTAACTGGTTTAGTTCACTTAGCATAATGTTTTCAAGGTTCATCCATGTTGTAACATGTATCAATACATCATTTGTTTGTATTGCTGAATAATATCCCATTGTATATATAAACCACATTTTGTTCATACATTCACCGGTTGATGGATATTTGGATTTTTCTTTAACACTTTCTGGTTATCCTGTATTGTGCTGTAATGAACATTTATGTACACAATTTTGTCTGAACATATATTTTCATGTCTCTTGGATAAATACATTGGAGTAGAATTGCTCAGTCATGGCATAACTGTGTTCTACACTTTGAGTATCAGCCAAACTGTTTTCCAAAGATTCTCTACCACTTTACATTCCCACCAGGAACGTATGAGGTTCGTATTTCTTTACCTCATCAGTAATACTTGTTACTGTCCTTTTTTTATTTTAGCCATCCTAGTGGGTCTGAAGTTGTATCTCATTGTGGTTTTGATTTGCATTTCCCTAATGACAAATAACATTGAACATCTTTTCATGTGCTTATTGGCCATTAATATACCTTCTTGGAGAAATGGCTACACAGGCTCTTTGCCCATTTTTTAGTAGGGAAAAATTTTTGTTTTTAATTTTTGTTTATAATTGAGTTGTGAGCATTCTTTATATATTCTGAATATACATCCTGCTATAGTCTGAATGTTTGCATCCTCCTAGAATTGATACATTGAAATTCTAACTTTCTAGGACATGTCTTGGGTGAACATATGTATTTACTTATGTCAGATGTAAATACATATGAAATTGCCAGGTCATTGGGTATGCATATGTTTCAATTTAGTAGATAATGCCAATCACCTCCATTAGTAGTGTATGAAAATACTAGTGTCTACATATGCTTACCTATATTTGCTTTTTTCATTGTGGTTATTCTCGTGTTTTTGTATTGGATCTAATTGTTATTCCTTTAGTTCAATGTGTCTAAAACTTTTTAATTCACATACTTCTAAATGCAAAGGAGTGTCAAAACATACCCCACCACTTGATGGGGAGGGGATGTCAGGGCATAGTTTGAAAGAGTCAACTGCAAATACACTATTTCTTTGAAGTTTTGTGGTTTAGCCTAACAATTAATGTAAATATTTCATTTTATCCCCTCAAATTAATGTTTTGTTCCACAACTATTTGATGCTCTAGGAGAATACAGCGTATTTATCCTGTGACTTTGCTTATGGCTTAGCAAATGGATGTAAATCCCTGTCTCTGTGTATACCTCAGTTTAAAGAATGTCATCCCACTTGGCCACTCAATGAGCTCATGTATGGTTAGGGAGTTTTATTTTAATTTCCGTTGCAATCAACACCTTCCTCAATAGTTCAAAGCATTTGATTGATCTATTTGGTTCTAAGATGGTTGTTAAATACTTTAGGGACTTATTCACAATGACACATATAGCCATTCTTGTTTTTCAGCTGAAACTTGTTTTAACATATGTGATTTCTTTTTCAAAATTAAGGAGATTATCCATTTTAGCTGTTTAAAGACTAAAAATGTTGAACAAACCCTATACCACTTAGAGCTTTTCAGAACAGACTCTAGCTTATTAGATATCAAAACTGAGGTTTGAATAATGGAAAAAACTAGTAATTTGACAGCAGACCTCACACAGTTTAAAAAGAAAGAATAAATGAATTGGATGAATTCAGTTCCTACTTTTAAACCAAATCCAGTTGAACCTATACTAGTGTGTGACTGGCACACAGGGTGTGGTTGGGGGGGATTCTCGCTGCTTGCAAAGTAAACACAGAGACCAAACAAGTATAGAATAAACTTTAAAATAAATAGATTGATTACAAGCAAATATTTATAAAACTTTAATAGTGTTGTAGAATATATTAAGGAAACAGTTCTTGCCCAGAAGGAATTTGTCATGCAAATGATTCAAATAAACTTAAAGTCTGAGTAACAAAATCTACTTGACATATTATTAGCCAAGCTGTGAGATCTGGAAATTATTGTTGCAATATATGGGATTATTACTAAGACCCTCCCTTGTGCAATTCATGGTTGCTTCTAGGGATCACAGGAAATTAAGGAGAAAGAAATGTCATTTCTTGGTCTACTCAAATGCATGGATAGGGCTGATTCATCTTAATCTATGTCAATTTGTAGACCACTGTGAAGTTCACACATTGTCGTATAACCCAGGCTGTCTCTTCAAAGGTAGCTAGGATATGACTGGATTAGAATAAAACCTTTCTTCATCATTGGTTTTTATAAATCTATGTCTTGTCATAACATTCTTTCTCAGAGGTATGACTTTGTTAATCATAGTGACTTTACTCCTTACGCAGAAAGAGATTTTAAGTAAAATTTATTTATTTATAGTATTTAAAAGAAATGTTCAGTACGAAAACCTACATATTTAAATTAGGATAGGTAGTAAGATAGATATAAATAAATAGATAAAAATATAGGCAAATTGAGAGAGAGAGATCATATTATTCAAGAAAATTGGATCCAGGAATTTGTTGCTTAATATTAAAATGTTATTAAAATGTGAAAATGCACACACAGAAACAGATATATCTATACCATCAACATATTAATGTACATCTTTTTGCCAATCTTTTATTTAGGGACAAAGCTGGAGGCCTTTTTTTAGATTGGAACTAGAACAAAGTTGATTTTAAATCACTATGAGTGCAGAATATTGTTATTTTTGTTTTTTGAAAGTCTTTTAAAGCAAGTTTGGGGGATCTTCATCTTTATCTGATTTTTCCAAAATATGCAAATTATTTTCATAGTTAAAATTCATACATCATGCTCATATTTTATTGGTTTCCAAAATATTAATTTAAAGTAGTTAATTAAAATGAGTAAAAATGGTTAAACAATTTTAGGAACAATCCCAACTGACTCTTGGAAAGCATGCAACTCAATGGCTGAGAACATGGGTAAATAGGGGATTTATTGTCCTCTGGGAACCAGTGAATATGTTTTACAGAAGAGATGAAAAGTGCTAATTAATCTAGTAAAGAGGTTAAGTGACAGTTGGCTGAGATGGTCTTGCATACATGATTTCTCCAGGAAACAAAAATAGAGGAAAATGTTAAAACCCACCATAACTTCAACTATTTACATTTTACTGTATTTCATTCTAGTCTTTTTTCTGCACTTACATGTCTTTATTTATTTTGGTTTATAAAATTGGAATATGACTGGCAACTATTAAAATTTATTAAACACTTAAAAATTTCCAGGTAGTATACAAAATATTTCATGTATTATTTTATTTAACTCTAGCGAAAACACTGTGTTAGTAATATTACTATCCTCATTTTATAGTTGAAGAAACTAATACATGGACAGGTTAAATAACTTGTCTAGGGTCACAGTCCATAAATAAGGAGAAAGTAGAATTGCACCCAATAAGCGGTACAGAGTATGTATAATGTTATCCACAATCTGTTTATATATATAAAATACTGTAGAACTGTGTGGTAAAGATAATAAAGTAGGTTGAAGCTTTGTTATAATTATGCTTGAAACACTGGGGAAAGATGAAATCAAATATGAAAAGAGAAAATCAAAAATTCATGGTTAGGCTTAGAAACAGAAAAATTATTTCTCTGGACTGGAAACAAAACAAAAATATCAAGTGTTAAGTGGGGCTGAAGCCAAGGTCTCGATTGGCTCCAAGTCTTCATGTTCCAATGGTAACTGAGTGTTCAGCTCCTATGAGTTATGGAGACTGAACTAAAAGTACTCCACTCAAGACTGAGGACTGGAGCCAAGTTCATGGCTTGAAGCCGGGAACTATAATGGAGGTTTCCTGCTCATAAAAGGAAGTTGAGAAAATGTTGGCAACTGCTGCCTGAAGAAGTATATTAATAAACGTATACATCATTACCAAGTATGTTTTTTCCCAGGTTGCAAGGACAGTGCAGCAATGGAAAATGTAATAATGTAATGAACAACATTAAAAAATGAAAGGAGAAAAGAATGTATTTATATTAAGAAATATCGAAAAAAAGCATTTAATAAAATTCAACACATATTCCTGCTGAAAGCTTAGAAAACTATTACTACAAATGGAACTTAACCTGGTAAATGGGATCTGTTAAAATCTGTCATGAAATATCATATATGATACACAAGGAGATGTTATGGGTTGAATTATGTTCCTTCAAAATTCATATGTTGAAGTCCTAACATCCAGGTATCTCAGAATGTGACTTGATTTGGAAATGGGGTCATTTAAAGTATAATTATAGAAGTTAAGATGAGGTCATAGGGTGAGCCTAAATCCAGTATGGCTGATGTCCTTATAAAAAGGGGAAATTTGGGGGCTGGCCCCATGGCTGAGTGGTTAAGTTTGCCTGCTCCGCTGCAAGTGGCCCAGTGTTTCATTGGTTCGAATCCTGGGCGCAGACATGGCACTGCTCATCAGACCACACTGAGGCAGCGTCCCACATGCCACAACTAGAAGGACTCACAACAAAGAATATACAATTATGTTCTTGGGGCGCTTTGGGGAGAAAAGGGAAAAAAATAAAATCTTTAAAAAAAAAAAGAGGAAATTTGGACACAGTGACATGCATAGATGGAAGATGATGTAACAAGACACAGAGGGAAGATGACCATATACAAGCCAAGGAGAGAGGCCCGAAACACACCTTTCCCCCAATAACCGTCAGAAGGAACCAAACTTGCCGACACCTTTATTTTGGATTTCTAGCTTCCAGAAGTGTGAGACAATAAATTTCTATTGTTTAAGCCACCCAGTTTGTGTTATTTTGTCACAGCAGCCCTAGAAAACTAATACATATGTGTAAGAATATTTATTGCATCATTATTTATAATTGCGAAAATTTAGCATCTTTTTAGGTCTATTAAAAATTACTTGTAGTATATTAATAGTTTGGAATACCACGCAGCAAACAAAATAAGTGAACTAGAGCTACATATATTAAAATGCAAGTACTGTAAAAACATAATATTGAAAGTAATGAGCAAAATAATTTTTAGATTATGACATCATGTATATAAAGCATTGAAATGTGCAAAACATAACACAAACACATGAAAACATAAATGGGAATGATAAACAAAAAATTCCAGGTAGTGGCTATTTTCTGAGGAGAGAAGGAATGGAATCACATAATTAAGGATGGATACAGAATGAAAATTATCTCTCTATTTATTGTATTGGAATCACATAATTAAGGATGGATACAGAATGAAAATTATCTCTCTATTTATTGTATTAGAAATATGAAGCAAAGCCAGCCTGGTGGCATAGTGGTTAGGTTCATATGCTCCACTTGGGCAGCCCAGGGTTTGCAGGTACAGATCCTGGGCACGGACCGACACATCGAGGATCAAGCCATGCTGTGGCAACATCCCACATACAAAATAGAGGAAGATTGGCACAGATGTTAGCTCAGGGACAATCTTCTTCACCAAATATATATATATATATATATATATATATATATATATATGTATATACATATATATATATGAAAGAAATATGATAAAATACTAGGATTTGTTAAAGCTAGATATTTGTTCCACAACCATAAATTTATTTTCTCTATATTTTAAACTGCAAACAGCATATCATATAGATTTTTTTCTCATATTAATACTCATAATACATTTCTAGAAATAAAGTAGCTGGGTTAAAACTTGTAAATATTTTAAAGGCATTTGATAGATTTTCAAATCATCCTCTTTAAGCTTGCACCAATTTACACTTCCAATAACAGTGTATGGGAATGAAGGCTTCATATACTTTTAACCATAACGGTATTATGACTATTCGTAGATTTTGTAATTTAATTGGTGAAAATGGGAAAATATTCTTTCAATTTATATTTTTCTGTTACTTTGATTACTAGTAAGTAAAATTTAATGTGTGTGTGTGTTTTAAGAGAGGCCACTTGTATATTTTTTCTGAGTTGCCAGTGTGAATCATTTGTCCGTTGTTGAATCAACTTTATTGACATTTGATTTATGTTAAAAAAATTGTCACATTTCAGCTTACAGTTTGACGAGTTTTGACAAATATATTCACCCATGTTACCACTACCACAGTCAAAATATAGAACATGTCTATTACCCTTTGCATAAAGTTTTTTCATTCCCCTTTGCAGTTATTTTCCCATCCTAACCCCAGCCAACCTTTGATCTTATTTCTATCACTATTGATGAATTTTTTCTTTACTTGAACTTTGTATAATGGGAACATACCACATGTGCTCTCTTCTGTCTAGCTTTTTCTCTGAGTCTAATGCACCAATTTTTAAAATTCGTGTGTTTATTATTATATTGATTTGTAAACGTTCTTCACAGGCTGAAATACTAATATTTAGAGTGTTATATATGTTACAAAATTTATCCAAATTTGTCCTTGCTATTTTACATTCATTTAAAACGATTTTAAATATGCAGATGTCTGTAGTATATATCTAAAAACCTATTTAATACTTTGCTTTAGAGAATCTGTCTTTTTGCAGAATGCACTGAAATATCTTTCAATCCCTCAGTTCAGGTAATGTTGATCTAATATTATTTTTTAGTATAATTTCCCCAGATAATGAGCTTACATAATGACTCCGTTTGTTGAACAATCCACCCTTTACTAGGGTGTGTGTGTGTGTGTGGTGAGTGGGTTGCTTGCAAGTTTGTGGGAAACCGGATGCACAAATGAAATTACTTCTTGTTTTGAAAGTGAGGTTTCAGATCATTTATTCAGAACTTGCAATGGAGGTGTCTGAACTCTGATTGTATTGCCCTAAGCCCTTCACTTAATCATATAAAAGGATTAAGGTTGGTAAAGTTAGAGAAGTTGGAAATCAGGGGATTTGTTCAGAGTTTTGTCTGTGTGCGAAAGGGTGGGTTGGAAGAATGACTCTGGTGCACGGCATTGTACTGTATAAGAATGGTGCTTCCTGTAGTTTTTTGAAGAGTTGGTCCTGGGTAGGAGATGCTTGCTTTTTTCTCTCTTTAAGGTCAGTGAGAGAGTTTTCAACTGTACCACTCAGAATGCTTGATAAGCATCCTGTCACTTGAGAAAACACAGGGCACTATTGCCTGATTCATACCTGAGAAATCTAAAGGGTGAAAAGTTGGTTGAAGAGCCTGTGGCAGCAGAATGAAAGTCTACAGATTGGGAAGCAATGACAATTCTACAAACAACAAGTCAAAAGTCTATATATGTTAGTGGACAAGATATGAGACGTATAAAAAGACCCCACAAACACAAGGAGCCCTGATGCCAATTCAATATAATACCATTCATATAAGACATATCCAGCACCCTTGTCTTTCTACTGCTTGAAGACTTATACACTAGGTATGTCAGAAACCACAGTTAGCAAGCTGTGAGAGAAGCATTAGGAGCTCAAAACGTGAGAACAGGAAAGAATCAATCATGACTCTGCATTTAGTCAGATTAAGCCAACTTGTATTAAACAATCCCCAAATCTCAGCGGATTGACACAAAGTTTGCTTCTCACTCGCACAAAGTGTGATGTAGACATTGCCCGTTTGGGTGTTCTGGTCAGTTCTCCTCCACGCAAGGATCTTAGGAATCTGGGTCCCTTCTACCTTGTTGCTCTGCCATCTCAAAGTCCTTTGCTTCCACGCTTGAAAACGGCATATATCACTTTTAGTTACATTCCATTGAACAGCAGTCAGTCAGATGATTCCAGCTAGATGAAGGGGGAGGGGTGACAAATGCAGTTTACTGTGTGCAAAGGAGTAAATTAAAATAGTTTATGAACATGTGGAATCATCACTATAGGAAACCTCATTCCTGCTGCAGCTACTACTTTTTAGAGGGGAGAAGCTTTATTTTCAAATGAAGTTTGGAGTTTAGATAATTACACTGGACTGGACATACAAATTAACTGAGACTTTTGATAAGAGTGATTAAAGTAATTAGAGTATTTATCCTCAGAGAGTGACCACAAAAAGTTTGGCCCAGGCTTAGATTTCAAGCGAAGGGCAAGGGAAGAATCAGCTCTAAAAAAATATATGTAACAGAGTAGTGGTGATGAAATAATAACCATTATTTCTTTTCCACCCATTGAATCCTGCCCTTTCAAAGGCTATATGTATGTGTGTGTGTGTGTGTGTCTGTCTAGTGCTTATCCCATACCAGTATCACACTGTTTTAATTACTATACCTGGTTACTACATTTTAATAGGGAGCAGTGAACATTCTCCATCATAAATACATTTTTATAAAAATGTTCACTACTGTCACCTGTTTGTTCTTCTAGAAGAAATTTAGAAACATTTTTTCAAGTTTGAAAAGAAATTCTATTGAATTTTTAATTGAAATCACATTCATTGATATATTAATTTGTAAAGAAATGGCATTTTTATAATAATTCTTTCTATCTTATACTAAATGAATATTTTTATTTATTCAAGCTTTTTTGTTGTTCAGTTAATATTTTCTTCATTTAGTACCGAACATTTTCAATTAAATAAATGCTTAGTTAGTTTGTAATTTCTTTTGCTATTGTAAATCGAATTTGGAGGACAGTTTCAGCTGTTCTCTGCAATATAGGAGCACTATTTATTTTTGTATATTCATTATGCAAATCACCATTTTATTGTACTCTCTTGTTAGTTTTCAGGTTTTCCAGTTGATTCTCTGGGTTTTTTTAAATTGTATTGTAAATAATGTTTTGTTGATTTTTATCTTCCTCATAGCTCTTTAGAAGAGTGCTATTGCAATGTAAGAGTGCTTATAGTTTGGAGATTAGTTTGTTTACTTAAACTTTCAACACTAAGTTCTGGTTTTATTACACTGTGTCAAAGAACATGGCTTCAAAAATATCTGCTTCCTAAATTTATGTAAGCTTTATTTGCAACTTAGAACATAATCAACTTTTGTAAATATTTCATGAAAACAAAGAAGACAATTCTTGAAAGACAGTGATTGGAGTAGAAACATAAGATTTTAGATGTTTCTGAATCCCAATATGAAAACAAACAGAAACAAATACAAATATCAAATATCCATGGATAACATTACGACCAAACTATGTGAAAAGTTTTCCCCTAGTACTTTCTAGCCCCGAAGTACAGGTGAGTGAGAACAGACGCACCAACAACCACAAGATCTGAATATTATCAGCATCTGTGTGGGAAGAAACAGAAGGGAACAAAAGAGATTCCAGCAAACTTGAGAATAGGATAATTCAAACATAGCCAACAGGTATTCACTGAAAAGTGCAGGGGGCCATTTTGAAAATAGAAGTTTAAATTGCCAGGCATTTTGGTCACACCAATAATAGGTAAGTGCAAGAATCCCAGGGTAATTTATGAGAGGCTATGGCAATCTAACCCGCCACGTACTCTCCAAACTGCTCTGCCACATCTCCCTTCCATGGTAGGGTTCTCTACTGGGGAGAAACTGCTGGGAGAGAAAGGAAAACTCAGCCAGAAAAGAAAACAAAGACAAAGAAAAGAGAAGGTCCAGATAAAGTGGAAGAGAGGAACAGAGCCAGGAAATGTCTGAACACAATCGGCCCTATTTTTAACACTTCACAAAAACAACAGAGAAGGGATGTTTGCAAAGTTGAAAAAGCTGTCGTGAACCGTGTTCCCTTCTATAGGTTTAGGGGAACTCTCTTCACCTAATAAAGAGAAACAGAAAAGTAATGAGATCAAATATTATACAAAATTATTTAGAAAACAGAGAAAAAAATACAATAATATCCTTACAGCTGCCCAGTCTTCTGGATGATATAGACTAGAAGTCTCTGTATCAGAAGGCAAGCATAGGACTAAGGATCTTCTTACATTCGTTCAGATGGGTTATGTTTTCAAGAGGTGAATCTTTAATGTTTATCTCCACTCAGCATCATTAGAACATGGGTAGTGGAAATTCCATCCAGATTCTGCCAATAAGCTGTATGTTTGACTTACCTTATAATGGTATGATATTTTGTTTACCTATATCAATATTTATTTTAATGGTAAAGTACATCCTTCAAAAGTTGCTATATACTGTTGTAAAAACATGTTAATTTAGTTATTTGAAGCACAGAGGAAATAGAACTTAAGGTCATGGAGTTTTAAAAACTAGAAGACCTTGGGGCTGGCCCCGTGGCCGAGTGGTTAAGTTTGCATGCTCCGCTGCAGGTGGCCCAGTGTTTCATTGGTTCCAATCCTGGGTGGGGACATGGCACTGCTCATCAAGCCACGCTGAGGTGGCGTCCCACATACCACAACTAGAAGGACCCACAACGAAGAATATACAACTATGTACTGGGGGGCTTTGGGGAGAAAAAGGAAAAAATAAAATCTTTAAAAAAAAAACTAGAAGACCTTGAGCAACTGTTTTAATGAATAGATCATTAATAAGTTCATAAATTATCAACTGTTCCTTCAAGGATAACTATAGTTTATTTTAGTGGATTAAATATTATACCACTTTCTCCATCATATGAAATTATTTTTCCTTATGAATTTTAAAACACTTATTTCATAGATATGAGAATAGTTGAAGTTCCAACTAGCCCAGTCCACATAGTCATAATTAGAGAGACTTTGAGTAAATGTGTTTATGCTAAAGTATCAGCCCTCAAAAGAAAACAAATTTAGAATATTTGCTTATAAATTGCAAAGAGTTGTTGTATATGTGAATTGTGTTAAATAAAACACATGAAATCGGTGATTTGACCATTGAACAACAATTCATCTTGTTGAAACTAAATAGAATAGAATAAAATGTGATCCATGTCAAAGAAGTAGAAAGGCCGAAATTTCCTAACTAATTCAGAAATTAGAAATGGTGGATAAGAAGTTTGTGGAATCACCTATTACATGCAGTGTTGAATCAAATATGCCCTTTTAAACAAATTAACATTTTAAAGAGAAAACAAAGAGTTTTCCTGGTTGAATTAGGAGAACAAAGAGAGCTACTTTCTTGAATTAATAACTGTGACAGAATTAGTTGTATGTAGAATTTTTATTTTATAAAATCCATATCTCAAAATTAAAGAGGATATGCAGAGTTTAACTTGAATTCTAAAAAATGATGTATTAAACTACCTAAAAGTTGAAAACAACAAGTTTGGCAAATGTCTAAAATTTGACACCCAGACAACTGGACATTAATATTATTGGCATCCTACTTGTATGGGTAATTGCATATAGATGTTAGGAGAAACCATTCATCCCCAATTCAAACTGATTACTTCCATAAAATACAATGTGGAATATATTTTATTTTATTTAACTTTTAAATCATTTTCTTTAAGAGTACATTTTCATCTCTGAAAACTCCTTATATTCTCTCCAAAGAGAATTAACACCATGAAGGAACAGAACATTGGGACTGTCATCATAAAAAAAAGTCTACTATTTTTTAAAAACGGTGAAATCACTTCAAAGTTACACTGAGTTGTGGACTTAATGGAAAACTGTCCCATATTTTATTCTGTGCAATGTTATCATGCAAGTTGAAAATATTTTAAAGTCTATGATTTTCTATTGCTCTTAATGATTCTTTTTAAATGTCTACAAGATGATTTCAAAATGGGAACAAGTGCTTTCAAATTCTTAGGCCACTCAAGTATCATACACATTTCCACGCATATCCTCCCAGCAATACTGAAAATTTGTCTTCAGTTCCCAAGTAAGAGCCAGGTAATTTGTTAAGTGTAGTACTTAACCATCACTCCAACTGCCTGCAACTGGGCCTTCTTAAAGGAACAAAAAAGCTAAAAGCACTGACATATAAATGTCAAATAGTTTTTCTCTTCTATTTTATTAAAGACAGTCAGCTCAGACATCAGGCTAATAGCCCAACTTGGTAGAATCTAAAGATCAGGAAAGTCAGAGTTTTTATTAAAAATTCTCAGAGAGGGAAGTTCTCAATGACAGTCAAAGAAGATGGGAAAATTTTGCTTTGTTAGTACCCAGCAAAAATGCAAAGTTTCAGAAAAGGAATTTTTCCTTTCCATGATCATTTGCTTGAAAGGCCAAAAAACAACAAAACAACAAAAAACTTAATGAATATCAGCAGAATTTTTCACATGCAGCAATTTCATATAAATTGAATTATATAATTATTCATTTACAACAGATCAATGAGGTAATTTAATAGTTGAATTCTAATAAAATGTTAATAGTTAACAAAGCTACTATTTGTAAGTTGTGTAATAACTGTTATATATCCATATATTGTATAAATGGATCCTAAACATTTTCAAGAGTCTAAGTTTTGAGAATTGTAACAGAAAATTTAAAACTGAACACTTTCTGCCACAAAGTAAAAGCACAGATTGCATCAACCTGTCCAACCAAGCAAAACAATACAACTGTCCTACCTCTATGAAGAAGTCAGTGAAATGGCAACCCTTCCTATTATGAGAGCACAGTGAAAGTTACAAGATTCAATGAGTGTTATCCCAAATAAGTAGACTCATCAAATAAGAGGTTTGGCACTAGATAAGAACTTGATATAGTGCAAAGCATTCTTAAATAGAATATAAAATAAATATGCCTAAAATGATTAAAGATAAAAGAAGGTTTAGAAATCACAAGTAAAGAAAGAGTAAGAGAGAAAAAGCATTTTTTTTTTTTTGCAAATAGCCAAATCATAAAAGTACTGGAAATCCAGAGAGGGTCCCAATGTAGTAGGTCTGAAGTTTGGAGGAAGTACTGGAATTAAAGGGAGAAGTCAGGATCTGGTTGAGATAAAAAGGAGAACTATGCAAAACTACAGGCCTAAATAAATACCAATTTAAGATCTATTCTTTGCAAGAAAGTTCCTTGATTATCCTAGCTCAGAATGAACAAATGCAATGTATAATAGTAAGCAATGGTATGCTAGCGAAGGTTATCATATTGCTGATAATATAATTTAAAAAATGCATTTGTAATTTCTAGGCCAGTCAGATCTCTAACTCTCCTCCCTCAGTAGTTTGTTTCTATGTTGTTTGCACCCAAAAGAAAACCTAAAGCAGTACTCCATCAACTGGAACTTCTAATATATGAGACTCCCAGAATGTGCACTAAGGCCAGAGAAGAAAATCAGTGCACCAGATAACTTACTATTACCCAAACTTTGCTTGACCTATATCCCATTTCTCCCCAACCATCAGAGGAAGTCTCCAGTTATTAGTACCAGTATTTACTGAGGGGTTTATAGGAGTTAATGAATATTAACAGAAAACAAGAGGGGCTGACCCTGTGGCTGAGTGGTTAAGTTCAGGCGCTCCACTTCAGTAGCCTAGGGTTTTCCAGTTAGGATCCTGGGCACGGACCTACTCACTGCTCATCAAGCCATGCTGTGGCAGCGTCCCACATAGACAAATTAGAATGACCTACAACTAGGGCATACAACTATGTACTGGGGCTTTGGAGATAAAAAAAGAAAACAAGGAAGATTGGAAACAGATGTTAGCTCAGGGCCAATCTTAAAAAAAAAAAAAAAGGCAAGAAATCAGCAAATAGTTGATGAAAATGAACACCATGAAAAAGAGGTACTAATCTCTATAGATAACTAAAGAATTAACCTCCAGGAAATAGAGTTAGCAGACGAAATGCAGGAAAGCATAGAATAAGTGCAGTTTATATCCATAGAAAACTCCAAAAGCATAATATACCCATTTAAAAAGGCTTCTATGAAATAAAATATAAAAGTTAATTGTAGAAATTAGAAATACGATAATTTAATTTTTTTAAAAACCACAGTAGTATAGATGGATAACCCAATGGATTCAGCCAAAGATGTATAGTTATCTCAAAGATAAAATAGAACAGTTCTCGCAGAACACACTACAAAAGGGCAAAGAGAGAGTGTGACAGAAGAAAAACTCTTATTTCAACACTCACATAATCAGGACTTCTGTACAGAAAGAATAAAGGAGAAAACCTTTTAAAATAACAGCAAATAATTTGCCATTACTGTCAACATGTACAAGTCTTTCACTTTTTTCATTTCTCACATCCAGTTCAATGAGTCCCCTATCCAATTTCCGCCTAGCAACCAGAAGAATTTTTAAAATATAAATTAGAACACTTAATCTTTGATTAAGCCGTCCATTGCCTCCTATTTTATACAGAAAAACAAAATCTAAATTCTTGATTTCGTCTAGCCCCTGACTACCTCTCAAACCTCCCATCATTTGACTCTTCCTTTTCTCATAATAGAACATTACCTGGCCTTCTACTATTTCCCAGAAAACATCAAAATATTTCCTGTCTCTTGGCCTTTGAGTTTTCTGTTCCTCTTGCCTGAACCCCTCTCCCCTACTTATACTGAAGCTTTTCAAAAATCTGCTTCCTGGTCATTCTTCAGACTAATATTATAAACCATTATCCTTACAGAAGCTTACTGTCATCACAATAACTGTTTAAGTCCTTTGACTATTCTTTATCATAGCTTGCTGTGTATTTCCTTTATAAATTTATCAGACTCTGTAGGTTAAAATTTTTATATCATTGTTGTCTAACGCAGTGAAACACAGCTTTCAGGAGAATAATCTGTCTGATTCCTCATTGTATTTCTAGCATTTTGTACAGTGATTAGCCTAGCACAAAATTAGTGCTTAATATATTTGTTAAATGATTGAATGAATTACTTGATTTGGAAGAGTATATTAAGGGTTCAACATAATTCATTAAAAATGGCATGTATCTTTACTTAGTTATGGTGTAATTTTAGAATTCAAAGGATAAATAGAACATGTATTCAAAATCCTAGAGAAGGAGTAATGTCAGAAAATGTTGGAATTGAGCACTCGAATAATTGGTCCCTCCTCTGAAACAACCATAAGATGGCAAACACTGACACAATGAATTTTTTCAGAGCTCTGAATTCTAATCCAAAATGTAAAGCAACTAGGGAGCTGTTTAATGCAGAAAAAGGCAGCTAAATTTCAGTATGACAGTATCCACACACTATATATAAAGAGCACAAATTATATATATGTTATTTAAAGCAATCTATAAATTACACATATAAAAATATATGCTATATTATATATAAAAATTATATGTATATGACAAACTGAAAGCAAACAATACATAGGAAGGCTAAAATCTCAATTAAGAAGTGCTCATACTGGCAGAAAATATTCTAAAATTAGAACTATACAGAGAATTATTACCTTGTCTCATACCAAAAGATGCAAGAAAATTTAGGAAACATTTTATATTTAGAATAATAAGAATAAACTAAATAGCAAAAGTGGGCAAGTCAAAATGAAAGTATGGATAAATTAATATCAGAAACAATAAGATTCAAGTGGAAACTATTATAGAGAACAAATATGAATATTTTACATAGATGAAAAACAGATTCCACCGGGAATATATGAGGAAAATGAATCCTTCTGTACCTAGAAGCACAGCTTTGAAGTATATAAAGCATACAGTGTTCAAAATACAAGAAACAGAAAATGCATAATATTTTCAAACATTATTGAAGTTAATTTTAATAATTCTCTATTATGATACTAAAATATTAATAATTTCAAAACCAGCAAAATTTAGAAGACATACCCACCTATAGCAGTGCAATAAAACTATTAATAAACAACGAAATGAGAATGTTGCAGCATAATCTGATAGAAAGTTAAGGATAAAAACAATTCTTCTAAATAATTCTTTCAAGAAAAGGAAAATCATAACTGAACTCACATTTTCTTTAGACATCATCAGCAAAGGTAGTCATACCAAGAGATGTGCGATCTGGCAAAAATGGGGTTCACAGAAAATGTATTAATGTATTCGCTTTTGAAGTTCACATTAAGTACATACTATGAGCCAGGCATTATTCAGGGTGCTGGTAAAGATTTTTTAAAAATCAATATAATTCAATGATAATATACCAACAATAATATGCACAGATTTTAACTGTGCAATTACATGAGTTTCGATAAATGATTTCCATTTTGATTTCTTCTTTGACCCACTAGTTGTTCAGGAGCATGTGATTTAATCTCCACATATTTGTAAATTTTACAGCTTTCCTCCTGATATACATTCATGTAACCAATCATGATAAATAACATTTTCATTAGCAAAAGGTTCCACCGTGCCCCTTCCCAGTCACTTTTTCTGACATCTCTGGACACAGGCAACGATGGTTCTGATTTCTAATATTATACATGTTTTGAAAGTTCTTTGACTTCATACAAATAGAATCAGACAATATATAATTTCTTGTGTAAGATTTCTTTTCTTAACAATATCTGTGAGATTCAACCATGTTGTTGCACGTATCAGTTCTGTGTTTTCATTGCTGATAATAAAGCAGATAATAAAGTAAATCCTTGCACGGATTTACTGCAATATATTTATCTATTCACCTGCTGTTGTGCATTTTGATTGTTCCCACTTTGGAGTGATTACCAATAAGGCTGCTGTGAATGCTCATGTACAAGTCTCTGTGTGGATAGTATATTTTTATTTCTCTTAGGTAAATACCTGGAAGTGGAATTATTAGATCATATGGTAAGTTTATAGGTAACTTTATATGAAACTTAAAAACCGTTTTCCAAAATGACTGCAACGTGTCTCCTGTGTTGGAAATTTAGAAAATAGAAGAATATATAATGAAGAAAAGAATAAAAGAAAATTCTCCTGTAAAACTGTATCCACATCCAGAGGAAACTATTAGCATTTTGGTAAACTTCCATTCATTTGTTCTATCTTTTCCCCCACCTTCCTTCTCTCTCTCCCTTTTCCTCTCTCTTTATCTCTCTCCTCCATCCCATAATATACATATGCATGTGTATATAAATATATGCATGCATGTTTGTGTGCATATATAGATTTCGAATTTGGATCATAATCATAAGAGAAACATTTGGATCATACTATATATACAGGTTTAAAATTCCATTTTTTACATTAGAACTATCATGACCTTTCCCCATGTTATTAGTTTTCAAAAGCTTGAAGACTTAGCCCTCCCACCTCTGCTAATTTTCAATTTTATTTGATACCACATCATCCTATAATTCCATTTCGCTGAAATTTTTACACTTTTAATTATTACTTAGTATTTATATTCTCTGTAAGCCTCATCAGAGTTGCGTTGTTTGGCACTGTTTCTCCAGTACTTATGGGTTAGCAAATATTAAGTTTCTAATTAATAATTATACAACGAATTTGACATTTTCACTTAGACAAATATCACACCAAGTATGTTTTATTTTTAAAAATTTAAAGGAACCACTTGCAGTAATTCGAATAACTGTGTTATTTGAAATATTTCAAATATGTTGTGAAATATTTCAATATTTCATAGCTACCAAATCACAAGAGGGAAATAAAACAAGGAACAGGTAATATGGATAGCACAAGATATTACACTTTGCCTTTACTTGACTTATTCATCCATGTGTCCTAGCAGCCTAAGCAGTGACTCACACATAGTAGGCACTCAATCGGTATTTATTTTATAAATGAATGAATATACTTTTTCCAAGGTTTATTAAAATATAATTGATTTATAACCTGTATAAGTTTAAGCTGTGCAACATGTTGATTTGATACATTTATATAATGCAAAATAATTACCACAATAACATTAGTTAACACCTCCATCCTGTCACATAATTATAATTTCATTTTTTGTAGTGAGAACATTTAAGATCTACTCTCTTAGCAACATTCAAGTATATACTACAGCATTATTGACTGTAATCACCATGCTGTACATTACATTCCAGCACTTATTAATCTTGTAACTTGAAGTTTGTACCCTTTGACCAATAACTTTCCATTTCCCCCCAACTTGCTGCCTCTGGTAATCACCACGCTGCCCTCTGTTTCTCTGAGTTCAGCTTTTTTTAGATTCTACATATAAGTGACATCATACAACCTTTGTCCTTTTCAGTCTGACTTATTTCACTTAGCATAATGCCATAAAGATTCATCCGAGTTGTCACAAATGACAGGATTTCTTTCTTCTCATGGCTGAATACCCTATCTTCTTTTCCTGTTCATCTGTCGATGGATGTTTAAGTTGTTTTCATATCTTGGCTATTGTGAAAATGCTGAAATGAATATGGGAGTGTGCATATCTCTACGAGATCCTGATTTCAATTCCTTTGGCTATATACCCAGAAGTAGGATTGCTGAATCATATGGTAGTTCTATTTTTAACACTTCAAGAAACCTCCATATTGTTTTCCAGAAGGCTGGTACCAACTCATATTCTCACCAACAGTGCCAAACTGTTCCTTTTTCTCTACAGTTTCACCAACACTTCTTTTTGCTTGTTTTTTTGATGATAGCCATTCTAACAGGTGTGAGATGATATCTCATTGTGGTTTTGATTTGAATTTCCCTGATGATCAGTGATGTGGAGCATCTTTTCATGTACCTATTGGCCATTTCGATGTCTTCTTTCAAAAACTGTCCATTGAGTTTCTCTGCACATTTTTATTTGGATTATTTTATTGCTATTGAGTTGTATAAATTTTTTATATAATCTGGATATTGACCCTTTATCAGATTAATGGTTTGCAAGTATTTTCTCCCATTCTGCAGGTTGCCTTTTCATTTTGTTGATCGTTTCTTTTGCTGTGCAGAAACTTTTTAGTTCAATGTAATCTCATTTGTTTATTTATGCTTTTATTCTCTCTGCTTTTGGTGTCAAAGTCAGGAAATTGCTGGCAAGACCAATGTCAGGGAATTTTATCCCTATGTTTCCTTCTAGGAGTTTGATGGATTCAGATCTTATGTTTGTCTTTAATCCATTTTGAGTGAATTTTTGTGAGTGGTGTAATAGGGTCCAATTTCATTCTTCTGCATGTGGTTATCCAGTTTTCCCAACACCATTTATGGAAGAGAGTATCCTTTTCCCATTAATTATTCTTGTCTCCCTTGTCAAATATTACTTGACCTTGTGTGTGGTGGTTTATTTCTGGGCCATCAACTCTGTCCCATTAATCTATGTGTCTACATTTAAGCCAGTACCATCCTGTTTTGATTACTTTAGTTTTGTAGCATAGTTTGAAATCAGTGTGATGCTGCTGGCTTTGTTCTTTCTCAGGATTGCTTTGGTTATTCTGGGGTTTTTTTGTGGCTCCAAACACTTTTTAGGATTACTTCTTCTCTTTCTGTAAAAAATACAATTGGAATTTTGATAGGAATTGTGTTGAATTTAGAGACAGATTTAAGTAGCATAGACATTTTGATAATATTAATTTTTTCTGATCCATGAACATGGGATATCTTTCCATTTGTTTTTGTCTTCTTCAATTTCTTTCGTCTAAGTCTTGTAGATTCCAGTGAAGAAATCTTTTGCCTCCTTGGTTAAATTTATTCCTGAGTATTTCAATGTTTTGGATGCTATTGTGAATAGAGTTCTCTTTATCTCTTTTTTAGATGTTTTGTTATTAGTGTATAGAAAAACAACTGTTTTCTCTCAGGTGATTTTGAATCTTGCAACTTTACTGGATTTTTTATTTATATATAGCAGCTTTTTGATGGAGTCTTCAGGATTTTCTATATATAAAACCATGTCATCTGCAAACAAAGACAATTTTACTTCTTCCTTTCTTCCTTGGATGCCTTTTATTTCTTTATCTTGCCTGATTGCTCTGGCTAATACTTCCAGCACTATTCTGAATAGAAATGGTGAGAGTGAACATCCTTGTCTTGTTCCTGAACTTAGAGGAAAAACTTTTAAAATTTAACCATTGAGTATGATGTTAGCTGAGTGTCATATGTCACCTTTATTGTGTCGATGTATATGTTTTCTATACCCAATTTGTTGAGTATTTTCATCAGCAAAGGATGTTGTATTTTGTCAAATGCTTTTTCTGCAAGTTTTGAGATAATCATATGCTTTTTATCCTTCATTCTATTAATGTGATGAATCACATATTGATTTGCATCTGTTGAACCATCCTTACATCACAGGAATAAATCTCACTTGATTGTGGGGAATGATCCTTTTAGTGTGCTATTAAATTTTGTTTGCTAATATTTCACTGAGAATTTTTGCATCTACAAGCATACCTCATTTTATTGTGTTTCACTTTATTGCACTTCCCAGATATTGTTTTCTATTTTTAATTAATTGATTAATTTCTAATTTTGAAAAAATCTCTAGGTGAGGCACCTTTGTTCCTTTATTTAGTCACATACACATGGCTGATTTTCTATTTTTAATTTTTTTTATTGAGGAAACATTGGTTTATAATGTTATATTTATTTCAGGTGTATATCATTATATTTCACCTTCTGTATAGACTACATCATGTTCCCACAAAAAGTCTAGTTGCCATCCTTCACCATACACAAGTGACCCTTTACCACTTTCAGACTACACCCATCTCCTCCCCCTCTGGTAAACACCAATCTGTTCTCCTTATGTATGTTTTTTTTTGTTTATCTTCCACATATTAGTGAAATCATAGTGATTGTCTTTCTCCATCTGACTTATTTCACTTGGCATAATACCCTGAAGTTTCACCCATGTTGTCACAAATGGCAAAATTTCATCCTTTTGTGGCTGAGTAGTATTCCATTGTGTATGTATGTGTGTGTATATATATATCACGTCTTCCTTAACCATTCATCTGTTGATAAGAACTTAGGCTGCTTCCAAGTCTTGGCTATTGTGAATAATGCTGCAATGAACATAGAGGTGCATATATCATTTCAAATTATTTTTTGTGTGTTTTTGAATAAATACCAAGAAGTGGAATAGCTGGATTGTATGGTAGTTCTATTTTTAATATTTGGAGGAGTCTCATACTATTTTCCATAGTGGCTGCCCAAATTTAAATTCCCACCAGCAGTGCATGAGGGTTCTTTTTTCTCCAACACTTATTTCTTTTCTTTTTAATAATAGCCATTCTGGCAGTTATGAGGTGGTATCTCATTGTGGTTTTGATTTGCATTTCCCTAATAATTAATAATGGACAATATCTTTTTAATTGCCTGTTGGACATCTATATGTCTTCTCTGGAAAATTGTTTGTTCATAGCCTCTGCCCATTTTTTCATCAGGTTAATTACTTTTTTGCTGTTAAGTTGTATAAGTTCTTTATATAATTTGGATATTAACCACTTATCTGATATAGGACTTGCAAATATTTTTTCCCAACTGGTAGGTTGTCTTTTGGTTTTGTTGATGGCTTCTTTTGCTGTGCAGAAGCTTTTTAGTTTGATGAAGTCCATTTGTTTATTTTTTCTTTTGTTTCCATTGCCTGAGGAGACATGATATTCAAAAAGATGCTGCTAAGACTGATGCCAGAGTGTGCTGCCTATATTTTCTTCTAGGAGTTTGTGGTTTCATGTCTTTCATTTGAGCACTCAATCCATTTTGAGTTAATTTTTGTGTATGGTGTAAAATAATGGTCTGCTTTCATTCTTTTGCATGTGACCATCCAGTTTTCCAAACCCAATTTATTGAAGAGACTTCCTTTCCCCCTTGTACGTCTCTGGCTCCTCTTTTGACAATTAGTTGTCTGTAGATATGTGGTTTTATTTCTGGGCTCTCAATTCTGTTCCTTTGGTCTGTGTGTCTGTTTTTTTGCCAGTATCTTGCTATTTTGATTACTATAGCTTTGTAGTATATTTTGAAATCAGAGCATGTGACACCTCCAGATTTATTCCTTTTTCTCAGGAATGCTTTGGCTATTCTGGGTCTTTTGTTGTTCCATATACATTTTAGGATTCTTTATCTATTTCTGTGAAAAATGTCATTGGAATTCTGATCAGGATTGCATTGAATCTGTAGATTGTGTTAGGTAATATGAACGTTTTAACTATATTAATTCTTCCAATCTATGAGCATGGAAAGAATTCTTCAATTTCTTTCAACAATGCCATACTTTTCAGGGTACATATCTTTCACCTTCTTGATTAAGTTTACTTCTAGGTGTTTTATGCTTTTTGTTGCCATTTTAAATGGGATTATATTCTTGATTTCTCTGTCTGCTAGTTTGTTGTTAGTGTACAGAAATGCAACTGATTTCTGTATATTGATTTTGTATCCTGCAATTTTGCTTTATTCATTAATTATTTCTAATAGATTTTGCTGGATTCTTTAGGGTTTTTTATATGTAAAATCATGTCATCTGCAAATAGTGAGTTTTATTTCTTCCTTTCCAATTTGGATAACTTTTATTTCTTTTTCTTGCCTAAATTCCTCTGGCTAGGACTTCCATTACTATGTTGAATCAGACTAGTATGAGTGGGCACTCTTGTCTTGTTTCTGTTCTTATAGGGCTACATTTCAATTTTTCACCACTAAGCAGGATGTTAGCTGTGAGTTTTTCATATATGTATGTGGTCTTTATTATGTTGAGGTACTTTCCTTATATATCCATTTTATTGAGAGTTTTTATCTTAAATGGATGTTGAATCTTGTCAAATGCTTTCTCTACATCTATTGAGATGATTATGTGATTTTTACTCTTCATTTTGTTGATGTGGTATATCACATTGATTGATTTGTGGATGTTGAACCATCCCTGCATCCTTGGAGTAAATCCCACTTGATCGTGGTGTATGATCCTTTTAATGTATTGTTGTATTCAGTTTGCTAATATTTTGTTAAGGATCTCTGCATCTACGTTCATCAGTGACATTGGCCTGCAATTTTCCTTTGTTGTGTTGTCCTTGTCTGGTTGTGGTTATCAGGCTAATGTTAGTGTTGTAAAATGAGGGAGGAAGTATCCCATCCTTTGCAATATTTTGGAAGAGGTTGAGAAGGATAGATATTAAATCTTCTTTGAATGTTTGGTAGAATTCATCAGAGAAGCTGTCTGGTCCTAGATTGTTGTTTTGGGGGAGGTTTTTGATTACTGTTTCAATCTCTTTACTAATGGCTTGTCTATTCAGATTCTCTATTTCTTTGTGATTCAGTTTTGAGAGACTGAATGATTCTAAGAATTTATCCATTTCTTCTGGGTTATCCAATTTGTTGGCTTATAGTTTTTATAGTGTTCTATATAATCCTTTGTATTTCTGTTATATCTATTATAATTCCTCATTTCTGATTTTATTTATTTGAGCCTTACCTTTTTTTCTCAGTGAGTATAGCTAAGTGTTGGTCAACTTTGTTTATCTTTTCAAAGAACTAGGTCTTAGTTTCTTTGATCTTTTCCACTGTCTTTTTAGTCTCTACTTATTTCCACTCTGACTTTTATTATTTCCTTCCTTCTACTGACTTTGAACTTTGTTTGTTCTTTTTTTAGTTCTTTTAAGTGTAGTGTTAGATGGTGTATTTGAGATTTTTTTTGTTTGTTTCTTGAGGTAGGCCTGATATGCTATATACTTCCTTCTTAGTACCACTTTTTCAGCCTCCACAGATTTTGGTATGCGGTATTTTAATTTTCATCTGTCTCTAGGTAGTTTTTGGTTTCGCTTTTGATTTCTTTGTTGGTCTAATAGTTGTTCAGTAGCATGTTGTTTAGTTGTCACATGTTTGTGACTTTTCCAGCCTTCTTCTTGTAGTTGATTTCTAGTTTCACACCATTGTGGTTAGAAAAATGCTTAATATGATTTCAATCTTCTTATATTTATTTAGAGTTTTTTTGTTTCCCAATGTTTAGTCTATCTTTTGTAATATTCCACGTGCACTTGAGAAGGATGTGTATTCTGTTCCTTTTGAATAGAATGTTATATTCATCTAAGTTCACCTGGTCTAGTGTTTCAGTTAAGGCCAATGTTTCCTTATTGACCTTCTGTCTGGATAATCTATCCATTGATGTAAGTGTAGTGTTAAATTCCCCTTCTATTATTGTGTTGCTGTCAATTTCTCCCTTTAGGTCTATTAATACATGTTTTATATACTTTGGTGTTCCTATATTAGGTTTATATATATATATTAATAAGTTTTATGTCCCTTTGGTAGAATGTTCCTTTTATTGTTGTATAATGTCCATCTTTGTCTTTGGTTAACTTTTTTGGCTTGAAGCCTATTTTGCCTATGTAAGTATGGTTATGCCTACTTCCTTTTGTTTGCCATTTGCTTGGAGTATTGTCTTCCATCCTTCCAGTTTGAGCCTATGTTTGTATGCAAAGCAGCATATTGTTAGGTCTTGTTTTTTAACCCATCTTGCCACTGTGTCTTTTGATGGGCGAAATCAATCTATTTACATTTACAATGATTATTGACATACGAGGGATTAATATTGACATTTTATCTTTTGTTTTCTGGTTGCTCTATATTTCCCTTGTTTCTTTTTCTTAATGTTTCTGTCTGGCATTTCAATTTGGTGGTGTTCTGTGATGTGTTTCTCGGTTTCCTCTTTCATCTGTTTCATGACTCTGATCCAAATTTTTGTTTTCCAGTTAAAATGAGATTTGTATAAAAAATCTCAAAGATGAGATAGTACTTTTTCAGATGACAGCAGCTTATCTCCATTTGCCTATGCGGTTTTCATCCTTTTCCTCTTCCCCTTTTATGTTTTTGTTGTCACAAACTATCTCTTTTTGTGTTGTGTGTTTGTTACCAAATTGAAGTGGTTATGGTTACTTTTAATGCTTTCTTTCCCTTTAGACTTAATGCTATAGTTAAATTCTTACTAACCTAGTCTGATATAGAGATACAATTTTCTGATTCTGTCTATTTATCACCTTGATTAAAACTTTGTATAGCTTTGCCTTTTCTTTTCAGTAGAAGAGTTCTTTTCATGATTTCTTGTAAGGTAACTGAAGTAGTGATGAACTCCCTCAACTTTTGTTTGCCTGGGAAAGCCTTTGTTTCTCCTTGATATTTGAAAGTAACTTTGCTGGATAGAATATTCTTTGGTGATAGTTTTTGTCCTTCAATATTTTGAGTATATCATTCCACTCTCTCCTTGCTTGTAGAGATTTTATTGAGAAATTTGCATAGTCTAATGTTGGGTCTTTGTAACTTATTATCTTTTTCTTCCTGGCCACCCTTAATATTCTTTCCTTATCATTGACTTTTGACAGTTTTAATATAATGTGCCTTGGAGAAAGTCATTTTGCATTGAGATAATTAGGTGTTCTATTAGTTTCATGTACTTTTATATCCAGTTCCCTCCCAAGATTTTGGAACTTCTCAGCTATTATTTCTTCCCTTCTCACTTCTCCCTCTCTTATGCTTCTGAGATACCCATTATCTTTATGTTGCTTTTCCTAATTGAGTTGGATATTTCTCTTAGAATTTCTCCAATTTTAAATCTTAGTTCTCTCTCCTCTTCCACCTGAATCATGCCTAGATTTCTATCTTTTGGCTTGCTAATGCTGTCTTCCTTATGATTTGCTCTATTTCTCATTCTTTCTACTTTATTCTTCATCTCATTTATTGAATTCTTCAGTTCTAGAATGTCTGTTTGGTTCTTCTTTAGAGTTTCAATCTCTTTGGTGAAGTACTCCTGATGTTCATTAAATATATTCCTGAGGTCATTGAATAGTCTTTGTGAGTTTCCTTATAGCTTATTGAGTTTCTCCATGATAGCTATTTTAAATTCTCTATCAGTTAGATCATAATCTTCTGTGACTTTAAGGTTGGTTTCCAGACAATTTTCTTTTTCTTTGTGGTAACTTCTTACTTTAGTTTGTCGTGGTGCTTGATGAGTTGTTCCTCTGCCAGGGCATGTGTGGCAGTAAACACTTTCTTCTTTAGGAAAGGCTTTTTTTACTTTGATTCTGAGCATCTTCTGTTTATATTTAAGAGCCTGCACTTTCTGCCCTCAACTACCTCTGCCAAAGGTGTCATCAGTATCCTCATTGTGCTGCTTGTGACTCCAAGGTTTCTGGTGCCTTGCTGTTTACAGTGAAATTGCAGTTGTGGGCATTACCACCAGGGTTACCAGGCTTGTGAGCACCTCTGCTGCTTTAGGGGCGTGGGTTCCCTCTTGCATTGTGGGTTCCCCCCGCTGTGATGGAGAAGGAGGAGATTGGGATGGATGCCAGGGCCACAGGCACCTCCTTCATTTCTGGGTTTGTTGGGTCTGCAGGTGTGCAACCACAGTAGGGAAGCTGATGTTGTGGGTATCGTTGTAGCTGGGGGAACCAAGTGTGTGGGCTCTGCTGCCACTGTTATTGTGCTCTCTGAAGCCTCAGTGCCATTGCCACATGCACTGCCTGCACTTCTCCTCCCAGGTTTTCTTAAGGTGCTAGCATTGCCGCTGCTGTGGGTGCTGAGTTTGAAATTGTCATCACCATAACTTTGGGAGGCAGAGGGGCTAGTTCATGGGCTCCACTGCAGCTCCTGGAGCCTCAGGTCACAGCCATCAGTCACCACTGCTTGGGGAGAGGAGGAGCTGAGTTGTGAGTGTCACTGTGGTTCCTAGAGTCTCTGATCTCAAGTGGTGGTGTGATTCCTGGAACCTCAGATTATAGGCACACCCACCCCTCCTGGAGTTAATGGAATCTTGGGATGCAGTCCTCATTGCTGGAAGGGCTGGAGTCAAAGGCACCACAACTAGGAGAGAGTGAGGGGCCCAGGTTGTAGATACCATTGCAGTTCCCAGAGCCTCTGGTCATGGGGCATCACAGTGGTTCCTTGTGCCTCTGGGAGCATAGGCTGCCTGTGTTCCTAGGGCCCCTGTCCACAGGTGTTACCTCAGTTCCTGGAGTCTCTGGCTTCAGGTGCAGCCACAGTTACAAGATCCTCCTGTCGCAAGAGCTGCTGCCTCTTCTCCCCTGGTTTGACCACCAACACAAGGTCCAGTTCACCCGTCTTCAGATGTAGAGATGTATGTATCTCTCAGGTTTTCTAGTGTGCTGTGCAGAGAATCCTTTCTTGGCTTATGGATGTCTTAATAGTTGTAACATAGAGAGGAGAGACAAAGGGAACAACTCACTCCAACACCATGCTGATGTCACCTCCACAAGGCCATTTTTTTGAAATTGCAATTTTTTTAAGACCCTTCACCATCAAAAAAGACTATGACTCACTGGAGTCTCAGATTATGGTTAACAGTTTTTAGCAATAAAGTATTTTTTAATCAAGATACTTGCATTGTTTTCTTAGAAATAATGCTATTACACACTTAATAGGCTACTGTATAGTACAAACATAACTGTTATACACACCAGGAAACCATAAAATTCGCATGGCTCACTTTATCATGATATTTGCTTTATTACAGTGGTCTGAAACTGAACCCACAACATCTCCGAGGTATGCCTGTATATTTATCAAGGATATTAATCTGTGGTGTAGGGATATTTTCCTGTAGGGTTCTTATCCAGCTTTTCGCACCAAGTAATACTGGCTTTGTAAAATGAACCTAGGAGTGTTTCCTCTTCTTCAAATTTTTTGAAGAGTTTGAGAAGGATTAGCACTAATCGCTAACCATCATCTGAGCCTTCTTTAAATATTTTGTAGAATTCACCACTAAAACCATCTGGCCCTGGGCTTTTCTGTTTTGAGAGGCTTTTGATTACTCATTCAATCTCCTTACTCATTATTCGTCTAATTTTCTATTTATTCATGATTCTTGGAGAATCATAGTAGGTCTTGATAGATTTCATGTTTCTAGGAATTTTATCCATCTAGATTGTCCATTGTGTTGGCACATAATTGTTCATAGTAGTCTCTCATGATTCTTTGTATTTCTGAGATATCAATTGTAATGTTTCATCTTTCATTTCTGATTTTATTTATTTGAATCTTGTCTCTTTTATTCTCAGTTAGTCTAGCTAAAGATTTTTCAATTTCACTTATCTTTTCCAAAAACCAACTTTTAGTTTCATTGTTTTTTTCTGTTGTTTTTCTGGTCTCTCTTTCTCTTATTTTGGCTCTGATCTTTGTTATTTCCTTCTTTCTGCTAACTTTGGACTTAGTTTGTTATTCTTTTTTCTGCTTCCTTGAGGTGTAAAGTGAGGTTCTTTATTTTAGCTCTTTTATTTTACTTATTTATTTTATTGAGGTAACATTGTTTTATAATATTATATAAATTTCAATACTACATCATTATATTTCAATTTCTGTATAGACTAAATCATGTCCACCACCCAAAGACTAACTACCATCCATCACTGTACACACGTGCCCTATTACCCATTTCACTCTGTACCCTCCCTGCTTCCCTTCTGGTAACCACTAATCTAATGTCTGTATCTATGTGTTTGCTTGTTGTTGATGTTTTTATCTTCCATTTATGAGTGAAGTCATACAGTATTTGACTTTGTCTGTCTGACTTATTTCATTTAGCATAATATCCTCAAGGTATTTTTTCTTAGACATTTATCACTACAAAGTTCCCTCTTGGAACTGTTTTTGCAGCACCCATAGGTTTTGATATTTTGTGCTTCTATTTTCATTTGTTTCAAGATATTTCCTTATTTCCATTTTGATTTCTACTTTTATCCATTTGTTGTTCAGAATCGTATTGTTCAATCTTTACCTATTTGTGAGTTTTCATCTTTCCTCCTGTTATATCTTTGTGGTCAGAAAAGATACTTGGTATGATTTCAATCTTCTTAAATTTTCTAAAACCTGTTTTGTGACCTATCATGCGATCCATCCTGCATAATGTTTCGTGTGCACTTGAGAAGAATATATATTCTACTGTTATTTATGGAATGTTTTGTATCTATCTCTTAATTCCATTTGGTCTAACGTATACTTCAAGTTCAAAATTTCCTTGATAATTTTCTGTCTGGATGATCTATCCATTGTTGAAAGTAGGGTCCTGAAGCACCCTACTATTTTTGTATTGTGTATTTCTCCCTTCAATCTGTTAGTATTTGCTTAATATATTTAGGTGCTCCAATGTTGAGTGCATACACACTTATTATAGTTGTGTCTTCTTGATGAATTGTCATCCTTATCATTATATAATGATCATCTTTGTCTCTTTTTACCTTTTTATCTTTTGTTTGGGCTTAAAGTCACTTTGTCAGATATAAGTATAGCCACCCGTGATCTCTTTTAGTTTCCACTTATGTGGGCTATCTTTTTCCATCTCTTCACTTCGAGACCATGTGTGTCCTTAAAGCTGATGTGAGTTTCTTGAGGGTAGCATACAGTTGGGTCTTATTTTTTCATCCAATCAACCACTCTATGCCTTTTTGTTGGAGAATTCAATCCATTAATATTTAGGGTAATTATTTACAGGTAAGGATTTACTAGTGTCATCTTGTTAGTTGTTTGCTGGCTGTCTTTTTGTTGCATTTTTATTTTCTTCCTTTCTTGTTTCCTTCCTTTATAAACTTATGATTTTCCATAGTCGTATACTTTGAATATCTTCTGTTTATCTTTCTGTATGTATTATAGGTTTTTGCTTTGCAGTTGCCATGAAGCTTACAGAAAACATAACGTATATGTCTATTTTATGCCAATAACAATTTAATTTCAATTGCATTCAAAAATTCTATCCTTTTACCTCTTCCCTTTTATATTTGTGTGTCAAAATTTACGTATTTTTATGTTATATATCCATTAACAAATTGTTGCAGCTATAGCTATTTTTAGTACTTTTTTATCATTCATACTAGAATTAAGTAATTATTCATCATATAATAGTATTAGTGTATTTTGAATCTGACTATATTCTTACATGTACCAGTGTGTTGTATATTTTGAAATGTTACTAATTAGTGTCTCTTTGTTTCAGCTCAAAGAACTCCTTTCAGCATTTCTTGTAAGGCAAGATTAGTGGTGATGAATATTCTGCCTATTTTTATTAGGGAAAGTCTTTATGTTGCCTTCAATTCTGAAGGACACCTTTGCTAGTTAAAGCATTCTTTTCATTTTTTTTTAGCACTTTGAATATATTATCCCATTCTCTCCTGGCCTGCAAGATCTTTGCTGAGAAATCTACTGATAGCCTTATGGGTGACTCCCTTGTTTGAGAGATTTTTTTTTTCTCTCCTGCTGCTTTTAAAATCTTCCCTTTATCTTTGGCTTTATACAATTCTAATACACTTTGTCTGGGAGAAGATCATTTTGGATTAAAATTTTGAGGTGACCTATTAGCTTCACGAACTTGGATGTCCAAATCTCTTCCTAGGCTTGGAAAGTTCTCAGTCATTATTTCCTTAAATAAGCTTTCTACCTCTTTCTCCCTCTTGTCTCCTTCTGGAACTTCAATGATACATATATTATTCATTATTTCTTTTTATTTTTTCCCATAGTTCTCATAGGCTTTCTTTCTTGTTCTTTTTGTTTCATGCTTTTAATTTGAAATAATCTCGTCTTAGAGAAAATTTCCAAAAATACTACAGACAGTTCATGTATACCCTTCACCGAGCTTCCCCTAATGTTAACATATTACATAAACATAGTACAATGATCAAAGGCAAGAAATTAATATTGACATAATCCTATTAACTAAACTACAGATGGTATTTGAATACCAAGAGTTTTTCCATTAATGTCCTTTTTTCTGTCACAGAGTCCAGGAAGAATCCCACATTGAATTCTGTTGTCAAATCTACTTAGTATCCTTCAATCTGTGAAAGTTCCTCAGTCTTTCCTTGTCTTTCATGATCAGTGTCACATTTTAAACAGAATTTATTCTTTTGAGTTGAATAACAATGAAAGAACAAAAAAAATTGCTGACATTTGGGAATTTTAAGAGGAAAATTATATATTTCCTCAAATTATTAGAGTATTGTTTGCTAATTTTAAGTGTTTATTCTTGAAATTGTGAGTTAAAGTCTAGATGATTTAAATATTGCTTTAATATTTTTGGAAGAAAAAAGTATTTTTTCCGCACATTGGCTGTTATTTTTGCAATAGCCAGTCTCGCGCAGTCTAATCTAAAGCAAACTCCTTTAACAGTGGCTTTTGGATTTACAGTTTAGAAGAATTTTTGCAAGAAATGAAATCAGCAAATTGCTCTATGGCCTCTGAAGCTTAATTAGAAAAAAATTCTATTAATCGTGTAGCATAAACGTGCTTGACCATTTTCCTTCTTTAAATAACTTAAAATAAATTTCAGAGTAGTGTAGTCAAGTTTTGTTTGTAAACACTTGTATATACTCTATGTTCCTAACTGAAGTTTAAGATCCTGAAGACATTGTTTATAAATCTGATTATAATTATGCATATATAATCTCTATGTGTATATGAACATAAAATCTGTATATGCATGGGTTTATAATTCTCTACAGCATTGGGGAATGCTTTACCAAGAGCACATGAAAAAAATACATATTCTTTAGTAAGTGATATTTCATATAACAGAAATGTCCTATTTTGTCAGGTTGGAGTACAAAAGCAG
Source organism: Equus asinus (assembly GCF_041296235.1). Taxonomy (NCBI): domain Eukaryota; kingdom Metazoa; phylum Chordata; class Mammalia; order Perissodactyla; family Equidae; genus Equus; species Equus asinus. Next base: position 93,503,701 of record NC_091820.1, read on the forward strand.
GTCACAATTCTTTTTAATTTTTTTTTATTTTGTAATTGCAGTTACAATGGATTATAACATTATATAGCTTTCAGATATTCATCATAATATATCTCGAATTCTGTGTAGATTACATCATGTTCACCACTCAAAGACTAATTATAGTCCATCCCCTCACATGTGAGCCTAATCACCCCTTTTGCCCTCCCTCCTCCCCCCCTTCCCCTATGGTAAAGACCAATCCAATTTCCATTGCTATCTGTTTGTTTGTCATTGTTTTTATCTTCTACTTATGATTGAGATCATATGGAATTTGATTTTCTCCCTCTGACTAATTTCACTCAGCATAATACCCTCAAAGACCATCCATGTTGTCACAAATGGCCGTATTTCATCATTTCTTATGGCTGAGTAGTAGTCCATTGTGTATAAATACCGCACCTTCTTTATCTATTCATCCCTTGATGGGCACCTAGTTTTCTTCCAAGACATGGCTATTGTGTATAATGCTGCAATGAACATAGGGGTGCATGTATCTTTATGCATTTGTGTTTTCAAGTTTTTTGGATAAATACCCAGCAGTGGCATAGCTGGATCATATGGTAGATTTATTCTTAATTTTCTGAGGATACTCTGTACTGCTTTCCATAGTCGCTGCACCAGTTTGCAGCCCCACCAGCAGTGTGCAATGGTTCCCTTCTCTCCACATCCTCTCCAACATTTGTTGTTTCCTGTCTTATTAATTATAGCCATTCTGACTGGAGTGAGGTGATACCTCATTGTAGTTTTGATTTGCATTTCCCTGATAGCTAATGATGTTGAGCATCTTTGCATATGCCTGTTGGCCATCTGTATCTTTTCTTTGGAGGTATCTCTGTTCAGATCTTTTGCCCATTTTTTACTTGGGTTGTTTGTTTTTTTGTTGTTGAGCTGTATGAGTTCTTTGTATATTTTGGATATTAATCCCTTATCTGATGTATGGTTCGCAAATATCTTCTCCCAATTGTTAGGTTGTCTTTTCGTTTTGTTGATGGTTTCCTGTACTGTGAAGAAGCTTTTCAGTTTGATGTAGTCCCATCTGTTCATTTTTTCTTTTGTTTCCCTTGCCTGGTCAGACATGGTACTTGAAAATATGCTGCTAAGACTGATGTCAAAGAGCGTACTGGCTATGATTTCTTCTAGAAGTTGCATGGTTTCAGATCTTACATTCAAGTCTTTAATCCATTTTGAGTTGATTTTTGTGCAGGGTGTAAGGTAATGGTCTACTTTCATTCTTCTGCATGTGGCTGTCCAGTTTTCCCAACACCATTTATTGAAGAGACTCTCCTTTCTCCACCGTATGCTCTTGGCTTCCTTGTCAAACATTAGCTGTCCATAAATGTGTGGGTTTATTTCTGGGCTCTCGATTCTGTTACATTGATATTTGTGTCTGTTTTCGTGCCAGTATCATGCTGTTTTGGTTACTATGGCTTTGTAGTATAATTTGAAATCAGGGAGTGTGATACCTCCAGCTTTGTTCTTTTTTCTCAGGAATCCTTTGGCTATTCGGGGTCTTTTGTCGTTCCATATAAATTTTAGGATTCTTTGTTCTATTTCTGTGAAAAATGTTGTTGGAACTTTGATAAGGATTACATTGAATCTATAGATTGCTTTAGGAAGTATAGACATTTTAACAACGTTAATTCTTCCAATCCAAGAGCACGGAATATCTTTCCATTTCTTTGTGTCTTCTTCGATTTCTTTCAATAATGTTTTATAGTTTTCAGTGTACAGATCTTTCACCTCTTTGGTTAAGATTATTACTGGGTATTTTATTCTTTTTCTTGCAATTGTAAGTGGGATTGTATTCTTAATTTCACTTTCTGCTTCTTCCTTGTTAGTGTATAGAAATGCAACCGATTTTTGTATGTTGATTTTGTATCCCATGACTTGTCTGTATTCTTTTATTGTTTCTAAAGGATTTTTAGTGGATTCTTTAGGATTTTCTATATGTAAAATCATGTCATCTGCAAAGAGTGACACGTTCCCTTCTTCTTTTCCAATATGGATCCCTTTTATTTCTTTTTCTTGCCTGATTGCTCTGGCTAGGACTTCCAATACTATGCTAAATAAGAGTGCTGAAAGTGGGCATCCTTGTCTGGTTCCTGTCCTTAAAGGGATAGCTTTCAGTTTTTCTCCATTGAGAATGATATTTGCAGTGGATGTGTCATATATAGCCTTTATTATGTTGAGGTATTTTCCTTCTATATCCATTTTATTTAGAGTTTTTATCATAAATGGATGCTGTATCGTGTCAAATGCTTTCTTGGCATCTATTGAGATGATCATGTGATTTTTATTCTTCATTTTGTTAATGTGCTGTATCACATTGATAGATTTGCAGATGTTGAACCATCCCTGCATCTCTGGAATGACACCCACTTGATCATGATGTATGATCTTTTTAATGTATTGTTGTATTCGATTTGCTAGTATTTTCTTGAGGATTTTTGCAGCAATGTTCATCAGTGATATTGGCCTGTAATTTTCTTTCTTTGTGTTGTCCTAGTTGGTTTTGGTATCAGGATAATGTTAGATTCATAAAATGAGTTAGGAAGCCTCCCTTCCTCTTCAAATGTTTGGAAGAGTTTGAGAAGGACAGGTATTAAGTTTTCTTTGAATGTTTGCTTGAATTCACCAGGGAAGCCATCTGGTCCTGGACTTTTATTATTTGGGAGGTTTTTTATTGTTGTTTTGATCCCCTTCCTGGTGATTGGTCTATTCAAATTCTCTACTTCTTCTTGGTCCACTTTTGGAACGTTGTATCTTTCTAAGAATTTATCCATTTCTTCTAGATAATCCAATTTGTTGGCGTATAGCTTTTCATAGTATTCTCTTATTATCTTTTGTATTTCTGAGGTGTCCCTTGTAATCTCTCCTCTTTCATTTCTGATTTTATTTATTTGAGCCTTTCCTCTTTTTTTCTTGGTGAGTTTAGCTAATGGTTTGTCAATTTTGTTTATCTTTTCAAAGAACCAGCTCTTGGTTTCATTAATTTTTTTCTGTTGATTTTTAGTCTCTATTTCATTCATTTCTGCTCTGATTTTTATTATTTCCTTCCTTCTGCTGATTTTGGGCTTTGTTTGTTGTTCTTTCTCCAGTAACTTTAGATGCCCTGTTAGATTGTGTGTTTGGGATTTTTCTTGTTTGTTGAGGTAGGCCTGAATTGCTATAAACTTCCTTCTTAGAACTGCTTTTGCTGTATCCCACAGAGTTTGGCATGTAGTGTTTTCATTTTCCTTTGTCTCCAGGAATTTTTTTTATTTCTCCTTTGATTTCTTCATTGACACAATCACTCTTCAGCAGCATTTTGTTTAACCTCCACATTTTTGTGGCTTTTCTGGTTTTCTTCCTGTAGTTGATTTCTAGTTTCATACCTTTATGGTCAGAAAAGATGCATGGTATTATTTCAATCTTGTTAAATTTATTGAGACTTGTTTTGTGGCCTAATGTGTGATCAATCCTGGAGAATGTTCCATGGGCATTTGAAAAGAATGTGTATTCTGTGGTTTTTGGATGGAATGCTCTGTATATATCTACTAAGTCCATCTGGTCTAATGTGTCCTTTAAGGCCAGTGTTTCCTTATTGATCTTCTGTTTGGATGATCTATCCATTGGTGTAAGTGGAGTGTTAAAGTCCCCTACTATTATTGTGTTACTATCTATTTCTCCTTTTATGTCTGTTAATAATTGCTTTACATATTTAGGTGCTCCTATGTTGGGTGCATAGATATTTACAAGTGTTACATTTTCTTGTTGGATTGTTCCCTTTATCATTATGTAGTGCCCATCTTTGTCTCTTGTTACAGTTTTTGTTTTAAAGTCTATTTTGTATGATATAAGTATTGCTACCCCCGCTTTCTTTTCTTTGTCATTTGTGTGGAATATCTTTTTCCATCCTTTCACTTTCAGTTTGTGAGTGTCTTTAGGTGTGAACTGTGTCTCCTGTATGCAGCATATACGTGGGTCTTATTTTTTTATCCAATTGGCCACCCTATGGCATTTGATTGGACCATTTAGTCCGTTGACATTTAAAGTAGCTATGGATAAATATGTATTTATTGCCATTTTGTTACTTTTTTTCCTAGGTGTTTTGGTAGCTCGTCTCTGTTCCTGTCTTTTTCTCTTGCTCTCTTCCCTGGTGGTTTGATGGCTTTCTTTAGTAATATGTGTGATTTCTTTTGTCTTACTTTTTTGCTTCCTTATTATAGGTTTCTGAATTGTGATTACCATGATGATCTTATTTAAAATTCTATGTATATAACAGTCTGTATTGAGTTGATAGGCTCTTTAGCTTGACCTCTTTCTAAAAGCTCTACTTTTTCACTCCCCTCCTCCCACATTTCATGGTATTGAAATCATAGATAATCTCTTGTTTAGTGTGTGTCTATCCATTACCCTCTTATCATTGAAATAGTTGATTTTAGTATATTTGTCTTTTAACCTTCATATTATCTTCACATGTAGTTGATCTGCTACCTTTACTATATTTTTACTTTTACAAGTGATTTTATTGCCTGGTTTTTTGGTTTTTTTTTTTTTATTGAGTTATTGATGGGTTACAATCTTGTGAAATTTCAATTGTACATTAATGTTTGTCAGTCATGTTGTAGGTGCACCACTTCGCCCTTTGTGCCCACCCCCCACCCCACCTTTCCCCTGGCATCCACTAAACTGTTCTTGGTGCATAGTATTAAATTCCTCATATGAGTGGAGTCATACACAGATTATCTTTCTCTTGCTGGCTTATTTCACTTAACATAATTCTCTCAAGGTCCATCCATGTTATTGCAAATGGAATGATTTTGTTCTGTTTTGCAGCTGAGTAGTATTCCATTGTATGTATGTACCACATCTTCTTTATCCATTCGTCTGTTGATGGGCACTTAGGTTGCTTCCACGTCTTGGCTATTGTAAACAGTGCTTCAATAAACATTGGGGTGCACAGGACTTTTGGGATTGCTGACTTCAGGCTCTTTGGATAAATACCCAGTAGTGGGATGGCTGGATCGTATGGTAGTTCTATTTTTAGTTTTTTGAGGAATCTCCAGACTGTTTTCCATAGTGGCTGCACCAGTTTGCATTCCCACCAGCAGTGTATTAGGGTTCCTTTTTCTCTGCAACCTCTCCAACATTTGTTGCTATTAGTTTTAGATATTTTTGTCATTCTAACGGGTGCAAGGTGATATCTTAGTGTAGTTTTGATTTGCATTTCCCTGATGATCAGCGATGATGAGCATCTTTTCATGTGCCTATTGGCCATCTGTATATCTTCTTTGGAGAAATGTCTGTTCATGTCTCCAGCCCATTTTTTGATTGGGTTGTTTGATGTTTTGTGATTGAGTTGCGAGAGTTCTTTATATATTAAGGATATTAAGCCTTTGTCAGATATATGACTTGCAAATATTTTTTCCCAGTTAGTGGGTTGTTTTTTTGTTTCAATCCTGTTTTCATTTGCCTTGAAGAAGCTCTTTAATCTGATGAAGTCCCATTTGTTTATTCTTTCTATTGTTTCCCTTCTCTGAGAAGACATGGTGTCCAAAAAGGTCCTTTTAATACTGATGTCAAAGAGTGTACTGCCTACGTTTTCTTCCAGAAGCCTTATGGTTTCAGGACTCACCTTTAGGTCTTTAATCCATTTTGAGTTTATTTTGGTGAATGGTGAAAAAGAATGGTCAATTTTCATTCTTTTACATGTGGCTTTCCAGTTTTCCCAGCACCATTTGTTGAAAAGACTTTCTTTTCTCCATTGTATGCCCTCAGCTCCTTTGTCAAAGATAAGCTGTCCATAGATGTGTGGTTTTATTTCTGGGCTTTCCATTTTGTTCCATTGATCTGTGCACCTGTTTTTGTACCAGTACCATGCTGTTTTGATTACTGTAGCTTTGTAGTATGTTTTGAAGTCAGGGATTGTGATGCCTCCAGTTTTGTTCTTTTTTCTCAGGATTGCTTTAGCAATTCGGGGTCTTTTGTTGCCCCATATGAATTTTAGGATTCTTTGTTCTAATTCTGTGAAGAATGTCATTGGGATTCTGATTGGGATGGCGTTGAATCTGTAGATTGCTTTAGGTAGAATGGACATTTTAACTATGTTTATTCTTCCAATCCATGTACATGGAATGTCTTTCCATCTCCTTATGTTGTCATCCAATTCTCTCAGAAAGGCCTTGTAATTTTCATTAGATAGGTCCTTCACTTCCTTAGTTAAGTTTACCCCAAGGTATTTTATTCTTTTTGTTGCGATTGTGAATGGTATTGTATTCTTGAGTTCTTTTTCTGTTGGCTCATTACTGGAGTATTGAAATGCTACTGATTTATGCAAATTGATTTTATACCCTGCAACTTTGCTATAGTTGTTGATTACTTCTAACAGTTTTCCAATGGATTCTTTGGGGTTTTCTATATATAAGATCATGTCATCTGCAAACAGCGAGAGTTTCACTTCTTCCCTCCCTATTTGGATTCCTTTTATTCCTTTTTCTTGCCTGATTGCTCTGGCCAGGACCTCCAGTACTATGTTAAATAGGAGTGGTGATAGAGGGCATCCTTGTCTTGTTCCTGTTTTCAGGGGGATGGGGTTCAGTTTTTGCCCATTGAGTATGATGTTGGCTATGGGTTTGTTGTATATGGCCTTTATTATGTTGAGGTAGTTTCCTTCTATGCCCGTTTTGTTCAGAGTTTTTATCATAAATGGCTGTTGGATCTTGTCAAATGCCTTCTCTGCATCTATTGAGATGATCATGTGGTTTTTATTCCTCAGTTTGTTGATGTGGTGTATCACGTCGATTGATTTGCGGATGTTGAACCATCCCTGTGTCCCTGGTATGAATCCCACCTGATCCTGATGTATGATTCTTTTGATGAATTGCTGAATTCTAGTTGCCAAAATTTTGTTTAGAATTTTTGCATCTATGTTCATCAGTGATATTGGCCTGTAGTTCTCTTTTTTTTTCGTGGTGTCCTTGTCAGGTTTTGGTATCAGCGTGATGTTGGCCTCATAGAATGTGTTAGGAAGTGTTCCATCTTCCCTAATTTTTTGGAATAGCTTGAAAAGGATAGATATTAAATCCTCTCTGAAAGTTTGGTAGAATTCCCCAGGAAAGCCATCTGGTCCTGGGGTTTTATTCTTTGGGATGTTTTTGATTGCTGTTTCAATCTCTTTCCTTGTGATTGGTCTGTTCAAATTGTCTGCCTCTTCTTGAGTGAGCTTTCGGAGATTGTAGGAGTCCAGGAATTTATCCATTTCCTCTAGGTTATCCATTCTGTTGGCATATAGTTTTTTGTAGTATTCTCTTATAATCTGTTGTATTTCTGCAGAGTCTGTTGTTATTTCTCCTCGCTCATTTCTGATTTTGTTTATTTGAGCTTTCTCCCTTTTTTTCTTTGTAAGTCTGGCTAGTGGTTTGTCAATTTTATTTATCTTCTCAAAGAACCAGCTCTTTGTCTCATTGATCCTTTCTACTGCCTTTTTTGTTTCAATAGTATTTATTTCTGCTCTGATTTTTATTATTTCTCTCCTTCTGCTGACTTTGGGCTTCATTTGTTCTTTTTTCTCTAGTTCAGTTAGGTGTGCTTTAAGGTTGCTTATTTGGGATTTTTCTTGTTTGTTAAGATGTGCCTGTATTGTGATGAATTTTCCTCTTAATACAGCTTTTGCTGTATCCCATATGAGTTGGTATGGCATGCTATCATTTTCATTTGTTTCCAGGTATTTTTTTATTTCTTCTTTAATTTCTTCAATGATCCATTGCTTGTTCAGTAGTGTGATGTTTAGTCTCCACATCTTTGTGCCTTTCTCAGCTTTTTTCTTGTAATTAATTTCTAGCCTTATAGCACTATGATGTGAGAAGTTGCTTGTTATTATTTCAATTTTTTTAAATTTGTAGAGGCTTGCCTTGTTTCCCAACATATGGTCTATCCTAGAGAATGTTCCATGTGCACTTGAAAAGAATGTGTATTCAGCTCCTTCAGGGTGGAGTGATCTATATATGTCTATTAAGTCCAATTGTTTTAGTTTTTCATTCAGCTCCACTATTTCCTTGTTGATTTTCTGTCTGGATGATCTGTCCATTGATGTGAGTGGGGTGTTGAGGTCCCCTACTATTATTGTGTTGTTTTTAACATCTTCCTAAAGGTCTGTTAATAGTTGCTTTATGAATCTTGGTGCTCCTGTGTTGGGTGCATAGATATTTATAAGCGTTATTTCTTCTTGATGAAGTGTCCCTTTGATCATTATATATTGTCCCTCTGTGTCTCTCTTTACCTGTCTTATTTTGAAATCCACTTGGTCTGATATGAGAATTGCAACACCTGCCTTTTTTTTCTTGCTATTAGCTTGAAGTATTGTCCTCCACCCCTTCACCCTGAGTCTGTGTTTGTCCTTGGGGCTGAGGTGTGTTTCCTGGAGGCAACAAATTGTTGGATCTTGTTCTTTAATCCATTTTGCCACTCTGTGTCTTTTTATTGGAGAGTTCAATCCGTTCACATTGAGAGTGATTATTGATGCATGTGGACTTAATGCTGTCAATCTGTCGCTCATTATCTTGTTTTCCTGTGTTTCTTTTCCTGTGTGCTTTGGACTACCCATTTAATACTGCAATTTCTTATGCTGGGTTTCTTAGATTTTTCCTTATCTATGATTTGTGACTCTGTTCTGTACTTTATTTTAGTGTCTACCTTGAAGTTTGTATTTAGAATCTCGTGTATAATATAGTCTATTCTCTGGTGGTCTCTTACTTACTCAACCAATACTGATTTAGACCCTTTGCTCTTCCCCTCCTAAATAATTATTTTCATTTTTTATTCCAACTCGTCTTATTAATTTGTAGTTAGAGTGCTAAGATCATCCTTGTTTTGGTAGTTTCCTTATTTTTACCCTAATGCTATAGTTGAATATTTGCTATCCTGTTCTGGTTCTATCCATCGGTCTCCCTAGTCTGTGGATTGTGTCCCCTTTCTCCCTTTTTTCTTTTTTCAGGTATGAGAGCCTTCTTGAGGATTTCTTGTAATGGAGGGCTTTTAGTTACAAATTCCCTTAACTTTTGTTTGTCTGGAAAAGATTTAATTTCTCCCTCACATCTGAAGGAAATTCTTGCTGGATAGAGTATTCTTGGCTGAAGGTTTTTATCCTTTAAAGCTTTGAATATATCACTCCATTCTCTCCTAGCTTGTAGGGTTTCTGTAGAGAAATCCGCTGACAGTCTGATAGGGGCTCCTTTATAGGTTATTCTCTTTTTTTTTTCTTACTTCCCTGAGTATTCTTTCCTTATCATTCCTATTTGCCATCTTTACTATTATGTGCCTTGCGGTGGGTCTTTTTACATCGACAAATCTAGGAGATCTAAAACCCTCCTCTACACGCATTTCTTTGTTGATCCCTAGATTTGGGAAGTTCTCTTCAATAATTTCGTTAAGCACACTTTCTGCTCCATTTTCCTTTTCCATATTCTCGGGAATTCCTATGATCCTTATGTTCTTATTCCTTATTGAATCCATTTTCTCTCGGAGATTTTCCTCATTTTTTTAAATTCTTAGTTCTCTTTCTTCCTCTGTCTGGCGCCATTCAGCCTGTCTGTCCTCGATTATGCTGATTTGCTCCTCTAGGTTGTCTACACGGGCATTCAGGGAATCCATATTCTGTTTTATCTGGTCCATTGTGTTTTTCATCTCAAGTAATTCTGTTTGATTCTTCTTTATGATTTCAATCTCTTTTGTGAAGTAACTCCAGAACTCGGCTTGTTTCTCTATCTTTCTCTCTACCTCATTGAGTTTTTTGATTATAGCTGCTCTGAATTCATTATCACTTAGTTTACCTAATTCCAAGTCCTCAGGACTTAATTCTGTGTTTTTATTGTTTTCCTTCTGGTCTGGGGCTTTTATAAATTGCTGGATGGTAGAGGAGCGGCTTTTTCTTATGGTGGTAGAATTCAGTTGCAGTTACAGCCTGTCGCCACAAGATGGGGGTCGAGAGCGGCGTGTTAGCTCTCCACCTTGGGGCAAGATGGCTGCGCCCACTGGCTTTGCTGGGGGGGAGGGGCTGTTACTCACACGCGCAGGTCTGGGTTCAGATCGGTTCTGTTCTCTGGTCTCCCAAGGCCCTTGATTTATGGGGTCCCCGCGGACGGAAGCTTTCCCCCGGTCAGCGGGTCTCCACTGAATCAGCGGCAGGAGTCCTGGATGATCCTCCGGTCACGCGGCCCCTCCCCCGCTCCTTCCCAACCCGCGCGGCAGCAATCACAGACTCTAGGGGAGGGAGCGATGTTCTCTCCTACCGTTCCGGCACCTCCGAAGGTGTAAAGCTAGGTTTATGATCTCCGCCTTCTTGGTATTGTAGGTCTCTAAAGAGCTGGCATTATGTTTATTCTCTGAAATTCAGTTCTTCCAATCTTTTGTTGTATTTTGGAGGGGAGAGAATCCCGGGTCAGCTCACCCCGCCATTTTGCTCCGCCCCCTCCTGGGGGTTTTTTTTTTTTGATAATTTTTGCTTATCTCTATTTGTGGTCATCGCTTTCCCACTTGAATAAGTCCCTTCAGCATTTCTTGCAGAACTGATTTCTTGGTGATACACTCCTTTAATTTTTGCTTGTCTGGAAAGCTCTTTATCTCTCCTTCCTTCCATTCTGAATGACAACCTTGAGAGACAGATTATTCTTGGGTGTAGGTTTTTTCCTTTTAGCACTTTAAATATGTCATGGCATTTTCTTCTTGCATGTAGGGTCTTGACTGAGAAGTCCACTGATAGCCTGATGGGCTTACCTTCATATGTCACTTGTGGCCTTTCTCTTGCTGTTTTTAGGATTCTCTCTTTATCTTTCCTTTTGGACATTTTAATTATAATACATCTTGGTGTGGGCCTCTTTGGGCTTATCTTGTTTGGTGCTCTCTGTGCTTCTTATACTTGAATGCCTGTTTCCTTCCTTAGGTTAGGAATATTTTCGTCTATTATTTCTTCAAATAAATTTTCTGCCCCTTTGTCTCTCTCTTCTCCTTCTGGGACACCTATAATCCAAATGCTAGCATGCTTGATATTGTCCCAGAGTTCCCTTAGACTGTTCTCATTCTGTCTAATTCTTTTTTCTTTTTTTCTGTTCAGATGGGTGATTTCCTTTAGTCTTTTGTCTAGCTCTCTGATCTGTTCTTCTGCATCCTGTGCTCTGCTATTGAGTCCCTATAGTGAATTGTTCATTTCCAGTATTGTATTCTTCATTTCTGATTGGTTCTTTTTTATATCTTCCAGCTCTTTGCTGATGAGTTTACTTGTTCATACAGTCTTCTCCCAATATTTTTGAGCATCCCTATGATATTTTGTTTGAATTCTTTGCTGAGTACGTCACTTATTTCTGTTTCATTTAGTACTTTTTCTGGGGTTTTGTCTTGTTCCCTTGCTTGGAAAGTATTCCTTTGTCTCCTCATTATGCCTTTTTCTCTGTGCTGATTTCTATGTATTAGGTGAGTCATCTATGTCTCCGGGTCTTGGTGAAGTAGCCTTATGTATGAGATGCCTTATGAGGACCAGCAGTGTGCTGCTCTCTTGGCACCAGTCCAAATGATCCAGTAGTTACCCCTGACAAATAAAAATGGCAAGTAATAGGATATATTAGAGTATATTAGGAAGCCATTTGGTGTAAACCTAATTCGGCCTGACCTTGTCTTTCCAAAAGCCCCTGACCATGGCCATTGAGCCTGCATTGTATATCTGCTTTAGATATTCCCTATGGCAAGAACAAAGGCCCTTGAGATAAAGGTGCAACTTCCCTCCCCCTCCCAACGTTGGCATTTTCTTAAGGATTAAGCATCTTTCCTTAGGCTAGGAACCCATTGCTGGGCTCACATGTGACCACCCAGCTCAAAACAATAGACTTGCCTCCTGCTATGCCCTCTGAGATAGCAGACCCATTACCTGCTGTGTCCATCAAGTGCTGTGCTGACAGGGAAATCTTGTGACTATTGTGGGAGGGACATTTCAATCATATGTGAAACATCCAGCTTGGGGGTATATAACCACCCTGTATACCTCACTTCTTTGGTGCCCTTTCTTCCTTCTGGAAGAAAGGCCCCAGGCCATGGTCCTCAGATTTTAGCTCAGAATAAACTTATCTGAATTTTCATTTATAGATTGGTTATGAATGATTTTCGTAGACATCCCTTTGTGGGCTACTTGTGTCTTTCTGCTGTGGGTTGCTCTTACTACAGATACCCATGGAGTCTAGCCTTTCCTTCCCTGGCCAGCTGTTTGTAAATCCGGTTTGGGGAGCCTCAGCACTGTTCACTACAAGGTCTATCAGCACACTCCTATTACAGTTTTCCTCTTAATTAGGTCAGTACCCAGTGTAGCTAGTTGCTAGGCTCAGGGGCTTACACTTGTGATAGGCCTCAGGCCTACAAGGTTGTTGTCAGTTCTCTTAGGAGTGCTGCTGAGTGGGGCTGGCCCTAGGCACAGGAGTACTCAATTGTTTCAGGCTTTGGAAGGTGGGGCTGATCCTTTTATGGCTATTTGTGAAGCACAAGTCTTCTGCCACTGATAAGCCTCACCCCTCCACAGGACCACACACACCATCATCACAGTACTGGTCCATATACACTTCCCAAACCCCTGGAGCATACCCTGATGCCACACTGCAGAGGCCCCTCATCTCTCCACCAATGACCCCCACAGTTCACCTGGTCCTCACACAGGCCCTGCCACACAGAGGTGGACACTCTCCTGCCTGTAGAGGATCAAGGCACCTAGTCAATGCAGGCTGAAAAGTAGCCTGAGGCCTTGCTGATGGGTGGGGCTGGTCCATAGGGTAGGCTGCCTGCCATGGCTGAACTGGATTAAATCTGTGCTCTAGTGGGTGTGGCAGACCCCTGGGCTAACAGGCCAAGGGAAGAACCTCAATGGTGCCCACCAGGGTCTGTGTCAACACACCTGGACCAGGTCAGAACAATGGCCCCCACCAATGTCTCAGTCTCTGGAGAGGTCCCTCCTCTCACTAAGATGCCCCCAGAACCCACCAGGTGAGTCTTGTTTCACCAAAGGACTGTCAGCCTTCTCTTTGGTGATTTTAGATTGCTGCAATGAGTGAATTTGGCCGTGGGCCCTTTAAGACACAAATCTTTTCAGCTTTCAGTCAACAGGTTTTCTGGGGGTATCCTCACTGCATTAAAAGCCAGAAAAGCAAGACAGTAAGACCCCTGTCTCAGTTGGGCTGAGTCTGAAGGAGGCTTGTAGCAGTATCTCTCCCGCTCTGGACCTCACTCCTCCAGGGAGGGCTGCACACCTTAGGGTAGCTCCCGCCTGGCCAGCTGAGAAGCTCCGCTGCTCCCAAAGGTGGCTTTATTTCTCTCCAGCAGGAATTTCTGCCTCTTCCACCTTAGTCAGGACAGCCCCTTGTTGTGGGGGTTCTCTTTTTATACAGTTTTCAGGTTTGTATCCAGGGTAATTTTTCCAAAAATAGCTGTAACCTGGTTGTGTTCATGGGAGGAGATGAGTTCAGAGTTTGCTTACACTGCCATCTTGATCAGATCTTTGGTCACAATTCTTTTAGAATAAAATTAATATGACTGCACTCTCACCTCTCCTCTTAAAGTCTCCTCATAGGCTTTCTTAATTCCCTTTCATTATTTCATTTTTTGCTCCTCTGATTGGATAATTTCAATTAATCTGTCTTCCAGCTCACTGATTCCCTCTTCTGCTTTTTTTCAAGTCTGTTTTGGAAGCTCTATTAAATTCTTGGTACAGTAATTGCATTCTTCAACTCTCAAATTTTTGTTTAGTTCTTTTTTATGTTTTCTGTCTCTTTGTTGAACTTCTCATTTTGGTCTTGTATTGTTTTCCTGATATTGTTAAATTGTTTTTCTGAGGCCAGCCCAGTGACACAGCAGTTAAGTTCACACATTCCACTTTGGTGGCGCAGGGTTTGCCGGTTCAGATCCCAGGTACAGACATGGCACCGCTTGTCAAGCCATGCTGTGGCAGGCATCCCACACATAAGGTAGAGGAAGATGGGCATGGTTGTTAGTTCAGGGCCAATCTTCCTCAGCAAAAAAGAGGAGGGTTGGTGGCAGATGTTAGCTCAAGGTTAATCTTTCTCAAAAAAAATTGTTTGTTTTCTCTCTGAGCATCTTTAGAATAATTATTTTGAATTCCTTGTCAGGCATTCTTGGATCTCCATTTCTTTGAGGCCAGTTATTGGAGGTTTACTGTATTCCTTTGGTGAACACATGCTTCCCTGATTCTTTGTGATCCCTGTAACCTTGCATAGATGTCTGTGCATTTGAAGAATAAGTTATCTTTTTGAGACATTATATACTGATTTTAGTAAAGGAAGCCTTTCACTTGTGGGCGAAGCCATACCAGAGCATGCTGTGTCCCTGGGTCTAGTGGTGCAGGGCACCATATGCAGGAGCACATGCTGGCACTGGGTGTGGGGAAGCTTGGTGTCTCTTCATCTCAGTCCAGTGGAGTCCACAGAATGAACTATATCGTCTTTCTCGAGCACTGTGGGGAGTCCACAGAAGCTGCAATGGCTTTGGGGGTCCTATAACACCTCCAGGTCCAGCAGCCAGGGACCAGGTCATGCAGTGGTGGTGGCCAGAGACAGTGGTGTGCACACATTTGGCTGTAGGACCCAGCTTCAGGTGCCTATGTAGTGACAGGGACCAGTTGCAGACACATTCATTGTGATGGAGGCCAGGGCATGTCGTAAGGGCTGAGGCCAACTGTGGGCTCACTTTCAGCTGTGGATGCCCTGGCTGTCAGCACGCTCTCTTATGGCTACACACTCTCCCCCAGGTTTTCACATTGCAGTGGACAATACTGACAGAGTTCAAGCTGGGGTTGTGCAAGTGCACAGCTGGAGCAACTAGCTACAGGTGGGCTCAGTGGTGTGGGCCTGTTGCCAGAAAGCAGGGCCTAATCTGGGTCCACAAGCAACTGCAAGACCCCTGGATGTTGGTGTGCTCTCCTGTGGCTACACTCACTCTCCCCAAGTGTGCACACTGCAGTGGAAGATGGTGATGGGGGTCAAGCTGGGCGCATACAGGTACACAGCTGGAGGAGCTAATTATAGATAGGCACAGTGGCACCAGCCAGTGATAGAAGAAAGGGCCTTATCTAGCCCACAAGCACCTGCAGGGGAACCTGGCTGTTGTGCACTCATCTGTGGCTGCTCACTCACCCCCGATTCTTGTGCACTGCAGTGGAGGCTAATGATGGTGTCAGGCAGGCACACTGCTGGAGATGCTATCTCCAAGCATGGGCACAGTGGTGGGGGTCAGCTGGGGATCCTAGTCTGGTGCCTTGTACTCACACAGCAGCAGAAGCCCATGTTGGCTGTGAGGGTGGCTCCTGGGATACAGTGGTGTGAGGAAAGACTCAGGTGTCTTTTGTCTTACATTTGTGCAGTCACAGAAACCTTGGATGATTGCTAGCATGGGCCCTAGGCTCTGGCAGGGGTAGGAAGATGGACTCAGGTGTATGGAGTCAGCCAATACAAATACCTGTGAGGTAAAAGCTGGTGAGATTTTCAGGAGGTAAATAGAGGCTTGCTGGCCATTGGCTCTGTCAATGGTGAATTCTGCTGAGTTTGTCTGTAGACCAGGTGTCTGTGAACGCGATTGCTCATGCAGTCTGTCTGCTAATAATAGCCTCAGCTTTTCTTCCCTGTTATTCACAAATTCAATATATTTCAGTCTGAGCGGGATGAAACTGAAGTGGAACCTGTGGGAAGTGCCCCAAGAGGCTGAAGAAGCTGGTTGCTCACCCAGTTTTTCCTTTCCTGTAAGAAGAACTCTTTCTAGAAGGGAAGTTCCTTCTTGAACCGAACAATGCCAGCTTGCAGGATAGGATAATTCAGGCAAAATGAAGTTGTCTTCCTTCTCTTCTTGTATGATCATTATGAGGTTTTTGTTCCACAGTGTTGCTAAACCTTCCTAAGTGGACGCTAGAAGTCTCCTGGAGCAGTTTTTGTTTGTGGACTGCTGTCCAATCATGGATCTTTGTTGGGGGGATGAGGATGCTGGGTTTTTCTACATTGCCATTTTTACCCCTTTAAATGAATGAATTTGTTAAGCTAACTATAAATGTTTAGAAGAAAAGTTTAATCCTCTTCTTGTGAATCAGTTTCAGTAGTTACCCTTTCTCAATTTATCTTCTCTGCAACTATACCCTTTTTCTCTCCCATCCTACTCTTTTTCTAAAGAAAAACCAAAAGTATGGTGTGAAAGAAAAAAAACACTTTTATCATGCAAAGCCATAACTTTCTAGATGTTCAGAAGAGTTATAGAATGATGCAGAAAAGATCTACATAGGTATATCCATCTAAAATATTACTCTACTACTCTGAAATAAGGTTTCATGACCTTAATACTATTGTCACTTTAGAAAATTCTATGTTTGGGGGAGGGGAGTCTGTAATGTGAAGGTCCGTATCCCTGACATCTACCCAGTAAATGCCAGTAGCACCCCCACAA
This sequence comes from Equus asinus, assembly GCF_041296235.1. Classification (NCBI taxonomy): domain Eukaryota; kingdom Metazoa; phylum Chordata; class Mammalia; order Perissodactyla; family Equidae; genus Equus; species Equus asinus. The sequence continues at coordinate 93,520,174 of NC_091820.1, forward strand.
GGCATTACAATTAACTAATGACAATTTTATAAATGTCTCCTGGGTGCAAAAATTGTCCTCTTTGAGAATCAGTACTCTGAAGTAACAGAACAGCCAGAATACACACCTCACAACACTCCCATGCAAGCACTTAGACAAAGAAAGATGACCTAATGGAAGGAAGGCATATGTGTAGTATTTCTTGATTTGCAGTATGTCTGATTCTACCCCAATGGGCACACATAAAATTAAAGAAAGAGTTCATAAATATAGCAAATTTGCTCAGTTACTAAAGAGCCTAACTTTAGAAAGTTTAGAACTCAAAAACTTACCAAAGATAAAGTTAATATCTGTGATGTAAGATGATGAGAGGTATGAAAGACATAAAAACTGCACCAATTTTTATTTAAATTCTAGGATTTGTGAGTGTGTTTGCATGTTTTTGAGATATATGCATTGTATATATATAATATCACTAATATTTGGAGTTATTACTAAGAGTATGAAGAACACAAAGAATATATGAATGTATACAATTAAAATAGTGGTGAATGTCCTGGGCCTCAAGTCAGAAACTTATGCACAAGTCCAACTTTCATTATTTTCTTATCCCAGTTCTTCTGACTCTCAATCCAGTGCTCTTTCCTTGGTGCTTCTTGTAACCCTTGAAGAACAGTCAGAAAATAATACAAGTAATTAGAGAATTTAAAAATCGTATCTATGAGTGAAGAGTAAAATATCAAGATCTTTTTGGCTTCACTAAAAATGAGTTATCTAAAATACTTAAGAGAGGCACTGAGGTTGGAGCACTGTTCAAAATGATTTCTCTTTGGCATTCAATATGACTGTTGCTGTTGTTTTCTAATGATTGCTTATAGCAAGTTACAGTGGTAAGTTTCAAACATTAGTGTCCATAAGAATCACTTGAGGTACTGAGGCCTTAACCTCAGAGATTCTTATCAGTAGGTCTGGTTTGAGGCCATAAAATATGCATTTTTAGCAAGTATCACAAACACTCTGGTGCAAAGGTCTATAGTCTTTAATAGTGGCACAAACGAGACAGACTGGAGAGGTCTGACAGGAGCAGAAAATTGTATCATCCTTACAATTCCTGGAATCCACCCTAATTAGTAGTAAAATTGCTCTCAGGAAACGTGAGTTACTAAAAGTGTTAATAACCGATATCTGAAATGCCACCTACAGAAAATCTTTCTAATTCAATTTCTTATTGATCATTTTAAAATAGATTCAAAAAATTTGTGAAAAATTTCTTAGAAAAACCCAGATTAGGGATGAAAAACAGAAAAAGAAAGAGTGAAGAGTGCTGAAGAGAAAGGAGGATTATGAAGCCAGTAGAATTCCTACCAATAGAATACAGGCCAGTATGAATTAAAAAAAAAAAGTAACATCTAATAACTAGGGATCAGAGGTTGCTGCAACATTTCTTCAAGAAAAGATGTAAAAATGGTAATAGTCTAGTAGTTTGCATTTATATCTAGGCCCAAAATAAAAATCTAGTTGCAGAATTCTCTAGATCTAATAGATATCTCTGAGAGAGTTCCAAATTGAGAAATTCCTTCTCAAAAGTATCCCGTTACCACACTGAGTAGTGAGTTGCACCTTAGGAAATTTCAGACATTCATCAGACTTTCAAAGTCATCACTTGTGACAATCCTTAGAATGAGCAGTGGTATTAACCTGAAATAAATATGATTGAGAGAATAACCTTTTAAACAACAGTAGGTACTAATTATTGCTATTTTCTTTGTTCCCCAAATATGCAAGCATGGAAATTTCTAGATTTTAAATTGACAATGATAAACTATGTGACTATGGCTACATGACACAGACCAAAAAAAAAACGTTGTTTGGTGAACAGCATACTAAGGAAGATAGGGATATTTTCACTTGGACCAAGATAAAATAACATGGACCAGATCTACCCACCACCCTGAAACAACCAAAGAATGGACACAATATATGAAACAATGATTTTCAAGACACTAGATATATCATGTATCAAAGGACAGTGATTGCTGAGAAATGAGGTGAGCCTTTGGATTGCCCTAGCTTAGAGCTAGATTCCAGGCTTGGCTCAGGGAGGGGGAATGCAGGCAGAGACCAGTGGACTCCCTAAGTTGAGGAGATAGAACTGATGTTCTGAGGAGACCAAGGCATCTAAAGATGTTGAGGCAGAGTACCAGAGAGGCGATAGGCACAAAGAGAGAACCCCAAAGAACTGCAGAGGGTTTCCCCTCAAGTGTTCACTTGAATATTCACAAGGACATGCATGTAAGAAAACTACCCAAGGCTGCAGGGGGGAATGAGAGGTAATAGGGTCTAGTGCTCACACAGGGATAGGAATAGTGCTGTTCCCACCACAGTCTGGAAAATCTCATGATTCATACAACATTGGAGAGAGTATCAGAAGCATCTTGTATCAGAAGTAGACAATAGCCCTAGACTGTGTACAGCTCCAACCTAGCCTCACAAATTTAAAAGCAAAAAATAGAAAAGTTTCCAAATAACTGCATCTCAGAGCAATGTTGAAAGATATTTATAGACATATAAACATACCCAGCATCTAGTAAAGTAAACTTTACAATGTCCAGAATCCAATAAAAATTACCAGGTATGTGCATCAAAGAAGATATACAAATGTCCTATAAACACATGAAAAAATATTCAACATTTTCTGTCATTAGAGAAACACAAATCAAAATCACAGTGAGATACTACTATTCACATATCAGAATGGCTAAAATAAAAATCCTTGATCATACCATGTGTTGGTGAGGATGTAGAAAATCTGGAAATCTCATTCATTGTTTATGGGAATTAAAATGGCACATAAATTCTGAAAATTAGTTTGGCAGTTTATTAAAAAGTTAAACACAAACCTACCATATCATCCAGCCATTATGCTTCTAGAGATTTGCCCAAGAGAAATAAAATAATATGTCCATACAATGACTTACCCACAAATATTCTGTCAGCTTTATTTATAATTGCCCAAACTGTAACCAATCCAAATGTCCATCAACAGATGAATGGTTAAATAAATTGTGGTATATCCACAAAATGGAACACAATTCAGCAATGAAAAATAATGGACTATTGACAGACACCACAACATGAATGAATCTCAAAATAATTATGCTGAGTGAAAGAAGTCAGAGAAAATAGAGCACATACTTATGACTCCATTTTTGTAAAACTCTAGAAAAAAAACAATTTAATAATGACAAAAAGCAGATCAATGTTTTCCTGGGGACAGAGGTGGTGGGACAGGTATGTGTTGGAGAAGGGACTTCAAAAGGACACAAGGAAAATTTTCGGGGTGATGGATATATTTATTATCTTGACTCTGATGGTTCTTTCACAAGTGTCAAAACTTATCTAATTGTATACTTTAAATATGTGTTGTTTACTGTATGCCAATAATACCTCAATGGAGCTGTTAGAAATTTAAAAAGAAAGATAGGCAGTAATTGTAGTTTATAAACATTTTGGTGCAATTATTAAGATTTAGGTAAAGAAGCAGAACATGAAAAGTTTTAGTGAGGTACAGAAATAAGGTAGACATATGAGGTGATAAAAGTAAAAGCTAGTATCCAAAATAGTAGGGAAATATCAATGTGCTCACAGTTTATTATAGGAATCAGATGCAGAAATATAAATGTGCAACATTTTTGTGTGTGTGAGGAAGATTGGTCCTGAGCTGACATCTGTTGCAAATTTTCATCTTTTTGCTTGAGGAAGATGGTCCTTGAGCTAACATCTGTGCCAATTTCCCCTACTTTATATATGGGATGCCACCACATCATGGCTTCATGAGTGGTGTGTAGGTCTACACCCAGGATCCAAACCTGTGAACCCTGGGCGGCTGAAGCAGAGCATGTATACTTAACCACTACACCACTGGGCTGGCCACTAAATGTGCAACTTATAAAAATATTTTAACTAAGTAATGATTCTCATGTTATTATATTTATAAGCAAGAGAAAAATAATTATTCTCCTATAAACTGAGAAATATTCAACAGAAAGAATGATCTGCCTGCTCTGATGGATTCAGACAATGATGAGTTATTACTATAGTTTCCTGTGCCTCCCACCACCCCAACCTCTGATGACTCGGCCTAATACCCCATCATCACCACCACCACCTCTCAGCCTTCCAGTGTGTTCACTGTCTTCCCAATTCCGGTAAGTTAAACTACACTGTATGTACATTATCTCTACTTTATATAGGCTGTTTGTTTATCATATCATTCTTGCTTTTACTATTTGTTAGTGTTATTTTAGGTTTTATGTATGATTTGGTATGATATGGTAGGTTATTTTAAGGGTATGGGAAAGCTTAAAAAATTTTCCCGTATAAATTAATGGTAATTGCTTCTCCTCTTTGCACCATTTTGGCTTACAAAAGCTTCCATGTGAACACTCTACTTTTGGATAGCATGTAAAACCTATATTTTTCTTTTCCATTCATTCTTACTAACATTATTCATTGATCTCCTTTATATATTCAGAATAGAGTAACTAAATGCTGCTTTATTTTTTCAGCTTTACTGAGGTATAATTGACAAATAAAATTGTAAGATATTTAAAATGTATAACATGATGACTTGATCTTTGTGAAAGGCATCCCCTCATTGAGTTAATTAACACATCTGCCAATAACTGCTTTAAATAGAGAATTCAACGTTGTGTGTGAGAATATCATTCTCATAAACTTTGACTCAAAGCTTATAGCTTTAGGGAGGGGTGGTATAACTACATAAAAATACTGTAGTGCAAATAAACATATATTATTTGATTGGCAATTTACTATAAAGAATAGGTTTCCCTATTCCTTTACTCATGCATTTATTTCTTTCTTTATCTATTTACTTATTTATTGTCATTACAGACCCATGAATTCTTATTTTATTCGGTGCATTATGGTATCACATTGTACTAGTTTCAATTGTATTTTACTTGGTAAATAATGACATAGTTCACCTTTTCCTGTGCTCACTGGAAATTTGGGTATTTTCTTTTATGATGTGTCTGTGCATGCTTTGTGTCATTTTTTTATGTTTGTGGTTAGTGTTTTTAAATTTTTATGTTTAGGAGTTCTTTATATAGTACATATATGTTCTTTATACATTCCATCAGATATATGTGTTGTTACAAGTGAGAAAGGAATGTAATGCTCTGGTGATTCAGAAAAAGAAAGAGATTACTTCCAGCTAAGAGTGCATTTAGAGAAATAAATTAGAACCAAAGAAGAGCTGATTAAGAGGCTTAGTGGATCCTATTCCTTTTCCAGAGGAGAAAGTACATCATCTTGAGAACTTTTTATGCTGGATCTTTTCAGTTTTCTTTTGCCAGAATCAGTTTCTTGATTCCTAGTTGCTACTCTCAGCTCTCATTATCTTTCTTCCTTCTAGGATTTAAAAAATCTGTAGTGGAGAGATTGAGAGTGAAGTTGTTTAGCAATGAGTATTTTAAATTAAAAGTAAGCATAATGAACAAGATCTATATGTAACACTATGGGTAGCTTTCCAAACCATAAAATTGAATAAAGAAAACAATATGTAGAATAATGCACATAATATAAGTTATGTAAAACACACACACACAAACATAAACACACATATTGATGTAGTTTTCAAAGGTCTTATAAGAAACTCATAATGATAAAGATGGCTTTTTCTTTGAGGAAAGGGCAATATGGTGGTTAAGGAGAGAAAGATTAGTGTTGGTGGCCAAGGCATTTTACTTTTATTTGTTATGCTCTAATATTTATTGATGAGAATGGGTCAAAATGCAACTTGTCATTAGTAATTAATATACATGCAAGAAGAGATATGGAAAAGTGACATCATGGAAATGGCAAAGTAAGAAGCATCAAGAATTGGTCACTCCACTGAAGCAATCACTACGCTTGCAAAACTGGCAGAATTAAATTTTTCAGAACTCTCAAATCTGAACAAATACTTGCAGTAACCAGGGGAGTGCTTAAGGAAGAAACAAACAGCTAAATTTCAATATGAAGGTGTTGTGGTATTTTTGCTTATCCACCTACCATTCCCCACTTCCCCACTCACCAGCGGCTAGATGAACAGCAGAACACATTCCTGGTGTGGCTGGTGCCGGGGGTGTAATATGGACTTTTATTTTCAAGAAATTTTGGCTTTGCATTTTGACTTCTTTGGCAGTTCTCTAAGGGATGGGTGCAGAAGCTGATTTTTGTTTCATCCTCCTCATACTAGGGTACTTTCTGGTAGTGTTTGATGAAAACATTTAAAGACACAGACTACTCCTAGATGGCTGGGGCAAAAAAATGAAAGAAAAGGTAAGCATCACACAGACTGAAAAGTCTGAAAAAGAGGAGGCTGACAAGAAAGATTATTGAAGGAATAGGGCTTTGATAGCTACCACATATACCAGGGAATCTGGAGTGCAAAGTAAATGCCTAGAGACAGAAACATGTTCAGAAAATACATGAAAAGACCTTAAACTTGCACTCCTAGATCATCTTTGGGGCCTGCACTATTAAAAGGTGAAGGTTAAGGTAAAGTTGTATGTGGCCTGACTTTGCATTGAAAGAGCACCTGGCTAAGAGTCAATTTTGAAAGATTGAGTATTTATTCTTCTTTTTACTCCAGGAGTTTGAGGAAATCTCTGCCATGTCACTGGCTGACCACTGAGATAACGCAAGAGTGACTTCAGTGATCACACATGACAAAGAATACAGTTTTTGCAAAAGTGGTTAGTAAAAGTCACTAAACAATGGATGGCTGCAGACCTCAACAACCAATAACAGCAAACCCTGGGGAGAGGACAGAATCTGATTTCTAGAGTTACAATCTAATACTTAATTTATCCACCGTTCAACCAAAAATTATCCAAGCATACAAAGAAACAGGAAGGTATGACCTATTCACAGATAAAAGAGAAAATGACATAGACCATCCTTGAGAAAACCTAGACATTGGATTTACTAGCTGAAGACTTTAAATAAACTGCCTTAAACATGCTAAAATGGTCAAAGGAAACCACGGACAAATAACTAAAGGAAACCAAAAAAATGTTTTATAAACAAAAAGAAAATATTAATAAGGAGATAGAAATTGTAAGAAGGAACCAAATAGAAATTCTGGAGCAGAAAAGTACAAAGTTGAAGTAAAAAAAAATCACTTAGAAGTGTTCAACAGCAGATTTGATCAGGCAGAAGACATGATCAGTGAATTTGAATGAAGACAGGACAATTGATAGTATCTAGTCTGAGAAGTGAGAAGTAAAAGGAATGAAGAAAAGTGAACAGAACCTAAGAGACCTATGGGATACCATAAAACATATCAACATACACATTATGAGGGTCCCAAAAGGACGAGAGAGAAAGAGAAAGGGACAGAAAAAATATTTAAAGAAATGATGGCCAATACCTTTCCAAATATTATCAGAGATAAGAAACCACATGTCCAAGAAGCTCAACAAACACCAAGTAGAATAAATTCAGAGATTCATACTGAGCCACATTGTAATCAAACTGACAATTATCCAATCTGAGGATTAGAAAGGAAAAAAATAAAGAAAAGTGAACAGAGCCCAAGAGGTCTGTGGGACAAAATCAAGAATGTCGACATACACATTATTGGAGTCATAGAAGGAGAAAGGTGGGACAGTGACAAAAAATATTGGAATAAATAATGGCCAAAATATTTGCAAATTTGATGAATGACATCCATCTACACATCTAAGAAACTCAACAAATTCCAAGTGGGATAAATTCAAAGAGACCCAGATTAAGACACATTATAATCAAACTGACAAAAGCTCAAGACAAAGAGAACCTTGAAGGCAGCGAAAAAAAAAAATCAATTTGTCAAATAAAAGGGATCCTCAATAAGTTTAACAGCCTATTTTTCATCAGAAACCATGGAGACCAGAAGGCAGTGGGATGATATATCCAGAAGGATTAAAGAAAAGAACCTGTCAACTAAGAATTCTATGTTAGCAAAATTGTCCTTTAATAATGAAAGAGAAATTGAAAAAATCCTAGATAAATAAAAGCTGAGGGAATTTGTCACAAGTAAACCTGCTCTATAAGAAATAGTAGATGGAGTACTGTACTTAAGGATGAACTAAAAGGATACCTAACAATAACTTGAAGCCATATGAAGAAATAAAGAACTCTGGTATAACTAACTACATAGGTGAATATAAAAGTAAGTATTATTGAAGTTTCGGTTTGTAATTTCTCTTTTTGTCTCCTATACGATTCTAAGATAAGTGTATAAAAATAAATATAGAGGCCAGCCTGGTGGCACAGTGGTCAAGTGTGCACATTCTGCTTCAGTGGCCCGGGGTTCACCAGTTCGGATCCCGGGCACAGACATGGCATTGCTTGGCACACCATGCTGTGGTAGGCATCCCACATATAAAGTAGAGGAAGATGGACATAGATGTTAGCTCAGGGCCAGTCTTCTTCAGCAAAAAGAGGAGGATTGGCAGCAGTTAGCTCAGGGCTAATCTTCCTCCAAAAAAAAAAAAAAAAGAAATATAAATCTCTGTTAATGAACAAAGAATGTATAAAGATGTCATTTGCAATAATAACAACATAAGAAGGATCAGAGTTCCATAGAAGTAGAATTTTTGTATACTATAAAAGCTAAATTGGTAACTTTTCAAACTATATTGTTATAAATTTAGCATGTTAATTGTGATCCCTATGGTAGCCATTAAGAAAATAACTTAAAAAGTATGGAAATGAAAATGTGGAGGAATCAAAACAGTACACCAAAAAATCAAACACAAAAGAAGAAAGAGTTAAAGAATGATATGACATATAGAAAATGAATATCAAAGTGACAGAAGTTCTTCCTTGTCAGAAATCACTTTAAGTATATAATGAAGTAAATTCACCAATCAAAAGACCAAGAAAAGCAAAATGGATTTTCCTTAGAGCATGATTTAGCTATATGCTTTCAACAAGGGATTCACGTTAGATCCAAAGACACAAATAGTTTGGAAGGGAAAGGAAAGATATCCCATACAAATAGAAACCAAAAGAAAGCTGGAATATCTATACTAATATCAGACAAAATAGACTTTAAGTAAAAAACAGTATTTAAAGAGTAAAATAAGGCTATTATATATGGGTAAAAGGTAAATCTATCCAAAACATAGAAACAATATACCAAGCCCTAAATAAATGAAATGAACGTTGAAAGAATTAAAAGGATAAATAGACAGTTCTATAATAAATCATTGAACAGTTCAATATCCTATTTTCAATAAACGATAGAACATATAGGCAGGATATCAATAAAGAAATAAAAGAACAACACTATAAACTAACTAAAACTAATATATATACATATATATATAAACACTCTAACATATTCTTCTCAAGGGCTTATGGAACATTCTCCAGAATAAACCACATGTTAGGGCACTAATCAAGTGTCAATAAATTTAGAAAGATTGAAATCATACAAAGTATCTTGTCTGACCACAATCAAATGAAGCTATAGATTAATAGCAGAACAAAAACTGGAAAATTCAAAAGTATGTGGAAATTAACACACACTTTAACAACCAATAAACTAAGGAAAAAATCACAATGAAAATAAAAAATGAGAGATGAATTGTAATGAAAATACAACATTACAAAACTTACGGGGTGCAACATTACAAAACTTACGGGGTGCAACGAAAGCAGTGATCAGAGGGAAATTTATAGCCGTAAATGTCTATACTAAAAAAGAAGTAAAATATCAAATCAAGAACCTCGCTTTACAAGTTAAGAAACTAGAAAAAGAAAACTACTAGAAGCAGGAAAGAATTAGTAAAGGTTAAAGTGAAAATAAATAAAATAGAGAATGGAAAAACAACAGAGAAAATCAACAAAAACAAAAGTTTATTCTTTTAAAATATGAACAAAATTGGCAAAACCTTGGCCAAATTGATTAAGAAAAAAACCCAGAAGATGCAAATAAGTAAAATAAAAAATGAAAATGAGGTCATTACTACCAACCCTAAAGAGATAAAAAGGATTATAAGAGAATACTACAAACAATCGTGTGCCAACAAATTAGACAACCCAGATCAAATGGATAAACTCATAGGACTAAAACTAACTCAAGAAGATAGACTATCTGATCAGACGTATAATAAGTAAAGATATTGAATCAGTAATTTTTAAAAAATCACAAAAAAGAAAATTTCAGGAACAGATCACTTCACTAGTGAATTCTACCAAACATTTAAAAAAGAATTAACACCAACCTTTCTCAAACTTTTCCAAATAATATGAGAAAAGGAAACACTTCTTAACCATTCTACGAGGCTAATATTACTCTACTATGAAAGACAGACAGACAACACAAGCATAGAAATCTACAGACCAATTTCCCTTAAGAACATAGATGTAAAAATCCTCAACAAAGTATTAGCAAACCAAATTCAATAACATATTAAGAGGATTATACATGATGATCAATTGGGATTTATCCCAGGAACACATGAGTAGTTCAACTTAAGAGAACCAATCTATGTAATACACCACGTTAATAAAATCAAGGAAAAACCACGTGACATTTCAATTGATACACAAAGAATATTTTACGAAATCCAACAGCCTTTCATGATAAAAACACTAATGAAACTGGGAAGAGAATGGAACTTTCTCTACATAATAAGTGGCATTTATGAAAAACTCACAGGAAACATTGTGCTCAATGGTTAAAAACTAAAAGCTTTTCTGCTAAGATCAGGAACAAGACAAGAATGTCCACTTTCACCACTTCTATTCAACATGGTACTACAAATCCTAGCTAGAATAATTAAGCAAGAAAGGGAAATAAAAGGCATTCAAATTGGAAAGGATAGAGTAAAACTATCTCTATTTACAGAAGACATGCTCCTATATATAGAAATCCCAAAGAATCCACACACAAAAACACCAACTAGACCTAATAAACAAATTCTGCAAAGTTACAAGTCACAAGGTCAATACATAAAAATCAGTTGTGTTTCTGTACACTGGCAATGAACATTCCAAAAAGGAAATTAAGACAATTTTATTTACAATAGCTTCCAAAGGAATAAAATACTGAGGAATAAATTTAACCAAGAAGGTCAAAGGCATATTCGTTGAAAATTACAAAACATTGTTGAAAGAATTTTTTTTTTTAAGGAAGATTAGCCCTGAGCTAACAACTGCTGCCAATCCTCCTCTTTTTGCTTAGGAAGACTGGCCCTGAGCTAACATCCACTCCCATCTTCCTCTACTTTATATGTGGGACACCTACCACAGTATGGCATGCCAAGTGGTCAAATATCCGCACCCGGGATCTGAACCAGCGAACCGGGGGCCACCGAGAAGCAGAATGTATGAACAACCGCTGCGCCAGCGGGCTGGCCCCACTGAAAGAAATTTAAAAGATCTAAATCAGTGAAAAAAAATCCTGTATCATGAATTGTAAAACTTATATTGTTAAGATTTCAATACTACTCCCAAACAATCTAAAGATTCAATGCAATTTTCTATAAAAATTTCAATGGCCATTTTACCAGAAATGGAAAACCCCATCCTCAAATTCATATGGAATTGCAAGGAACTCAAATAGGCAAAACAATATTGCAAAATAAAAACAAATATGGAGGACTTACACTTCTTGATTTCAAAACTTACTATAGAGATACAGTAGTCAAGAGTGTGGTGCAGGTATAATGATAGACAGAGATCAACGGAATGGAATTGAGAGTCCAGAAATAAGTTCTTACATCCCTGGTCAAGCGATTTTTGGCAAGGGTGCCAAGACCATTTAATGAGGAAAAAGTGGTCTCTTCAACAAATAGTGCTGAGGTAACTGGATATCTACATCCAAAAGAATGAAGATGGACACCTGTCTCATGCTATATACAAAAAAAAACTCGAAACGGATCAATGACAAATATCAGAGCTAACATCATAACACTCTTAGAAGAAAACAAAATCTTAGGAATAAATCTTTATAACTTTGTATTTGATAATGGATTCATAGATATGACACCAAAAGTATGAGAAACAAAGAAAAAATAGTAAATTTTATTTCATCAACATTAAATACATTTGTGCATCAAAATACGCTATCAAGAAAGTGAAAAGACAACCAATAGAATAGGAAAAAATATTTCCAAATCATATATCTGGTAAGGTTCCAGTATTCAGAATATATAAAGGATTCTTACACCTCAACAACAAAAAAGCAAATAATTCCGTTTAAAAATGGAAAAAGTACTTACATAGAGTTTTTTCCCAAAAAATGTATACAAGTAGGCAATAAGCACACAGAAAGAGGTACAATGTTGTTGGTCATTAGTGAAATGTATAACCAAACCACAACTAAATACCACCTCACACCTACAAAGATGGCTAAGTAAAATTTTTAAAAGTTCTTTTAAAAAGTAAATCACAAATTTTGGTGAGAACGTGGAGAAACTGGAACCCTTGTACATTGCTGGTGAGAATGTAAAATTGTTCATCTACTGTGGAAAACAGTTTGATGATTCCTCAAAAGGTTAAACATAGCAGTGTCATATAACCCAGTAATTCCACTATCAACTACATATCCAAAAGAATTGAAAACTGCTACCCAAATAAATATTGTGCACAAATGTTCATAGTAGCACTATGCACGAGAGCAAAATAGTGGAAACAATCTACCCATTAATGGATAAATGGTTAAAAAAATTGTGGTATAGACATGCAGATGAATAATATTTTGTCATAAAAAGCAACAAATTACTGATATACGCTAAAATGTGGATAAACCTCACAAACATTATACTAAATAAAACAAGCTAGACACAAAAGAGTACACATTGTATGATTTCAATTACATGAAATATCCAGAATAGGTAAATTCATAGAGATAAGACAGATAGGTAGTTGTCAGGGCCTGGGAGAAGAGGAGAATGGGTGATAACTGCTTAATAGGTATGGGGTTTTCTTTTAGGGTGATGAAAATGATTTTGATTAGATTAAGTGCTTGCATATCATTGTGAGTGTACTAAATGCCACAGAATTGTTCAATTTAAAATGGTTAATTTCATGTTATATGAACTTTTGCCTCAATAAAAAGAGATACAGATATTCATATATAGTCATTTATGATGGAATGTCTCTGGGATAACATAGAAGGGACTGGGATCAGCATTTGCCTCTCAGTATCAAATGACTGAGGATTAGAGGAGGGAGGGAGACATATGACTGTAAGTCCTTTGTGCTGCTTGAATTCTTTGCCATGTGAATATAGTATCTTTATAATAAAACATTAAAACAACTTTTAAAAATAAGTGGTGATGAGAGATAATTTTAGAGCAACGTTTGCTAATAAACTTACTCTTGGGATAAAAGAAAGGAGAGTAAGGGAAAGCAAAAGGCCATTTCTAGTAGTAGTAAGAAGACGGACAAAGGAAGAATGGTTGAACAGACTGTAAAGGAAGTTTAGGGAATGAGAATGGAATGGAAAAATACATATTGGCCACCATAAAGTGTAGGGGCTGGAAGAAACTTAAGAAAATCACTTCACCCTACATTTTGCAGCAGCTAAATAGAGCCATAGACCAATTATGAAAAACAAAACAAAACAAACAAAAACAATAACAGTACATCTCTTACAGAGCAAATCCAGTATAAAAGAATAATTTTAGCAAACATTTTTCAGCAACTACTAGAAACGAGGCACTATGGACCATTAAATAATTAACAACTATTTAACCATTTATTAACCATTAAACAATCAGCAGCATCACACTGAAACAATAATTCATATCAAGGGTGTCCACTAGAATCAGGTTGTAACAGTTGTATTTCCAAAGTCAATTCTTTCAATTTATCTTATAAGTCTAATTTTGTGTTTCTCAGGAATGCAGCAGCATCTAGTATTGCAAAATGATCTGGTGCTAAAAAAAGAGCATGTATGCTAAAATTTTGCCATCAAAATAGTATTAACAGTGCACCATGGAAATGTGTCTCTTAAGGGAACTTCAGTGGGACTGGCTCCTTTTGTGAGGCAAAGATTCATTTATAATGGGTCCCCTGCCTCATGGATGTAATTAGAGTGTAAAGCTTCTCTTCAAAGCGAGTTCACTAATTCTCCATGATTAATATTTTTTTTTACCATGTGCATATTTCTGCTGTGCAATATCAGCAGAAGCTTTCCTTGTTTCCAAAAATAAGCATCTTATACCTGTAAACTTGAAAAACTATTCAGCACACACTCAGAGTAATGATAAATTGTTCAACCTCACTGTTTGGTGAGAAAAGCCTGGGTTAGACTTGAACAAATTAAGCAACCTTCAATTAAAAAGAGGAAAACCCACCTAGAGCAGAGATTGTGAATGGGCAAGAGATTTTAGAACTAGATGAAGAAAAAACAAAAACCAATTAGATTCTTTCAAAAGAATTCATTTTCAGCTTGGATAACATCCATCTAAAGATTTTTTTCCCCTACAAATTAATAGTATAAAAGTCCCAGGCTGTGATAACTCTAATTCAGAGCTATTTTGTGTTTGCTAAATGGAATGTGACAGGGATCTGAAACAGTGCTATACTACAGAAAATAATTAGTTGAGAACTAACTTGATAATTTTACCACTGAGAAGAATGAACTGAAATCAACCTTCACTTTAATTATGTGTAAAGAAGTATAATTACCTGCATAGATAATAATCAGGAAAAATGAAAATACATTTCTCTATCTGGTAGATAGCAAGCTAGTTTGTTTAATCTGTTCACCTCTTATATAGAGAAGATAACAAATAAGTTATTGTAATGCCATCAAAATCTTACCCCACAGTAAAACATTAGGAAAAAAATAATGAACTTTTTCTAATTTAATAATATACTTCTTTTCCGTGTTGGCATTCAGCCTAACCAGGCAAATTTAAGGAATTTCCTTATGAGAATTCTTACCAGGATATTAAGATAACAACATCATGGCAAAGTCACAGATTACTGGAGGCCTCAATCTAGGTACAAAAGCATTAGAGCCATTACAGTACAGTAGTCCCCTTTATTCATGGATTCACTTTCCATGGTTCAGTTACCCGGGGTCAACTTTGGTCCAAAAATATTAAATGAAAAATTCTAGAAATAAACAATTCGTAAAGTTTTTTTTCTTCTTTTTCTTCCCAAAGCCTCCCAGTGCATAGTTGTATATTGTTGTAGGTCCTTCTTTTTTGTGCTATTTGGGATGCCGCCTCAGCATGGCCTGATGAGAGGTGCCATGTTTGCGCCCAGGATCTGAACCAATGAAACTCTAGGCTGTCGAAGTGGAGCATGTGAACTTAACCACTTGGCCGTGGGGCCAGCCCCACAATTCATAAGTTTTAAGTAGCACTGTTCTGAGTAGCGTGACCAAATCTTGCAAGATCCTGCTCCGTCTTGCCCGGGACCTGAATCATCCCTTCGTCCAGTATATCCAGTGTATATAAGCTACCCACTCGTTAGTCACTTAGCAGCCCTCTTGGTTATCAGATCGACTGGTTGTGGTATTGCCATGCTTGTGTTCAAGTAACACTTATTTTACTTAATAATGGTCCCAAAGCGCAAGAACAGTGATGATAGCAATTTGTATATGCCAAAGAGAAGCTGTAAAGTGCTTCTTTTAAGTGAAAAGGTGAAAGTTATCAATTTAATAAGAAAAAAATCTTATGCTGAGGTTGCTAAGATCTAGGTAAGAACGAATCTTCTATCCATGAAATTGCGAAGAAGGAAAAAGAAATTCATGCTAGTTTTGCTGTTGCATCTGAAATATGTGTGTATAAGAAAAGACATAGTAAATATAGTGTTTGGTACTATCCACGGTTTTAGGAATCCACTGAGGAGTCTTGGAACATACCCTCGCAGATAAGGGGGGGAGCTACCGTAATACCATTTTTTTCCATTCTGATTTCAATTCATTGGCTGTTGCCTTTTTAATGTTGAAGGAATAGGACTTCTCTAAATTTTAGATATCAGTATCTATCACCGACATTTGAACTGTGCCTACACATTCAAGGGCAATATTGCATTCACAGAAATTTGGGTCAACCCAATCAGCTGCGGCGTGCATACACGGCGGCAGAGTTGGCAGGCACCCAGGGCTTTCAGCTGCTCCTATCACAGGCTGGTCTGTTGAGCTGCAAGTTAAGGCCAAGTTGCTAAGCCACAGATACTTCAGGCTGAAAAATCCTATGCTGCTTTGTGAAACAACTGGAAATTTGGATATCCAAATGAGGGAGGAGAAATGTATGCAAGTGAAACTGCAGGAGGCCTTTCTGAGAGTTGAGTATTCCAATTGTCAAGCCACTGGCACAAATTTCACCATGTCTGTCTAAAGTGCTAGGGCAGGTGGCCATATTCAGTAATTTCCCATTTCATCCGCAAGCCTGTTCTTTAACTCAGGGCAGCCAAGAGTATGATGGTCTAGTTAGGCAATAAAGATGCCATGGAATAGAACTTTTCGCTTCTTACCACAGCAACACTTTTGGATGTGCTAAAATCATGCTGTTTTCTCTTCATATCTTTCATTTATGTCCCTAATTCTGCTAGATTTTGAGAGGTGACAATCCCATAGTTTGAGAAGAACTAGCTTGAGACGATGAGCTGCCTTGTACTATTTCATTCTTCACAGTTTCTTGTGATTTGCCTTGTATGACAAGTATGATACGAAATAAAGCTCTATCACACAATGAAAATACTTGAGAATTAAGGTCTCTAGCAGAAATGGGCTGGTGCTGAAGACTCCATCAGGTTTTCATAGCAATTAGGTGAATTGACAGCTGGAGTAATCCACTTCCCACTTAGGATCAAAAAGCTTGTCAAGGGGGAAAAATAGAAACTCTTCAAACATTTTTGGGGTAAGGAAAGAGCTTCCCATTCTTTATACAATCTCCTATCTATGGCATTTAAAAGAAAGTGTGCAAAGAGAAAAAAAGAAAAGGAGGTTATTAGAACAATGAATGGTATGAGAGAACAAAAGGAAGCAGAAGGGTATTGCAGGTGGCTGAAATTGGTAAGAACCGCAGTCGATAACTTCCTCTGGCTGAATGTGTTATAACCACCTACAATCTTAAAAGAGATGGTAGGGAAGATTATTGCTTTAATCATGGAAACATAAAGTTTCTTAATGACTCCTTGGAGAAAGGGGGAGTATTTATTGCCACATGAGGCAAGTTTAAACAAAAAAGGAAGATGAAAAGAAAAGCTCAGGAATCTAAAATTATGCACCATTTTTCCCTCTGGGTGCTAGAAAAAAATCCCAGAGATATTAATAAAGAGCAAAGTCACAAAAGTTTCAGGAAACTAGGAACTTGTCAAAGTAGCCAATGAATATTCAGAAAGGCCACTCAGTCAGAATTTTATAGATTCAGGCTTGAGGCAAAGGCGTTTGGGGATGAAGCAGGCAGAGGTGAAACCAACTCTCTAGATATGCACAAAAGATCATATATTTCCCAAAATTCCAGGCAGAATGAGTTGTTTAAGAAAGAAAAAGTTGGCTAGAGTGGATTACAAGTATGGGGAGTGAAGAGAAGGATTCAACTCTTCTTATTTTGTGAGTTTTATTCTGATTTAGAGAAATGTGTTAGAGCAGCAGCTGGTAGTCTCAGGAAAAGTAGGAGAGAGGAGCAAACGTAAATGTGAGCACACAACTCTTTCTTTGCCAGGTCATACTGGAATGTTGCAAGTGCAAAGACCACAGAACAAATCAGTGTGTCTAAGGTTCAAGGTCATACCCTTTCCTTCGCACCCATTCATTTGTAACTCATTCTCTGCTGCTTACACTTTTCCCTTCTTAACTGTCTCATTCCCCGATCTGTAATATTGACCACTCTCTCATATTAAATTGATACTCTACCAGCAGAGATAGATGAATGGTTCAATGAACTATCTGGAGAAAAGCCAAAGATACGTAATAAAAAAAAGTAGCTTTAAAGTTTCATATATAAACCAGATAGAGAATAAAGCCAAATATGTCTGCTGGATTCTAGACAGGAGCTCATGTTTTCAAATGAAATGTGACAGTTTACATATAGAATGGTATCACAAATGACTCCAAACCTAAATGCATGAAAAAACATTAAAATAGAGAACTACATTCCTTTCACTCCTGCAAAAAGAGTGTCAATAAAACATAATTAATTCTGAGAAAATGTGAAATTAATAGGAACATTTTTACATTTAAGATCCAAGAGAACATGTTTTGCATCTGGATTTGTGTCAACTGTAAGGTAAAGAAAAATATATATCTCGATCACAGGAATGTTATAAGAAAAAACAAATATATGCAAAATTTGTATAAAACTCTAAGCATTATACACAAAAATACTACTGATAATGAAAGTTCATTAATAATATTCATAGGTTATTTTTACCACAGACTGCTTTTAACAAATGAGGGATAAGAAAGTTGTTTCTGTGCCTATGAACTTTGTTTATTTTTGTCTGTTTGTTTTTTTGGTGAGGAAGACTGGCCCTGAGCTAACATCTATGCCAGTCTTCCTTGATTTTGTATGTGGGATGCCACCTCAGCATGCCTTGATGAGTGGTGCATAGGTCCATGCCCGGGATCCGAACTCATGAACCCCGGGCCTCTGAAGCTGAGCATGCGAACTTAACCATTATACCACCGGGCCAGCCTCAAGAACTTTGTTTTTTATACTTTATTTTAAAATATAAAATAGTTCTTTATTAAGGGGGCTATTGTTTAGATTTAACTGTGTCTCTCATGTGGGAATTTTTTCCAGCTTTATTGAGATATAGTTGATATATTGTACAAGTTTAAGTTGTACAACATGTTGATTCGATACACGTGTATTCCAAAATGATTATCACCATAGCATTAGCTAACACCTCCATCATGTCACATCATTATCATTTCTTTTGTGGTGAGCACATTTAAGATCTACTCTCTTATACACTTTTTTATTTTGAAATAACTCCAAAATTACAGATAAATGTCAAGAATAGTGTAGAGAACTCCAACATATATTTTACGTAGATTTTCCAAATTTGTAAATTTTCACCCTTCTTCCTTCTGTCATCTGTATATCTGTTTATCTATCTATCATCTATTTTTCTATGTGCCTCTCTATCTATGTAACTATGTATGTATCTATCTATATTCATCCACAGGCAGAATAATACATATTGCTCTGTCCTCATTTATTCAGTGTGTCACAACTGGAGGCCCACAATGACAATCTGTGATTTATTGATGATGTTAATTTTGGTCATCTTGTCAAGGTGTTATCAGGTTTCTCCATTGTGTAGTTGTTAGCTTTTCCCTTGTAACTAATAGTCTCTCTTTGTAGAGACACTTTGAGGTCATGCCATTACCCTGCTCCTCATCAATTTCTCACCCCTCCTCCCTAGATTTCATATCCACCAATGACTCCTGCCTGAACCAATCTTTATCATGATTGTTACACAATGTTGATTTTCACCCAACACCACCACTTTCTTCACATTTAGTAGTAAGTATTCTGCTGTAAGAAAGCACTTTCTCACCCCCTTAATTTATGTATTTATCAATCATATACCCCTTTACAATCAGCTTTAATTCATGGATTCCTCTTTTTAAAAAAATCAGTAGGTTACATTACATTGCTGTTCTTATTTATTTTGATGTTCCAATTGTCCCAGATTTGACCAGTAGGAACCCTTTCAAGCTATATTTTGGATATGCCATCATTGTTTGAATACTTTCTCTACTTTCTGGCACAAGATGTCCCAGGCTCATCTTGTGCTTTACCTACATCAATCTGGGCATCAGATATTTCTTCAAAGAGCTGCATTCCTGTTAGTAGGGATTGATATTTAGAGGCCAAGATCTTGGTGCTATGTGGGACATTATTGCTTCTAGGCCCTTTCAGCTGACAGAGCTAGAAAATCATAAGTTTATACTAATATCTTTAATTACAGTCTATCTCCACATAATTCTTGCCCTCCTCTATTCCATAGTTATATCTCCTTTCTTCCATAATGAAAACTCCATCTCCCCTCCAAAATTAAGCACACATTTAAACACTTGCTTGATCCTACAGCACAAATTTCTCAGACTGTCAATCTATTTTCTATCTATCTATCATCTATATATTTATCTATCTACTTATCAAAAAATATTCGAGTTATTTTCAATTACATTTGAAGTTCTTGTATCCACCTAGATTGAAAGTTATAGTCAAACTACTATTTTTAAAGATTATATATTTTAGTTCTTTTTTTCCCCTTAAGTTTGATTATGTTATTGATTTGAAATACAGCTGGGCACATTTGTTTCTATCTGCATTCAGTTTTAGAAAGCATTTTTCCTCCATCCTAGTTTACTTAATTTTATTCTTTGTATGTATAGAGCATCACGACGACTATCACGTCCTCGTCATCCCTTCCACACTGTCTAACTCCCACACATATGTCTTGTAGGTAACTGATTTCATAGATTCCGATTTATCCATCTATGTTATCTTTTAAAGATATATTCATGTTCTCAATTTCACCATAGTCCTCATGAAAAAGTAGAACATTATAACTTTGTTATAAGTTATCTGTAAGCTACAATGATGATGATAATCAATGTAACAGAATTTTTGGATTTATCTATCATATATATTATTAGATGAGGTTAAAAACATTGTTTAAACATAACTATTGGTACCCATGATAAGATCAAAATGTAAAGAGAGGAGTGGAAGAAGTTAGATCCAGGCAGCATTTGGCCTTCCTTATTTAGATGTTTTTTTGTTCTGTTCAAATCAGAAGATAAGCTCAAGGTACTACTATGAGTGATCAGATATTCTCATGGTTATAGTAGATTTACTAGGTATTCTGTTATTATAACAAAATCGTACACTGTATTTCATCACAGCTATATAGATAGCTATGACTCAATTGTGAACTAATATGCATAAGTACATCAACCTAAGATCCTCTGAAAATTACAGTAAAGAACTGGAATTGAAACTATAGGATTTTATTTTAGAAACAAAGTAATCTCAAATTATCTTCACAGTGGTTCCTAGTATTTTTGAAGCAACAGAAAACTTTACAAATCTTTATACTTAAAGCTATACTGAAATTCTTAAGCTCTATAAATACAGCATAATCTCAATGGCTCCAAGTCATTGCACATACTTTCCCCAGAACACAATTTCTCGCTTAATCACGCCCCCAGTTCTAACTCTTCCTTTGTCAGCTCATGTTTTATTCCATCAAGAAAAATACTCTGAGTTTTAGTTTCCATATCTGTAAAACTGAACTTAATAGTGTCTATCCAAAAAAGATGCCCTTAGTAGCTATGCAATAGAAGTTAATTTATCTTCCCTCCATTTTCTTTTCTCTCTCACCTTCTAGATTGTAAATCCCTGCAGGACAAGGATTATCTTTCATTTGCCTCTCTATCCACAAGGTCTTGCACATATTAAATGATCAATAAATATTTGCTGAATGATATTGTGCAAAGGCATATTTAATACTCAATAATTATAAATTATTTAATAATAAGCTTGTACTCACGTGACTGTACTGCCTGGACATCAACTAGTTCAGCTTGAAGGAATTTAATTAAATGTACCATGACATGTGAGATATAGGGATTCCTCTTATATAGAGATATTATAAAATATTCATTCAGGCCTGGAAAATAAAGAGATTTCAAAAAGAAATTGAACATGGAAGACAGGTAATTATTTACTTCTCAGGAACATAACAAAAACAACATGTCCCAAATCACAAAAATAAATTCTTCCAACAAATATGTGTCAAGCAATATTTGTAAGTAATATCTTATTTTAAGAATATTTGTATTATTAATATATTTTTAATTTTTAACTTTTCATTTTATAGTATTTTCAGATTTGCAAAATAGTACAAAGATCCCTGTATGCCCTCCATACATCTTCCCCAAATTTTACTATCTTACATAACTACAGTACACCTGTCAAAATTAGGAACTTAATACTGATACAATACTATTAACTAATCTACAGACCTCATTTAAGTATTGCCAATTGGGCCACTAATATTCTTTTTACTTCCAGGATCCAAACCAGTATCCCACATTGCATTTAGTTGTCATGTCTTTTTAGTTTCCTCCAATATGGGACAATTTCTCAATCTTGTTTTGTGTTTCCTGACTATTAATTTGCTAGGGCTGCCATAATAAAGCGCCACAGACTGGGTGGCATATACAAAAGTATTTTCTCACAGTTCTGAAACCTAGAAGTTTGAGATCAAGGTTGGCAGGCTCGATTTCTTCTGAGATGTCCCTCCGAGGTTTGTAGATAACCGTCTTTTCCCAATGTCTTCACATGGTCTTCCCTCTGTGCCGTCTCTGTCCTAATCTCTTCTTTTAAGGACCCCACTTTTATTGAATTAGAGCCCACTCCTAAGACTTCATTTTACCTTAATCACCTCTTCAAAGGCCCTATCTCCAAACACGGTAACGTTCTGAGGTACTTGGGGTTAGAACTTCAACATGTGAATTTGGTGGCATCACAATTCAGCCCCATAACAATGACTTTCATGCTTTTAAAGAATATTGGTCAGTTATTTTGTAAAGTTTCCCTTAATTGGGGTTTTTCTGATGTCTCTTCATGTTTATAGTCAGGTTATGCATTTTTGACAATAATATCATAGAAGTTAAGTCTGTGCCCTTCTCAGTGCATCATATCAGAAGGTATATGATATTGATATTATTATGGTGATTTTAATTTTTATTACTGGTTTAAGGAGGTGTCTGTTAGGTTTCTTCACTGTAAAGTTGCTATTTTTGTCTGTGTAATTGATAATATCTTGTAGAGAGATACTATGCAAATATTATTTCACATCATATTTTTATGTACTAATGCTAGCATCCATTTATTATTCTTGCCTATGGCAATTCTTACATGCCAAATGACAATTTTTTAGTTCCATCATTTCTTTTCCATTTATCAATTGGAATACTATATTAAGAAAGAGCTTGGGGGCTGGTCCCATGAACAAGTGGTTAAGTTCACATGCTCCACTTTGCCAGCCTGGGGTTCACTGGTTCGGATCCTGGGCGCAGACCTACGCACTGCTCATCAAGCCATGCTGTGGTGGCATCCCACATAGAAGAACTGGAGTGACTTACAACCAGGATATATAACTATGTACTGGGGCTTTGAGGAGAAAAGAAAAAAAACAGAGGAAGATTGGCAACAGATGTTAGCTCAGGGCCAATCTTCCTCACCAAAAAAAGAATACCTTAAAAAAAAGTTTTCTTTTCTTTTCAATTTATTTTAATACATTATTCACATTTATCAATACAGACTCCTGCATATTTATTTTATTCTATAGGTTACATTCCATTACTAGTATTATTCATTTTGTTGCTTAAATTGTTCCAATATTGGGCATTGGAAAATCCTTCAGTTTGCCTCTTACGTCCTTTTAACAAGTTCCTAATATTTTTGAGTAATTCCTTACTCTCTTACATAGCAAGATGTTCCAGACTCTTTTAGTACTTTCTGTGACCCAGTCTTGGAATCAGCCATTTCCCCAAGGAGACCTGTTTCCTTGTAGTGAAGAATTTTATTTAAAATATAAGCCATCCATTACTCTTATCAGCAAAGAAAAGCCCATACCTTCCTGTAGTAACTGGTATATAAGGGACTTTGGCAAAATCACCAATTTAATTAACAATTCATACTACTCTTCCATTGTCTAAGGAAGTTATTTGAATATTATTTCAATATTCATTTGAATTAATATTGTAGGATCCAATCAGTTTGGACTAATTTTTTCAATCATACTGTTTCTGCTTCCAAAACTCAAGAAACATATAAGTCTCTAATCAGCAAAAATGCATGCACCATTCAAAAGTTATTTTTTCCCACAAAGGGGATTGTCTGTCTCATCTGAAATAGATTTAGCATTGTGTGCACAATACACAGTTTAAGGATTCTGAAGAAGGAGTAATAATACAGCCTAGCATGCCTCATTACTTATTTTGTCACCTGCAGAATTCTCTACATTTTTTTCTTTATGAGAACTAATCCCCAAACCCCTTCACAGCTCTCTTTACCAGGCATGTTGAGTTTTGCATTACCACAACAAAAGAAAGCCATGTGAGAAAAAAAGGGAAGAAGAGAAAAGAAAATGTTTGCAGAAGGAACAAATTCTCTCTCCTTCACTATGGTTTTCCGTGTGTAATCTTAGTTTGGCAATCACAATATCATCCATTAATTTCTTGATGAATAAAATGTGTCACTCATAAACACTTCCGGAAGTGCCCTGATAGTTGTCAGGAAAGTATTTGCCAGCTATTCAAATAAAGACAAATTACTTGGATAGCAAAGGCAATCTGGCTTTCAATACCAGCATCTGGCCACTTACTAATATCTTTATCTCTCTGAAATCTCAAGAAGATTAAAGTTTTCCTGAAGTGGAGTCTCAGGTGTTCATTTTTGTAGCCTAGCCCAGATTCCAGCCCTTCATTCCCCACCCAGGGTGCTACAGGGTATTTTCTGTGTTCTTCAGAGCTAATTGGGCATTCTCACAAATAGATGTCGTTTCAATCAAGCATAAACTTCGAATTTTATGTTAAATTTAACCTATCTCTCTCTTGGTAAAAGAATAAAAGACATCATTTTTGACAACACTACAGTATGTGGCCTCCACACAGGCTGTGAAAGAATTTCTCTAATGCTTTAATTAATGGGTTTATTTTTCAAGCAGGCTGTGTGTAAGAAAACCACCCTGTTTCTTCTTCATCCAGTTGCATAGAATACTGAGGTGTTTCGGACTCAGTCTGATTGCATCTAAAATAAAAACTTAGTGTTGAGAACTCTTAGAAGTTATTGATTGTACTCAATTTTGTTTTCTCTTTTATCAAAGTGTAACAAAGTGTGATTTCCTAGACAATACATTTAGGAATGGTGGAGGAGGATAGGAAGGAGTAAGCTTATAAAACCATGAAGCCAATAATGAAGGAAATCAAAAATAATAGCAGATACATAAGTACATTCCTCTATGAATAAATTACATATATCCCAAAGAGCTGGAGCAGCAAGAAATGTTACAGTTTAGGATTGTGAAGGAGGGTAATTGTTTCATCATTCTAAGTGCTGAAAGCTTGAAAGAGAATGTGAAATCAACTACCACTCGTGCTGTTGTTCCAGGATATTCACTATAATATGGTTCTCTGCCCTTTCTTTCTATGGCACTTGATTTGAGCTTCTTGTTTTGTTTTGTACCTCAATATTTCTCCTTCCTCAGTGGAATGTTGATGGTGTTGTTTATTAAGGGGACAGTGATATTTAACCATTTTGAGCCTTTCCATCTTATAAGAATTACTGAAAGGAAAGTCTGCAAAAGCCCAATGAGGCTGGTGGCTCATATAAATACCTGAAGACAATTCCTTACAAGTAGCCTATAGTAAAAAAATCACTTCATTCCAAAAAGTTTTTTCCCCCATACCATTAATCTCTGTTTTCTCTATTTACCATTCTGATTGTATCCTTTTATTGCATGTGTGTGCACATGTGTTTATTTGTACGCATGTGTGACAGAGAGATGAGAGAAATAAGTGTACACAGATTCAAAATATGAAATTAATATATAAGGAATAAATCTATCCATTGATACACTAAAACAAGGGGATAGACATTTCTCTACGGTTCCAAAGTGAATCCATTTTCCACAGAGCATATAAACAGATGGAACAACGTTGACTATGGATACTACAATGCTGTCATTAAAGATCACAGAAGTCAAGAAGGGCACAGAGACACAGAATTCGACTGTGGTGGACTTCATAATTTCCATCTGTTCCCTTTTCTAGAACTAAATGTTCTCATATTTCACCAAATTTCCTACCTCAACTAAAATATCAATATAAATAATAATTTTCAGGAAACAATTAAATGAAAAGGACTTACACAGCCTTCCATCGCAAAGTTTCAAAAGCTGAGGCAATGTAGAAAGAATCACGAAATTTTAAATCGTATAAATGTCCAAATAAAAGACATGTTATAAAAAGGAACTCAGATCTTTCAATTTCATAAATAGAATTCCTTCCTGCATCCTTACAATTTAGGACTTTTTCCTAAGGGCTATTGTCTAATGCACTATGCAATTTTAAATGTCTCCAGAACTGAGACATCCACTTTTTCACCATCAATTAGAAACATGAAATCTTTGTCTAAAATTACATCCACTCTAAATTCACCCCATTTTTGCCTATGAGCCTTCGTCATATTTTTGAAGGCTCCCTAGCTTCTTTTATTTTTGCCTTCGTCATGGCTCTATGACTTTCACAGATGTGATGAAAATACCAGGTCCCAACTTTTTATGCTCGCTGTTAGTAGTAATTTCTCAAAATTGTGTGTTATTACCAGAGGTAGTATGTTGTAGAAGTGACGAACTCAGGCTCCAGCATCAAACTGCCTGGGTTTGAGTCCTGGCTCTGCCATTCACATCTCTATGTCTCAATTTCCTCATCTGTAAAATGGGGACAATCATAGCATATGTAAAACCCTTAGAAGAGTACTTAACACGTATATGCACACTACATATTATCTTTTTATTATGATCTCCAGAGTAGAACAAAGAACATGGGGTTTCTCAAAGGAAAGCAGTTACTACAAATATATGTTGAAATATATATGATATAAATATGATCATTGAATTTTAATAAAATTACCTATAGATTATTTATTCAACTGGCATTTCTTTCAACCACTTCTTATGGAAAAAAAAATCTCAGTCACTTCAAACTACCTTGGAGGCCATATGGTAAAGAGGCAAGGAAGGATTTTTATTTAGGAAATCTGTATTCAAATTCCAGCTCTAACATTTACTTGCTGTGTAACTATATGCAAGTTTCTTAGTCTCTCTGAGCCTTATTCTCTTCATTTGTTAAAGATAATAATAGTACTGACCTCACAAGATCATTATGAGGTTTAAATAACACATTGGAAATTCTTGGTAATACACATTTGTGTGTTAAATGCTCAAAAACATTAAGAGCTCTGTAGTCAGATTTCCTGGGTTTATATCTGTGACGGTTAATTTTATGTGTGAACTTGGAGGGTGTTTCTGGAAGGGATTAACATTTAAATCATGGACTTTGAGTAAGCACATTGCTCTCCATAATGTGGACGGACCTCATTCAATCAGTTGAAGGCCTGAATAGAACAACAAAAAACCCTCCCATAGCAAGAGAAAATTCTCCAGCAGACTGTCTTTGGACTTCATCAGCACCATCAGCTTTCCTGGGTCTCAAGGCTGCCAGCCCACACTGCAGGTTTAGACTTGCCCGCCATCATAACTGCCTGAGCCATTTCCTTATAATAAATCTCTTTCTATAAATATACACATCCTACTGGTTCTGTTTCTCTGGAGAACCCTGACTAATACAATATTCCAGCCCTGCAATTTACTATCTCTGTGACTTTATACAAGTTACTTAACCACTCTGAGCCTCGTTTCTCTGTCTACAAAATGAAAAGAACAATGTCTACCTCATTTGATTATTGCAAGAATTAAGTGAATTAAAGACTATAAAGTACCTAGCAGACTATTTGACACCAAAGAAGCACCCAGGAAATGAGCTTCACAAAGCATCTGAAAATAGGAGTCACTATTTCCTCAAATGAGGATTTGGCTGATTTCAGTTCTTTATTTTGTTCAAGAACTAAAGGAGCACAAGTTTGTAAACATTCCCTTTAAACCAGTTGCATCGATTGCCAGTATAAATTCTTTCAGAAAGGTGAGGTAGATCCCAAAGATTAAAATTTAGGGTATGGGAAAATTTCCACTATTTTCTCAGATTTAGCAGAGCCCCGTCATATGTGGACAATGTAATCTGAGGAAAAATATTACTTTACAGAGCTAGAGCCATGGGAAAGCTATGCCAAGATACGCTGCATCTTGTCCTGCCCTGTGTGGTCCCTTGCTTCGGACAAATTTCTGTATCCTAACTTTGTGTATCACCATTTTCCGAGACGGCATTCGTGGGTTCCTCCTCCCTCATGAAAGTGTCCCCATAATACCTGTTCAGTTTATTTTAAAAAATAAAATACACAGGCCAGCCTGGTTGTGTAGTGGTTAAGTTTGCACACTCCGCCTTGGTGGTCCAGGGGTCGCTGGTTCAGATCCTTGGCGTGGAACTAGCACGGCTCATCAAGCTATGCTGTGGTGGCATCCCACATAGAAGAACTAGAATGAGTTACAAATAGGATATACAACTACGTACTGGGGCTTTGGGGAGAAAAAAAAGAGGAAGATTGGCAACAGATGTTAGCTTAGGGCCAATCTTCCTCACCAAAAACAAAAGAAAGAGAAAATACTAAAGACAAACAAAAAAGCGCATGAGGCTTCTTGTTTCGGTAGAACCTGATTTATTATGGAAATTAAAAAGTCATATATTATTTCTCCAGTGAGCTGAGACCTCCACAGAATGCCAGGAATATCCAGTCTTTAAGACACAGTGAGGCAAAGAGAAGATGCTTTTGTTTCCCTGCATTAACAGTGGTCAGCACAGTTTGAATGCTTGCCTTGATCGACCTCAGGGTGAATGGCGGGTCACCAGCAGAGTGGCTCAGGGAAGCTGACTGCCGAGGTGATCTTGGCGCTTCACTGAAGGAGCAGTCTCTCCGGAACAGGAAGGATGAGGAGCTCCCAACCATGGGGTCCAGGTCGCCGACCTTCTGGGTGGCACTCAGCTCTTGACCTCGTCTTTGGTTTTCCACATTGACCAGCACCTCTGTTTCAGAAACACTGTCACTTCCATGGAGGGCATGATCCTCGGATTCAGCCACACAGGCCCTGAGCCTCATGATCTTAGTCTCAGAGTATGGAGAACTCGAATCTGGAACTGTGTAGGTGTGGACCTATGGCATTTTCCCACGAATTTGTAACTGTTTTTAAAATACTGTACAGATTAATAGCAAGTACCTGTTTACTGCACTGTTCTAACTCTGTGCCGCAAATTGGGCTATCTTCTCCATTTCACCCTATTTCATTTTCAGAACACTTCCATGAGGTAGGTACTAAAGTTACCCCAATTTTACAAATGTTGAAACTGGGGCTTTTTAAGATCATGCACTTTGCCCAAGTGTACAGATTCCAAAGTCTGTGCTCTAATCCAGTAGTTTTCAAATTTCACTGCAATCAAAATCACCTGGAGAGCTTTTCAAAAATATGTATACCAGGTCTAATCCCGAGAGATTTCAATTAAATTCATGGTGGGGGTCAAAGCACCAATAATAAAACAAAAACCAAACATCCCAGAATTATTCTAATTTGCAACAAGGGTTCAATAGCCCTGTTTTAAGCCATTACGCTATATCAGTGTTTCCAAAAATTGCTTTAAATCCCCAGTAAGTGACTTATTTTATATCATAACTCAGTATGGAGAGAGAGAAAGATGGATAGATAGATATAGATATAAAACTGAAACAAAAATTTCACAACACAATATTTATGCTTACTACCTGCAATTATTTACTTATTTTTTATTCTAGTCTAGTCTGTTACATCTAGCATTGGTGATGGCAACCTTCTCAATTGATTTTATAACCCATTGGTTGGTCGCCGAGTAGTGTTTAAAAGTCTCTGCTCTTTACATTGCTTAATAAAAATGTACTCCATTTTGCTACCTCTCTTTCCTTTATATTATAGTTGATCCTCTCTCTCCATGTAGGAGACCATTCATTCCTTGAATGCTGAGAGACGATTCCCATCCACTTCCTTCCTGGAACCCTCTGCTGGTTCCACATACTATTCCTACAGCTGGTTGTCTGTGCATGGTAACTGGCTCTGTCACACTTTCTTCAAGCATATGATTCTTAGAACAAATAATGCTATGACTCAAGAAAAGTCACATTTTTTTTTTTTTGAGGAAGATTGGCCCTGAGCTAACATCTGCTGCTAATCCTCCTCTTTTTGCTGAGGAATACTGGCCCTGAGCTAACATCCGTGCCCATCTTCCTCTACTTTATACATGGGATGCCTACCACAGCATGGCTTGCCAAGCGGTGCCACGTTCGCACCCGGGATCCGAACCGGCGAACCCCAGGCCCCCGAGGAGTGGAACATGTGAACTTAACTGCTGCGTCACCGGGCCGGCCCCGCAAAGTGACCTCTTTTAGGTCCAAGAAAAAGTGGCAAGTCTACAAATTGTATTCCATTCTAGAGTAGAAAAACCAATACTATTAGTTTTCTATTCCTGTGTCACAAATTACCACAAATTCAGTGGCTTAAAACAACACAGTTTCCACGGGTCAGGTGTCCAGGAACAGGTTAGTTGGGTCATCTGCTCAGGGCCTCACCCGGATGAAATCAAGGTATGGGCTGGGGCTGTGATCTCATCTGGGGCTCAAGTGTCTCCTCCAAGTTCACTGGTTGTTGGCAGAGGTGAGTTCCTTGGGGCTGTAGAATTCGCGATAGCTGCCCTCTTCAAGGTCAACAGGAGAATCTCTCTCTTCACGAATGGTTCAGTCCCTTTTGTAAGGGCCCATCTGATTAGGGCACACCCATGCAGGATAATCTCCCTTGTGATTAACCATAAATCAACTGGTTAGCAACCTAATCACGAGAGTGATATCCCATTCACAGTTTCTGCCTGTACTCAAGGGGTGGGAACCATACAGGGTGTGTACATCAAAGGCTTAAAGATCATTTTAGAATTCAACCTACCACACCAACCACCTTAATTTTCTAAGCCTGTCCTGGTTGTAGTACTGAAATTTCCACATCCCCAGGGAAAACCCTCAGTCATAGGCAAACTGGTAGAGTTGGTCACCTTACCAGAGGAAAGTGAAGTCTCTCAGCTAGCACCCTTTATGTCCCACACCTAATGAAAGTCCTATTATAGGGAAACTGGGCATGGAGTTTGTTCCTGTTCTTCTCTGATACAATGTTTCTAAACAGTAATTATCAAGAAGTCTGCCTGAAGTCAGATGCCTCAGAGTCAGCATCATAGAAACACTTGACCAAAAATGTATACTTCTCTTTGGGCATATCCCAACCACTGTACACACCAAACAATGTTCGTAAATGCAACACTATGGCACAGGTAGGAATATCACATTTGTTCAATTCCTTGTGAATGTGTTATGTGTGTCAATAAATATAGTGTTACTTCAATGGTGTGATATAAAACTCTAAGTGTAGGCAACAACAGATAAAGTCAGCAGTGCTTTCAGAACAAGTGTAATTTAAATTTCAATCATCACTAATTAGCATATTTTTATCCCTCAAAATTTGTTTTATGCACTGCTACTCAATTTCAACAAACATGGTAGCTTAATATAATAATAGAAGAATTATAGAATAAGAAACATGGAACTGAGTATACCATTGAATTGAAGTTTATTAGCACGTTTAACTATGTTCTTGGTCTTCCCTTTCGAGTATTTTAAGGCAAATAAAATCAAAAGGAAAATGTGACTTTCCCATAAAAAGAAAACCTGAATTTTGTATTTTGTTATGCACTTTCCTATCTTCCCATGATTGGAAAGCTATTTTCCTAAATCAAAACCTAAAACCAAGACAATTGTCTATTTTCTATTAATTTATTTCTACTTAGATTATTTTACAGTATTTAAAAATGAAATGCTAATTTAAGGAAAAAAATTGGAATATTTCCTCCGACAGTAGAAGATAGGTTCTCAGCTTCTATAGAATGTTGGTTCCCTGGAGTTCTTGGCATTGAAAATGTGATACTTTGTATTGCTTTTGTCTATTTGGAAGGATACATCAATGGCCACTGTGTTTTTTATTATTTGAGTCTAGCTTGAACTTCTTTCTCTCTTTCCTCTACCTTGAAACAAATTCAGTTTCATAAAAAGACAGTCCTTAGACACCCACTTATTATAAATGACTTCTCATTCTACTTTACATAAGTTTACCCTCAACGCAAGAAATTTCTTCAGAATATTAAAAGACTTAAAAAATTCCATTCAAAATGACATTTGACTTTTCATTTAAATTTCAGATGCTTTTCTTTTTCATATGAATATTCACTGCCCATATCACCTCCCATTCCTTTTCCAAAGGCCTATTTCACTGTGTAGGTGACAATCATTTGTTGCTTAATGCCAAACATTTCTAATATAATGGGGTTATGTGTTGATTTTTTTGGTTTTTATGTTTTTTTCCTGTGTAAGAAGAATCAATCTCTTGAGCTTTCTAGTTTGACCAGTAAGCAAATCTCAGCAAGACAGCACTTCACTGTCCTGATGCCTTGCCACCGTAAGTGAGGAGGCCATTTCACCACCCCAACCCTGGAAATCTCTTTTTACTATTTCCAAGTTTTAGAGATTTAAGTTGATTCATTTGAAGGAGCACTTAGAAGGAAAGAGGGCAAGGATTTAATACATATCATGGGATTCTGCACTATATGTCTGACTATATCTTAGTAAGACATATTTTGACATAATTGGCAGTTCTGGAATTTTTCCCAGAAGCATAGAAGTGCCTACAATGGGGGTAAAACTGAACTGCCAATGCTAAACCTAGATACTCATTTCAGACTTTTAATCCTACTATACGCAAATGTATTTCCAAGCCTTAAAAATAAAGAAAAAAGCTTCATTCAGAATGTTTAAGTATATCAAAGAGCACTGTTTCCTGGCTACTGCCAATGTTCACTGTTAAACACAGGGGAACTCAAAGGAAACACAGACTGCTTAGAAATAGAATATTCATCAAGTTATAATGGTTGATAATTATATTGCTACATTCCCAAGTTGTTTCCCAAAGAAAATGCAAAGCAATACTTACATGTTGGCATCATATCACCGCCAACTGGCCAAGAGTGTTTACTACGAATGTTTACTAGGAATAAAATCAAATTTTAAAAGGAAAACAAACAGGAATAGACAAAAAACATACAGTACTTGATAAACTCATGAATAAGCCAAATATTCCTCAAAATTGCCCTTTTTTTGGCAATTGGGATTGAATTTCAACAACCCCAAATCTAAGGAATACTGGCAGCTGAGATTCTGTTACTTTTGGATGTAAGTCCACCGCTTGTCAATCTATCTTTTAGCTTTGACAAATTTTGAAGTGTTGGTTCACTAAGTTTGTTCATTCCTTTATTAACCCTGTCCAAATAGACTATTTTATATATACATTTGGTAACATTAGCTGAATATCCCAGCATTTTTAAAGAGGCTAGTGCTTCCTGGCAGTTGATTAAACTTCATTTAGAACATCTAGATATAGTTAGGGCTATTTCTTCTCTACTGTCTGATCTAGATAATGTATGTATACTGGCTTAGACAATTTTATTTGGCAGTGAGAAATTTAAGCACTTGGTTTCCCAGAGAAACTGTCAACTTATAAAACTGGAAACCTGATTGGATTTATTAACCAAAAGCACTTAGAGTTTACAAATAACATATACTATTCTTAAAGATTAGTTCTAACAATATTCAGGAGCCTACAGTACTTACCCAGAAATGATGTATTTCCAGTTCTTATCAAACCCTTAGGTTCATCTTCTCATCCACAGAACTCATCATAAAACATATCATGTATCTCGTAGGTATTACTCCTGTGTGTGTGAGTGTGTGTGTGATCAAACATGATTGCACTCTATCCTATAGATATGTCTATGGAAAACCATAGTCCTTTCCACAGTGCTGATTGTTGTAGATTTGTTCACATGATTATGTCAGCTCTCTCCTCTTAATCTTTGCCTCATTCCCAATACAATTATTTGGCTCTGGGCAAAGGAAATGAGGCCTCTGACGTTAACTGTTTAGTATAGATGGACGTGTAAAAATTGCTTATTCTATTTGACTGCATCCCTACTTGCCTTTTAACTTTTTTCTGTTTCATCCTCTACTAAGAAAGCATTGTTTTTAATAGCCATCCGATTTAGCCCTTTGTCTTAACTCTGGCTTCTACTACTCTGGTTTCGTTTGCAAGACCACAACAATCTCCAAACTAAATTCCTAGTTTCAAGTATCTTTGTCCTTGATTCCACTCTCCATACTATGGTCAAATTTATATTTTTCAGGTACTACTTACAACTTGTAATTCTCTGTGACTACATTCCTACAAAGACATCCTGCTGTTTACTGGATCAAATCCAGACTCATCATTTGACAATTAAAGCCCCATAATCTAACACAGCACTCCCTCTCTCTAGCCACTGATACTGACCTTCAGTTCTGATCAGATCACTCTTCTTGGCATCCCATTCCCGTTTCCCACAAAAGTCACGGCACATTCATACATTCAGCTATTCATTTATACTCCAAAATGAATATTATATTGAAATAATAGAAAAATTCAAGACAAAATTCCTCACAAGCTCATAACAATCAAATATTTTGATTTGTCTTTTCTCCCTATAACAGCGAATAGTGACACAGTGTTTATCAGGTCTCAAGCCCTATTTTATTGACTTTAAAAATACGATCTCTGTAGCCAGTAACCATTCTGGTCGGTTAGTGCCTGTGCTATACTGTTTGTTAAATATGGTGAGTATCATCCTCGGGAGCAGGGATGGTCAGAGAAGGCTTTTATCTGTGCTGAGTCAAGAGCATGAGTACTGAACAGCATTGCAGACACAAAGAGTGATATTCCAAGGAGTACCAGGGCCCAAAAACTGTACGAAATTGCAAGTGGGCCAGTATACCTGGAGTGAAAAGGCAGTAGGAGATTGAGAAAGAATGCTAGAAAGGCATGCTCCGGAAAGACCATTATGGGCCTTGAAAGTCATTAAATCAAATAAGGGACTAAATTATGGAAATGGCATGTTCAGATTAGTATTTTATAAACTTTACTCCAGCAGCAGTATAAGAGATAGATTTAAGACGTTAGGTTGTAGGCAGGGTTACTTGTGTGGGGGAACTTTTTTCTAACTCTGTCACATTTGTCTATCCCAAATTCTATTCTGTGAACAGTATTGAGTTTTAAATCTTTCTCAAGTGCAAGTGGTATACAACATTTTCCCTCATACAAAAAAATCATCTGATTTCAGTCCAATAAAAATGCCCATCTCTGTTCTGTATCCACATCACTTTTCAGTTCAATTCTTTCTAAGGACTTACTATCAAACTTAAAGTAAAATCTAAAGTCCTGCCTTTGGCTTGCAAAGTCCTATATGATCTTTGCTCTGCCAATGTCCATGAGCCTATCTCATATGACTCTCACCCTCACCCACCATGGTCCAGCCATACACCCTTCCTCCTCATAAATCACTGCAAACAAGGAGAAGAGTGATAAACAGAAAAAAAAAACATTTTGCCTGCAATGAAAATAAGACTCATGTCAAACTTCAAATGACAAAAACAAGAGAAAGACTGCCAAAAGAATTGGTAGTCAAGAAGACTTGAGGGACAACAAGGAGATAGAATGGCTGTGGCTGAAGATCTCAGTAAAATCTGGCATGTAAGTGGTTTAGCCTGAAATACGAAACCAGTTATAACTTGTTTGCTACAACAGGAAAAGTGCTCGAGTAGTAGTTGAAGCTTTCCTGGACCCCATTAAACGTGAAATCTTGAGAAGCTGTGGAGATCAGGCTGAATCAGAAATAATATAAAAATGTAACATATACAGAAAATTAATTATCAATGAGTCAGGGAAAAATTAAAGATTCCATTTGTCCTAATTCTAGTTTCCTGAGTCTAAAAAATCACACTCTTACATAGTCCTTTGACATCAGGAGAATATCTTATAGTTTAGGTCATCATTTTGCTCCCTGACTCACACAAGCT
This sequence comes from Equus asinus, assembly GCF_041296235.1. Classification (NCBI taxonomy): domain Eukaryota; kingdom Metazoa; phylum Chordata; class Mammalia; order Perissodactyla; family Equidae; genus Equus; species Equus asinus. The sequence goes on from NC_091820.1 coordinate 93,555,882, forward strand.
TCCTAAATAGAACTATCCCAGGAAGGATGCAACACATAAAGAGTGTAATAAAGAAATTAGTTTTCAGTTTCAACTCTGACATATAAATTGCTTAGAAGTTGTCACATCTGTCCTTACAACAAGAAAAATGTGAACACATTGAAAAAAAATAATTTTGATGAATTTCAGGAGGCGGAGGGTGGACTAGCATTGAAATTGGCAAACTTCTGGGGGCCACAGTCTTAGCGAAGCCTCCATTCTATGCAAAACATAGGAATCCCATGAGGTTTTCATGGTAAAGTCAAGAAAGATCTCTCTTGGCTCTGGGAGGGAGAGGAGAAGAATGGCCATTTTGAAATACATCCAGAGCACTCCCCATAACAAAGTACTATTAGACTTTAGCAGAACCTTATTGCACGTGAGGAAAAGGACATTTATCCCACTCTAGCACCATCTGGGGGGGAAGCCAAGAAATACATGTGAAGGTCATAGACTAAGGGCACAGGTCCATTAAAAGACTAAGATTTAATCATCTATTATAGATGGCTTCCCTTCCTCCACATCTTATCACCATACAACACATCTCCAGTATAATAACAGTGGATCACAGCTAAAAGAGCTATAAAACATAAGCTCTCTCTGAGTAGTAGTCCAAAGTCAAGAGAGCAGACAAAATAAGGATATTAGAGGAAGCGGAAGTTTTTGACACCTCTGGCTACTGTCAACATTGTGCAAGCTCAAATTCTAGCCAAATTATCATAAATCTTCATACTAGAGGTTTATTTACTTCAGTTACTATTATTTGATACATGTCTGGTTTTAAACACAAAATTACCAGACACAACAAAACAGAGTTTGCAGAGAAAAAGCAATGAGTAGATACAAACTCAGTTATGACAAAGATGTTGGAATTATCAAATAGGTAGCTCAAAGTAACTATGATTAATAAGTTAAGGGTTCTAGTGGAAAAAGTAGACAACATGTGAGAAGAGATGGGTACCATAAGCAGAGAGATCGAAACTAGAAAATAATCAAAAAGAAATATTGAAATAAAACAGTTACAGAATGAAGAATGCTGAGGAAAGAATCAGTGAGCTTGAAGATAGGTCAATAGGAACTTCCAAAAATGAAATTCAAAAATAAAAAAAATCAAAGAACAGCACATCGAGAACTGTGGGACAATAACAGAAAATGTAACATATGTGTAATGGGAATACCAAAAGGAGAAGAAATACAGAAAGAAATATAACAAATATTTGAAGTAATAATAGCTGAGAATTTTTCAGACAGCAAACCACATATCCAGGAAGATCAGAGAACATTAAGCATGATAAATAGCAAAAAATATACACCTAGGCATATCATATTCAAACTGTATAAAACCAAAGAAAAAGAAAAAATATTGAAGGAAATCAAAGAAAGAAAACACCTTACAAATAGAGGGACAAGGTAAGAGTTCCAGAGGATTTCTCATAGGAAATCATGCAAGCCAGAATGAATGGAATGAAACATTTAAAGTGATAAAAGAAAAAAAACATAGAATTTTGTATTCAGTGAAGTTATCTCTCAAAAGTTAAGGAGAAATAAAGATTTCCTCAGGCAAATTAAAAGTGAGGAGATTCATTAGTAGCAGAATTGTCCTGGAATAGATGCTAAAAGTAGCTGTTCATGGGGCATGAAAATTATATAGGTCAGAAACTTGGATCTACATAAACAAAGGAGACACATCAGAGAATAAATAAATTAAGGTAAAATAAAATACTTTATTTTCTTTATTTTTAACTGAAATAAAATAACCGTTTCTTGAAATCAATAATATAAATAATGTTTTGGATGATTATAGCATATCGATAAGTAAAATGAATGACAGCTATGTCACAAGGGATGGTAGGGAGGAAATGGGAATACTCTGCTAAAAGGTGCCTGCAGTACATATAAAGTGATTCAGTGTTATGTGATGGTGGACTTCTTAAAGCTACAAATTGCCGACTCTAGGGCAACCGCTAAAAATATTTTAAAGGAAGTATAATTAATATGCTGAGGGAGATAAAATGAGTTCATATAAAATTTTCAATTAAAACCATACAAGAGAAAAATAGGAGAAAAGAGGAAACAAAAACTAAATGCAATGAATATAAAATAGTTATAAATATGGTAGATGTTAATCTAATGATCACTTTAAATGTGAGTTTTCCAAATATACCAATTAAAACAGACCTTGCCAAAGTGAATAAAATAACAAGAACTGGGGTGGGGAGGGCAAAAGGGGGGGTTAGGCTCACATGTGAGGGGATGGACTATAATTAGTTTTTGGGTGGTGAACATGATGTAATCTACACAGAGTTTGAAATATATTATGATGTACATCTGAAAGGTATATAATGTTATAATCCAATGTTACTGCAATTAAAAAATAAATAAATAAGTAAACAAATAATTAAAAAAATTTTAAAAAAACAAGAACTGTCTGTACGTTATCTGTAAGGACACCACTTTGAATATAAAAAACACAGAAAGGTCGAAAGTAAAGAAATGAAGAAATATATATCATGACAACATTAATCAAAAGAAAGCTTGAGTAGATATGTTAATTTCATACAAAGCAGACATGAGAATAAGAAAGCTTGCCAAGGATGAAACGAGCTATTATATAATGAAAATGAAGTCAATTATCCAAAAAGTCTAAATAATTACAAGTATATATGCAACTAAAAGTTGTCAAAATATGTGAGGCAAAAATACTGGTAGAAATGCAAGAAGAAATTCATAAATTCACTGTTATAGTTGGAGATGTCAACACCCTTCTGTTGGTAATTGATAGATCAAATAGAAAGAAAATGAGTAGTTGACCTAAACAGCACTATCATATGGTATTTTCAATTTTTTGAGGAACCTCCATGCTGTTTTCCATAGCGACTGCAATATTTGACATTCCCACCAACAGTACACAAGAGTTCTATGTTTCCTACATCCTTGCCAACACTTATCTTCTGTTTTTTTGATAATAATCATCCCAACAGGTGTGAGGTGAAATATCATTGTGGTTTTGACTTGCATTTCCCTGATAATTAGTGATGTTGAATATCTTTCCATATGCCTGTTGACTATTAGTATGTTTTCTTTGGAGAAATGTGTGATCAAGTCCTATGACCATATTTAAATGGGTTATTTGTATTCTTTTCCTATTAAATTGCAGGAGTGTCTTATTTAGGATATTAGTATTTTATCAGACATAAGGTTTGAAAATATTTTACCCCGTTTCACATGTTGTCCTTTTATTTTTTTGGCTGTTTCCTTTGCTGTGCAGAAACTTTTTAGTTTGATGTAGCCCCACTTGTCTATTTTTGGCTTTATTGTCTGTGCTTTGGTGTCATAGCAAAGAAATCATTGCTAAGATCAATGTTATGAAGCTTTTCTCTTATGTTTTCTTCTAGGAGTTTTATGGTTTCAGGTCTTACATTTAAGTCTTTAAGCCATTTTGAGTTGATTTTTTTGTGTATTGGTGTAAGATAAGAATCCAATTTCAACCCTTTGCATGTGGAAATTCAGGTTTTACAAAACCATTTGATGAAGAGACTACCTTTTCCTCATTGTGTATTCTTGGCTCCCTTGTCGAAGATCAGTTGGCCATATATTCATGGGTTTATTTCTAGGCTCTGTCTTCTGTTCCATTGGGCTATATGTCTTTATTTATGCAAGTATTATGTTGTTTTAATTGCTGTATCTTTGTAATATATTTTGAAATTAGGAAGTGTGATACCTCCAGCTTTGCTCTTCTTTCTAAAGATCTCTGTGGCTATTTAGGGTCTTCTGTGGTTCCATGTGAATTTTAAGATTGCTTTTCACATTTATGTACAAAATGCCATTGGTATTTTAATGCGGATAGCACTGAATCTGTACATTGCTTTGGGTAGTATGTACATTTTAACAATAGTAACTCTTCTCAATCCATGAACATGGGATATCTTTCCATTTATTTATATCATCTTTAATTTTTTTATCCTTGTTTTTAGATTTCAGTTTACAAGTCTTTCTTCTCCTTGGTTAACTTTATTACTATTTTTTTTTCTTTTTGATGCTATTGTAAATGGGATTATTTTCTTAATTTCCTTTTTGGATAGTTCATTGTTAGTGTATAGATACTCAACTAGTTTTTGCATGATGATTTTGTATCATGCAACTTTACCAAATTCACTTACTGATTCTGATAGTTTTTTATGAAGTCTTTCGGGTCTTCTATATATAACTATGTCATCTGTGAACAGACATAATTGTACTTTTTCCTTTCCAATTTGGATGACTTTTATTTCTTTTTCTTACTCTGCTAGGTCTTCCATTACTATGTGGAATAGAAGTGGTGAGAGTGGGCATCCTTGTCTTTTTCCTGATCTTAGACAAAAACTTTCAGTTTTTATCATTATGTATGATGTTAGCTAAGAGCTTATCATATATGAACTTTATTATGTTAAGCCACATTCCTCCTATACCTAGTTTGTTGAGAGTTTTTATCATGAAAATTGCTGAAATTTTTCAAATCGTTTTTCTGCATCTATTGAGAGAATCATGTGTTTTTTTATCCTTCATTCTGTTAATATGGTGTATCACATTAATTGATTTGAATATATTGAACCATCCTTGCATCCCAGGGGTAAATCCTACTTCTTCATTGTGTATGATCCTTTTAATGTCCTGTTGAATTTGGTTTGTTACTATTTTGCTGAGGATTTTTGCATCTATATTTATCAGGGATATTGCCCTGTAATTCCTTTTTCTTGTGGTGTCTTGGTCTGGTTTGGGTATCAGGGTAGTGTTGGTCTCATAAAATGCGTTTGGTAGTGTTCTCTCCTCTTCAGTGTTTTGGAAGAGTTTGAAAAGGATTGGCTTTAATTCTTCTTTAATCTTAAATATTCAGTAGAATTCATTTGTGAAGCCATCTGGTCTTGAGCTTTTCTTTGTTGGGAGGTTTTTGATTATTATTTCAATCTCGTTACATATTACCGATCTGCTTGGATTTTCTACTTTTCATAATTTGGTGTGGGTAGATTTTATATTTCTAGGAATTTATCCATTTCTTCTAGATTATCCAATTTGTTGATGTATAATTGTTTATAGTAGTCTTTTATGTTTCTCTTTGTTTCTGTGACATCATTTGTAATGACACTGCTTTAACTTCTGATTATATTTGTCTTCTCTCTTTTTTCCTTAGTCTAGTTAAGGATTTGTCAATTTTTCTTTTTTCTTTTCAAAAACATTCAATTCTGAGTTTCACTGGTATTTTCTGTTGTCTTTCAATTCCATGCTATGTTTATTTCTCACCTAATCTATTCTTTCCTTCTGCCAAATTTGGGCTTAAGTTGAGCTTTTAATTCTCTGAGGTGTAGAATTAGGTTATTTATGCATTTATCACTACAAACTTCCCTGGTAGTACCGCTTTTGTAGCTTCCCATAAGATTTGGTATGTTGTGTTTTCACTTTAATTTATCTCAAAATATTTTTGGTTTCCCTTTTGATTTCTTCTTTGATCCATTGGTTGTTCAGAAGCATGTTGTTTAATTTTCACATATTGGTGAATTTAAAAATTTTCCTTCTGTTGTTGCTTTCTACTTCATTCCATTGTGGTCTGAAAAGATACGTGGTATAATTTCAATCTTCTTAAATTTTAGAAGACTTAAAACGTAAGTCTTAAGACTTAAAAGTTCTTTTGTGATCTAACATGTAATCACATGTTAAGAATTCTTAAGTTTAAGAATCCTTTTGTGGCATAACATGTGATCTATCTTGGAGTGTGTTCCATGTGCACTTGAAAGGAATGTGTATTCTGCTGCTTAGTGTGGAATGTTCCATATATGTCTGTAATTTACATGTGGTCTATTATGTTGCTAAGTCCACTATTTCCTTGTTGATTTTATGTCTAGATGTTCTATCCATTGTTGAAAGTGGGATATTAAAGACTCCTCCTCTTACTGTGCTGTTATCTATTTCTCCTTTCTGTTAATATTTGATTTATATATTTAGGTGTTCTGATGTTGGGTGCATATACATTTATATATAAATATCTTCCTGGTAGATTGAACTATTTATCATACATAATATTCTTCTTTGTCTCATGTGACAGTTTTTTACTTAAAATCTACTTTGTTTAAGTATAGCTATCCTGCTCTCTTTTATTTACCATTTGAATGGAATATCTTTCTTCATTTCTTCACTTCAGCCTATGTGTATTCTTTTAGACAGCATATAGTTGGGTGTTATCTTTTTATTGATTCAGTGACTCTAAGTCTTTTGATTGGGCACTTTAATCCAGTTACACTTAAATGAATTATTGATAGGGAAAGACTTACTATTGACATTTTGTTAATTGTTATTTGTCCTTCTTGTAGTGCTTTTGTTCCTGTTTTCTTCTCTTGCTGTCTCCCTTCGTGATTTGTTGACTTTTTGTAGTGATATGTTTTGATTCCTTTCTCTTTTTCTTTTTTGTTTCTTCTATTGGTATTTTCTTTGTGGTTACCACGAGACTTACATAAAATATCATATAGTTATAACAGTCTATTTTAAGTCAAAATTAATTAACTCAAAATTTTTATTCTCCCCCAACACTTTATATTATTAATGTCACAATTTATATTTTTTAGGTTTTGTATCCATTAACAAATATTTCTAGTTATAGTTATTATTAATAATTTTTCTTTTAACTTCTATGCTAAAACTAAAATTGATTTACACTTCACTATTACATTATTATTCTACATTGATCTATATGTTTACTTTTACCAATGAGTTTTATACTTTGTTATGCTTTCATGTTGTTGTTTAACATTCTTTAATTTAAATTCTTAGCATTCCCTTTAGTATTTCTTGTAAGGCAGGTCTAGTGGTGGTGAAGTCCATCAGCTTTTATTTTTCTGGGATAGTCTTTTTCTCGCCTGCACTTTTGAAAGACAGGCTTGCTGGGTATGGTGTTTTTGATTAACATTTTTTTTTGAGGAAGATTAGACCTGAGGTAACATCTGCCACCAATCTTCCTCGTTTTGCCAAGGAAGACTAGCCCTAGCTAACATCCATGCCCATCTTCCTCTGTTTTATGTGGGATGCCTGCCACAGCATGGTTTGACAAGCAGTGAAGCAGTGCATAGGTCCACACCTGGGATCTGAACTGGTGAATGCTGGGCCGCTGAAGTGGAGTGTGCAGATTTAACCACTCAGCCACAGGGCTGGCCCCATCAGCCGTTATTTCTTTAAATAAGTTTTCTGCCCCTTTGCCTCTCTTTTCCTCCTTGACTCCTATGATGCTCAAATTAATTTACTTGATGGTATTCCATATGTCCCTTAGACTTCCTTCCCTCATTTTCCTTCTTTCTGTTTGCTCCTCTGATTGGGTAATTTTAAATGATCCATCTTTGAGTTCTGTGATTCTTCTTTCTGCTTGATCAAGGCTCATGTTGAAGCTCTCTATTGAGTTTTTCAGTTCAGTTATTGTATTCCTCAGCTCCAGAATTTCTTTGGTTACTTTTCATGGTTTCTGTCTCTTTGTTGATATTCTTGTTTTGTTCATGCATTGTTTCCTCGTTTTGTTTAGTTGTCTGTGTTTTCTTGGAAGTCACTGACCTTCTTTAAGATGATTATTTTGCATTTTTGTCAGATAATTCATAGATCTCCATTTATTTAGGGTGGGTTATTGGAGACATACTTTGTTCCTTTGACATTATCATATTTTCCTAATTCTTTGTGTTCCTTGTAGCTTTTCACATTTAAAGAAATGACTGCTTCTTCCAGTCTTTATTGACTGGTTTCAACAGGGAAAGACCTTCATCAATCAGACTTGCAAGAGATACTGTGAGCCTCTCAAACATTTTCCAGAGATGGGATAGTCACTTCTCTTTCTCCATTCTGAGGGAGAAGTTTCAAGGTTATGCTTCTTTTCTCAATCTCACAGAGCTGTTCTGGCCATAGTAAGCCATCCATCTCTTTTCCCTAAGGCAGTGCACTGAAAAGCCAGAGACATTGGATACATACCCCACTCTCTCTTTCCACCCAGGGAAAAGCTGAAGGCCAAGGTGATCTCTCTTAGATCTAAGCTGTACTGGTTTGGGGAAATAACTGACATGGATAAAGTGAAATTGCTCTTCTTACCTGTTTCAATGTAGCTGTTCTCAGTTTTATACTTGTCTGGGTTGCTGCAACTTCTTAACTGGATTCATATTGTTGCTTAAACGTATTTTGGTCTATATATTGTTGTTAAGTCAATGTTTCTATGGAGGGATGAGGCCTGGGACTTCCTGTTCTATAATCTTGCTTATATCATTCCTTCCAATTGATTTTTCTGTATAGCAGCAGTGAACAACAGAAATTTGAAATTTAAAAGATCTTTTTTATAATATGACAAAAAATCAAAACTCTTAGGTATAAATCTAGCAAAACGTGCCCTGATCTTTTTCTTTTATTTTTTTTATTTTTCTTAAAGATTTTAATTTTTTTTCCTTTTTCTCCCCAAAGCCCCCCGGTACATAGTTGTATATTCTTTGTTGTGGGTCCTTCTAGTTGTGGCATGTGGGATGCTGCCTCAGCATGGTTTGATGAGCAGTGCCATGTCCGCGCCCAGGATTCGAACCAACGAAACACTGGGCCGCCTGCAGCGGAGCGTGTGAACTTAACCACTCAGCCACAGGGCCAGCCCCCAAAAGTGTCCTGATCTTAAAAAAAATAGCCAGTTATTTCTCCAGAAAAAAATGGATTTATTCAGGACCAGCAAAGAATTGCAATTCAGCTGTTCATGCTATGGTGATCCAAAGGCAAATCTGAAGAGACAAAGGAGGGGCTTGCCTTCATAAAACAAAAGGGAGATTAGGGACAGGATGTTCTAAATAAAAGTCCATGGGAAGAAAATAACAGTTCAGGGTGGCAATGGCTTCTCATTGGATGGGCTGTTGCCAGGTGGGGAGAGAAATCTTCCTTTAGTAATAAAGTAGTTGCACTTCCTGCTGGAGATGCAAGCATATGTCTCTTCCTGTTTGGAGTAATTGATGATGTATGGTAAGGCACGAGAGATCCCGCTACAGGCCTTCCTGATTCCACTTTAGTTTTTTAAATTAATTTTCACATTATGTCACTCTCTTCAGTTGCTTTTCTATGTACCAACAGTGAACAACAGAAATTTGAAATTTAAAAAAGTTTCATTTTATAATATGACAAAAAAATCAAAACTTGCAGGTAAAATCTAACAATAAATGTATAAGATCTACATAAAGAAAACTAAAAAACTCTGATGACAGGAATAAAAGAATATCTAAATAAATATAGAAATATTCTTTGTTAATGGAGTGGGAAACTCAGTATTTTTAAACGTCAGCTCTTCCCAATTTTGTTTACAGATTCAACAAAATTACAATCAAAATTCCAGTAAGCTTGTTTTGTAGATATCAACAAATTGATTCTAACAAGAGTTTTTATAGAAAAGCAAAAGACCTAGGAAAGTCAATACAACACTGAAGAAAAACAAAGTTGGAGGATTCAAATTACTCAATTTACTGACCTTAAAATTACGGTAATCAAGAGAACATGGGGGCTGGCTCTGTGGCCGAGTGGTTAAGTTCATGTGCTCAGCTTCGACGGCCCGGGGTTTCACTGGTTCGGATCCTGGGCGTGGACATGGCACCAATCATCAGGCCATGTTGAGGCCGCATCCCACATGCCTCAACTAGAAGGATCCACAACTAAAAGTATACAACTATCTACTGGGGGGGATTTGGGAAGAAAAAGCAAATAAAAAAATGAGATTGGCAAGTTGTTAGCTCAGGTGCCAATCTTTAAAAAAAAAAAAAAAGAGAGCATGATCTTTGACAAAGGATCAAAGACAATTCAATGGGGAGGTGATAGTCTTTTCAACAACTGGTGCTGAAACAACTGGATGTCTATATGCAAAAATGTCAACCTAGACACAGAACTTACTCCTTTCACAAAAGTTAATTCAAAAGGGATATAGACATAAATATACAACTAAAACTATAAAACTTTTAGAAGAAAACATAGGAGAAATTCTAAGTAACTTTTGATTTGGAAATTAATTTTCATATACAATACGCCAAAAGGCCCACAAAAGAAAAAACTAGATGTTTGATTTTGTTAAAAATTTTAAAAATCTTCACTCTGAAAAAAAACAACTGTTAAAAGAATGAAAATCCAAGCCATAGACTGGGAGAAAATATTTGCACAACACATATCTGATAAAGAACATGTATTCAAAATACACAAAGAATTCTTAAAATTCAACAATAAGAAAATAAGAAATCTGATTTAAAAATGGGCAAAGGATCTTAACACACATCTCACCCTAAATTATATGCAGATGTAAAATAAATATATGAAAAGGCACTCAATATGATTTATCATTGGAGAATTGTGAATTAAAACAACACTGAGTTACCACTAGGCACCTATTAGAATGGCTAAAATCCAAAACATGAACAATATCAATTGCTAGCATGGATTTGGTACAACAGGAACTCTCATTTATTGCTGGTGGTAATACAAAATGGTATAACCACTTTGGAAGTTAGTTCCGCAGTTCCCTACAAAGCTACATATAGTCTGTCCATGCAATCCATCAATCACTTATTTAAATACTCTTAGGTATTTAATCACCAGATTTGAAAATTTATATCTACTGAAAAACTTGCACGCAAATGTTTCTAGCAGCTCTATTCATAATCCTCAATATCTGGAAATAAGGAAGTTGGCCTTCAGTAGGTGAATGGGTAAACAAACTGCCATGCATCCACACAATGGAATATTACCTAGGAATAAAAAGAAATGAGCTATCAAACCACAAAAGAAAGAGTGAATCTTCAATGCATATTGCTAAGTGAAAGAAACCAGTCTGTAAAGGATACACACTGTATAATTGAAATATTATATGACTGATTTATGAAAAGACTACATACGCAATGTTATGACATTCTGGAAAAGGCAAGAAAACTACAGAGATAGTAAAGATTAGTGTTTGCCAGAGGTTGGGGAGAAGGAGGAGAAGATCAGATAGGTGAAACAAAGGGGATTTGTTAGGGCAGCAAAAGTATTCTGTATTATACTGTAATGGTGGATACCTGATGCTGCATTTTTCAACCCCATAGAACTTTATAGCACAAAGAACAAATCTTAATTGATGTGAACTAAAGTAAAAGAAATACAGAAAACACACTGAAGATTAACATGCCAGAGAAGACGGAAACTGTAATCAAATATATTGCCATAAATTGTAAAAGGAAAATGTTTAATAAAAACATTACCTCTCTAAGCTAAGAGCACATATAAATATAGAAGAACATAGGAGAGGGGCCAGCCCCGGGGCTGAGTGGTTAAAGTTCTGCATGCTTCACTTCAGCGGCCCAGGTTTGCAGTTTCGGATCTTGGGCATGGACCTACTCCACTCATCCGCCATGCTGTGGAGGCATCCTACATACAAATATAAAGAAAGATTGGCACAGATATAAACTCAGGGCTAATCTTCTTCAAGCAAAAAATGAGGAAGATTGGCAATGGATGTTGGCTCAGGGGGCATCTTCCTCACCAAAAAGGAAAAATAAAAGAACATAGGAGAGACAACACAAGAAAGTGAAATGTGAGGTAATGAAAGAAGTGAGGAAAAAGATAAAACCATATGCATCAAACAGGTCTGTCTCCTGTTCTAGCCCTTACTATAGTGACCAGCTCTCCTTGGACTCTGAACAACATCTTATAGACATGAATTGACCAGAATCTTGTTTCTTGTTTTTACTTTCTGCCACACACATGTGCAACTTGGAAATGGAATGGACTTGACACTGCATGGGGTTATCTTTTTAACAATAGGAGACAGAAAGCAGTGGATAAATTCTGCTCCATTTCACATTTCTCCTCTGGAAAGAGTGTTCAGACACACACAGTATATAGCTTTTTAAAAGAAGGCCCTGGAATATAGAGATATCCTTCATAAACAGTGGAAGCCAGCTTGATAAATGATTCTTATACTGTCTCTTCCTCTCCTGCCCTGCCTCAGTTCTTTCATCTTTCACTCCTGCTATATGGAATTGCACTACTTAATGAAGTAGTAGCATATAAGTTTTTGACTATCCCTCTGCTTTCTGGGGAACCCAGGCTAAGATAGGTGGTACCATAGTTGTTCCCAGGAAGCAGACTGTCACAATGAGATTTGAAGATGAATTATTCTCCAATCAGACTGAAATATAAAATCAATTGCTGATGTTACATGAGGAGGTGATAGTAATTGTCATGCAGTGTCCTAAGAATTTTTAACGCTTTCACCTGTGGTTAATTGGGATGAAGTACAATTGGAAAGAGAGTCATTGAGAATCACTGCACCAGCAACACTTGCACAATACAAGAGAAATGAAAATTAGAAGAATTGTGAAGTGGACTGTTTTCTGTCAATGGCATTGAAAACATTCAAAAAGAAAATGATAATCTCGAGGTAGCCAACTGAGAATTCAAGCCATTCTGTGAAATTCAGAAGGCATTCATGGAAGATGCAAAGGAAATTCTCATCTCTTGCAGCTGTAGAATGGACTGTGATAAATAGTTGGCCCATAATTAAATTATAAGGATGGGAGAGTTGCAAAGGAGAGTGTATGTACAGCCTCACAGATCTTCCATAGAAAATTCAGAATCCCTACAGAAAATGTGTAAGACATTGAAAGTTGAGATGTAAACACTTGGGTTCACAAGCCTGGAGGATTTTGTCCATCCAGATTCTCTTGAACCCTCACAGTTTGTCAAAGGAAAACAGGCTACCTTTGCCTTTAGAGTATGCAATGACCTCATGTGATGCAGGTGTCTTACAAGAGGGTGCTTTATAGCCTCAAAATATTCCCCTATCATTTCTCTTTGCCCTCAGTCCAATAACCAGAGTCAAGCATCAGCACATCCAAGTGGGGATATAGTGTTCCAGCCCCAGGAAGAAATACGTTACAGACATTGTCGGCCCTGTATAACGTGTACTAGAAGAAACTAGGGAACTCAGGTGGAAGTGGACCAGGAGGATGATGGACAAAACTTAGCAGAATCCAAGTCTAGGTAGGTAGAAATTTATTGATATGGAGCAGTCAGGACACAGAATAATTACTTGGGATTAAATGTTCTGTCAAGGACACTTACAATCAGTCATAATAGTCTGCTGGGGTAGCTCCTTGAATCTTGGTCATGATGATGATCTGCAGTAAATGACTGAAGGTTCCAAAACTTCCTTAGCAAGGTATTGAGGAAGGTATCCTAAGACAAAGGGATGTAGAAATGTTAGAATATACATATTATGTGAGCCTGGGACTCAACTACCTGACTATGCTCCTGGGAAAGTCAAAAGAACACTATCTCTAATAAGACTACAAGAAAAGCACTAATTTAAGGGACATTGGCATTTTTGAAAAGATCAGTGGTGACTGCCCCCTAAAGCCAGGATTGACAGTGGAAGATGCTGTCATGGAGCTGGGCTTCCTAGCCTTACTGGAGATAATGGGATTCTGGAATGACAGAGGCTAAGTGGCATCAGAAGCAAGGTGGTTCTAATGACCATAAAATGGTCAGGAAGTCTTCAGTAAAAACCACGGTGTCTTGACCCACAGGAATCTTTGACAATGGCAAATACAGATTATGGTATTTTTAGGGGAAAGACAGATGAGCAGCTGAATAGCGTGTTATTATTCAACTTTTAGAGAGGGGTTGGGAGACAGCAAGAAAGCAAGAGTGAGAGAGGTCACAGATCTAGAGTACATTGAACAGGAAGCTGAATCCTGCAACACCACAAGTATACATAGCAAACATCCCCCAGATCCTTCTTCACAAAGATCTTCATCCATTTTTCAGGGAAACTGTACACTGGTGAAAGGACAATATCCAGACTTTTTAAGAGCTATTAGTTGTAGGCACTGAAATGACACTAGTATCAAAACACTTGGAACACTAAAAAACTTGGAACACTATCACGATTTTCTAGTTAGAATGAGTGAGGTGATAAATGGAGTTTTTGCCCAAGTCCATCTCACAGTGTGTCCAATGGGTTATAAACCTACTCTGTGCTTATGTATAGGTATGCAAGTGTATAATTGGAAGCAGCACATTATAAACCCTTGTCTTGGTTATTTGAACATTGGAACAGTGGCCATTATGGTACAAAGAGTCAGGTGGACATCACTGAAATTCCTCCCATCCCCACTCCAACAAGATAATAAATCGGAAGCAGTTCAGCATCCTAGAAGGAATTGCAGAGATTAGTGCTAACACAAAAGACGTAAGGGATTCAGAGATGGTAGTCACTATCATATCTCCATTCAATTCACCTGTCTGACTCTGAAGAAAGAAGATGGATCTTGAAAGATGACAGGGGATTATCATAAACTTAAGCAGCTCATAACCCCAATTGAAGCTGCTGTGCTAGATACAGTAACTTTACTGGAGCAGATCAAAAGAGCCTCTGGCACTTGTTATCTACCTGTTGATGTATAGAATGTCTTCCTTTTGACCCCCATCATTAGGAAGGATAAAAACAGTTCACCTCCACATATCAGGGACAGTATCACACATTAATTGTCTTGTTCCAAGGCCATAATAACTTTCCTTCTGTCTGTCACATGTAATATATAGGAACCTCAATCACCCTGAAATTCTGCAGAACCATCTCACTTGTCCACTATATTGATCATATTTTACTGATTAGATATAATAAGCAGGAAGTGGCCAGTAGTCTAGATGCCCTAATATGACAATTGCTTGCTACAGGGTGTGAGATAAAACTCATGGAGGGCCAAGGGCCTTCCACATAAGTGAAGTCTTTATGGGTCAAGTGATTCAGGGCGTGCTGGAATATCCTCTCTAAATAAGCAGAAAACCATACGCTACACATCTACCACTAGGAAGGGGCACAGATTTTGATAAACATCTCTGGAATTTGGAGAGAGCATATACTGCACTTAGTAGTACGGCTCCTACCATTTAGACAGTGACTTGAAAGGACATACCTTTTAAATTTCAAGTGGAGCCCAGAGCAAGAGAGTGTTCTACAATAGATCATATACCAGCAGATCCATTGGTTTTGGTGCTCGTGAGGTCTCTGGCAAGCCAGAGGGGTTATGGGACAGATCTGAAAGGTTCTGGATCATAAATTGTACACCCGAGAATAATATTTAATTGAAAAAATACCTTTCAGTATGCTACTGAGCCCTAGTAAAGACTGAGCTCCTGACCATGGGACACCAAGTGACTATATAACTGAAACTACTCACCATGAGAGGAGCATTATCAGATCTCCCAAGTTATAAGGTCAGGCAACTGAAGCTGCAATCTATTTTATGATAGAAATGGCATGTACAGGATTGTTCAGGTCCAGAAGCTACAAGTAACTTCAAAGCCAGCAATGTTGCATCTCTCTGACCATTCTTCCGTAGTCACATCTGCCTTTCTGACTACAGTTGAAAAAGGTCTTTGCTTGTAAGAGCCCATGTGATCAAATTGGGCCCACCTGGATAATCTCAAATACTCTATACATCTCAAGATCCTTAATTTAATCATATCTACAAAGTCTCCTTTGCCACGTAAGGTAACATATTAAATAGGTTCCATGGACTCTGAAGTTGGCTTTTTTGAGGGAGGATTATTCTCCCAACCACACCAAGGGATAGTTTTTATGGCAAAGTAGATGAAACAATAGATGCATGACTATGCGATCCACTATTCTTACCCTGCATTCCATCAGCTAAAAGAACCCAAACTGACACAATAGTAGGATGACTTATTAAAGACTCATTTAAGATTTCCAGTTTGAAGACAAAAATCTGCAGTGCTAGGGCGGTAACTTTCAGGATGTAGTATACGTGCTTGACTGACAGTTGATATATGGTGCTGTGGAACTAATAACTAAATTACGTGAGTAGAGAAAAGAGTAATAGGCTTAGGCCCACACATAATCATTCTCAGTGACCCACTCACGAAATACATGCTTCCCATAATTCCTGAAAACTTACGTTCTGCTGGGTAAGAGGTTCTGGTTCACCAGAGAGGAATGTTTCTATCAGGGTACACAGTAAGTTTTCTACTGATTGGATGTGTGGCTACTATTTGGCCACTTTGGGTTCTTTAGATCAGTAGATCAGCAGGTAAAGAAACTCCAACAAGTGCTGAACTAGTGAGAGTCATCAGCAATGAGGAGTTAAAGTTTCTGCTACACAATGAAAGCAAGAAAAATTATGTCTGGATCCCAGATTTACTGAAGCAACTGTAGCAGCCACAAACCACTAAACAACCATGTTTCAACAAGGGCAAAATCACCAAAGAGGAAATTGCAGCAACTATTTCCCACTAGGGGCAAGGCAACTAAAGGCTCCAACTCCTTGGGGATAAGTGTCTGATTACTTCACCAGTCAAGAAACCCGGAAAGCCAAGTGTTGTCTGAGGGTGAGGGAAATCTGGAATGGGTGCTGGAGAAGGTAGGTGGTAAATATCAGTTATCGCCTCACGAGCAGCAATAACAGAGACCACATTTTGTTTTATTTGTCTTTTTACATGAAATCTTTTCAGAGCTCATACTTGGCCATCATGAAAGTGACTCTGTGGCTGATAAGAGTTATATTTCTCTCAGGGAAGAAGTGAAGCATCTTGTTCACACAAAGATGGAAGTTGCAGATTATATTATGGACACAGGATATAATAGAAGGTGCAGCAAGATCTAAGTGGTAAGATGCCCTGTCTCTTGTTACAGTGTTTATTGTAGTGGTCAGGTCTGTATGATCCTTGAACAGCCATATTCAGGGTGAACTGACAGTGCCTCACCTCATGTCTGTACTCTGTGCTTCTCACCTTCCACTCTGGAGTTTACCTATCAAATCAGGTGTTTGTAAAGCCATGATACCATGCTACGTGCCCATGAATGCACAACAAAGAAATGTAAGGAAATTAATGTCTTACGTAAACTTTTGACCAGCAGTAGATAAAAGCCAGTGGAAAAATCTTACTGCCATTCTCTCATAAATAGACTTTCCTGAGACATGGTTTATGTACCATGATATCAAGCAGTCATTCTCACTTAGTGATGTCCAGCTTGATAACATATCCTTGTAAACTATCCCTGCCTCTCTTCCTCACTTTTCCTGCTTTCTAGGGTTAGGTTCTCTAGTAAATTAGTAGTTTAAAATCCTTTTCTTTACACACTAATCTCTGGGTAATGCAGGCCGACACCATATTAGAAGTTATTGGTAAATTTGGAAGCAGCAAAAAAGGAATAGGCATTCTGATAACACCATAAGGACCTTAGAAGATAGGGTGGAGAAGAATGAGTAAACTAAAATAGAAATTAACAAGGAATTAAAAGTATTAGAGGGGCCAGGCTGGTGGCTTAGTGGTGGGTTCATGTGCTCTACTTTGGCAGCCCAGGGTTTGTGGGTTCGGATCCTGGGCATGGACTTATACACTGCTTGTCAAGCCATGCTGTGGTGGCATGTCACATACAAAATAGAGGTAGATTGGCACAGATGTTAGCTCAGCAACAATCTTCCTCAAGCAAAAAGAGGAGGATTGGCTACAGATGTTAGCTCAGGGCCAATCTTCCTCACCAAAACAAACAAAAAAGTATTAGAGAGAAAATTATAGACATAGTAGGCAGGGGAAAGTGATTCAATATAAAACAAAATGGAGTCCCTGAAAAAACTAAAATAATAGAACAGAAAAAAAAGGTATAATTCAAAAAGCATTTCCAAAAATAAAAGATGACTTAAATCTATACATTGAAATGGCACACTATGTCCCAGGGAAAATTGACATAGTACAATCTGCAATGAGCTGTATCCTGGCAAAATTATTTTGCTTCAAAGATAAAGAAAAAAATTCCCTGGCAGGAAAGAAAACAAAATTCACATTTAAGGGGAAGAAAATAAGAAAATTTATAATTATGACTAAAAACAGTAAAATATCAATGATAAAAATTAGAGAAGATCAAAAGCCATCATGATTAATAATTGGAAGACACAATATCCTAAAGATGTCAAGTCTCTTCAAAATAATCTATAGATTCAGTGTAAGTAGAGCAAAATCTGAGAGGGAATTTTTTTCAAGAAACTGATAAGCTGATTCTAAAATGCATGTAGAAATGCAAAGTGCCCAGAATAAGCCAAGGAAATCTTAATGAATAAATCTGAATTACTACACTACAAAGATAGTAATTAGGACAAGATGATATGAGCTCAAGGACAAATAGATCTATAGAACAATACAGAGAGTTCAGACACAGATTCATACATATACACGCCCATGGAAATTCTAGATCAATTGTGTATCCATATAGAACTAAATATTACTGGACAACTCCCTCAACCATACACAAAAATCATCTTCAGGAGGATTTTAGATCAACAGGTAAATGAAAAAATAATTTCTAGAAATAATATGCAAAATACATTCATGACTTTTGCTTAGGTAAATGTTTCTATTACACCAAACACAGAAAGGATTAACCAGAAAGGAATAAAGTCATAAATTGTACTACCAAAGTTAGAAACTTCCATTCTTCAAAAATTGTCATTAAAAGAGTAAAAAGAATATTAGACAGAGAAGGAGGAAGGATTATATGCAACACTTATAACCAACAAAGTGCTAATTTCCAGAATATGCAAAGAGCTCTTATAAACCAATATGAAAAAGTCAAGAATCTTATTTGAAGTATATGTAAGGGACTTGATCAGACACTTCAAAAGAAAGGATATCGTAATGCTCAGTAAACAAATGAAAATGTATTCAAACTCATTAGTCACCAGAGAAATGCAAATTACCACAATAAGATGCCACAACACTCCGCCAGCATGGCTATATCAAAGAGACACCCAACACCTAGTGCTGGTAAAGTTATAAGACATAATATCCTACACTGCTGGTGGGTGGTTAAATTGTCATAGCACTCTGAAAAACTGGTAATATACACCAAACCTGAACATACTACACCTTATGCCCCAGCACTTCCATTCTCATATCAACATCTGACAGAAATAGATAGCACATATGGGCACTAAAAGGATATGTACAAGAATATTCATGGCAGCATTTTTCATGATAATCAAAAGTGGGAAAAAATACAAATGGCCATAAACAGGAAAATGGACGAATTGTGATATATGCATAAAATATACAACATATTCATATACATATACAACAATAAAAATGTACAATACTCACCTATGCAGAACAATAAGGATAAATCTTATATAATATTTAGTGAAAGAATCCAGCCCAAAGCAATTCATATTATATGGTTCTATTAATATAATTTTTAAAAAACAGCAAAAAATAATCTATGGTATTAGAAGTCATGATAATTTTTTTCTTTGTTTTTGTTTTTTGTGAAGAAGATTGGCCCTAACATCTGTTGCCAATCCTCCTCATATTGCTTGAGGAAGTTTGTCACTGAGCTAACATCTGTGCCAGTCTTCCACCAGTTTATATAAGATGCTGCCACAGTGTGGCTTAACGAGAAGTCCTAGGTCCACACTCAGGGTCCAAACTTGCAAACCCAGAATTGGAGTGGGCGAACTTAACCACTATGCCACAGGGCCAGCCCCCAGGATAATTTTTGGTTTTGGGGAAATGAGAGGGGTTGTAATTGGGTGAGGACAGACAGCAATGGTTCTTCTAGAGGACTGATAGTTATCCATTTATTGACTTTCATTATAATGATATGCGTTTATTTGCTCTAGTGTAATTCATTGAACTGCACAATGTATAACTGGTACACTTTTCTATGTGTTATCCTTCAATAAGTAATATTTTAAAAGAGAAAATATATTAATTTTAAACATAATTAAAATTTTTGTGTGTGCCTGTCCTCTATTCTTATAACTTTGAAAATGTGGAAAATATTATGTGTACATAATGTTCATCAAAGCAAAATATTGGAAACAACTTGATTAGCAATGATATTATATTTATAAACAGAATACCAAGCCACCAAAGTACAAAGGTGTTTTTAAGGTACTGATATGAAATTATTTTCTCAGTATATCATTCAATAAAAACAGTAAGGTGGAGACCACTATTTTAATATGTTCCCATTTATGTAGAAAAGGAGAAATCTATGTTCCTATTTGTTTATTTAGTCTTATAAAACTGTATATAATATGTAACCTCATGCAAAAAACGGCAGGGGTAGTTAAATATATAGTCATACCTGTTCACATGTAAAAACTTTATACACACACGTATATGTTTATATATAACATATATCTATATATATAAACAGCTGAGTAAAAAAGAAGGCAAAGTTACCATACGTATACACATATATAAGCATAAATTGCCTCTGGAAGGATACACAGAAAACTGAAAACAGTTTTTACCTCTGGGGAGGAGAACTAGAAGGTTGAGAGTAGAAGAAGGAGGAAGAATGACCTTTTACTGTTTACTTTTTGTTCCTTTTGGGTTTTATATGATATGCATGAAATACCTATTAAAATATTTTTAAGTGTGAAGAGATTGAGAGAAAAGTGTCACATGCTTCCATACTCTTTGGCCTCCAGGTCAACTGACTACAGGATTTATTTTGACTAGTTTTTCTCTATTTTCTATACTAGGTCGATTTAACAAATAATAGAAATTGTTGACTTCCCTTGCCTTTGGTAGGAAACTCTGTCAGATTAAACGCAGCTATTGATAGCCAACAATTTAAAAATATTTTGGGGGGCCAGCCCGGTGGCACAGTGGTTAAGTTCACACATTCTGCTTCGGCAGCCCAGGGTTTGCCAGTTTGGATCCCAGGTGAGGACACGGCACCGCTTGTCAAGCCATGCTGTGGCAGGCGTCCCACATATAAAGTAGAGGAAGATGGGCATGAATGGTAGCTCAGGGCCAATCTTCCTCAGCAAAAATAAAAGGATTGGTGGCAGATGTTAGTTCAGGGCTAATCTTCTTCAATAAACAAAATAAATTAAAAGAATGAAAATATTTTTTAATTCAATTTTTAGATAATTTCAAAATTATGTTAATTGACCTCTGCTCTTCTTTTTGTGACAGTTTGGTTTTTCAATAGGCCTTTATTTTATACTGGAAAGTAGTTCAACCTTTCTGAAACTCCACTCTAATCTGAATATTATGTTTTTCTCTCAACAGCAGTTTTATGGTATGGTTCTATACTCTGAGCAGCAGGTTCTTACAATTATTCTAAAGCCTGGATTTGCTTCATGTTGAATCTTGCAATAACCTCACATTTTTAGGACCAGTTCATGAAAGCTTATTTTCATGTTGGATTTTGGTAGGCACTACACATGGCCTTTAGTGCTAGAAAATAAAGAACGATTTATCCTTTTCCATATCCTTCAGGGAAGATGGTTGAGAGCCCACTTCATGTCTATGTCAATGAACATCCCAAGCACATAATGTATTTCTAGTCTAAGTTACCAAGGCAGAAATAATCAAAACAGACTGACTATGTCAACCACTGTAGAAACATCACTGTCTGGTGTGCAAGTTTGATATGGGAGATGAGACTGAAATAGAAATTGATGAGTCAAATTCGTCCCAAACATGACACATATAATTAGTTAAATAAGAAATTTTAGAGATTTTGAATAGGGTTAATAGATTTTTTTGCCCCTTCAAATTAATAAAGTAGATTTATTTGGTCACATATAAATCATATATCTTTAATTAGTAATAGAAATAGCAAACAGTGTATTAGAGAATTTAAATTCAGAAATATTTTTATTTCTAAAATTTCTTCTTAAAATTCTACTTCTTAGTGATCTCTTTACATTTTTCTACATTCCTTTTACTCTGTAGTAGTTCTCAGATGTTTTTATAGTCATTAAAATGCCAACACCTTTTTTTCCTGTGATTTCTTCAGACACATAACATTTTCCTTTCCCTTCTCATATCCTTCAGATATTGTGTTCAATATGTTCAGAAGCCTCTGCCTCCAAATTCACACTGTACCAACTAGTTGATTAGACATGGTCTAAAGAAAATGCATGCAATGGGAAATCAAAGGTTATATCTGCAATCTAGAGGCTTCCATCTGACCTTTGGATTTGACATGTAAGTAATGAGTATAAGCAGTTGCATCATTGTTTCTCTTGATAGATAGATGATAGATAGATAGGCAGGTATACAGATATATATATATTTTTATATATATATAAAAGTTCTAGCCAAGCCTCATTTCATTTGTTCTTAGTAAAAAATGTATATATTGATATATGTTGGGGGGCCAGGACATAGGATTTCACAATTGTGTAGTATGCTTTCAGAAACTTAGAGTGTAAGAATTCCAAATCAGGAAGAGGGTTGTGAAAATTGATGAAATCTTCTAAGAATGGCATATTCCTTTCTCAAGCATGTGTTCCACATTTTATACATGCATTGTAATGTTTCTCGATATCATCAACACAACTTAAATGCTCTTCTTCTGGTGTGATGCTGAACAATCTGTGTTCTAAACACTTTACATCTTTAATTTTTACATGTCATAATCAAAGGCAACTCATTTTCTTTCCCTCATGGCTGTCTAAATGAATTAAAAACTTCCTTATTTGAAAATTAAATAGTTCTGAAAAGGTACATCATTGACTCTGGGAAAAATTTTTTCTGAAGAATGGGTATACCTTTCTGAATAAATAATGTGGAATCAATTTACTCACCAAAAGATTTTCAACATGTTAAGCAAACACACCACATAACTCAATATTCTTCTGTTAGTGACAGATGAATAGGATTTCTTCTGCATTCTGGTTTAATTTGACATTTGTTGTTTTAAAATCTGTGTGGTCCATGAACACCTGGGTGCTCCCAGCCTTAATGGATTTTAATTTCATTTTCTTCTTTTACATTATTATGCAGCTGCACTTCCACCCACACTCCATTATCTTCCACAGCTCTTTAAAAATACCCAACCCAAATTCACTTACAAAAAATCCCTAGCCAAGCCTCATTTCATTTGTTCTTAATACAAACTACAGACATTAACCTCAGCTGCTGTATTTTTAGAAAGAAATTGAATGAGAAGATTCAATATTGTAATTATGTGAGTGCTTGCTGAAATAATACATAAATTTAGGGCAATGTGATTTTTTTTACCTTAACACAATGATCAAAATGATTCTAAACATCTGTAAGAAGAAATATGAGAACACCAGGAAAATGGATAAAAATGAGAGCACTAAACAGGGATTTCTTTACTAGATATTAACATCTTGAAAAGCTACAACATTAAAAAGAATGTGAAACAGGCACCAGAAAAACAAAGACATAAAATAGAATAATATGAACCTAAAGAACTAAAGAACCTAAAGAACTCTACAAACAAATAACAAAATGTGCATCACCAAAAATGGCATATAAGAAAGAATAAAATATTTCCAAAATAGAAAGCCAAAGTGGCCAGAAAAATATGAAGAAAACATTTAAGCTCAGTAGCAATAATTTGGCAAGGTAACTAAATAGTTAAGGTGTGAAAACTCAGGTCCATTTAACAACATCTATTAAATAATGAATACAAATAAAGATCTTCAGTTGTCACTAAAATAATTAGATCTCACTTATATGTAGAACCTAAAAAAAAAAATCCGAATTCAGAGATACAGAGAACAGATTGATGGTTGCCAGAGGTAGAGGTGGTTACTATTATCAAGACAAAACAAAGAAAGTCATATTTTTCAATTGAATAGAATATGCAATCTCAAAATAGATCCACACTTATGGGATCAGTAGATATTTGACAAAGGTGGCAATGAAATTCAATGGATAAAGGATAGTCTTCCCAATAAATTTAGAAGGATTGGAAACCTTTTTTTAAAACAAATCCCTTGACTTTTACCTCACGTTATACTCAAAATTTATCTCAAAATGAAAACTAAGTTTGAAATCTAAAATTTTAAAGCTTCTGGAAGATAACGTAGGAGAAAATCATTGCAACATTCAGGTAGGCAAGGATTTCTTCATATGGAGATAAACAACTCTAACCAAAAAAAGATAAATTTGATATAATCAAAATATGAAACACAGTTTCTTGAAATATATTGTTAAGAAGATGACGTAAAACCCAAAGACTTGGAGATTAATATATATATAAAATTATTATATATGGAAATCTATATCTATATATAGATATAGATATATGCACATATATCTGTCAAAGGACTTGTAATCAAAATATAGAGAGAACTCATTTGACTCAATAAAACAAATAATCCAAGTTTCTTTTTAATTGGGAAAAGATTTAAACAGGCATTTCACAAAAGAAGATATACAAATGGCTAATACGCACATAAAAACATCATTAGTCATCATGGAAATGCAAAATAAAACTAAAATGAGATACTATTACTCACCTACAATCATTTTAAACTTAGAAAGCGTGATAATACCAAGTGTTGACAAGGATGTAGAGCAACAGGAACTCTCATATCTTGTAGTTGGTAATGTAAAATAGCACAGCCATTTTCTAAAACTGTTTGGCGGTTATTTATAAAGTTAAAAATACACTTGCTATATGACTTAGCAATTATATTCCTAGGTATTTACCCAAAAAGAAATCAAAAGTATAGTGCACAAAATCACTTGCACCAGCATGTTCAGAGTCACTTTATTTATAATAGAATAATTTGCAAACAACCAAATATCTCATCAATAGATAATGGAAAACAATTTATGGTATTGTCATACAAAGGGAAACCATTCGGCAGTATAAAGAATGAACACATGATATACTCATCAACATGAAAGAATCTCAAAAAGTATTTCGCAGAGTGAAAAGAATATACACTATGTGATTCAACTTATATGAATTTCTGGAATAGGAGAAATATTCTATAGTGACAGAAAGCTGATCAGTGTTTCCAGGGACAGGGTGTGCTGAGGGCCATCTACAAAGGAGCCTGAGGGGACTTGGTTGAGTGATGGAAGCATTCTAATTCCTCTCTGTGGCGCTGATTACACGGGTGTCCACACTTGTCAAAACTGGCCAATTTCTCCTCTTGGGTACATTTAATTGCACGTAAACAACAATTCAATAAAGCTGATTTTAAAGCTAATAAATAGTGTTATGCTGTAAAATATATATCGACGCAATGCACTGTTTGGACTTTAGATTGTGATCTAAACAAATAAATACTAAAAAGACATTTTTTAGACTACTAGGGAAAGTCAAACAGCCCCTGATTAGTTGATGATATTAAGGAAGTATTATTGTGTTAGAAAAGATCATTTCATTGAGGTTTTGTTTTAAAACAAACTTCTTATCTATTATAAATATATTTTGTAGATCCTTGGATAATGTTTTACAATATCTGAGATTTGTTTCCAAATAATCCTAAGGGGAAAGTAGTGGATGTATAAATGAAAGAAGATTGATCGTATGTTGATGGTTGCTAAAGTGGGGCATGGAGGGTACTATCATCTTTACTTTTATGAGCATTCAAAATTTCCATTATAAAAAGTTTTTGAATGATCAAATTACATTATAGTATAATTCCATATATTGTGTGTGCGTGCAGAAAACATATTTCAGAAATATGTTTTCATCGCAAGCCTGAAAGAATATACACAAAATTTTTGGCAATTGAGATTATTCGTGGATATTGGAAATTTGGACTATTGCAATTGCTTTTCATTTTGATTTCTGTAAAATTAATTTTTTTATACAGTGAAACTTATTACTCATGTAATTAAAATGCATATAAATAATTACCAAAATTGTAAAGCAATTGATTACTTTCTTGTCAAATTGAAATTAACTGGGTCAGCCCCGTGCCAAGTGGTTAAGTTCATGGCTCCGCTTCGGCAGCCCACGGTTTCGCCGGTTCGGATCCCGGGTGCTGACATGGCACGGATCATCAGGACATGCTGAAGCAGCATCCCACACAACACAACGAGAGGTACTCACAACTAGAGTATGCAACTATGTACTGGGGGCCTTTGGGGAGAAGAAGAAAAGAAAAAAAAAAAGATTGGCAAGAGTTGTTAGCTCAGGTGCCAATCTTTAAAAAAAAAAATTATACTATTTTTTATTCAGAAAATGAGTCACCAAAACTCCCAAAGACAGTTTTATCTACATTTTGCTGGAAGGCACATCCTAAATATGTTCCTTGGACTGTTACTCTTCTTGGTTTCTTTCTTTAGAAGATTGTGTCAACTATGTTAGCGTTCAGTTTTTTGCACTTTACCAACTCTGCACTTGCCTCAACATCACTTTTTCTTGACTAGTTTGAAATGCCAATCTGCTGAATCCTCAGATCGCTTCGTTTAAACTTCTATTATGGCTTTGACTTCTTAAAGATTGACATTTAACTTCCTACGCAATATAACTCAAATCAACCTTTCAAGACTTATGTACCATAGTGTAGTAAGGAGACAGCATCATGTGGCCAAAGTGCATGTGCTTAGCAAAAAGCAGATGGATTAAAATCACAATCTTAACATCAGTAGAGGGTCTTTGAACAAATTGCTGAGCCCTACTGGGCCTCAATTATCCTCATTTTAAAAACAGAAATAATAGTGTTACCTCACCGAACTTGAGATAGGAGAATATGAGAAAACATGACAGGTTTTTAAAACATAATAACCGTTCAATAAACATTGGCTCTCCTTTAGTCTACCTCCATACATAACACCTATGTACCATTTAAATTTTACTGAATGCACTGTTCTTAAAAAACCCCTCTAAGCTTCAACAAGTTTAAATCAAGTGATCTGAAAATCTAAGGCATTTCAAATGAGTTAATGAAAGTAGATGAAAAAAAAAGCGAGTGTAGGATAAGGTTGGTAAAGATGTAAACTCTTCACTTAGAATGCTCTCATTCTGCTTATGTCTGCCTGCAAGATTATACATCCTCAAGGTTCAGCCTAAATAACATCACTTCCATGGAGTCTTTTATGATTCCCAAATTAAATGTGGTTTCTCCCTCCCTTCAATTCTACTTAAAACCACATACCTTAATTTTGACACATGCCTTGCCTTATTCATTACTGTTACTTTTATTCAGGCATTATCTCTATACTACTTTACAGCATTCTTAACATCACAGACTCTGTCTTAGATGTCTTTGTATAAATTACAGTATTCATCACAGTGCCTTTAACACTGTAGGCATCTATTACTTGATTTGGGAATAGGAGTGGGGAGCTATAAGGATAGAAGAGTGGTGATGATTAGAATAGCAACGGTCTTGTACATGAAATATAAGACATGAAAAGTTCCTGTCTTATGTTGTGAAAAAAGAGGCAATAAGCACGAGCACAGGATAAAGATAAATATATGTGCTTAAAGTGCTTAAAGAAAACGTGTAAACAATATAGAATGAAGGACTTGGCTTAGTATGGATGTATCAAAGAATGATTGGCTAAAAACAGGAAAGCAGTGTATTTAAAAGAGAAAACATCAAATTTAAAATTGATTCATCTCCCCACTTCACAGAGGCAACACACAATATGACATCGGCTTTGAGGATACAGCTAACACTAAAAAGGTACTGAAATAAATATATTAATATAGAATATGCAGAATGATCAACTTTGATTATTGGTAGTAGATGGCTGTATTCTAATTTCCATGCAGGCCAGCTGGATAACAAGATGATAGAAACCATCTCACAAGATTCTGTAAGACAGACTAGTATGTGTCTTACTCCTAAATCAGATCCCAAAAAGCTATAAATACACTTCAAGAGGCACTGGTATAGATACCAAAAAGAGATGAATGAGTTTCTTCTTTCAAGTAGGATGGAATAATTTGAAGCAGGCCAATAATATCACCAGCAACCAGAAAAGATAAAATTTTTAAGACATCATGGGGCCAGCCCAGTGGTGCAACGGTTAAGTTCGCATGTTCCACTTTGGCGGCCTGGGGTTCACCGGTTTGGATCACGGGTGTGAACATACACACCACTTAGCAAGCCATGCTGTGGAAGGAATCCCACCTATAAAGTGGAGGAAGATGGGCACGGATTTTAGCTCAGGACCAATCTTCCTCAAAAAAAAAAAAAAGTAAGACGTCAGAGATCTACAGAAGCAATGAGGAGGAATAACATTCTAAAAGGAGAATGCTAAGGATCTGCAGCTGTCTGTTCCCTGAGGAAATTAGAAAAATCTGGGTATGGGCAAGAATTGAAAATCTGGGTGTGGCTTAGGCAGAGCGCTACTGCTTCGGACAAAGAAATCAATCAGCAGACTGTTTGGTGGTCCTATGGGGCTGGAGCGACAAATTACAGAATTTATGATCTTAAACATACAGCCAAGATATTTGCTATATTTTGAATCTAAACACAGTAGGAGACAAAGGAATTAGGCCAAAATCTTGTGAAAAATAGAGCAGAAATTTTTCTGGTCTTCTACTATCTAGAGGGCAGATACCTACCTGGGTAGAAGCCTTAAAACACAAAAGATGAGAATTGAAATCCTGCAACTATTTTTTTTAAGAGTACTTGACATTCAGGTGTGGTAGAAGGCTAAGAATCTAGGCTTGGCCCCTAGCAAAGGGCCATCACTGGAGGATGGATAAACCTGCAGATACATTGGCCATTGTGAGACATTTTAGTGGCAAAATTAGAGACTTGAAGGGGTTAAAACACAGCCATTATCACCCTGTAGACATCTGCTAAATTCTAAAGCTGACCAGGATGGGATACAAAAATTTAAAACAAATATCTCTGAAAATCAGAGTGAAAATTCCCACAAATCATAGGTTCTGAGGAGGCAAAGACCTAACACACTTAGGTGAAAGCTCTGGATGGTTACACCCGCAGAACAGGAACAAACCAGAGGTAGACAGTCCCTTACCAAAACTGCAATAGTGCCTCAACATAGTTCTGTTGCTGATTTGATTAAGGTGTTAAGCATCTCTTCTCATATGTGCCTAGCAGATAAAATGTTAAACTCTCTCTGGTAAAAGATAACATCATCAGAGTCTATATGGTTCTTTTATATACAATGAGAAAAATCTAATCAAAACTCAGTAGAGACTCAAGGCTGGCCCAGAGGCATAGCATTTAAGTTCACATGCTCTGCTTCAGTGGGCTGGGGTTCACAGGTTCAGATCCCAGGTGTGGACCTACATACGGCTCATCAAGCCATGCTGTGGCAGGCATCCCATATATAAAGTAGAGGAAGATGGGCATGGATGTTAGCTCAGGGCCAATCTTCCTCAGCAAAAAAAGAGGAGGATTGGTGGCAGATGTTAGCTTAGGGCTAATCTTCGTCTTCAAAAAAATCAATAGAGACAATTACATGTGACCAATAACCAAGAAGAAATAAAACAGGTAACAGAAACAAACCATAAGCGATCCTGGTGTTTGAGCTAGCAGATAACTTTAAATATGATTGGGTATCTGATTACATCCTTACTATAAAAAGCTATAAAACATAGATACACACACACACGTACACACACACACACACGCACATGTATATACTGTAGTAGGTTGAACTGTGTCCCTCAAAAGATATGTCAAGTCCTAACTCCCAGTTCCTGTGAAGGTGACAGGCAATAGAGTATTCACAAATGTAATCAAGTTAACATGAGGTCATATTGGATCAGAATGGGCCCTATATCCAAAGACAATTGTCTTTACGAGGAGAAACAGGCACACACAGAGGGAAGATGGCCATGTGAAGATAAAGGCAGAAATTGGAGTGATGCAGCTACAAGCCAAGAAACACCAAGGATTGCTATCAACTGCAAAAAGCTAGGAAGGGGCGAGGAAGAATTCTTTCTTCAAGGCTTTAGCCCCTCCGACACCTTGATTTCAGATTTCCATCCTCAAGAACCAAGAGAATAAATTTCTGTCATTCAGTTTTCAGTGTTTTGTTATAGTAGCTCTAGGAAACTAATACACATACATACATACATAAGTATACATGTTGGCATGCATTAGATTTCAACGAGAAAAAGGTTATAATCCTTGAGAAAGGAAAGCACATGAGTTGAGATCCACATGTATTCCAGCAATTTTCTTGAGGGCATTTTCCAAAATATGGTTTAGGTAAATAGAGCCTAAGGATAAAACATTGTTGGTGGGGAGAGGAAATGAAGAAAGATTGAAATTGCGGCTGTCAAAGTGGTTGAGATTTAGGAGTCAAGGTAAAAAAGGGAAGGGGACCATAAATAAGGAGGCACAAACCCTAGCATAAACGTTGCTCTCAGATCCCTGGGAAAATCTTAACCTACATAGGTGCAGGCAAGACTATATTAAGCCTAGCAGAGATTAGATACTGGGAGGCTGGATTGTTGAGCAGAGATTAAAGAGGCCACAAAATGCAGAGGAGTCATTGAGGTTCAAGCATAGCCAGAGTGGAGAAACCTTGTTAGATACCCTGGGCTTTCTGTTGAGACCCTAACAACCATATCCCAGAAGTAAGGAACACATCCCAGAATAAGGGCTACACCAGGGAAGTAAGGACAAAACTGAAATATTGCCTAGCAAAGCTGAAAAACAAGCCTCAGCATGATTAAGGTGATCTTCTGGTAATTTAACTACATTCTGGGGAAAAATAGAATACTCCAAAGAGAGAGATTTACATAATTAATATCCTTCTCTACATATTAGGAACAATATATAACATGCAGTAAAAAATTATCAGACATGTAAAAAGTCAGTAAAGAAAAAATACAATAGTCTATAAAAGCAGATCCAGATATGATCCAAATACGAGAATTAGCAGACATGGACCTCAAAATAACTACAAGTAACATGATAAAGAAAATATAATAACAGAGGAAATAACAAGAAGAGATGTACCAATTCAAAAGAAAATTAAAATCTACAAAAATGTACCAAATGAGCGTTCTATAACTTTGAAAGGCAATATCTGAAATCAAAAACTTATTGGATTGTTATAACATCAGATGGAACATAGCAAGACACAAGATTAGTAAACTTGAAGAAATAACAAGAGAAAAGACCCAAACTGAACATAGAGAAAAAGAAAACACAGATCCAAGAATAAGGAATACATGACACACAATCAAAAGGTCTAACATATGTGTAATCAGAATCTTAGATGAGGAGAAAATGAATGTAACAGAATTAATATATAAAAAATGAATGACTTTAAGATTTTTAAACCTGGAAAAATATCTCAACTCAAAAAAATCAACAAACAATAAATAGGATAATATGCTGAAAAAACATATACAAGTAATTTTGTAGTTAACAAAATGTTATTCAACAACAGAAAAAGAAATTTTCAGATTTTCTAAAAGCTGAATTTATTCCTTGCCAGCATATCTACAATACAAAAAAATACTTAGTAAAAAGAAAAACAATTCTAATTGAATAAGGTACCATAAAAAGGAATGAAGTACCCCAGAAAAGATAAGTATGTGGCGAAATAGAAATTCAGTTAAAACACTATGATAATAGTACCTAATTAGACTTGTAACACATTACAAATAAATTATATAACAAAAACATAAGGGTTGGAGGGAGTAAATGGAGTTAAAGTCTTATGTTTCCTGTATTGTTAGGGAAGTAGTAAAAATTACTAAAAGCAGAATCTAATATATAATAGATACATATTGCAATCACTTAGATAACTACTTATTAATAATAAAAAAGCATGACTAAAATTTAACACAACAACAGCAAAAAATAACACTTGATTGATAGAAAAGAAGATCTCCTATAAAGTCATTATAGTTATTTTTAAATGTTTCTGTCAGGGAATGTGGGCCTGGAGTTTGCTAGCCTGCCATTTGTTGACATTACTCCTCTCTTTGCAATTTTTGAGATCTAATTTATATCCAGGTGTATGTTCTGTTGTGGTATATGCAAAAACAACTACAATGATTTTATAGGAGCTCTGAAAAATAGTCAAAGGTCTACAGCAACTGACAGAAAGCCCAATCAAGAAAAAACCACATCCGAAACGGTAGGAAATCTCATGGCATTTGTACTCATCCTTGCCCCACCCTCTCACTAGTACAGCACAGTACAGTCTAGGGGAAGCAACAGACCAGGTCTTAGTTCCTTCCTTGAAACTGGAAGGAGGAGAGTGGACATCATTTGTGACATTCAAACCAGTCTGGAGGATGAATGAAGGATTGAGTTCTGTTTCACCTAACTCAGGGCTAAGATAGGGAAAAGCAGTATAGCACAGATCTCAGGCTGGGAAAAGCTGCAGGAAGCAGAGGGCATTGCATATGGGCACTGATTGTGAAATCTGAAGGGGGACTATGGACCTGAAGACTCCTGTAGCAGGAGATTATGAGGAATATAAAATAGAACATCTAAGGGTCCAGCCCCATGACCTAGTGGTTAAGTTCAGCACACTCCACTTCAGCAGCCCAGGTTTGGTTCCTGAGCATAGACCTACACCACTCATCTGCGGCCATGCTATGGCAGGCGATCCACATACAAAATAGAGGGAGATTGGCACAGATGTTAGCTCAGAGTGACTCTTCCTCAAGCAAAATGAGGAAAATTGAGAACAGATGTTAGTTCAGGCCAAATCTTCCTCAGGAAATAAATAAATAAATAAATAAATAAATAAATAAATAAATAAATATAGAAGATCTAAGGCTCTGAGAAGAAGCAGGAGTAAGACTCCTTGGAAAAATAAGATATTTAAAAACAGCCATGTATAAGGGAGAGATAAAAAAATCACACACACAGGCCCAGGCAAGATGCATGCCAAGAAAGGGCTGATAAGTTCTTAGGCCTTCCTGCCATGCTGATCTCAAAGCACAGAACACCCCCTGCTAACTAGTGAAGGTCTTCCCTAGGAGAGAGCCAGTCCGCAGAGACTCAAGAGAGGTATCAGTTTTTATTTTCAACAAAAAATCACAAGGTATACAAAAAAGGGGAAAACATGGCCTATTCAATGGAAGAAAATAAAGTGCCAGAAAATGTCCCTGAAGAAACAAATATCAAAAATAACAAATACTTTAAAACAACCATCTTAAATGTGCTCAGAAAGTTAAATGAAAGCATGGACAAAAAACTAAAGGAAATCAGGAAAACAACATAGGAATAATATCATAAATATCAATAAGTAGAAATTATAACAAGAAACAGCACAGAAATTCTGGAGCCTAAAAATATAATAACTGAATTGAAAGTTCACTGTAGAAGTTCAACAGCAGAATTGAAGACGTAGAAGAATAAACCAACTTTTAAAAAGGACATTTGAAATGATTGATTCTAAGGAACAAAAAGAAAAAAAGAACAAAGAACAGTGAACAGAAGTTAAGGGATCTATGAGAAACCATCAAGCAGACAAATATAATCATTATGAAAGTCCCAGAAGAAGACATGAGAGAGAAAGGTAGGAGATCATTGAGGGAATGATGGACAAAATTTTCCCAAATTTGAGGAAAGACAGGGATCTACAAATCCAAGAAGCTCAATGAAGTCTAAATAGGAAAATTCAAAGACACCCACACCAAGATACATTATACTTGAATTGTTGAAAGACAAAGAGAGAATCTTGGAGCAGAAATAAAAAATTGATTGGTCATATACAAATGATCAATAAGATTAGGCAGTGGATTTTTCAGCAGAAAACTTGGAGGCCAGAAGGCAATGGAATAACTAAACTGCTGAAAAAATAAACTGCCAAATGAGAATTCTGTATCTGACAGAGAAACTAGGCAAGAAAAGGACAGAAAAGGCATGCATTGTAAAGGATGTTGTAAATTTTCTCTGATTGCAGATGACAGGATCATCTATGTAGAAAAATCCTAAAGATTCCCCAAAAGAGGTGTTAGAGCTATTAAACAAATTAGGCTAAGTTACAGAAGATTGGCACAGATGTTAGCTCAGTGACAATCTTCCTCAAGCAAAAAGGGGAAGATTGGCAACAGATGTTAGCTCAGGGTCTTCCTCAAGAAAGAAAAAAATCCCAAAGGTGTTTTACTGAAGAAATATAACAATCCTTCCTAAAAGTCATATGGTTTCCCAAGGGATCCCAAATAACCAAAACAATGTTGAAAAAGAACAAAGTTGGAGGGCTCATACTTCCTGATTTCAAGTATTACTGAAAGCTACAGTAACCAAAACAAATGTGATACTGGCATAAAAACAGATATATAGAACAAAAGAATAGATGAGAGGGTCCCGAAATACACCTTCACATATATGGTCAAGTGGTTTTTGACAAGAGTCTCAAGATCATTTATTAGGGAAGTGGTGATTTCAACAAATTACGTAGGGAAAACTGGATCTCCACATGCAAAAGAATGAAGGTAGACCCTTACATCATACCATAGACAGAAAAATGAACTAAAAATTTGCCAAGGATCTATATGTAAGAGCTAAAACTATAAACCTTCTAGAAGTAAATATAGGAGTAAAGCTTCATACCATTGGAATGGCAATGATTTCTTGAATAGGACATCAAAAGCATAGGCAACAATACCAAAAAATAGATAAATTGGATTTCATCAAAATTTAAAATTCTTCTGCATCAAAAGACACTATCAACAGAGTAAAAGGGCACCCTACAGAATGAGATAAAATACTTGTAAATCATATATTTGATAAGTGATCAATATACAAGATATATAAAGGACTCTTCCAACTCAACAACAAAAAAGCAAACAACCCAATTCACAAATGAGCAAAGGACTTTAATAGACATTTCTCCAAAGAAGATATACAAGCTAGCAAATAGGCACATGGAAAAATTCTCAACATCACTAGTTATCAGGGAAATGCAAATCAAAATCATAATGAGACATGACTGCACCCATTAAAATGGCTATTAATACAAAAAAAAACCCCCCCAGAAAATAACAAATATTGGTGAGGATGTACAAAACTTGGGACACTTGTGCATTTCTGGTAGCTATGTAAAATGGTGCAGCCATAGTGGAAAATAGCATGGTGGTTCCTCAAAAAATTAAACAGAAATAACATATGAATTAGCAATTCTTCTGGGTAGATACCCAAAATAAATGAAAACAGAAACTTGAAAAGATATTTGTACACCCATGTTTATAGCAGTAGCATTCACAACAGCCTAAAAATGGAAACAACCCAATATCCACCAATGGGTGAATGGGTAAACAAATCATGGTATAACTATATAGTGGTATATTATTCACCCTTGAAAAGGAAAGAAATTTTGACACTTGTTTCAGCATGGGTGGGCTCTGAAGACATTATGCTAAATGAAATGAGCCAGACACAAAAGGACAAATATTGCATGATTCCACTTATATGAGGTACCTAGAGTAGTCAAATTCATAGAGACGGAAAGTAAAATGTTGTTGTCAGTGTAAAGGGAAGAAGGCTGGAGAATTATTGTTAAATGGGTACAAAGGTTCAGTTTGGGAGATGAAAAAGTTCTTGAAATGGATAGTAGTGATAGTTGCACAACAATATAAATGTACTTAATGCCATTGAACTGTATATTTAATATAGTGAAATGGTTAATTTTAAGTTATGGATATTTTACCACAACAAAAAATAATTGCGGACATTTGATATAACACAGAGTGTGACAGGGTATGATTAAATAAGAATTCAATAACAAAAACATAACTAGAAAATATCCAAATGCATAGAAAGTAAGCAACACAATTCTAAATAACTCACAGGTCAATGGATGAATCAGTATAAATTAAAATAATTTCAACTGAATGATTATGAAAATATGATATATCAAAATGTGTGATATGCAACAAAACTGAGAGGTTATTTATAGTTTTAAATGCATATATTAGAAGAAAGAGAATAAAAGTTAAAGGTCAATGATCTCTGTTTCTAACTCAAAAATATAGAAAAAGTAAAGCAAATGAAATGTGAGGGAAACATAAAATTAATAGCAGAACTAGAAAACATATATAATGAAGAAAGTTCAACACAGTCACACATTTAGTTTTGTAATATTAATAAAATCAATATTTTATTAAAATATAATATTAATGTAATATTACTAAACTTATAGCAATACAAAATGTAATATTAATAAACTTATAGCAAGATTAATCAAGAAATAGAGAAAGCAAAAATACCAATATAGGGAATGAAAGAGAAGTTATTTTAAGACCCTGCATACACTAAAGCTTAATAAGAGCATATTATAAACAACTTTATGACAATAAAGTCAACATATTAAATGAAATAGACAAGTTCCTTGAAAGACATAATTTGCAAAAATTAATACAAAAAGAAATAGAAAATCTGAATAGTGAGATAATTTATTAAAAGTTTTTTCTGTAATTAAAAACCTTCCACAAAGAAAATTCTAATCCTGGATGGTTTCACTGGTGAATTCTTCCATATATCTAAGGAAGAAATAATACCAATTTTACACAAATTCTTCTAGAGAATAGAAAAAAAGGAAATACTTTCCAACACTTTATATAAGCCTAGCATAACCAGAATATGAATACCTGACAAGGACATTGCAAGAAAGGAAGATCATAGGCCATATAAACTTAGACGCAAAAGTTCTTCAATAAGTATTAACAAATATAACCCAGTGATGCATAAAAGGCATAATGTATCAGAACCAAGTAGAGTTTATTCAAGGAATGCAAGGTTGATTTAACATTTGAATATCAATCAGTATAATTCTCCATATTAACATAATAAAGGGGAAAAACATAGGATCATCTCCATAGAGACAGACAAAATATTTGATAATATTGACACCCATTTTTGGTAAATCTCTTAGAAAATTAGGAAAAGAAGTGCTCTTCTTTAATGTGCTAGGTAATGTCCACTAAAATTTATAGAAAATGTTAAGTTTAATAGTGAAATATGGAACACTTATCCCCTTAGGTTACCATTAATCAAGGATGTTCATCATTACCACTTCTATTTATTATTTAACGGAGGTTCTAGTCAATGAGATAAGACATTGGAAAAGTAAAACAATCATTCATATAGGACTTGTCAGTGTGTATATAAAATCTTTAAAAATCTAGGGGCCAGCCCAGTGATGTAGTGGTTAAGCCATGCTGTGGCTGCATACTATATACAAAGTAGAAGATTGGTACAGATGTTAGCTCAGGGACCATCTTCCTCAAGCAAAAAGAGGAAGATTGGTAAGGAATGTTAGCTCAGGGCCAATCCTTTTCACGCAAACAAAAAAATCTAAAAAGGTCTAGAAACTCTTAGAATTAATAAAGGAATCTAACAAGGTCAGTACATACAATATCAATATAAAATCAATTTTTCAACATACTGACAAAATTAGGAAATTATGTTTTAACCATTTAAAATGTCATTAAAATATTAAGTATCTAGGAAATACTTTTAAAGAAAGCTATGAAAGACTTCTAACAAAAAAGTACAAAATACCACTGAGAAAAATTGATAACAACCTGAATAAATTCATGGCCATTGAGTAGAGGACTTCATATTAAGATGTCAGTTCTCCAATAATTGATCTATAGATTCAAAGCAAACCAATCAAAATCTCAACAGGTTTTTTCTTGAGTATGATTAGCTGATTCTAAAATTTATATAGAGATGCAAATGGCAGAGAATAGTCAATGCAATATGGAAGAAAAACAATGCTGGAGGGCTTATAATGCCAGAGTTATGACCTCTGATAGAACTTAAGAAAGTGTAATACTGACACAAAATCCAACAAATAGACCAATGGACAATATAGAAGGGTCCAGAAACAGACAGAACCTATGTCAATTACCTGGTGTATGATGAAGTTGAAACTACACAAGTATGGTCTTTCAGTAAGTTATGTTGGGCCAATTTGCTATGCAGTGTGGGAAAAATGAATTTTTGCTCCTATATATAATCATAAAGAAAAAAGACCAGATAAACAGAAGATCTAAATATGACAAATAAAACCATAGAACTTTTACAGGAAAGTATATAAGAATATCTTTATGACCTTACAGTATGCACATGTTTTCATACAAAAAACTAAAACTGCCAATTATAAAGAAAAATTGGTAAATTGGGATACACTATGATTTAGGACTTCTATTCATCAAAGGATACCAATAAGAGTGAAAAAGTAACCCACAAAGTGTGAGCAGGTATTCCCAAAACATAAATCTCCTCCAAAACATATTTAGATCCAGAATGTATATAAAAAAAACTGTTTCAAATGAATAAGAAAAGAGAGATAGTGCAATTTTTCAAATGGGCAAAAGCCTTAAGTACCTTACAAAAATGATATCCAAATTTGCAATAACTGTCAAAGTTCATTTTTCATCAAGATAAATTCAGATTAAAACCAAAACTTGATACCACTACATACCCTGTAGAATGGCTAAATTGAAAAAAACAATAAATGGTTCTCCTATGAACATTCTTATTCCTGTCATTTGGTGGAAATGTATAATTTAGCTGTTGGATATATTCTTAGTATTGGAATTGCTTGTCTCGAAAGGTATGTACATGTTCACTTTAGGATAAACTGCCAAACTGTTTTCCAAAGTGTTTGTACCAATTTACCTTCCCACAAGCAGTTTATGAGAGTTCCAGTAGCTCTTGAAACTTATCTTTATCAACATTATTCATAATAAACAAATGTTAGATAAATTATAGTATTTTCACAAAAAGCCATACTATACAAAGCAAGAAGAATGAAAAGATTACAACTACACACAACAATATGGTTGAATCTTACAAACATAATCTTGCATAAAAGAATTCAGGGGCTGACCCCGTGGCTGAGTGGTTAAGTTCTTGTGCTCCACTTCAGTGGCCTAGGTTTTCGCCGGTTGTAATCCTGGGCACAGACATGGCACCGCTCATCAGGTCATGCTGAGGCGGCATCCCACATGCCACAACTGAAAGGACCCACAACTAAAGATACACAACTATGTATGGAGGGGGGCCTTGGGTAGAAAAAGGAAAAATAAAATCTTAAAAAAGAGAATTCAGGCACAAAAGAATACACAATGTACTATTTTATATATACAAAGTTTTAAAAAACTAATATATGGTATTAGAAGTCAAGTTAGTGGTAACCCTTGATGGTGGGAGGAGAGATAGGTAGTGACAGGAAGTACACATTTCGGTAGGTACAAGGAAGGGTAGGAAAGATTAGAATGTTACTGGGAGAAAGTGAGCCTATGACCACAGGCTTTAGTGTCACAGAAAGGAAAGAGTACAGGCTTTGGGATCAAATCAAAGTGTACTTTAATCTTCACTCTGCTACTATTTGGTTAACCCTGAGCACATTAATTAACTAGCTAATATTTAGGTTCTTCAGCTATAAACACAGAGATGACAATCCTTACTTAGCATGGATTTTGTGAACATTAGAGAAAATTTGTGAGAAGAACTTAGTTTCATGGTTGCCATATGATAAGTTCTCAACAAATGTTAAAATGTTACTGGTTTTGGTAATGGGAATTAATATGTCACACAGTGTGCAGTAGTGTAAATGTTGCCCCAGCTAGAGTGAATGGCTTGTACTGTAGAGGAAAGAGTAGCTGGATAGATAAACTGGGGCTATAGTGTAAAGAACAGAGATGAAACTTGATATTGTAGGCACTAGGCGGCCATTGTAGATTCTTAAGCATGAATGCAACATAATGCATTGCTGTGTTTTGTAGCAAGATTGTTCTGGCAATGAATACACAGAGGAGAATAGATGACAGGCAGTGGTTCCTGGAGTTTGAGTTTGGAAAAAGAAACTATTGTAGAAATTCAGGTTGAAGATAATGAGTCCTAAGACCAGGATCATGTCAAGGGAAATACAGTGATGGGACAAGTCTATATTTAGTGGAAGAATCAACAGCACTTCTTTAAAGATTAGATTGGAAGGTTGAAAGAGATGAAAACTTTCAAGGTGACTCTGGGGTTCTTAGCTTGATTGCATCATTTATAAAAAGGTAGAAAATGGTAGGTAATTTTGGAAAAGATGCTGATTTTATTTTTAGGCATATGGAATTTGATGCCAGTAGCTAAAAGTAGGTTTCACATAAGCAGTCAACAGAAGAATTTTCACACATACCTCCTTTGTGTATGTGTGTGTCTCATTTCTTCCATTTTGCCTTCTGCCGAGCTCTTGCTATTATTATCCAAGACTTTTGCTCCAGGGTTTCTTGCTGAAGATTACTTGGAAGGTCAGGCTGTATACCGAGTGGCTTTTTAGGTTTTGAAATGATATCTGAATTAACATGAGGGACTACTTAGAGAAAAATTCTCAAAAGCTGCTTATTTGGGCCCATCCAGCCAGCTCCTGCAGAGTAAGTTTTTGCCTCAACTCCATAGGAGATGTGTCATCAAGACTTGTAGTTTCCTCTGTGGCATATTTCACATTCAAGTTGAGTAAAGGAAGCTGCTTCCGACACCAGATTTCATAGTCTGATACCATAATCATGAATATTTTCCCCATAAATCAATACCAAGGTGGACTTTATTTATAGAGACTGACTTTAAGAAATATATGCAATGCAATATATGCAGTGCAATAATGCATGATGAGCTAAACAAAT
The DNA here is from genome assembly GCF_041296235.1 of Equus asinus. NCBI lineage: Eukaryota > Metazoa > Chordata > Mammalia > Perissodactyla > Equidae > Equus > Equus asinus. The sequence continues at coordinate 93,596,236 of NC_091820.1, forward strand.
GGATTATGTCAGATATTCTCACATAGCACAAATATTCTTGGTGAAAATACTGAATTTCAGGAGACAATGGGAATGTTTCTCTTTTTCCTTCTTTCTCTGTCTCTCTCTGGCTCTCTCTTTCTCTCTGTAAATCAGGAAAAAGCTAAATTTCCCATATGAATGCCATCGAAACACTAGGGCTGATTGATACCAGTTTCTCCTGTGATGATGTACTGTTCTACAAGGTTAAAGTGCAAAGATCGCTACTTCCAGTTGAAAAAGTTCATCAACCATCCTCAATCATGAGCTTCCTTGTTGAAAAAACAGATTGAATCACTATTGACACTCAAGGAGAGCCTTATCTCTTGCAATATATACGTAGTATAGAGTCTATATATACTCACGCACCAACTGGGATTTTGACTAGTCAGTTGGGCATGCTTATATCTCAGCAAAAATTGGCAGACATAGTCGTTTTAATCAGCTTGTGAGGAATTTTCTTTCCCTTGCCTTTTAGTGAGATTTTATCCTCTATTGGTGTACAGGAAGCAATCCTTATGCTCTCCAATCCAATCTCTTTTACCAAGTCCATCACTCCCACCAGAGACCACTCATTCTCTGTAGCTTAAAACTACATTTTTCGCTTTGAGGCCCAAGGCTCTCTACTAAATTACTTTAAATTGTTTATGTCTCCCTCTACTATAAATAACCACTTCTCACATTGGATACTTAGTGTTAATGTTGAAATGATAAAAAATGAGACTGGATACTATTCCACTTCTTTTCAGAAGGCATGAAACTATTTTGTTCACTCTAGGCATTTTCTTTGGATGTCTGTGCTTGTGGCAAAACCATCTTTATTCTATCCCTAATGAAGTTGCTAACCCAACATTTATAAGTTTTTATTACTTTAGCATTGCTACTTACCTGTGATAGGATGAAGAAAACTTGGAAGACTGGGATCTGAAAGTAGAACCTTACACCTGAATGAGAAACACTCATTTGGACCAATGCAGTCAATGGTGCTGAGAATCCAACTCATAATCCAATGCTCAGCATTCAAAGTGAATGATAGCTGCATTTTGAAACCCAGGGAAGCATACAGGTGGTCATATTCCTCAACTAATAGATGGATAACAGCCATGGGGTAGTGATACTCAAAGTCTAGGTAAGCAAGAGGCAGGATGGAAGTTATCCAATGGGCAGTAGAGCTACAGTCACTGTGCTGGGGTTCAGTAATAGGAGTTGGGACAGACAGATGCAAACCAAAGCAAAGGTAAGACTGAGATCCTGGAGTACTAGGTAGGTTATAAAACCAAATGATTCAAGCACAAGTAACAAAAGTAAGTTATATACTTAAGAAATTGGTCATAGTGGAGGAACTTCACCTGCGGTAGGAGTAATCTGACACTAAGTCTCAGAGTACTGAATAAACAGCTACTTATACGCATTATCTTCTGGATGTAATTGGTCCTAGAGAAGCTGATGGGGGTGAAAATAGGGAAATGCTAACTTCTTAAGACAGGAATCAGCAATTTTCTTCTGTAAAGTGTCAGAAAGAAATATTTTAGACTTGAAGACAATACAGTTGAAGCTATCTCAACTCTGCCGTTGTGGTGCAGAAGCAGCCATAGAATATAAATCAATGGTTGTAACTGCATTGCCCCCCAAAAAAATTGTTCAGAAAAACAGATAGTGGCACAAATTTTGCCCACAGGCTGTAGTTCATTAATCCCTTTTTCAGGGGGATACTTAATGACCTTACATGAAGGGAAGATAAGCTCAACAAGAGCAAGCCAAATACTCCTCTCATTTTAAGCAATGAATTGGGTTTAGGACCACAGTTTGCCTTCTCTTGTTTCAATCATCTCCTTTTCTAAATCTATTGAAGAATTACTTTCAAATACCTCTTTTGAGCTTTCCTAGTTGAATTGGCCTGTTCATTTACATAAGACTTAGAATGATATGATTAATTTCAGATCACAATTATCTAAGAAAATAGTTAAACGAAATAAACCAAAAAGGTATCAGAGTGCAATGACATTTTACCTCTTCTCTGCATATACCTATCTTTCTTTACTTTCATGACTGTAGCACAGGGAAATCCTCCCTCAAGACACTACATAATCATCACCTGTAAATTCTTTACAACATAGCTATTACCCAGTCCTTTCTGGTGATTGTATAAGTAGGAAAATGTTCCCACAGAAAATTAAGGCTTCCTCTTGTTTTGAAGCTTTGAGTAATGCAGGTCAGAAGCCATAGGTCAGTAAAGGAGAAGCATAATCTGAGAATTCTCAGAGAGCCTCAAACTGTTTACTGAATAATTTATTTGGCTGAAATCATGTGGTGACCTTTAGGCTGCAAAATATAGATCACATGACCCAACTGTACTATCTTCTGGTTCAGCTTAAAAATTGGGAAATCCTGACTAATATAGTGCATAATGATTAAAAAATAATGAACTTCCCAGAGTAAAAGATAATAATATGTTTTCTGGGTAAAACTAAGGAATACTGCAAATAGGCATTTTCATATTTTCCTAACATCCAGTTTGTGCAACAAGTCAACTCATGCTACTGCATTATCTCAGTTGTGTTTACTTTCTATTTGGAGTCAAGACTTCCGTCTACAATAACAGGAATCCATTCCAGGCTTTTAGTGATACTAAAAGAGAAATCCAGTGGGAGTTGATAGTGTTGCAAGTAGTGTTTCAACCAAACTGCAGGTATGGTATTCAATAAAGCTGCCAGCTTGTGCACTCAAAGTGTTTTTATGGGGAGAAAAATAACTTATAAAAATGGCATCCTGGGGCTCCATATTTATTCTCTTTCAATGATTTCCAGATCAAATTTGCTCAGTTTACAAGTTAAAAGAGGATTTTCTTCCTAGCTCTTAGCCCAGGAATTTCCCATTAGGATAAAAACAAAGCTGTATTTGCTCAACCTCTGACACTATCACTTGGAATGACATTTCTGCAATCCAAACTTTAGATCAGATCACGTTGAAGCATAAGTCAAAAGCTGAATCAGTTTTGCCAACTTCCCCACCATTTCTGATACATTTATTGCTTTCTGTCACTATTGAAATCCCCATGTGCCCCTTTACCACAGGTTAAAAAATTCTTAATTCTATCAGTAAAAGCGCAAATTTTCCAATTTGATATCATAAATTATTTTTCCATAACTCCTGAAACATGGTAGAGTTGTCATACAGATTGGATTCTTAGCCATAATTATAGTTCTAGGTAGCTCTTAAGCTTTATATCACACATCTCAATAATAGCTACCAAACATTCAGTTAATAATGTTATAGCTGGACATGGAGATTGTAACTTTTTGAAGGCCTATCTAAAATATGCAGGACCAGAATGATTAAGAGCATTGTATGTTGGCTATAAAGAGAGTACAGAGAAAATATACTGGTTAGTGAAATTTGGTGAGTTTAAAGTGAAAAAAGTATGTGATTCTTTCACTTTATTACTGATCTTAGAAGTATTGGGTTATTTTCACAAATGTATATAGATTGGCAATAAAATCTCTCTGTAGACTGTAATATTCCCTCTGCATGAAATTTTAAAACGCCGGTTCAGTCATTTCACAGAGAAAGCCAACTGACAATCCTTAAAAACAAAAACTCATAATAAAATAAGGACTATATGCAGTATAGTTACTTAATATTATAACAGTGTATTAGTTTTGTATTGCTGTGTAACAAATTACCACAAACAGCGGCTTAAAACAACACTCATTTATTAGTTCATAATTCTGTAAGTCAGAAGTCTGTCATTACCTGACTGGGTTCTCTCTGAGGGTCTCACAAGGCTGAAATCAAGGTAACGGTTGAGTTGATTTCTTATCTGGAGGCTCTGGGGAAAAAAATTCCCTTCCAAACTCATTCTTGTTGTTTGCATAATTCAGTTCCTTGTGGTTATAGGACTGAGGTTCCCATTTCCTTACCGGTTGTAGGCTGGGGACAACTCTCAGCTACTAAAGGCTACTCATCTTTCTTGTAATATGTTCCTCTCCATATTCAACTAGCAACAACATGTAAAAGCCTTCTCATGCTTCAAAATTGTGACATCTTCTACACTGTCTGCTTTTAAAGGGTTCATGTGAGTAGGCTGTCTCACTCAAGTAATTTCCCTATCTCAAGGTCAATTGTGTCATATAGCATAATCTAGCCATGGGAGTAAGATCCATAATATCCACAGTCCCAGGTACTGTACAGGATGTGTCCATTGGGAGTATGTGGCAAATTTGGGGACCATCTGGGAATTCTGCCTACCACACTTAGGAAAATTAAACTCACATTAAGTAATTTAATAAATAGTTTTTAAGCACCTACTATGTGTCAGGCACTTTTCTTTTTGAGTTCTTACTTCCAACTAGAAATTAGAGTTTACTCTGTATTGTAAGCCTGCAACAATATATTAGAGAGGTTTAGAGCACAACTGTGGGATGAAACAGACTAGAGTTGAATGCCGCTTACACCACTTACTGGCTGAATAATCTTGGGTAAGTTAATTCATTTCCTTGAGCTTCAATTCCTTCATCCAAAAAATGGGAATAATAATGGCATCTATTTCAAAAGATTGTTATGAGGATTAAGTCATATAATGTCTGAAAAATGTTTAGCTCAATCCTGACATATATCAATCACTCAATAAATGATAGTAAAAAGTGTTACACAACTTTTCGAAATATGTATGATAATATGACCAGAAGGTCTTTATATTTTTCTTCTTTGTAAGACCCAGTGATGGATACTTTATGTTCTCCCATTTTTTCTTTCAATGCATAACTCTTCCTGAATATATGTTGATATCTGTGTCCATGGTAACACATTCAGGCAACAGTTACTGTAATGTACATCAAGCTTACCATTAACAGAGGCCAAAAATGCTGACGCTTTATCCGGAGAGGATGGCAGCTCTGTGGTGCTTGGATGATCTCAGTTCAGCTTTTCTTCAGCTAAACGGTCTCTGAAGAATCATTCTTCCTCTTAATATAATAGAAATTAAAACACACACTCACATGCATATGCTCACCCTGTTCATCATAACTGTATCTCAAGATCAAAGAAGGAGGGATGGGAATCTAATCAAGATACTGAAAAACCCAATCTCTCTCCTTTTAGCTGACAGATTAGAAAAGTTTTAATAAGTTTTACTAAGCAGAGACTCCATGGGAAAAAATATAAATTCAACAAAGTTTGCATTTGACCAACTACAGGGAAATGTACAAAAGGCATGGATATGCAGAGAAATTTGTAGAGCTTTCACTAATGGAGAACCAGTCTAATTTCAAAGATATACTTATACTTCTCTACCATTTTTATACAGATGAGCCAACAACCAAGTGTCATATTTTAAATTCTTGAACTAAATCTTTTCCATACGGTTTTAGAGAAATACAGTTGCTGGAGAAGCTGGGAAGGATGATCCTACAACTATGTCCAGAAATGTAATAATGCAGGATATTGATTATCTCATTCAGAAATTGAAATTAAGAAAGTATAGATCACGTTATCCTTCTCATTTTCATAGTAATTTCTCTTAGGTTTTGGGGTACATAATAAAGGAGTGCTTGAGCTTATATTTCGTGGTATCAGGACTTATTACAGTCTTAAACTGCAGATTGAATTTATTTATAACAAAGAGTTATTCCAATAAACACTTTTCAACCCCTTTGAGGAGGGCTCATTGCCTGGAGAGACTCAAAGTTAGCAAAAATCTATCAAAGAGGATGCTCCATCAAATGGTATTAAATACCTATATAGATATATACATCAGTGTGAGATACTTAAAGTTTGGGTATTTTATTCAGTATAGCCAATCTCTAGTGCATTCTCCTCTAGACACTCATAGTCCACTTTGGAGCCCTCACTTAGGTACTGAGGTACATAGACAGTTAACTCCATATTTGGGTCATCAAATTGAGGATTTGGTAAATAACAAAAGCAGTGGAAACTACTTTTTTGAGGCACTCTATACACTCTGAAGCAGTTTGAAGCAGTCCCTACCCAGCGGATTAGCGATCTAATTAGGTACCTAATTTTGAAATTGAGCCCTTGATGTTATCACTTAAAAGCAGATGGCTGATTGCAAGAGGGGGCGGGAGGAGGTTGGAATGAGAACTAAAAAAAGCTTAACAGAAGTTACTTGATAAATCACCCTCATAGTAGAATCTACCAAAAATCAGATAATAGTATGAACTGTTGAACAGTACAACATGACTTAACATTGACCTTTGAGCATGATCAGCACTTAAAAAATATGTCATTTTAATTAAATACAGATAATTTGAGAAACATTATGGGTTTCCAGCCTAACATAGGAGGGTTATGCAAAGAGAACTTTATTAGGCATAAGTGCTTTTCATCAACAACTTCTGGTTCTCCCTCTGGACAAATGGTAGAATTGTACCACTCTGTCTCCTTGGAATTAGATGTAGCCATGTGACTTTTTTGGTCATTGAAATATGAGCAAAAGTGGCTCATGTCATTTTCAGATGGAAGCTTTAAAAGTCAGTGTGCAATTTATCGACTTCTCTCCCTTGCTCTGCCACAGTGATTGGCAATGCCCTGGATTGTAGGGACTGCAGTAGCCTGGGAAAAAGAGAAATAAACCTTGATGTTTTAAGCCAATGAAACATTGAGGTTGTTCGTTCCCGTAATATAATCTCCTAGCCTATCCTGATGATTATGAGGACCATAAAATCTATATCTGAACAAGAGAAGAAATGAAAAGCTAATTAGGATGAAACTATTTTTATATGAGAAGGAGGTGGGCACACTGTCTAGCTCTTTTCCTAACCAATGAAGTAAGAAGATAACATACCTTGGACCAGAAACATAACTTCCTAGATCAGTATCCAAAAATTGTTGTATATTTGCATATGTCAACTGGTTCTTGTAGTTTATACTTTTATGCAAGATTGGCGTTGAAGAGACTTTCAAATAAAATCAAGAATAAAATACACAGAAAATTAATTTAATAATTCTCCTGGAGCATTATGTCATAGTACAGAAGAAGTCACGTACATAAATGTTGTGATTGAGTCCTACAGCTATTGGTGTTTTTTCAGTTGGCATCACTGAGAGGACAGAACAATTTTTCCCCTGAACAGTCAACAAGTTTTTTGCATGATGACATCATCTATACACTATATTGTCTTACATTTTGACCTCAAGTTATGCATCCAATGCAGTTTTGAAAAACAGTCTTAGAAAGTGAATGTGTGTATGGGATCATATTTGCTTATTGACTTCCATTATAATTTTAGAATTGCTTTCCCATTAGAAAGAAAGTGCGCTTGCTTGAAAATAGAGTGTGGACTACATGTTCACAGCCTAATATTCACTTTGAGGAACATTATATTCGTCTATGTGCATTTAAGTGTCTTATGGAATACCCCACAATAAGTCTACCAACTGGAAATATCCTTCTGTTAGTTCTATTGTTTGTTCACTGATTCTTCAACTGACATCTACTGAGTACCTTGTATGAGCTATGGTAGATACAGAGACGAATAAAGCATGGTCCCTACTCAAGGAATGATAAATTGCATAGTTGTTTAGATTATATATTGAATATTAAAATTCACCACAGTTGCTTAATATCCTTGGGAATTCTTATTTACTCTATTAAACTTAAATTTAAAATCAAGTCACTACATTTACACTTTATACACTTAACAGATCTCACTAGCTATAAAACTGTCATGAATATAATTTCCATACTGAATTCAAGAATTTTTAAGTGATTATTAATTGCTGCTACCAATAATGCTAATATTATTCCTTAAGTCTTTGGTAACTGAAAGGCACATTATTTCATTTTTCTACAATAATTTTAATAAATAGACAACAAACAAGTATTTCTGAGTGACAACTAGAATTTGTGTGAACAGCAGCAGGATAGATCTTATTATAAGGGAAACCAACTAGTCAAAGCTCAAAGAATTAGGTAACATACACAGGTCTAGTCAGACAAGAGGTTAAGTCCAGTGATGTGATTTGGGGCAGCAAGAGTTTAATAATAGGTATAGGCACGTAACTTCTAGAGTACAGAAAAACAGATACATTAAGGAAAATGGCACTAGAAAACACATAACTATGGAGATAAATTATGATCCTAATACATTGGTTGTTTAGTATTTAATCATTCTTATATTCTTTATGATGTCCTTGCTCCTCACTGCTCTGTGTTTACAGCCTATGGGAATGGTGGAGCCCTGTAGGCATTCTTTTTGGGCTCTAGTTATTAAGGTAGACCTGAAAGATGCAGGAGTAGAGACTTGATGCTAAGTTTCTCAGGGTCAGTCTTAGAGACAACAGTTTTCCCAATTGGTGGGATATTAGAGATCCGCCCAGATTGATAGAGGTACTTCCAGATCTCCTAAATATAAAGGATTTTCTAGATATAATATGGATTCATCATGCCCTTGAACAACAATTACTGCCTAGGAGAGGGAGAGAGCCATATATGAACTTCCAAGAAGGGCTAGACCTTTGCCTCTGTTTGACATGAAACCTATTTAATGGCTGATTTCACTGGATTTTGTAAAGCCCACAAAGAATCTCTGTGATGTCCTTAGTCATGGACCCCTTTCTTTGGTGCAGGGCCACCTCTGCCATGTGGCTGGTAGTGGAAGTCTGCAAAAACAAAATATTGAGAGGAGGAAGTTAATTATAGTATGACAAATTAAGAACCATAGTTCAGAGAACTGGTAAGAGTAGAAGACCTAGATAAGCTCTGAAACTGGAACTGTGGCTATTTGCTTTCTGTCCTATTTTATACTTCCGCCATGTGGAGTTAGGCAGGGGTTTTCAGATGAGTGTTTACAGCCAGCAGGAGATGCAGGGCCCTGCAGGTGCAGCTAGCTAAGGGCAAAGGCACTGGGCCTTTTGGGAGGTACTTACATCAGTCTTTAAAAGATCTTTGCCACGTTGGAGGTTCCTTTGAAGGCAATAGAGATGCTACAGGCAAGATGGCACCTGGTGGCAGAGCCTGAATGTGGGTACATGTGAGCCATGCAGATAAGTAATTCAGTTGACTGCTGTACTCTATTAATTGAAAATACCCAAAGCAAAATTAAATCGATGCAAAAACTATGGCTGGTTTGTATTTGTAATATCATATTAATGGTCTTTCTGATAAATATTTACATCATTTATTCATGATTAGTATGTCCTTTCTATATAGATTAGAAAGACATGCAAGTGATAAGGAGCATGTTCTCTTCAAACTCCTGAGAGATTAATATCAGGTCCTGTTCAGTTTTACTCAGCTGACGTTTACCTGCCTACATTTTCAGCATGAAAGTGAATGAGGCGAAGGTATAAAACATTCTGTTCTGAGTCTCCCTGAACCAGTACTTCAAAACATACTTTCCACTGATCTCATGGAATCACGGTAGGGCTTTGGGGCCCTGCATTGAGCTGTAGATGTGGTCTTTGCTAAAAATCAGATAAAGGGAATAATTGATGATCTATTGCCCTAAAGTAACTAACATTCTAGGCCTTCTACATAATGACGTGATCATTTTTGCTTCTTCAGGTTTAAAGTGTAAAACAAGGTAAGGCTCCAGTGTAGTCTGAATCCAGTCTGAATCTATGTTGTACATATAGCTGTGTTTGATACAAAAGCAAGAATCATTCCAGAGGGTGTTGTAAGATGTTTATAGATTTTCTGAAAAATAAAATGAATTTTGCTCATTAAATAATAAAACTGGTAATAACAGTTATAACAATAAATATTATTTTGCAATGTTGATATATATACATGCCAGGCACTGTGCCAGATTCTGTTTTTCCATTATTTGTAACTAAACCGCAAAAAGAGAAAACACCACAGAATGAGGGTAGGCGTAACTCACTGGCTGTCTCAGAGGAAAAATTAAAAAAGAGAGGAAGTAAATGATATTAAATGAAGAAAAGCAATGAATCTAACTCTATGTTTTTTCTTGTTGTTGTTAAGGAGTGTGTAGTAGAGAAACTGTCCAGAAAGCCAAGCACATGAAGATTATAATAAAAAACAGCAACCATTTACTGAGTATGTATTAGATAGCACATCTTAAGTACATTACATGGATTGTCCCAGTTACTTCCCAGTGTAAATATCAGAAAGTGAGGTTTAAGAAGGTTAACTAAACTAAGACCATGCAACTAAGTGACAGAGGCAGCATTCAAACCCAGGTGCATCTGACTCCAAACACTACCCAAGCTCCTAGACTTTGCTATGGACCTGTAATAACTGAGTTATACTGAGAGTTGCCTGTGGGAATAAGCAGGATGGTCCATAAGTCTGTCTCTGTGTCAGACAAGCTGTCTTACTTCTGTCTCGTAAGTGAAGTATACCTCCACGTTCATTTTGTAAGCTGGAGGAATATTAGTTTCTGTATGAAAATACTAGCTAAATGGATTTTTTTAAACGTGCTAATTACATTCTTTTTTAAAAGTTAACTCTGTAGTAAGACAGCCTCTTTCATATTTCATATATTCCCATGAGTGCTAGGAAAGGAGAAAAGGCCAACAAAGGCCATATTCTCACGAACCAGACAGCAATTCCCATTGGCAACAAAGTACTGGGATTTGTCACAATGTTCTGTTACACAGGCAGTATCCCGGCCTGGAATGCACTGATTGTCAAGGAACTAGAGCCCTGAATTAAAAAGGCCACTATGTCTTTTAGGGAAACTGAAGGACAGAGTATTGTCCTAAAATAAAAGTGTCAAATCCCAAACCAAAAAGATTTGGACAGCAGAAGCCATGAGCGCCTTTTATAGAACTATAAAAACTCAATATGCTAAAGAAAACCTTTGGCTTCTCCTGAGCCCCTTCAGTTATTTGATTATTGTCATTGTCATCATCACAACTGAAATGTATTGAATACTCACCATAAATTAATCACTATACACATAATGATTCATTTAATCCTCACAACAATACTAAGTGGTAAGTACTACTATCACAATCATTTTACATTTGAGGGAACAATGGCAATTAGAGGTTAGATTACTCACCTTTGGTCACCCAAGTAGCAAATGCAGATCTGGAATTCTGCACCCTGGCAGTCTGACGTCAGAGCCTACCGTAAACTGCTATACTATACCTCCTCCTGAAACTGAAAACCAGGTAGGATTATCACTATAATTAACCTGGAGCCTAGCCAAGTTCAATATTAAAATAATGCTCATGGCTACATATCTCCTCTGGGTTGGACATGGGCACATTTATTGGAGTCAGAGAGAGATGGTAGGCAGCTGCCCTAAAGTGAACAGAAATGGATCAACTGTAAACACTCCGAACAAAGGAAGGTTTTAAGGGTACACCAATATACACAAACAAAATTTCTTTCTCAAAAAAGGACTGTTCTATTCCAATTGTTTCACGCTCAAATGGTCTTTCCAGTTCTGCTGCTTTCTGGCTAAGGGATCAGGAGGAATACAAATGAAAGGGGCAGAAGTGCAAAATACATCACACTGAAAACAACGGCTAGAACCTTAATCCAAAGATACTGTGGATGTATATATTTCGTGAAGTGACAATTAGTGGTCCTGTGGCTGAGTAGTTAAATTTCCACGCTCCACTGCAGGTGGCCCAGTGTTTCGTTGGTTCGAATCCTGGGCGTGGACATGGCACTGCTCATCAAACCACGCTGAGGCAGCGTCCCACATGCCACAACTAGAAGGACTCACAACAAAGAATATACATCTATGTACTGGGGGGCTTTGAGGAGAAAATGGAAAAAAATAAAATCCTTAAAAAAAATTACATAAACTGTGAATGTAAGTTGTTGATATAAAGCCCAAATAGAATGTGATTCTCCAAATTTTAGTTTCACTAATGTGAAATAATGATGATGATGTTGATTGTTGCAATTCATTATATTCCTTCTATGAGTTAGGTACTATACCCTGCACTTAACCCCAAATTGTTTTCTTTAATCTAATTTTTACAAAAACGCTGTAAAGTATAATTAGTATATCCTTATTTTATAGGTAAGAATGTTTAGGCTAAAATAAGTAATTTTTCAAAAAATAATGCTAATAATTAGAAGCAAGGCTAGGCTTTGATCTCAAGGGTAATGAATAGGGTCTAATACTTTTTACCTAGTATGTGCTAGGCATAGGTCTAGGCAATTCACAGTCATTGTCTCATTTACATCTGATAGATGTTCAGTAGAGAGATATAAATAGTGTATTTCAATGGATAGGAACCATAGCTGCTGATAGTTTACTTGCTGGAAAAGAGGTTTATGGTCAGGTGAAATCATAAAATAATCACATTTTACTCTTAGAAACTGTCCTTCTCCTTTTCTTTAGTCAGACTGTTCGAATGCATGCTGAGAGATCCTGAACCAGCAAGCAGACTCTTAGAACATGCTTAGGTATCAGCAATGTGGTGTACACGAAGCCATGGCTCTGTGTTTGATGGACTATAGTACTAAGCCAAGTAGGCACATAGCTCAAAAAGACCCCGACTGATAGCCGAACCATGTTTCCCCAAATATATCTCCATACAGTAAAGAAGGGATAGAACATGTCTAGCCAATAATGCAGGTTTTAGTCCTGTCCCCAGAGACAAGGGCTATAAACAGTTTCTATAAAATATTAATAAGTTTGCACATTTATGACCTAACACCAAAAATATCTTCTCTCTCCTTTCTTTTTTTTTTTCAGAGAGTAGTTTAAGCCATTCACCTAAGTTGCAGAGCGAGGGGGATGAGTGCCAGGGACTGTCACTTTTCAGAGGTATGTTTTGTATTAAATTTGGATACCTTGTTAAAAGAGTTTTCTTTTTGTTTTGCAGAGCATCTCTTTTTCCCTTCATTTTTATAGCAAATGTAAGAAACCAGTAAAAAATTAGTGGTGAGTGACTTTAAGATAGATATGTTTCTGGCCTTGAGAGAACCAGATGTTCACGTGTTCTGGTGGTGATCATTTGCTATTTTTGTGATAATGAAAGGTTGAAAATTTATTTCAGGAAGGAATCCTGTGGAGCTCTGACTGCAGAGGACTTTCTAATACACAGCAGTTTGAAACAGCTGCTCAAGAATTTAATAGCCCCTTTGCATGCACTAGCAGTTTAAGCTCAAGCTGAAATGTAACAAAGTCATAACGGCCTTCTCCTGTCTCCAGTTCACATTCAAAATGAACCCAAAAGAGCACCATTGGATTCATTGAACATCCTTCCCTTGTCTCCTACACACGTGAAATATCCCTTCTTCCTTCTTCACTTCCCATTTCACATGCAACCCACACCATCACCATCACCATCACCATCACCTGAGAGCTTGTTAGAAATTGCAGAATCTCTGGCCTCATCTCAGGCCTACTCAATCAAAATTTGCATTTTAACACAATTCCCAGGTGATTCACATGCACATTAAAGTTTGATAAGCATTGTTCTATAATAGAGTTTCTCAGTCCTGACTCACCATTAAAGTAGGTATGAAGAGCTTTAAAAGTTCTAGTGCCTGGCCCTAAGCCCCACCCACCCCCCCAGAATTTCTTATTTGATTAGCTGATGATTCTAATGTGTATCCCAGGAAGTATTTTTTTATTGTTATTTTAAATGTTCAGATATTTTGACTCTCTCTACCTGTCCATGGACAATCCAACTTTGCTCTACTCCCATTCATCCGTAACTTCAACTTCTAATAACAACTTGCTATATTTTCCTTCATTTCTGTTAATGATGGTTGATGTCTTTGAGAAACAAAATGAAACTCCCAAAATAATTCTTGCTGCTCTGTCGCTGGACCTAACTGTCTTTAATTTCTGTTCTTAAATGGTGGCTACTGACACACTCATAGCTGAGCCATGGATATTTGGCATGTGACTAGTTTGGACTCAGCTGGGTCACATCCCTAAAATGAGAAACCAAAGAATATCTGACACAACAAGAAACTTTAAACTACCTAGTAAGAGTACAATTTCTGATTACCCCTCACCCTTGACTGAGTGCTATTAACTCTGTTATCGAAGGGTACTCACCATAGGCCAGGACCATATTTACAAATGTATTTGTTGGAACTGCCATCTATATGAAATGTCCTTGCCTTTTCTTGGTTAATCATAATCAGTAAATCCTTATTAAAAAAATACAAATACCCTTTCATTAAGAACCCTAACCCCAAAGTTCTTTGTCATTCACATTGGTATAATAAATATTTCCAAAGGAATTATGGATTAAGGGAGACTTAAGATCATAACGCTTAATTTTCTATGAAGTTGCCATGTTCATTATGCAAAATTTAGTGCAAGCTATATTTCTCAGTCACATTAAATGAGAAGGGGTACAGAAAAGATCACATTTCCTTGAAAGTGATTAAAGTAATATTTTCACCTTGAATAAAGCAGGAGCAATACACTGACAATTTTCATTATAACCACTGAATCACTTCTCAATAGACTGAAAATAACCATCTCAAATATATGTGCTTGCCATTTTTGAAATAAAGGGGCTATGTATGTGTGTGTCTGTTTATTTTTCCTAGTTTTGTTGAAGACAAATTATTAGGTAACCACTCATACTTATGATTCCACCAGTGTACCTTTGAAAACCCAAAAGTTATTTACTTTTAAATGATCAATACTGTATTTAAATGGATTGCTTTTGTTTGTTTTAGTTTAGTTTTTATTGTTGCTGTTGTTTTAGCATAGCCTCACCTCCATGCTCGCCGCAGGGGAAGACGAAGTCACAAATAGTAATCACAGACCAAACCAGAGCTATAATTTTTATACCAAAATCCAAATGATAACAGACTAGGATTTTTCAGGTCACTGGAGGAAGAGACTCCAAAAAGCCTTTTAAGTCATTTCCTTCTCCGGCCCATGGCATGTGTTGTACTGAGCAACTTCCTATATGAATATCTTATCGTGAAAGTACAGAGCACTATGGGGCTGTACACAAAGAAGGTACATACTAATGGAATCAGTGCAACATTTGTCCACTGAATCCCTCTGGAATTCGATGATGCTTTGTGAAAATACCACCTTAATGCCTGGAGACATTCTGTTTGGACTGGAGCAACTTGCTATCAGCAGTCACATTCAACTTGAGCAAACTAAACACAGAATAACAAAAGCTCAGACTCAGAGGCCTTGGAAGCTTACCAATATGACTTTGAACTTGAATAGCAGTTTTTTCAATGTGGACGACCTCAGTTCAGGCCAGGGACCAAAAATCAGCAAAGTAGTTCCCTATAGGCTCGTGTTACTGAGTGAAATCTCTCAACCTGGCACTTACCAGAACACTAGGCATGAAGTATCAATATCTGAGGCTCTAGTATTGGATTTAAGTGGATAAAGCAAAAGAGGAGGTCATTTGCCTTGCATTGGTCTTAGGCGCCCAGCTATCTCTAGTCTATGAAAAAGAGAGTTTACCCTCTAGTCCAACATACCTCACTGAGGATTACATTGTGGTAGGGGACCAATCTTAACGGTATTAAGGTTACTTAAGCTTTTTATGACACAGTTTCCTTATCCCTAAAATATGGATAAATAAAGACACCTACCTCAAAGACTTTTTGTAAACATTCAATGAGAAAACAGGTATGGTGTGCTTGAAATAGTATCCGGCCTTTAGTAAAAACTATATAAGTATTTGCTATTATTTATATTATTTACTACCAAAAGGAAGTTGGGTTCATGTTGCCAAAGCATGGGGATAGTCAGACATCTTAATGGCTTTATCCCTAACCAAAACACTCACCATACTCTGGTACTTTCCTTGCCTGCTGAAAATATACTCTGGCTCCAATTAATGTCATAAGAAGAGAAGAGGTATTCATGTCTGCCAGCCAGCTAGTCCTAATCCAGCTGGTGTATCTTCCTTCTAGTTAAACTATTATATCTCGGTGTGATTCCAGTGTTGCAAACAAGATTCCTTGAAAAGAGTCAAAGGCAAGTATCCCTGTTGGATTTGACTCCCAGATATAGTCTGGTCCAAAAGGAGATACTGCAATGTGAACATTGTTGGGCTGGCACAGAAATAGAATTTCTTACTTAGTGATCACTCCGATAAGGTATACCTCACTCTGACAAGAGAATCCACCTAGGCACATAGGAATGTGTGCATGTGTAGAAAGAGGAGAAAAAGGGCAAAGAGAGAGACAGAGAAAGAGAGATTTGCTTTTTAGCTGAGAAACAAGTGCTGAGCAGTCTTCCCTACATCTCCCACTTCAGTTTTTCAAACCCATGGAATTCAGATAGCTGGGAATTACTGAACCCTGACCCCAGCATAATCATCCAAAGTAATCACTGCTTTGCACATTTTTTAAAAGAAGAGTTTCAAACTTCAAGACAAGAACCTCCTATCTCCTCAGCCGTAAGCCCTCTTTCTTTAGTCAAATGTTGGAAGACTCCCAGCTGATACTCTATACAAAAGTAAAATAAGAAAATAAAGAAAATGGAAGAGTTATTCAAGTCTTGCCTGCAATTGTAATAACAAAACAAATTAGCTGTTTACTTTCTTTTTCAACCCTCTATAAGTTCTCCCTTTCACATATATCCTGCTTTGGGGATATGTCACACATTTGCTAAATGCTATTACACGCTGCAGTTATTTTCTGAAGGACTAGCCTGGAAAATCTTTTTGTCTTAAGATGCAATCATGGTTTTGGTTAATTTGGCTAAATTAACATGTAGATTTAATATTCTGAAAAAAATATAGACTGAGTATCCAGCATAATGAACAAAATCCACACACCTGGACATTAACCCTGAACAAGGAGAAACTGGAATTGAGTAGTACCTGGTACACTCTAGATGGGGACTCTTGTGACTATTCTCCAGGAACAGATATGCAACCTATATGCAGGAAAATGCTTTTCGTTATATCTACATTCACACATCACTTTAATCTGTTATGATCATATTGCACCAAAAAACTGATTAGAACCCAGTAACTGACAGATGCTTTTCAGCATCACTGATTCAACAATCTTTGTTTCTTTCTAAATTATTTTGTGTATATATTCAGTGCTTTGTATCTGAGCTTTCTGACCATATTACGAGGCACTCAAGTGCTTTATTCATTGTGAGGATGAAATAATATACTATGAATAAAAGCATGATGTAAACTGCTCTACACTCTACAAGAGTGAGATAGTATTATTACCATGTGGCATTCTTCCAAGGGGATGCAGTGGCAGACAAGTGAGCCTACCTCTGCCTTAGCTTCAGCTCTGTTCTTCTATCCCTATCCCCTATAATATCCCTGGAGAGGATAAACATCCCCAGAAACCTGACTTACAAAGCTTCCCCAGTGTTCAAATATCATGGGAGTTTGAATGGGCCACTAGATGGAGGTCTTTTAACCTTGTTCATTAGTCTTTTCAATGCTATTAATGACCTTTTACTCTCTTCCAAATTATTCAACCACTCTGTATGGTTGTGTACTGTCTCTCCCTCCCTTTCTCTGTAAAATGGGAATACAAGCACTAACTCAATTACGGTTTCATGGTAGTAGGAAGATGGGTTAATATTGACAAAACACTTTGTGGTTTAAAAGGTCCATTCCAACATTAATGAGCATTATTAGAGGATTGCATTGCAGCTTAATGAAGTGATGACTCAACTGACATTACATTTTGGATCCCAATCAGCCAATTTTAAGCCCACTGAGTTTGAATGCTCAGATGTTCATTTTTCCAGTCAGGAACTGACTTTGCTTGGGTTCATATGCTTTTACAGAATTCTCTAGCTATATTTACAGTAAAAATGTACTATTTAATTATGAGGGCTTAAAAAAAAGTCCATGTTCTGACTTTTCCATTAAAAATATATAATGGGAATATTACAGAAAATTTCAAACACAAATACAGGGTTATTGGGTATCCAGACATTGTGTTTAACAAATTGGATTAGTATTTTCTTTACAAATATGGTAACATTCAAAAGTTGCTTATAAAGTCAATTTCTGTATATCAAATCCTATTTTTCTATTGAACGACATTGTAAAATTACCGATGTTCTCTACAAAATAGTCTCAACACATAAATAATGTTTGAGGATGCAACAGTACTTTAATACATCCAAAGGAAAATGTTCATGTTTTATAAAACACAATGTTTATTTATTACATACAATGAGCACATACTAAACATGGCTATGGAACAAAATGCAAGTTCATCAGCTTTGAGGTTATAATATTAATATTATAACTAACCAAAATTGGGATGGGTAGAGAGGGAAAGAGGAAAGACATACAAGAGTGTGAATTTAATCCTCTTTAATACCAGATGACTTCTGCTGGAAATTTGTCTCCCTAAATCTTGGTATATTGTTTCACCTCGGGTGATATTTAGCTGTATTCATTTCTCCCAGCTTTAGAACTAAAATATTTTAAAATATCATCCGAAAGAAGATGGGCACAGATGCAAAAGAATGTATGCTAATACTCAAACTCACTCACAAAATGCAAAGTAGACAGGGTTGCTTTTATGTTTGACACAGCAGCTTAAAGATCCAAAAAGGAATAAAAACTTTAAATGAAATGGACTCACAAGACTAGACTGGAAAGTACTTTAGCCTCTATTACAGCTTCCTCCTTCCCCATAATCTTCAGCAGGAGTACATGCATCTCCCATTTCCCAGCACCTGATAATAGATTTTTGGTTGTGGAAAATGATCTAAGATGAAAAAAGAAAGATAAAGAGAAGCAGCATGATCCAGCTACAATTCCAAGAGAAGCAACAAAAGGTAAATAGGAGTGTGTTTAATAAAAAGGCAAACAGACTGGAAAAATCTCTCGAAAGGGTGTTCAACTGTTTAACAAGTTGGATAAGTATCTATATATCTTGGTCAACTTTTGGACTATGAGGAAATAATTCATTCATTGGAGACGGTCATGGTTCTAGTATGATCAAGCATAGCGTTTTCCTCTCCTCAGCACTGTGACACCATGATAAAGACTTACGCATACCAAAAAAGTAAAGGGAAGACTCAGCATTGCCAGGAATTAAACATGTTGTTATAAGAACTTGGGCATTGCTGAGTTAAGGCTCAGACTACTCAGATATTCCCTACGAGATTGAAAGACAAGGTTAGATATGTCATCTACCGAAAGAGTAATTCTTGCTTGAGGCAAGGAGTTAGACTTTAAAATCTTGACCTACCTCATCCATTTGAATCACACTATGCTATCCTTACAGCATTGAAAGTATATCATTCAAAGATAGGTATTTTACTGCTATGAAGTAACTTGAAAACAGAATAATTTCCTGCAACTTGAGACTGTTGTTCTCTCTCTATATATATTTTAAAATATCCACATTCTAACAGTGAAATCAAGTAGCTTCAAGAGTAGGAGCCCTTAATATGGGCATCATTAATGTAATTTAAGTACTCATGTCCCGGGTATATTTTTATTTCACGTGAAAAGTATCAAGCATGGCTCTCATTGCAAAAGAGAGACAAAAGAGGAAATGGACTATCTAGTACTTGGCTTGGTCCTGGGTTCTGGTAACCTCAAAATTTTAAGTAAAAATAACATCACCGATGGGTGGAATATAGGAGCATGTTCCTGGGGTAAGCGCTCCTAAACTAACTAAAGGGTGAAATTAGCCATAGATTGCACTTTCCAAGTTTACAGCATATAAAATCCCTATGCTTTTTGGACTCTATAGATACTAAATTTATTTCTCAGGGGTATTTCTGTAGTTTCATTCTCAAGAGGAACCAGCTTCCCACTCACTTTATCAATCTACTTTGGTAAATTGTAACACAGAACTAGAACCTGTGCCAAAAGTTTCTGGATAAGTATTTGGCCCATGTTAAAATAGTGTTTACCAGGCATCTAATTTTTGTATTATTTCCCTTCCAATTCTGGTTTGAGGCCTGATTAAAACAACTCAACATTCAAAGGTGGGCCTAGAGAAAGTACAGCCCTTAATGCTTCTGGATCAGTGATTTTTCAGTTTATTAGTGTTGCATAACCCCAGGTGCCATATCCAAAAATTGTCATTCAGTGGGAGAAAATCTGTAAATATAACAGATTCAGTTGCAGGTGGTCAGTAGTCCACACAGTGATAAACACTGGTCTAGGGATCTCTTTGACAATATGATGAAAATGGGTTACCTTCTCACCATTTAAAGCATTTTGCACACAATTTCAGTTTCCTTGACCCCTGAGGTCTATCCAGGGACACCAGTTTAAGATCTAGATCTGTATCAAAGCAGAATGCATACTTATTTTATAAGTATTCTAGTTTTCCTTAGAAAATGTTCACAGATTTATAATTTAATATAATTGTCCTCAGCTTTTACATTTTATTGATACAAGAATTGATTGCATGAAATGTTTGTGTACTTTTCCCCACAGAAAGATGGCTTCTTCTCTGAGCTTTCCCTGAGTCCATCAAAATATTGAAATTGTTCCAACTTCCTATGCCTGCTTTGAAGGCTTGGATTCACACTTCCCCCACACTACCAATGTTGGTCTACAGTAAATTTCTTCATGGCAGTGCTACACTTATTCATTTTTATA
Organism: Equus asinus; assembly: GCF_041296235.1. Taxonomy (NCBI): domain Eukaryota; kingdom Metazoa; phylum Chordata; class Mammalia; order Perissodactyla; family Equidae; genus Equus; species Equus asinus. The sequence goes on from NC_091820.1 coordinate 93,616,714, forward strand.
TCCTGCTCCTTCTGTCCCTTGCAAACTCAGTGCCTAAGATAAAAATAGGTTCTCAATAAATACTTTTATTTGGCTTAGCTTATGATTCTACTAATTTCAGAGATGGCACATGTACATCATAAAAAATGTACAAAATATAGAAAATGGTAAAATAATGGTCAACTGCAATCTCATCCATTTTATCTTGAGGTTATTGTTTGGAAATGTATTATAAAAATGAATCTTCTCTATCTTAACTCTAATATAATTCCCAAGAGATAGCCATTGTTAACAATACCGTACCTTTACAGCACGTTTATGTATCTTATATATTTTGTATACTATCTAAAAGTATTTTATATATTATATATTTCATAGTATCTTTGTCATATTACTATACACACATAAATGTATATATGTGCATAGACACATCTAATCTTCTTTTTAAAAAATAGGATTGTACTATTTTTGTGTTGTATAAATTGTTTTCAACAAAATCAGAATACTATTAACATTTTCTCAAGTTAATTCACGTAAATCTACTTCATTCATTTTAATTTAACAGAGGTGCATAGTATTCAATAAATATTTTTGAATTTCTAAATTAACTAATTGTATAGTAAATAAATGACTTTTGGCTGATATTTTGCATTATTCCTTTAGAAATGAGTAAGACTATAAGTAAATGGATATGACTATTCTTTCTTGCAGTATAATAGAATTCCAGAATTATTTTTTATTCTAGTTTAGGATATAAATTTTCTCTTTCAGAAACTAGCCAAATCATTACTGGTTTCCAAAGATCAGGAAATAAACATGACTTTCTACATACTCCCAAAACATGTACAATTCCTTTCAACTAGTGTCAATTCGCGCACTTCATTTTGTCAGGCCTCTAGACTGACCCAAATTTTTCTGATACTTCAGAGGGTGCGTCTGCCACCTGACCTTTGTTTCAGACAGCCCAACTCTGAATCCCACTAGCATCACAATAGTCACAGTAATAGGCACACAGTGGTCTTGTTTTAATGGCACTACTTAATGGTGAGAATAATGATGATAAATCTCAAGATCAGCAGTGTTTACTTTGAGAAGCACCAGCAATAGATCTGAGAAGCCCTTCTAATGCAGCCAGAATCTATCTCTGCTCTGCCTGCAGTTAACTAAGATTTCCTTTCCCTTTTCAGTGGTGTATGTGAAGCAAAACAATTCTAGTCCCAGAAAAGCCCTTGATGTTAACATACCAAGCTTGGGTTCAAAGGAAAAGTTAAAAGAAAACAGACAAGATCACATCCTAACAGTTTTCCCCTAGATTTAGAGTGAGAATTTGGACCAATAAATTTGTTTTCAACAGAAAAGAGGATGCCCCAAGAACTGTTAGTGAAGAGACTAAAATTATGGAAAAGATGATAAAAGTCACTTGGAGCTACCCTGTCTAGAGATTAGAGGGTATTCACTGTCCCTAGAGATCACATCTAAAATTGGAAATCTAGGAGTAAACAAACAAAAGCTAACGACTTTATGTGAAGGATAATAGAGTTTGGGATAAATTCCTAGGACAGCAGTTAAGCATGAATATAAGTAGGCCAATTTCATGAGAAAAATAAAAATGACAAGGAAATAGTATAAGAAACAAGCAATCTTGAATTAATATAAGAACTTCTGTGTACAAGGCTAAAAGACCAGATAGTCTGCAAATTTTCCATATAGTTAACCATTTTCAGTTTGTGAAAGTGCCACAAAATAAATCTCTGAATACATTTCATGCATTTCTTCAAATTCTTTCTCATATATCTACCCCACATTACTATGAGGCAGACAGGGGGAAGAGAGTTATTATTCTCTGTCTCTTTTTCACGTAAGGCAAGACTGAAGGAAAGTGTGTGTGTGTGTGTGTTTGCCTGTCTGTCTGTCTCTGTCTCTTTGTCTCTATCTCTGTCCATAATGCACGCCTCCTCCCAAAAGTAACTGTGGTTGGTTTATATGTGGCTTGCTCAAGGCCATACACCAAGTCAGCATATGAGAAAAGGCTCCAGAGAGGATAGAGTGTTTTCCAGCTATTAAATCTAGACTAGTGCACCCTATAGCATCACAAACTGTTAGAGATGAAAAGTACCTTAGAGACCCATCTCTTCATTTTCTGGATGAAACTGAGGCTCAGCGAGTTAAATACAAAAATCCAAAGTTATCCAACTAGTTAGTGGAAGAGCTGGCGTACTTTTCTACATGGTAAGATTTGAGAGGCGCTGCAAGGGTCTGTGTTCCGAAATATTTCCTGCACAGCCTTCCGGAGGACTTGAAATTCCAAAGGTCAAAATCTTTTGTCTGAATTATTAATACTCTGCTGTCCCAAATGTTATCATGGATGAACTATTCACACTTTTATCAGTTCTTTCCACTTGTGCACTAGATCGCATCCCCTCTCAACTACTCCAGCAATTACTCTTGTGTCTCTATTCTTTGTAGTCTATTTTTCCCTCTTAATGGATAATTCCCATCAGCCTGCTTTTATTATTCTCTTATGCTTTTTTTAATCCTTTCTTGAAAATATATATTTTAAAATTCTCTTTTGGCCCTGCTTTAATTGCCAGTTATAGTTCTAATTCTCTGTTCTCCTTAGTAGCAAAACTCCCTGAAAGAGTTGTCTACATTTGCTTTCAAATTTCTCCCTTCCCATTCTCTCTTAAACACACTCCAACCAGACTTTACCTCTTACTACTCCACCAAAACTCCTCTTTCATTGAATTCTTCAATGATCAGCACTCATCTGACTTCACCTATCAGTAGTACTTGAGTTGGTCAACTGCTCCCTCTTTCTTAATTCGTTTTCTTCACCCAGCTTCCAAGATACCACATTCTCATGATTTGCCTTCTAGCTAGTCATTTATTCATTCCTAGTCTTCTTTGCTAGTTCTTTTTCATTTCACCAACTGCTTAGTGTTGGAATTCCCCAGGCTCAGTTCCACTTGGAGATCTCATCCACTCCTATGGTTTTATATAACATCAATATGTCAATAATGTCGACATTTGTATCTCCAGTTCAGATATCTCTCCCAAATTCAAGACTCGTATATCCAACTACCTATTTCACATCTTCACTTTGGCCTCTAACAGTTCATCTCCAAAACTGAAGTTCTGATCTCCTTCACACCTTCATTTTCTCCATCCGCAACCTTCCATCATTCAGTAAATGTCAACTCCATCATTCTAGTTGTTAGGACAAAAACTGTTAGAGTCATCTTTTATTCTCTTTCTTTCACACCCCACATCCAATCAGACAGAAAGGCCTATTGAAACTGTCTTCAAAATTATACCCACAATTTGACCACTTTTCATTATCTTCACCCCACTACCATCATCTCTCATCTAGATTACTGCCCCAACCTCCTAACTGATTTCTCTGATGCTGCCTTTCTTAGCTCTCTGTAGCGTACTTGCAGCATAGTTGTGAAAGTAGTCAGGTCTGGTCACTCTTCTGCTCAGGGACTTTCACTGGTTCCCCATTTCACTCAGAGTAAAATCAAAAGTCATCAAAGTGACCTATAAGGCCCTAAGTGATCAATTCTCCCTTATTCTTTTTTTGTTTTTTTTGCAGGGAAAGATTCACCCTGAGCTAACATCTGTTGCCAATCTTCTTATTTTTTCCTCTCCAAAACCCCAGTACATGGCTGTATATCCCAGTTGTAAGTCCTTCTAATTCTTCTATGTGAGATGCCCCCACAGCATGGCAAGTGACAGATTGGTGGTATGGTTCCATTACCTGGGAGCGAACCAGGACCGCCAAAGTGGTGAGAGCACCAAACTTTAACCACTAGGCAATCAGGGCTGGCTCCCTTATTCTTAATCCCTCACATTAACTCTTTAATACTGTCTACTTCTCTCTTTCTTTTTCATTCTATTGTAATTACGCTGGCCTCCTTGTTTTGGGTTTTTTGTTTTTAGAATTGCTATACATGCTCTATTCTTAAAGCCTTTACCCTATTCCCTCTGCTTTCTGGAATACTTTTCCTCCAAATATCCACATAGCTCACTTCCTCAAGTCCTTCCAGTCTTTTTGCTCATATCACCTTCTCAATGAAGTGCACTGCATTTAAGTTGCAAACTCTCCCACCAAAATCCCAGTTCTCTTTACACTGCTCTACTTTTTTTTCTATGGCACTTATCACTTTCCAATGGACTCTATGATTTGCTTATTCTATGTATTGTTTGTGAGTCTCCAACTACAATACTACACAAGGGCAGGGATCTGCCCTTCACTGATATGTGTTCACTGATATATCCCAAAGTCCTAGTATAGTACTGGCACATTTTAGGTGCATAATAAATAATTGTTAATTGAGTGAATGAATGAATTACCTTTATATTTGTATAGAACTTTCTAATTTTCAAAATCTTATAAGTACTTCAATCTTTAGCCATCTTGTGAGATAAGAGCACAGATTTTATTTGTATGCTTTTACAAATATGGAAATTGAGGCTCAGAGGTAATGGTTCTTACTGTTTCCTAAAGGCCTCTAGTAAAATTAGGTATGTTGCCAGGAAAATATAACACATTAACAATTTGGCAGCCATTAACCAATTAGCAAGACTTAATTTATCAGTAGTAATCAAGGTTCTGAAACGATGAATCCAAGTCAATTTTGATGGGCCCAATTACAGGGTATAGTTCTGTGATAATTGCCTTGAGCAATAGGAGAGAATTGAGAATCAGGGAGTAGAATACAAATATTTCACATATCTAGAGATAAAATTTGTGTGATAGGAAAAACTTTGCATTTTCTACATTAAGTTCCATATGCAAGTAAGTAATGGAGCTCAAGGACTATTTGAATACAGCATGGTTTTTAATCCTCTTTAGTACGGTGCCTGTGTGTGTTTTCTTTCTAGATGCTTGTAGAATTTTACCTTTTCTTATAATAATTCAAAAAGTTTTAAGTGTGAACATCTTCCCACTTTACACATAAGGCTTTTTCAATCTCTAGTCTGTAGATTTCATTTTTTAGCTAAATCAAAGTGGGAAGGAAAGTCTAAGTGTGGAAAATTTTAAACATTGATTTCCAAAATCTGAATTTTAACTGGTTCTGTCAGCAGAAGTAGGGTGGCCAGATGGTCTGTGGAGATAGAACTTCTCCACAAAGGTAGACAGATGCGTTCATTAATGACGACAATGATCATTTATTGAATGCTATCTTTGTAGTAGGCACTACTAAATGCTTTTCATGGATTATTTTATTTAACTCTCATGAAAGTCTATGAGTTATGTAGTACTATTTTGTGCATTTTACAGATTAAGAGACTGAGGTAGAGAGCAATTTAATAGCTTGCTTAGGTGTATAGATTCAAGCTGTGAATGTTAGAATTAAGAGTTCATCTTGTAACCATCATAAATGACTAAAGTAGCATAAACTCTCTAATTTCCTGTCACCAAGTAGTTCTGATTAATTTTTCCATAAAATATTTACAAGAAACAAAGCAGAATACTGCAATCAGTATTTAGTAATTTGGGCAGTGGTCCATTTACTTATATAATGACATTTACAAAATGTCACTTGGATATTGTCTGTCCATTTATTCTGGCAAAGTGAACTCATACTTAGGTCCTTCATACCAATCTTTTTTCATTCCTCAGAATGATTCAAAAAAATGAAATACCGATTTAATGGAAATAGAATAATTGAAGTACATGTGCCATTCTTTACTTTTTTACTTTACTGATTCCAAATTTCAATTCCTAATTTCTTTGAGATATTGGTATCATGTATTCTTTTCAGCCCCTCCTTTTGAAACCTTAATTTATAGTAATATTTTGAGAAGTATAATTGTTCTTTTTCAACAATGAAAATAAATCCCAATGTGGTGTAACTGTCCTACCTTACTCTTCTGTAACTGTCCTTAAAACTTTGCTAAGTTGTTTACCAGTGACACCGTGTCAGGAATGTATTAGCTTAAGAAGTACAAGAATGATAAGGACAGAAAAAATAATACAGTAAAATTGTATGAAATATATGGTTAAATTCATGAATTGTAGTGAATGTCTTCTTATTTCAAGTAAAATATGATCCAGTTCTGACCTTTCTATTAAACCCTTAGCTTATTCTCATTGGAATTTCAGCTCTCTTCCCCCTTTATAGACTCAAAGTGGCAAACAGGTAAAACTCCAGTTGAAATCCTGTGCTAATTGGAAAAACACAGCTGGGCACATGACTTCTAAGGTGTCAGCTGTACTCTGCTTGAGTTTTAGTCACAAAGATGTTCTTAAAGCAAAACGAGATATTTAACAGAGTCAATATGCAATCCCCTAGTTTCCTAGGCATAAGCAAGGAACTTCAAATGAATTCCGACACACTTTCTGCTGAAATTTATCAATTTAATGCCCTTAAGTCACTCATGACTCATTATTCGTATGCACTTTTGGAACTGAATTTGTCACCTACTTACCCACCTTTAAGACCTTAACCTCATTAATTTCCTTGCCTGGTGTCTTTCATTTCTTATTCTTTTCTCTCTTATAGCCACACCTTCAACCTTGACATTTACCTAGGATATATGCCTTTGTCAAAAATATTCTGCACATATGCAGTCACTGAAATTAATCTTACATCCTGTTAAAATGTTTGTTGTTTTCTTCAATTAAGACTATGAGTCAGGAATGGCAGGGCAGATTTGAAAATAAGTGTGATCTCCTCTTGGTAGAATCTGAGAGACAAAAGTGATTTCAGAATTGATGCAGAGTAAATAGCTACCCACTCAATGTCTTAATTCCTTCTATAACATTTTATGCAGAGGTCGTACAACCTCAGCTGAACAATGTCTAAGGATGAGGAAGCCAACATGCTATAAGAACTAGAATATTCCATTTCTATGCTTTAGAAATTTGGTTTTTTACTCAACTTAAATCTGATTCCCTGCAATTTCCATCTATTTTTCTATGCTCCAATTATTATTATTATTTTTTGCTGAGGAAGATTTACCCTGTGCTAACATCTGTTGTCAATCTTCCTATTTTTGCTTGGGGAAGATTCACCCTGAGCTAACATCTGTGCCAATCGTCCTCTATTTTGTATGTGGGATGCTGCCACAGCATGGCCACCAACGAGTGGTGTAGGTCCACAACCAGGAACTGAACCCAGGCTGCTGAAGCAGCGCATGCCAATTTTAACCACTAGGCCATGAGGCTGGCCCCCACTTTTCTCTTTTTTTTTCAGCAATACAGACTGAGTCTAAATCTACCATATAATAGTATGATTTGAGTTCTTGGAAATAAATATCATACTCTCGTCTCAAAATTTTTCTTCTCTAAGCTAAACTTCTTCTATTCTTTTAAATTCCTCAGGCAACACTCCTTTTTTTACCAACGTATTTCTCACCTTTCTCTGAGCCAAAGTTTTTCTTAAAATGCGACACCCAAATGCTGACTTCTAATATCTACTATACTAAATATCTATATAATATTATTTATATGTTTGCATTAAGGTCTTAATTTTTGTAAATTTCAGCTTAGTAAGGTCAAATACAAAACTTTGGGATACATTTCCAGAATTTGTCCTTCAGATTGGCAATAATCCATTAACTATTTTTGAATAGAGCAATCCAATCAGCATTATCCAGCCCATGTACCTCAATCTTTTCCACTAGATTATAATAAGAAATTTTTCCCAAGGTGTTCCTAAAATCAAGGGTAAATATAGGTCTAGTAGTTCACCATAAAAGGAATGATGTAAAGTGTGACATCAGTAAGATGGTGGAGAGGATGCCCTAGACCCTGCTTTCCTCCACAAACACATGTATTCAGCAACAATTCATGGACAAATTTCCTTTGTGTGAAATCTAGACACTAATTGAAAGGTTCTTGAACCCCAGGTAAACATGAAACGAGACTCACTGAAGCTGATAGAGAGACTCAAGACACTCTCTCACCAGAATCCCTACTCTCAGTGTAGTGACATATGATCAAGAAGAGATTCCCTAAGACTCAGCTTCTCCCAGGGGAGACAAAGAGTTGGTTCACACGTGCAGTGCCCCAGCTTTTCTGAAAAGGCTCCCCAGAGGACTGTATTCTCTTTTGCCAGTTTTGGGGTCTGACAGATCCAGCTGGTAGAAGCCATAGCTCTTCCCTACTCCTCAACGCAGAACAAGCAAATGAAAAATTCCGCTTCCCAGCTTCCCTCTGGAGAGAGAAAAAACTGACCTATGCATGCAGTGCCCCAACTTCTCCAAGGCTGTCCAAAGAACTTGCATTTGTCTTGCCACTCGTGGAGCTCTGATAGCCCTAACATAGTCTAGCCGTTTGAGAGAGAATGGAAACTGTGGCTTGTAGCGCTAAAAGCCATGATTACTATCGCTGGATCAGCATATACTGAGCAAACAAAAGCCACCTTGGTCAGCTTCTCCATGGAGAGGGAAAGTGTTGGGCTGGGCATCAAAAGCCACAACTTTTCCGAGGGCTGCCCAAAGGACTGGATTCTGAATTGCCTATCTCAGAGTGCTGATGAGACCTGGTATAACCTAGCTGCCTGAGGGCAAGTGAGAACAGAGTTGGATATTTGGAATGGCAGTTGACAACCCCTCCGCCACCACCACCACACAGTTCAGCACAGAGTGAGCAGCTGAAAAACCAGCTCCCAAATTATCTCAGGGGAGAAAAAGAATTGGAAGCAGTGTCCAATGTGCCAATTTTTCTGAGGCTAAACAAGGAACTGGTTTTTTTCTCCCTTGTCTCAGTGAACAAATGAGACCTAGCATACCCTAGATGCAAGAGGGCTGCAAAAAACAAAGAAAGTGTGTTAAACTAGCACAAAGTTTTGAGAGACTCCCTGAGTCCCTAGCTGAAGTGACTAGTGGGGATCTTATCCTGTATGAAACCAGGAGAAGTTGCTTCTTTGCCCAATGTGCAGACTCCAACACAGACATTCAAGGAAATTCCAGAATCAGACAAAGATATTCCAGACAAAAGTAATAAGATAAATCTCCAGAAACAGATCCTATTGAAATAGAATTATATGATTTACCTGACAGACTTTTCAAAACAACTGTCATAAAGATGCTCACTGAGGTCAAGAAACAATACATGAACAAAGCAAAAATTTCTACAAAGAATACCAAACAGAAACCATGGAGCTGAAGAACACAATAATTGTACTGAAAAATTCACTAGAGGTGTCCAACAGCAGATTAGATCTTACAGAAGACAGGATCATGGAAGTTGAAGACAGGTTATTGGAAATAATTCAATCAGCAGGAAAAAGAATGAAAAAGAGTGAAGAAAGCTTAAGGGACTTAAGGGACACCATCAAGCATTATGGAAGGCACATAGATGGAGAAGAGAGAGAAAGAAAGGACCAGAAAGCTTATTCAAAAAGATAATGACTGATAACTTCCCAAGTCTGGGGAACAAAATTGACATGAGTTCCAAGAAGCCCAAAGACATCAAATAAGATGAATCAAAAGAAATTCACAGTGAGACACAATATAATGAAATTGTCAAAAGTCAAAGACAAAAAGAGAATTTTGAAAACAGTAAGAGAAAATTTACTTGTCATGTGCAAGAGAGCCCTGATAAGACTATCAGGGGATTTTTCAGCAGAACAGAAGGGAGTGGGATGCTATATTAAAAGTGATGAAAGAAGAAAAAAATTGCTAACCAAGAATCTTATGTCTGGAAAAACTGTCCTTCAAAAATGAAGGAGAGATAAAGACTTTTGCAGAGAAACAAAAGCTGAGATTTTTGTCACAACTAGACCTGCCTTATAAAATATGCTAAAGAGAATTCTCCAAGTTGAAACAAAAGGAAGCAAAACAACAACTTGATAACATAAGAAAGTATGAAAATCATTAGTAAAGTTTAAATATATAGACAAATACAGAATACTATATTATTAATGTTATGGTGATGAGTAAATCATTTTTAATTCTAGTATAAAATTTAAAAGACAAACTATAACTAAAAAATATATTAAATGAGGGGAGTGACTTTAGCATCATGGCAGAGTGAGTGCTCCTCATAAACTCTCCCCTCTAAGATACAATGAAAAGTACATTAATACTCCAACAGAAAACATCCACACAACACAAAAGATGTCTGAGAGACCCACACAGCCATACATCGGAAGGTGGGGGTGCTAGAGCCCCTGCACCCCATGGAAGTGGAACGAGGTAAGAGAAATCTTCTCTTCCTCCTGAAAGACAAAGACCCAGAGGCTGCACACAGCTCTAAGAGGAAACAGGGGAGGGGTGGCCCTCCAAGGGAATGCCATCACACTCCAAGGTCCCTCATGGCCTGGAGGAAAGCCCTACACAGAGGTGACTATCGCGGGAGTGTCTTCATCAAGCTAACACCACAGGAGAGCACATAGCGAGGGCAGAGCAAGAAGCCCCCAAGATCATACAGGAGAAAGAAATCACTGCTACTCCGCACCTGGGGCCCTAGCTCAGCAGCAGGGAGCAAACCTATGGATCATGGCATGTTCAGAATACAAAGCTCTTGACTCCTACCCTGTGGCGGCAGGTGGAAGTGACAATCAAATAGTACCACAATGTGGAAGCACAAATCCACACTGTACAGAAGTAAGAAAAGTATATTAAATCTCCAGACAAGAAAGAAAATGACAAGTACCCAGAAATCAATCCTGAAGGCACAGAAATCTATCATCTAAATGACAGAAAATTCAAAATAACTATCATAAAAAAACTCAATGAATTACAAGAAAATGCAGATAGACTGTTCAATGAATTCAGGAGCTACTTCACAAAAGAGATAAAAACTATAAAGAAAAACCAATCAGAAATATTGAAGACAAAAAACACAACTATGGAGATGAATAAGAATATGGATTCCGTGAACAATAGAGCTGATGTTATGGAGTAATGAATCACCAATATTATGGACAGAAATATAGAAATGCTTTAGATGGAGGAGAGAGAACTAAAACTAAAAAGAGATGAAGAAATTCTCTGAAAAATATCTGACTCAATTAGGAAATGCCACATAAGGATTACAGTTATTCCAGATGGAGAAGAGAAGGAGAATGGAGCAGAAAGTATGTTCAAAGAAATAATAGCAGAGAACTTCCCAAACCTGAGGAAGAGGCTGGAAATGCGAGTGAAAGAAGCCAGTAGATCTCCTAACTATATCAATGTAAAAAGACCTACTGCAAGGCATATAGTAGTGAAGCTGGCAAAAGTCAATGACAAAGAAAAAATACTAAGAGCAGCAATTCAGAAGAAAATAACTTATAAAAGAACCCCTATCAGGCTTCACTGGATTTCTCAGCAGAAACCTTACAGGCTAGGAGAGAGTGCAGTGATATATTCAAATCTCTGAAAGACAGATACTTTCAGCCAATAATACCCTATCCAGAAAAAATATGTTTCAGACACGAAGGAGAAATAAAAACTTTCCCAGATAAACAAAAGCTAAGGGAGTTCATCACCACAAGACCACACCTGCAAGAAATCCTCACGAAGTTCCTCATACCTGAAAAAAAGAAGAAAGGGTTTAAAAACCCCTGAGTAAGGAGATAAATAGATAGACAATATCACAAAGTTGTAGCTATCCATCAGAACAGGTTAGCAAACACTTAATTATAACATTAAAGATGAAGAGAAGGAAAACACCAAAAATAAATATGATTTCGTCATTTTAACCACAAATTCACAACACAAGATGGAATAAGATTTGACAAAAACAGCTTAGGAGAGGAAGAGGAAAGAGATGCAATTGGCTTAGCCTAAGAAAATAAGAGGTTATCTGAAAATGGACTATCTCATCTATGAGATTTTTCATACAAACTTCATGGTAACCACTAAACAAATAAGTAAGACAGAGACACAAATAATAAATAAGGAGAAAACTAAGAAAATCAGCATAGAAAACTACCTAACCAAATTGGTAGTCCAAAATACATGGAATGAGAAACAAAGGGAAAGCAGGAGAACTAGAAAACAAGAGATAAAATGGCAGCATTAAGGCTTCACATATCAATAATCACTCTAAATGTAAATGGATTTAATTCTCCAATCAAAAGACACAAAGCAGTGGGATGGATTGAAAAACAAGACCCAACAATATGCTGCCTCCAGGAAACACATCTTAGCTCCAACGATAAACACAGACCCAAAATGAAGGGATGGAAGGTGATATTCCAAGCTAATGGCAAACAAAATAAAGCAGGTGTTGCCATACTTAGATCAGATAAAGTAAATTTCCAGATAAAACAGGTAAAGAGAGACAAAGGGGGCAGTATATAATGATAAAAGGGACACAACACCAAGAAGACATAACACTTATAAATATCTCTGCACCCTACACAGGAGCATCAAAGTACATAAAGCAATTATTAACAAACCTAAAAGGAGCTATTAACAATAATACCATAATAGTAGGGTACCTCAACATTCCACTCACGTCAATGGATAGATCATTCAATTAGAACGTCAACAAGACCATACGCTGGGAAACAAGGGAGACCTCAATAAATTTAAGAAGATTGAAATAATCAGTATATTTTCTGACCATAATGAATGAAACTAAAATTTAACTACAAGAAAAAAGCTGGGAGATGGACAAAGATGTGAAGACTAAACAACATGCTACTGAACAACCAATGGATCATTGAAGAAATTAAAATATAAATAAAAAAATATCTGGAGACAAAGGAAAATGAAAACATACCTACCAACTCATATGGGATGCAGCAAAAGCAATTATAAGAGGGAAATCCATCGCAATACCCAGGCTCACCTTAGCAAACAAGAAAAATCCCAAATAAGAAATTTCAAACTGCACTTAACAGACTTAGTAAAAGAAGAACAAACAAAGCCCAAAGTCAGCAGAAGGAAGGAAATTAAAAAAATCAGAGGAGAAATAAATGTAATTGAAACAACAAAGATAGTAGAAAGGATCAATGAAAGAAAGAGCTGGTTCTTTGAGAAGATAAACGAAATTGAAAAACCCTTAGCCAGACTAACAAATAAAAAAAGAGAGAAAGCTCAAGTAAATAAAATTAGAAATGAAAGAGGAGAAATTACACACAGAAATACAAAAGATTATAAGAGGATACTATGAAAAACTATGCCAACAAATTGGACAGTCTAGAAGAAATAGATAGATTCTTTGACTCTTACAAGCTCACAAAAGTGAATCAAGAATAAATAATCTTAATAGATAAATCACAAGAAAGAGAGATTGAAACAGTAATCAAAAACCTCCCCCAAAAATAAAAATTCAGGACCAGATGGCTTCCCTGGTGGATTCTACCAAACATTCAAAGAAGATTTAACATCCATGTTTCTCAAACTATTCCAAAAAATTAAGGAAGATGGAAAAATTCCTAACAGATTCTACCAGGTTAACATCACCCTGATACCAAGGCCTGACAAGAACAACACAAAAAAGGAAAATTACAAGCCAATATTACTGATAAACATAGATGCAAAAATCTTCAACAAAATATTGGCAACCCAAATACAGCAAACATCAAAAAGATCATACACCATAGTAAGTGGGACTTATGCTAGGGACACAGGGATGGTTCAACATCCACAAATCAATCAATGTGATACACCACATTAACAAAATGAAGAATAGAACCACAGGAGCATCACAATAGATGCAGAGAAAGCATTTGACAAGATGTAACATCATTTATAATAAAAACTCTTAACAAAATGGGCATAGAAGGGAAGTACCTCAGCATAATAAAGGCCATATATGACAAACCCACAACCAACATCATACTCAATGGAGAAAAACTGAACGTCATCCCTCTGAGAACAAGAACAAGATGAGGTGCCCAATCTCACCACTCTTGTTCAACGTTGTACTGCTTTCTCCAGAGCAATCAGACAAGAAAAAGGAATAAAAGGAATTCTAACAGGAAATGAAGAAGTAAAACTCTTGCAGTTTTCAGACATGATTTCATATAGAGAAAACCTTAAAGAATCCGTTGGAAAACTATTAGAAATAATCAGCAACTGCAGTAAAATTGCAGGGTACAAAATCAACTTACAAAAATCACTTGTATTTTTATACCCTAATAATGAAATAACAGAAAGAGAACTCAAGAATACAATCCCATTTGTGACCACAATAAAAATAATAAAATATCTAGGAATAAATTTAACCAAGGAGGTGAAAGACCTATACGATGAAAATTATAAGACATTACTGAAAGAAATCTAAGATGGCATAAAGAAATGGAAAGCTATTCCATGCACATGGATCAGCAGAATAAACACAGTTAAAATATCTATACTACCCAAAGCAACCTACAGATTCAATGCAATCCCAATCAGAATTTCAATGACATTCTTCACAGAAATAGAGCAAAGAATCCTAAAATTCATATGGGGCAACAAAAGACCCCAAATATCTAAAGCAATACTGAGAAATAAGAACAAAGCTGGAGGCATCACAATCCCTGACTTCAAAATGTACTACAAAGCTATAGTAATCAAAACAGCATGGTACTTGTACAAAAACAGGCACACAGGTCAATGGAACAGAATTGAAAGCCCAGAAATAAAACCACACATCTACAGACAGCTAATCTTCAACAAAGATGCCAAGAACATATGATGGAGAAAGGAAAGTCTCTTCAATAAAATGGTATGGGGAAAACTGGATAGCCACATGAAAAAGAATAAAAGTAGACCGTTATCTTTTGTCATACATAAAAATAAACTCAAAATGGATCAAAGACTTGAAAGTAAGAACTGAAACCACAAAACTTCTAGAAGAAAATATAGGTAGTGCACTCTTTGACATCAGTCTTAAAAAGATCTTTTTGAATACCATGTAGTCTTGGACAAGGAAAACAAAAGAAAATTAAACAATTGGGACTTCATCAGACTAGGGAACTTCTGCAAGGCAAAGGAAACCAGGATCAAAACAAAAAGACAACCTACCATATATCTGACAAGGGGTTCATCTCTATAATATATAAGGAACTCACACAACTGAACAACAAAAAAACAAACAACCCAATCAAAAAATGAGCAGTGGATATGAACAGACATTTCTCCAAAGAAGATATAGAGATGGCCAATAGGCACATGAAAAGATGTTTAACATCACTAATCATCAGGGAAATGCAAATCAAAACCACAATAAGTTACTACCTCATGCCTGTCAGAATGGCTGTTTATATAAAAAAAGACAACACATTGTTGGTAAGAATGTGGAGAAATTTTAACTCTTGGACACTAACGTTGGGGAATGTGAAATGGTTTAGCTAGTATGGAAAACAATATGCAGGTTCTTCAGAAAATTACAAATAGAACTACCATATCATCCAGCAATTCCACTTCTGGGTATTTATCCAAAAGAATTGAAATCAGTATCTCAAAGAGAAATTAGCAGTCACATGTTCACTGCAGCACTATGCACAACAGCCAAGATGTGGAAGCAACCTAAATGTACAACAGATGAATGGATAAAGAAAATGTGGTATATACATACAGTGGAATATTACTCAGCCTTAATAAAGAAGGAAATTCCTCAATATGCAACAACATGGATAAAACTTGAGATTACTATGCTAAATGAAATAAGCCAGTCACAGGAAGACCAACACTGCATGATTCCACTTATGTGAGGTATCGAATATAGTCAAATTCATTGAATCAAAGAGCTCTTGTGGTTGCTGGGGGCTATGGAGATGGAGAAATGGGGAGTTACTAATCAATGGGAATAAAATTTCAAGTAAGCAAAATGAATAAGTTTTAGAGATCTACTGTCCCTTTTATCTATAGCAATATTGTAATTGTGCACTTAAAAATTTATTAAGAGAATAGATGTCATGTTAAGTATTCTTACTACAATAGAATAAAATTTTTTAAAAAGGAAATTGTGTAATTTGGTATGTAGTTTCCTAAGTGAATCTGCATTGATTCTAGCAATCACTGTTCTCTGTTTAATAAATTAATTCTAAAACTTGACAGTGAATAGTCCATACCCCACATGAAATCTTCTCCTCTTCCTTTTGACAATTAGGATACATTTTATCCATCGCCACACTGCTGATATCTGTGCGTATGCCATGAACTCTCAAAGATATCTCCCTTTTACTGGAAAAAAATCACATGGTACAGACATACTTTAGCAGGGTTTAGAACTTTAAACTATTTTAAGTGAATTAAAATCAGTCAAAGTGTACACAGGGCTAGCTGTACACAATTATATTTTGCTAAGAAGTCTGCAGATAATATGTTGAATGTTTGAATTTCATAGTAAAAGGTAAACAGTATAGTGGAAAGAGTAGAGTCTATTCATTTATGGATAGAAGTGACCACCAGCAGGAGTAATTATAACTAAAAACTAAGTTAACTTCCAAATGGATTATCCAATTCAGTGCCCAGGTAGAAACCACCAATTGGAAACAAGAATCATCTAAGTAGCTGTGCCCTGAAAAATGTCCTGGAAACTCTCCATTCTCCAGGCTTTTACCGTGAAGCAAGAAAAGCATTCTGGGGGATTCCTACAGAGGGATTTCTACAAGATGCTAATGAGGTCAAAATGACCACTAGGCTTGTTTATTTGTTTATTGCCTCATTTGAACAGCATATTTTGTGAACATATAAGATTTTGATATTAATGTTTTCGGAATCAATTGCAAATGCAACCAAGTACCTTTTGCTTCTGTAACAGATGTATTATTTAAAATGTAGAGCCACTGTTTCATAATTTTTTTATAAAAATAGTTCTTGATATTAAGTATTTAAGTACCAACATCCTATTTACTTTTAGATTAATCTGTGTTCCCTATAGACATTTTGATATTTAAGAAATGCAAGTAAATCTAAATAGGTCAATTTAGTGACATTCTTGATATAGTTTACTAAATATGAGAATCTTTTTGTTTCCACTTTCAGCTCTCACTTCTTTGAAATAACTCAGATATTATTTTTCAAATGGCCACAACCGCACCTGA
Organism: Equus asinus; assembly: GCF_041296235.1. Lineage (NCBI taxonomy): Eukaryota > Metazoa > Chordata > Mammalia > Perissodactyla > Equidae > Equus > Equus asinus. Next base: position 93,633,621 of record NC_091820.1, read on the forward strand.
ATGCTGCTGGTGAAAGAAAACTTTCCGAAAACCTCTGTGATGATGACAGTTAATGTCTAGCCCTCAATCATTCACTTAGATTTTGTAAAAGGGAGCTGTCATTTCTCAATTTACTTCAGCAAGAATTTGGTGTGTGCAGTAAATAAGACACGTGCTAATCGAATGGAGGCATACAATTAAGGAGCTAATTTAAGAGCTAAAGCCATATCCTCAATGGGATTATTATAAAAAGTGATACAAGTATATTCAAAACATCAGGAACCAGTTCAAAACAAAGTTATATAAATTGTAGAAGCTTCATAATCAAATATTTATGGCTGTCTGTGTAGTGTTTGAAAAATTAAATTATTAAAAGCAAATATTGTAGCAAATAGGTTCTCATCAATCTCAATAAAAGTTACATTTCACTATCACTGTCACATTATTACTTTTTTGCTTTCGGTCTTTTAAGATTGAAGAGAATTGTAACAAACTCTGGTAACAAATCAAAGCTTTTCAATGTAATTTACTTTGTGAGTAATTTCTAATTGATGCAGACTGATGGGACTGCATAGTTTGATGTATTGCTGAAGCACGAGATACTTCGGACCAAGTAAATTTATAAGCTCCTCTTCTTGAGAGAAAAATGGCTGCTATATTTCATTTTGTCATTTTTTACTTGTAACAATGTAGTTGTATACCTGTGTGGATTGTTACAAAAGAATACGAACAATGTGTACACCTGTAACTGTCTCATTCACTTATTAATTTCAGATTCAGCAGGTGCAAACTTCTGCTTGATCAAAATGAAGGATTTAAGCAAAATGCATAAGTAACTCATAAGGGCCAATCTCATATAAAAAAGCAAAGTTGCCTAGCAACGTCACTCAGCCACCTGCAGTTCAGAGTTCGTATCGTGTTAACATCACTAAAATTAGAACAATGCAATGGTTGGTTTTGTGTTTTGGTTAGATCATTTCTGTTACTGTTGAGGTCTGCTCTGTACTTTGCTCAAAAAGCCTGAATGCTATTTTTCCAAAACATTATTCTAGACATGGATACCAGTATTTTGAAAATGAGAGGGGGGAAAAAGATTGTGCTTGTGTGTCTTATCTGCTCAAAAGGTCAGAAGCACTTCACCTCAATTCAGTGAAAAATTGCCTTATTTTACAGCAGATGTAACACTGGAATTTGAAAACAGCCACGTCTGACACACCTTTGGATTTTAACTAAAGATCTCCATCCAATGTGTATGTTCCTTCGCTGATAGAAATTTTTTCTTTTTTGGTGTGGGGGAAAAGGATAAAAACAACAAACAGTTTTTCATCGTTTCTCATCTCATCCATTCTAGGATGGAATATCCCCAGAGGGCTGAGTCTGAAGGGCTCTCTTCAAATATCACAACATAATGGAAACCTCTCTATGGAGATCTTGTTCCCCTTCAGCTAGGCATCATGCCATCTGGCTGAGGAGCCACCTGTTATCTCTGTTGTTCCCTGCTGTGCTATAACAAGAGGTGTCCCTAGACCTACATAAAGACTTGAGATCCAGTGACCTGAGGCACTCTTTAGAGGCCTGCAGCATATCAAAGGCAGAAACAAGTCTAGCAAGGCATAAGTGAGTAAGTGTGGAACCATAATGAGGTTTCAAGACCCTCATAAGATGCAGTTCTTTGTAATTCCAGACACTGTCTTGTCATTAAATGTGGAACTCTTGTTGTTCGAGTGTAGCAGTTTAGGAGGCAGTAAGGCAGATGATTAAGACAATTCTTTATGCAATTTAGAAAAACAAACTTTGCATTTCCTGCTTAAAATAAACATTTTAGGCATTCTTTATTATAAGCAAATCAAACTCCCTCTCTACTCCTCTCGCTCTTGTCCATTGCCAGACTCTTTTCCTGCCTTTTGATTTCTAAGATGACCACCATTTTGAAATTTAAAACTCTAGGTTCATCTTTGAGTCATTCTTTTTCCCTAATTCCTCTCTCAAACTTGTCACTAAATCATTTCATTTCTTCCTCTGAAAATTCCTCAGATTAACTTCTCCTTCTCCATTCCCACTATGCTATTCCAGAATGTCCCAAAATCCATATCTGAATTATTGCTTCTGCCACCTCAATATTTCCCTAGAATCAAGGCTCTCCTTTCTGCAGTCCATTTTATTTAGTGCCATCAGGATGCATTTCCTAATGTACCTACCATCATGAATATGCCCCACCTTGACTTCTGCTTCATGATCAGACAACTTTGCCTTATTATCCTATCCAACCTTCTCTCTCCTTTTTCTGGCTAGCTATAACTTTCCTTCATGTGCATCATGCTTATTCTCATGTTTTTTTCATGCTGCTACCATCAACTGAAACGTCATGGGTCTTAACCCCCACTTTCTTATGGTTGATAATTCTTCAAGGTCTGAGTTAAGCCTCACTTGCAGAAAGTCTTACATTTCAATCCATATTAATCTCCCCACATGCAAACCTAGCATGCTTGTGAGTACTCAATGCTACCTGATTGAAGAATCCATTTGTATGGTTTCAATGTCTTTAAATTTTCTGTTATATTATTTATTATATATGGAATATATCTCTATTACATTAATAAAGATCCATAATTGTAAGGAGTTTAGGCATAGTTTCAAAAGAGAAGAAAGTCACAGAGAAATGCTATATACGTAGGAACATACATTTACGCAAACACATAGGAAAAAGACAGGAAGGATACTAGCTACAAATCATAAACAGTGGTTACCTCCAAGGATGAGAGCAAGACTGACAAAAAGGTCAGCAAAGGAGATCTTTCAGGTTTTATTCTAAATTTACCTATGCTACTAGAAATTTTCTAAGAAATATATTAAGGTTTTACTCGTGTGATTAAAAAAATTATTTAGATGGAGGGAAAAATAAAGTTGTCAAGAAGGTCATCCTAAAACCTCAAGAAGTGTATTCCACCATTTCTCTTCTATACGTGTACAGGAGATGTATTCCACTTTTAGTCGTAGTCTGCGGCACCCTGAGACAGCATTAAGAAGCAGTCTTCTGCCTTCGCTGTTTCTGTATCTCGACTTCCCTTCAGCCCAGAGACAAACTTGTTCACCACTCAAAATAAGTAGATCTGATAAAGCCCAAGGTAACAGTTAAAACACCTAAACATGTTTCTTGCTGTAGGAAACTTAGGCAAGGAACTGATAAAAGTTGAGTAACTTTCAATCCGATGAATTCTAAGATGCAAATTTCTCCCTTAAACCTGAAATTGTTGTCTAGCAAAAATAATGTAAGGAAATCGTTGCCTATTTTTCATTCATATCCATATAGTTTCTTCTTTTGAATATCATTTTAGAACTATTGGATTTCCACTAAATTTATGATTTTAAAGGAATCTTTTTCTTTGATTTTGGTCTTGAGGTCAAAATCTGTTCTGATAGCCCTCCCTCTTTTTTTCCCAGCTTTATTGAAATATAATTGATATATAACATTGTGTAAGTTTAAGTTGTACAATGTGATGATTTGATACACATGTATATTGTGAAATGTTTACCAGAATAAGTTTAGTTAGCATATCCTTCACCTCACATAATTATCATTTTGTTGTTCTTATGGTGAGAACATTTAAAATCTACTCCCACAGCAACTTTCAAATATACAATACAGTACTGTTAACTAAAGTCACCATGCTGTGCATTAGGTCCTTGAAACTTATTTCTCTTATAACTGGAAGTTTATGCCCTTCGACCAGCGTCACTTCATTTTCCCAAACCCAAAGCCCCTGGAAACCACCGTTCTACTGTCTGCTTCTATGAGTTTGGCTTTTTAGATTCTACATATAAGTGAGATAATAAAGTATTTGCCTTTCTCTGTCTGACTTATTTCACTTAGCATAATGCCCTTGAGGTCCATCCATGTTGTTGCAAATGGCAGGATTTACTGAAAAAATGGATAATTTTTTTAATCTATTCATCCATCAAAGGACATTTAGATTGTTTCTATGACTTGGCTATTGTGATATTGATGCAGAAAACATAACGGTACAGGTAATATCTTCGAGATGGTGATTTCACTTCCTTTGGATATATACCGAGAAGTAGAATTGCTGGATCATACAGTAGCTCTATTTTTTAATTTTTTGAGGAATCTCCATACTGTTTTCCATAGTGGATGCCCCAATTTGCATCCTCTCCTACAGTGCACAGGGGTCCCTTTTTCCACATCCTCACTGGCATTTATCTCTTATCTTTTATAATAGCTATCATAAAAGGTATGAGGTCTTATCTCATTGTGGTTTTGATTTGCAGTTTCCCTAATCATTAGCAATGTTGAGCACTTTTCCATGTACTTGTTGTGCATTTGGATGTCTTTTTTAGAAAAAATATCTGTTCCGTTCCTCTGCCCATTTTTAATTGGATTGTTTGTTCTTTTGCTATTGAGTTTATCAGTTCCTTACATATTTTGGATATTAATCCTTTATCAGATATTTGGTTTGCAAATACATTCTCCCATTCCACAGGTTGTCTCTTCATTTCTTTTATTGTTTCTTTTGTTGTGCAGAAGGTTTTTAGTTTGGTGTAATCTCATTTGTTGATTTTTGCTTTTGTTGCTTGTGCTTTCACTGTCATATCCAAAGAATCCTTGTAATGGCCAATGTCAAGGAGTTGTTCCCTATGTTTTCTTCTAGGAGTTTTGCAGCTTCAGGTCTTATGTTTAAATCCATAATCCATTTCAAGTTAATTTTATGAGTGATATAACATAGGGGTCCAATTTAAATTTTTTTTGCATATAAATATCCAGTTTTCCAAACACAGCATATTAAAGAGACTGTCCTTTGCCCATTGAATACCCCTGAATTCCTTGTTGAGTAATAGTAGATTGTATATGAGTAGGTTTATTTTTGGGCTCTCAATTCTGTTCCATTGGCCTATGTTTCTGTTTTTATGCCAGCACCACACTGTTTTGCTTGCTATAACTTTGTAATATAGATTGAAATCAAGAAGCGTGATGCTTCCAGCATTGTTCTTCTTTCTCCAGATACTTTGACTATTTGGGGTCTTTTGTAGTTTCATGTGAAATTTAAGATTGTTTTTCATATTTCTGTGAAAAATGTCTTTGGAATTTTCATAGGGATTGCATTGAATCTGTAGATGGTTTTGAATAGCATGGACATTTTAACCTAATTAACTCTTCCAATCCATGAACACAGGATATGATTCCACTTATCTGTATCTTCTTCAACTTTTTTCATCCGTATCTTAGAGCTTTCAGTGTATAGAGATCTTTAACTTCTTTGGTTAAATTAGTTCCTAAGTATTTCATTGTTTTTCATGCTGTTGTGAGTGGAATTGATTTCTTTCTTTCTTTTCAGATAGTAAATTGTTAGTAAACAGACACACCACTGGTATTTGTTTGTTGATTTTGTATCCTAGGACTTTACTGAATTCATTTATTAGTTCTAACAGGTTTTTTTGCGGAATCTTTAGGGTTTTCTATGTACAAAATTGTGTCATCAGCAAACAGAAATAATTTGTCTCTTCCTTTTCACTTTAGATATCCTTTATTTCTTTTCTTTCCTAATTTCTCTGACTAGGATTTTCAGTACTATCTTGAATAAAACTGGTCAGAGTGGGTACCCTTGTCTTGTTCCCGATCTTAGGGGAAAAGCTTTCAAACTTTCATCATTGAGTATGATGCTAGTTGTGGGTTTGTCACATATGGGCTTTATTATGTTGAGGTATGTTTCCTCTATACCCACTTTGTTGAGAGTTTTTATCATGAAATGACTAGTTTTGTCAAATGCTTCTTCTGTATCTATTGAGATGACCTATGATTTTTATGTTTCATTCCATTTATGGGGTATATCACATTTTTTGATTTGCAGATGTTGAGTCATCCTTGCATCCATGGAATAAATTCCACTTGGTCATGGTGTATGATCCTTTTAATGTGAATCTGGTTTGCTAATACTTGTTGAGAATTTTTGCATCTATATTTATCAGGAATATTGGCTGGAGTTTTCTTGTAGTATCTTTAACTGACTTTGGTATCAGGGTAAAGTTGACCTTGTAAAATGAGTTGCTAGTGTTCTCTCATCTTTGACTTTTTGTAAGAGTTTGGAAAGGATTAGTATTAATTCTTCTTTAAACGTTTGGTAGAATTCACCTGTGAAGCCTTCCAATCTTGGGCTTTTCTCTGTTGGGAGGTTTTTTTGTTACTATTTCAATCTCATTACTTCTATTGGTCTGATAAGATTTTTGTCTTGATAATTCAGACTTGTAGGTTGTATGTTTCTAGGAATTTATCCATTTCTTCTAGGTTATCCAATTTGTCGGTGTCCATTTGTTCATAGGAGGCTCTTATTATCCTTTGTATTTCTGTGGTGCCAATTGTAATGTCTCCTCTTTCATCTACAATTTTGTTTGATTCTTCTCTCTTTTATTCTGTGTTAGTCTAGCTAAAGGTTTCTCAATTTTGTTTATCATTTCCAAAAACCAACTCTTAGTTTCACTGATTTTTTTTTCTATTGCCTTTCTAGCCTCTATCTCATTTTTGTTTGCTCTAATCTTTATTATTTATTTCCTCTGCTAACTTTATGTTTAGTTTCTTCTTCTTTTTCTAATTCCTTGAGGTGTAACATTAGGTTATTTATTTTAGATCTTTATTTTTTCTTAATGTAGGCATTTATCACTATAAACTTCCCTCTTAGAACTACTTTTGCTGAATACAATGTTTTGATATGTTGTGTTTTCATTTTTATTTATTTCAAGATACAGTCTGATTTCCTTTTTGAGTTCTTCAACTCATTGGTTCTTCAGGAGTGTGTTGTTTTATTTCCACATATCTTGGAATTTTCCAGTTTTTTTCCTGTCATTAATTTCTAGTTTCTTACCATGGTGGTCAGAAAAGATAGGATTTTCATCTTAAATTTGTTAAGACTTGCTTTGTGGCCCAAAATATAATCTATCTTGGGGAATGTTCCATGTGCTCTTGGGAAGAATGTGTATTCTGGTACTGTTAGATGGAATATTCTGAAGTTTTTTTAGGTCCATTTGGCCTAAAGTTCAAGTCCAATTCTTCCTCATTGGTTTTCTGTCTGGATGATCTATCCATTATTAAAAATGAGGTATTTAAGTTCCCTATTATTATTGTACTCTATTTCCCCCTTCAGATCTGTTAGTATTTGCTTAATGTTTTTAGGTGCTCCAATGTTGAGTGCATATATATTTATAATTGTTATATCTTGTTGAAGAATTGACTCTTAACCATTATATAATATCCTTCTGTGTCTCTTGTTACAGTTTTTGACATAATATCTTTTTGTCTGATATAAGTATAGCTGCAGCTTCTCTTTGTTGGTTTCCATTTTCATGGACTATCTTTTCCCCTCCTTCACTTTAAGCATATGCTTGCCCCTAAAGCTGAAGTAAGTTTCTTGCAAGCAATATTTAGTCAGATCTTTTCTTTTAATACATTCAGGCACTGTATGCCTTTTGATTGGAGAATTTAATCCATTTACATTTGAAGTAAAGATTGATAGTTGAGTACTTACTAATGTCATCTTGTTAATCGTTTCCTGGCTGTTTTGTATTCCCCTTGTTTCTTTTTTCTTCTCTTGTTGTCTTTCTTTGTGAATTGATGATTTTTCATGGTGGTATATTTGATTCTCTTCTTTCTATCTTGTGTGTATTTACTTTAGGTTTTTACTTTATGGTTACTCTGAGGATTAAGTGAAACATACTATAGATATAACTGTTTCAAAGTGGTAACAATTTAACTTCAATTGCATACTCTCCCTCACACAATTTATGGTTTTGATATCAGAATTTACTTCTTTTTATATTGTGTATCCAATAACAAATTATTGTAGCTTTAGCTATTTTTAATACTTTTGTTCTTTATCTTTTATTCTAGAGTTAGGTGATTAGCACAGCACCATATTACAGAATTAGAATATTCTAAATTTGACTATATATTTGCCTTTACCAAAGTGTTGCATATTTTCATGTGTTTTCATGTTACTAATTAGTATCCTTTCACTTAAGCTTGAAGAACTTTCAGCATTTCTTGTAAGGCAGGTCTAGTGGCAATGGACTCTCAGCTTTTGTCTGTCTGGAAAATTATTTTTCTCTCCATTTCTGAAGGACAAATTTTCTAGATAATGTATTTCTGTTGGCATTTTTTTTTCTTTTGGCACTTTACATACATCATCCTCTCTCCAAGCCAATAAAGTTTCTTCTGAGAAATGCCCTGATAGTCTTATGGGAGTTCTCTTGTAAGTGACAAGCTTCTTTTCTCTTGCTGCATTCAAGATTCTCTCTTTGTCTTTGATTGTGGGCAGTTTTATTATAATGGGTCTTGGAGAATATCTCTTTTAATTGAATTTTTTGGAGACATTTGAGCTTCATAAACTTGGATATCTAAATCTCTATCTAGTTTTGGAAGTTCTTAGTCATTATTTCATTATATAAGCTTTATTTCCCTTTCTCCCTCTCCTCTTCTGGGACTCTGATTATGTGCAGATTGTTTCTCTTAATGGTGTCCCATAAGTCTGGCAAAGTGTTTTCATTTCTTTTCATTTTTTTTTTCCTTTTGGCTCCTTTGACTGGATAATTTCAAATGACTGTCTTCCACTTTACTGATTCTTTCTTCTGTGTGGTCCAGTCTGATATTTAAGTTCTCTATTGAATTTTTCAGTGTAGTTGTATTCTTCAGCTCCAAAATTTCTGTTTGGTTCTTTTTCATGTTTTCTCTCTCTTTGTTGAACTTCTCATTTTGTTCTTGTATTGTCTTCCAGAGTTTGTTAAATTGCTTATCTACATTCTCTTCTAGCTCTTTGGACATTTTTACAAGAATTATTTTGAATTCTTTTTCTGGAAATTCATGTATCTCCATCTCTTTGAGGTCAGTTACTGGAAGTTTACCGTGTTCCTTTGTTAGTGTTATGTTTCCTTGATTCTCCGTGATTCCTATAGCCTTGCATTAGTGTCTGTGCATTTGAAAAAGCACTCACCTCTTCCAGACGTTATGTACCTACTTCAGTTAGGAGGTAAGGAACAAACTTCACCTACCAGTGGGGGCATGTTGCAATGTGTTGTGACTCTGGATCTAGTGATGTAGGGTGCTAATGTTGGGGATGTGTGGTGACTCTCGGTCCAAAGGGGGCATGATATCTCATTGGCTTAGGCCTCTGGAGTCTACAACATTGACAACTATGTGATCCTTGGTGAGCACTACAGGGTGTCCACAGTGGCTATAAGGGCTACTTGGGTTCTCAAGAATGCCTCTAGTTCCAGTGGCTGGGACAAGGGCAGGTAGCAGTGGTGGCTGCAGCCAGTGGTATGCATACACTTAGCTGCAGCATTTGGCTGCAGATGCTGCATAGCAGCAGACATAGGTTTCAGCAAGGACCAGGGCCAGTAGCAATATTTGGGGCCAAATGTAGGTGTACTAACAGCCACAGGAGCCCTGACAATGAGTGTGAACACCTGTGACTTCAGGGTCTCATCCAGGTACACAGAAGGTGGCAAGGCTGGTTATAGGGGTAGGGCCAGTGGGTTGCAGTTGCATTTCTGCAAGGGTTAATTGCAAGGAAGCCCAGAAGTGCAGATCAATGACAAGAGATAGGGCCAGATCTGAGCCCACAGTGATTTATGGGAGCCCTGGCTGTCAGCGTGTATCTTGTGACTTCAGGGTCTTGCCTAGGCATGCACATAGCAGTGGAGGCTGGCAATTGGAGTTGAGCCAGTGGTGTTCAGGTGTGTAGCTGGAGGAGCCAACCCCAAGTGCACACACAGAGGTAGGGGTCAGCCATGGGGGACTAAGGTGAGGTCTTGCACTCATTCAGTCTCAGAGGCTGGGGTTGGCTGCCAATGCAGGTCCTGGGCTCCAAGTGGGGTCGGGAAAGTGGAAAGGTTCTCAGGTGGCTGGCATCTGCTAATGTGAAAACCTCTGGGGAGAAAATTTCAACAGTGAAATCTGTAGGAGGTCTGCAATGGACGTGCTGGCTATTGGTTTCTTCAGTGGTAAAAGCTGCCAGCATCTTCTATAGAGTAGGTCTTTAGGAATTGCATTGGCTCCCACTATGTGGCTGATATTGGTAGCTCCTCCCCTTCTTCCTTGCTTCAAACCATCTCTACTTCTCTCAGCTTTGCCAGTGTCTAGGTGGAATGAAACTGAAGTAAGTGCTTCATGCAGTGCCCCAAAAAGCTGAGAAAGCTTGTTGCTCATTCTGCTCTCCCATTCCCAGTGAGGAGTTTCCTCTTGTCACTGAGCAGTGCTGGTCGGGGGAATGGGATGACTCCGGCAAAATGAAGCTATTTTTTCTTCCCTTTTTCAGTGGTTATTCTAGGGTTTTTGTTCCACTGTGTGCTGAAGATTCTTAAGAGGAATCTTGAGCTATTCTTGTTCATGGATAGCTGTCTGTTAATCTTTGTAGGGTATGGAAGCTAGTGTCCCCTATTCCACCGTTTTGATGATGAATATAATTGCTCTCCCTCTTTCCTATGGAATGTATCATTCCTAATGGAAAACTTAATTTCATTTAGAGAGCTTCTGCTTTACAGACAATATTTTGGAAATATAACATATAGAATGATAGCTAGAAGAAATAAGTGCATTGTACAAATATATGTGTCATGTTTTCTGGAGGCATGCAAATCCATTTCCCTGAAAGATTAGGAGTTGGATAATGCTAGTACTTGAAGTTCCAATTTTTCTCTTTTAGTTAGAATCAATCCCCACCTTATGAGTGGGTAGTACTTCAAAACATTGCTGTTGAGTTTCAGGGATGATTTCTCACTAGAAAAAATGTTATCCATGGTGAACATATCAAATTTTCAGGCAAGTTTAAAATAAAATGAAAGCCTACTCATCTCCTTTTGTACCTGAAATTAAATATGAATATTTGTCTCAAATATAACTGCCATGTATATCAATGTTCCTGTAGAAATGAATGTTTTTAGAATTTTAAACTAATCTTTTAAGAACTGGTCTACTACCAGGGCCAGCCCAGTGGTATAGCACTAAGTTTGCATGTTCTGTTTTGGAGGCCCCGGGTTCCTGGTTTGGACTCTGGGTGTGGACCTACACACCACTTGTCAAGCCATGCTGTGGCAGGCATACCACATATAAAGTAGAGGAAGATGGGTATGGATATTAGCTCAGGGTCAGTCTTCCTCAGCAAAAAGAGGAGGATTGGAGGCAGATATTAGCTCAGGGCTAATCTTCCGGGATAAAAAAAAGGATAAAGAAAAAATATTAAATACAATAAAATAAAAAGAACTGGTCTACTACCACTGCAGGGAGAACAGATATTCATCTCACTTCATGGCACCAATAATAACCATATTGGTCAGAAATAGACCCTAGGAAACATTAAGGTTGTTTATTCAGTCATTCAACAAACATAGTGACTGATATGACCTTAGAGCTGGGGATACAACTATGATCAGAAAAGATACATTTCTGGACAGCTAATCTTAGACAAAGGAGCCAAGAACATGTAATAGAGAAAGGAAAGTCTCTTTAATAAATGGTATTGAGAAAATTGGACAGCCACATGCAAAAGAATGAAATGTAGACCATTGTCTTATACCATACACAAAAATTAACTCAAAATGGATTAAAGTCTTGAATGTAAGTCCTGAAACTATAAAACTCCTAGAAGAAAATAGAGGCAGCACAACGTGACATTGGTTTTAGCAGCATCTTTTCGAATACCATGTCTACTCAGGCAAGGGAAACAAAAGAAAAAAATAAACAAACGGGAACACACCACACTAAAAAGATTCTGCAATGCAAAGGAAACCATGAACAGAACAAAAAGAGAGCCCACTAACTGGGAGAAAATATTTGCAAATCTTATATCCAACAAAGGGTTAATTTCCAAAATATATAAAGAACTCATACAACTCAACAACAAAAAAACAAACAACTTGATCAAAAAATGGGCAGATATGAACAGACATCTTTCCAAAGAAGATATACAGATGGCCGACAGGCACATGAAACAATGTTCAAAATCACTAATTATTAGGGAAATTCAAATCAAAACTACAATGAGATGTCACCTTACATCCATCAGAATGGCTATAATTGTAATTAACAAGACAAAAGATAACAAATGTTGGAGAGGATGTGGAGAAAGAATCTTCATGCACTGCTGGTGGGAATGCAAACTGGTGCAGCCACTATGGAAGATAGTATGTAGATTTATCAAAAAATTAAAACTAGAAATATCATACAATCCAGCTATCCTACTACTGAGTATTTACCTAAAGAACACGAAATCCACAATTCAAAGAGATTTATGCATGCTTGTGTTCATTGCAGCGTTATTCACTATAGTCAAGATGTGGAAGCAACCCAAGTGCTCATCAATGGATGAATGGATAAAGAAGATTTGATGTATATATATTTGCAACAGAATACTACTCAGCCATAAAAAAGACAAAAATTGTGCTATTTGCAACAACATGGATGGAGCTTGAGGGTATTATGCTAACTGAAATAAGTCAGAGAAAGACAAACACCATATGATTTCACGCATATGTGGATGATAAACAAAAACATGGATAAAGAGAACAGATTAGTTGTTACCAGAGGAGAAGGGGTTGGGGGGGGGGGCAAAAGGGGTAATTTGGAATGTATGTATAGTGACAGATAAAAACCAGACTATTGGTGGTGAGCACGATGCAGACTATACAGAAACTGATACATGATAATGTACACCTGAATGTACACAATGTTATAAGCCCATATGAACTCAATAAAATAATTTTTACAAAAAATACATTTCCTGCTCTCACTCGCAAGGAGTCATTAGAGAAGAGACCTAAAAAGAGGTTAACATGTAAGCCTTGCAAATGTTGGAAGAAGACTATTTTGAAGTAGATAGTATAGCAAGTACAAAGGCCCAAAGGGAGACAGTACCTGGCAAAGCTGAGGAACAGAAACAAGTCAGCAAATCAGTCAGTGTTTCTGGAGCAGCAGTGAAAGAAGGGTCATGTAGCAGAACATGAAATCAGAGATGGGAAAACTAATAGGCGACCTTGTTGGCCATTGTTAGGGCATTAGTTTTCACTCTGAATACTAATTGGAAGAACATAACAGTAGCATAATCTGAATTAGCTTTTAAACTTATTGTCCTAGTTACTGCATTGAGGATTTTCTGAAGTAGCCAAAGGGTGAAGGTAAAGAAATGAGATAGGAAACTGTTGTAATAGTGAGAGAACATAGTGGTTTGAGCCATATATAGTAATAATGAAAGCGGAGATATGTGATCATTTTCCTTATATATTTTGAAATTAGAGTCAATGAGATTTGCTGGCGAATTGGTTGTAAGTTTAAGACATAGAGAGGAGTCAAGATGAGTTGGATTCAAGATGACTCCCAGGTTTTCATCCTGAGAAACTGGAAGAGATGGATTTGTCATTAATTGAGATAAGAATGAGTGAAAGGAAAGTAGATTTGAGGGGAACGAAAACTCAGAAGTTTGATTTTAGACATGCTAATTTTGAGCGGTCTATTAGCATCCGCAAAAGGAGATGTTGAATAGACAATTAGGTATATGAGTCTGGAATTTTAGGGAGAGGTCGGGACATGAGATAGGAATTTGAGAGTCATTGGTATAGTGATAGTGTTTAAAGCCATGAGAGTGGATGTTAATATGGCTTAACACAACAGACAGAGAGGAGTACAATTGCTATAGTAAAAGAAGGACTGGGTGATATGGAAATGTAAACAAGGTGCATCCACTTCAGGGTGGCAACCAGTTTTGACAGAAAGTCAGGAGAAAAGTTGACATCTATGCTGAGAACAAAAAGAACAATAAAAATCAGCCAGAAGAAAAGTTGAGGAAAGTGTTTTAAGGATGTGCAGTGGCCTGTAGGCAGCACTGATCACGGTGCCATGAGAAGGAATGATAAAAAGTTCAGACTGGCAACAACATAGACTACAAAATGTTGGGGTCCTGGGGGCAAAGAAAGAAGTGTGATGCAAAACGAGGCTACAGAGAAAGACAAGGAACAGATTATCTAGCATCTTGTAAGCAATATTCAGGAGATTGAATTTTAAAAAATAATTAATAAAGTTGGAGAGAGCTTTGCATAAGCTACAGCTTCCTGCCAATAATGCTGAATGACCCCCCAAAAAGAACCATGCAACCCTACACATGCACATAAACATTTCTCAGACCAGAGGAATGAGTTCACTCTCCCTTACAATATATTTTTCCCTTACACTTTATTCCTACCTACTTCAAGAAATAAAGCTTATTACTTCCCTTTTCACTGTCAATACCTACTGCTCCAAAGACCCTTTCCTTCCTGATCTCTAACCCAAATTGTATGAGTGGGAAGCGAGAAACTGGGGAAGTTTTTTCTCATACCTCCTTATCTTCATCAGTCTCATCAGTGCTGGTATGATGAGGTCCTTTCCTATGTTGGCACTTCAGCAACATAGGAGTAAAGAAAGAAGGTAGGACGAGGAAGAAGTTCCAGGGAGCTCCTATCTATGAGGGGTGAGATACATAGCATCATCTCAAAATAACTTAAATTTTAAGAAAGTCAGATTAGAGTGTGAAGCAATCTCCTGCAGGTTTGCAACAAAATGATTTTAAGGACCGGAGGAAAACAAATGAATTCTCATATTTAATTGTTATTTATATTTATTATAAAAAGAAGAGGATGTAATACCTGAAGGTAGCGTTGTGGCTCTCATAGGATAATAGAATTTTAGAAATAAAAGGGATTTAGAGATGCTGTCATCCAATCTTCTCATCTCCTCATTTCGCACATGAGTAAATTGAGGCCCAGGTATATTGACGGGTAGAATCTAGTGGGATCCTTCATAGAATGAACTCTCTGATTTTAAATTGCTTCTCCCTTTTAGGATTATTTTAGAGTCGTCATGGATCAAAATTCCAAATGATCCCAGTGGAAAGCGAGAAGTGATAAATGAATCAGTCTATACAGTGGCTTGCATGTCAACTGATTAAAATTTTTTTTAAAAGACAGAAAAAACTAATCTATGTAGCTTCTTAGACAGCCCCATTGAAATTTAAGGAAAATATGTTTAGTGGTTTGAGATTTCACTGTTGTGTTGTCTTTGTACTGTTCTTGTTATGTCTTCATTTTGAGTCTGTTGGTACTAGACTTCAGATCTATTGCTGATATTCTGCCTACTCCCTTACAAAACGTCACAGCAAAAGCACTTAGGGTGAAAGACTTTGTCTTTAATAATGTAAGTTCTCGTTATTGAGCTTTTAGTGCCCCATGCACAGTTAGTTTGGATTTACAAAGTGACACTAGTCGGCCCTATTAGCAAGTTCACGTTATGCCAGTAACTCAATATTCTCCTTTTAATTTTTCTGATATGTAGGTAAGAGGATTAAGGATGTTTAAAACAGAGAAAACCCTGGAAAATCATCCAGCACTACAAGTGACAGAGGATGGAAGGATAAGCTTAGAGGTTTTTAGAAGTAATAATTTTAGCACTGAAATTGCTCTGGATGCAAGTATTCAGTGAGAAATTTTATACATAGCACTCTGATGCATATAGTGTATACTTGTGCATATGTGAACATGCATTGTATGTTGTTTGAAGATAAATAATAGCATTTATAACTGAGTGGCATACAAGATTAGAGAGTTTTATAAGATAATTTGCCTTTTCTGTCCTATCTTCCTAAAGCAGAAGACACACAAAAAGAAGTTCTGTGAAAGGATTAGGTTATAGTTTACAGCCTGATAACATTTGGTAGGATCCAACTGCACAACTGCAGGTGTATATAAACTAGGAAAGACTTAAACATCTAGAAAAAGGATTAAATGATGATGAAAAGTAATAAATTTACGATGATGGGACACATAGATATTTCAAGATTAACAGACCCTTTTTTCCCTTTCCAAAAGCATTGTAGAAGAAAATAACAGTGACTTCTAGTCTCCTACTTGCATATACACACCATTATTACATGGAAATCAGATGGAGATGAAAAACAAGGCCTTTCTCCTGAAAACCTGTTGAAGCCATGTCATTGTTTCTTATACGAAGGATAATATTTCCTATTTGTACATGGATAAAAGAGCTCAATAAAATACTGCATGAATATTAAATGGTTACGTGACTCAGGAACATATTAACTTAATGATTTATAGCTGTCATGTGCACATCCTCAAGTGTTCCTGGTAAAGGGAAACAACAGAATATATTTAATGAAATCCAGAGTTTAACATATATCCCCTTGGCTGATAGTAAAATTCTAACATGTGGTTCTTATATGTATTAGCTACAAAAACTATCTCTACAAATTCTCATATCTTAGCAAAAGCTGCTTTTTAATTGCACATTTTTCATAAGATGACCAATTAAGGTTGAAATTGAAGGAGATGATTTGTGCACATACAACGTGTATATTCTTGATGGAGTTTTCTCTTATTTACAAGACTTACCATTTAGAAACAAATATTGGACAGATTCCTCATGCACTACGTATGACTCTTAGTAGGTGGTAGAATTATGAGATTGGTAAATAAATTTAAAAATAAATATGTGATCAATAAATGTACAATTTTGTTGTTAAAGCATTGTGCATTCATAAAAAAACATTTGAACGCATTTCCCAAAGAAGAATTATAAAATTGCTGAATGGTTTCGAAAAAGGTGTCACTTGCCGATCTTTCTTGCCTATCCTGTAGCTGGGTGTAGCGTTATAATCAACCTCCTATCAGATTTTGTGGCCTAATGAAATCTCAGTGCATCACTGGAAATAAAGAGTTGCATTTCATCCTCATCTGACAGCATTCCTTAAAAAAATGTTTAAAAAAATTCTTGTCAATCAGAGTTCCTCACACCCTTTGCAAAAAGAAAAGCTTAAATAGAAAACAGCAGCAACAACAGGTGGCATGGATTCCAGAATGGGCATGCACCCAAGAGGAGAAACAACACTGATTCATGAGCATAGCTACAGGGCCTGGTACAGAGCCAGATCCAAATCCTTCTGCTTTTAAAACAGCTTTCAATTTTTTATCATCTTATGAAATGGGAGTGAATTAGATGCTAATGACTGACAGCACTATTGCCTGCCTCTGCCACAGCGGTGTTTATCCAGGTGTATCAGCAGTGCTTACGGCCACATGCTTAAAATTTAATCTGAAGAAACAGTCTTTGGGATCCTTCATTCTGCCTGACTCTAACATGAGACCCGAGATGATAGGTCTTTCTGTCTCACTCAGGAACAAGACTGGAGCACATCAACTCTGCTTCACTGAGATCATCATGATACAGATTTTCCAAAGGAGTCCCTTTGTACTTTCTTTTAACCTGAGGGTAATATGTTTTGCAAGTGTCTTGCAAATTATCTATAAAAAGATAGTTTGAGTGCTCCAAAACTGAAAATTCTACCTTAGAATCATAGAGGGATTTCTCCAGTGAGGGGAGTGTATATGGATATCTCTGTTTATGTCCTTGAAAAAGACCCTAAGAGCTGGGTAACTTGTCCTTGGCTCTACTCACAAATTATGTTGGAATTATTTTTAAGTTGCTGGGCAATGACCCTACGGTTCCCAGAGTATAAATCAACAAAAGATTTGAAACTCAAAGGATCAAATAAAAAGAGTGAATTGAAGAGGAAAAAGATACAAATTTAAGCATAAAAAAATGGAAGGGATGGAATTGTTGCTGTGTGACTCTGAGAATGTTCTATAACTTCTCTGTGCTTCATTTTCCTTATTCCTCATCTATAAAATGGGGATAAAAACAGTATTTACCTCAAAGTTTTGTTTTGAAGATTATTTGCATTTATAACATATATAGAGCATCACAGTTCCTAACTCATGCTAAACACTTAAATGTTTAGCTACAATAATAATTAATTAAATTATAATTATGTGTCAGGCTCTGTAGTTGTTGCAACAAAGTATTTAATATTATATCACAGAATCCTCACACCTCTTATGATCTTCTTTTTACAGATGAGAAAACTTAGGTAACTTACCTAGGACACACAGGTGGCAAATAGTAGGGCCAAGATTAACACCTAGATCTAGGTGTTTCTAAAGCTCATACCCTCTGGATCAAGCTACATTTATTATTACCAAACAATTTTCTACACTCTGTCTCTTCTGTAAAAGAAAATAGATAATTCTCAAAAATCTAAATAATAATAACATATTTGGTAAATTTTACACATCCTTTTTGTTATGCCAAATGTCCCAATCTCCTCTTGCATTAAACTGGGCACGATGGATTCTTGCAATCTCCAGAAGATATGATCTTGATTCTGTTAAAAATCAGCAGCACAGGGACACTGGATAGCATTATACGGTATCTGTCATTATTCTTATCTGCTAGTAATAGTAATGAACTCTAGCTATCCTAGGAGACTAAAAGGGATTCATTGAAATGTTATAGTGTATACTATTATATTGGCAAGGAAAACAGACTTCTAAGACTGGCAGGAACCAAATAAGGTTTGGAGGGATAAGAAGCAAAGAACAAAACAATAATCTTCTAGACAGAACAATCTGGCCGGGACAGAGCCACCAATACCTGAAGGCATCCAACTCCTCTAAATACCACCACTGCTACTGCTAGACATGGTAGTAGTTCCCCTAAATTAATTATAATCATCATTTCAATCTTGTGTTACACGTTTTAGATTCATAGTCTGGGATGTTAGATACAATTAGCTGAGCCAAGCTTACATACCCATAACCTGGCTGCAATGGAGCAAGGAAAGGAATCTCCAGACTTTCATTCTGAATGGAAGGTGGGATACTGTGTTAATTAGTACATTGCACAGTGAAGAGTTGGACAATGAACAGCCAAAAAAACCAGCAAATTTCCACTGCATCTATTCAGGTGGCCCAGAATTCTTTTTCCCAGTGGCCTTTATATTAAAGGGTTAGTTACTCCATAAATTCCCAGGTTTAATTAAAAAATTGAAGATATACCACATTGTACATACTACTTTTGCAATGGTTTCTTGGAACTGATTGTTAATCAAAGAGCATGCCTCTTGTATTGGCATATAGATCAATGAGATTTTGTACCTAAATACGCTGTTGGAAAACAAGCCAAAAGATAACACTTTGAGTGCACATATGATCCAAATTTCTTTTCCATATGTTTAAATTTTTCTTTTCATATCATTTAAACAACAATAACAGTCTACCAGCCTTCATTAGCCTGTATCTCAAAATGTTGGCATTATTTACATGTTTGTAGGAGTATGTAAAGCCTATTACTGGCAATGTTCAACCACACAACCACCTTTTCATCTTTACCATAGTTCATCTTAAGTGGAGGAAATAATCTTGTTTTTTTTTTTTACTTATACACCTGTCTGTTGCTATGCTAAATGTCCAGAAAAATCAAAATAGCATTCATAGGGAAGAATTCAAGTAATTTATTTATAGATATACATGGGACCATAGGCAGGTAATATAGCACCCACAGACAGAATATTAATTCAATATTTACAAAAGATTTAGGTATCTATTATACCGTGTCTAGAAACATAAAATATTTTTGCAACGTGCCCTTCCCTATGGAATTTGAAAGTAAGAAATTTTCTATTTTTTATAAGATAATTTGTTAAGAATATGCTTAGATTGTACATGATGCATCTCCTGAGAGCAGCATGGACAATCGAGATGAGTACTGCCTTAAATAATGAGTGGTCAGAACTGCAATGTGACTGGCTCACTTTTGCTAATTCACTTGTTAGAATAATACCATACAACTTTATAGGAATTGCACTAAACATTACTATTACACTAAGTAGGTTGAAATTGTACTACCCACTTATCACCTGTCAACCCCTGGTGGATTTAATTAGCACAGATGAACTGCCAAACTGGCAAAGAAGAATACTGAGGAGAGAGAAGACACCCAAGGGCTTGGAACTGGTTTCACTCTACTGCCCTTTGTTCTTGCTGTGCCCAGAGCCACTGAAAAGCAAACCATCAAAGATATTTCAACTTGGCATTTGCATCCAAGATCATTTAAGAGGCTCATGACGAACTTGGATGCAAAGTTAATTTGTTGGTATCTCTGTTATGTGTCTGCAACCTTTTTTTAAAAAATGAAAGATATTAAGAAAACAGGCATATGAAATCTATCAAGGCATAGTTTTTCAGAACAATGTAGCCATACTTTCTAAGTATAATAAAAATTAATCATTCTGCAAATGCAGATAGGTATTCAATTAGACTCATAGAAAGTAGCTTTAGGAAACTCTGTCCCTACAATATCCTTGACAGAAATCCAGATACTTAGAGAAAAAAAATTCTTTTTCACTACCCCCAAGCATCTCCTCACCAAAGAATCTTAAAGGAGGGAAGAGAAGGCAATGAAGGAAAATACAGGACAGCTTTTTTGATTTGATAAGAAAAATAACATTTTGAGAAAGAGGATGATCACTATTTCTTAAAATGCTGAATTATATATTATCCAAGATTACCACGGGGCCTATATGACATTTGCTTTAGTTTCATTTATTCTTGGCCCTTACAATATAAAAGGTGACTTTTCCCAAACATCATAAGTAAGTGTACTCGATTTCTTAAAACTGGTGTATATTTATAGGCAAAGGATGCTACTGCAGCCCACATATAAGGGTAAATGAAACCAAAAAGAACCAGGAAATCAGCAAGTGAAAGATGTATGTGATCTATCTCTGGAAAATATATGACAGTAGGAGACAGAAAACACTCATTGAGAAAGGTGCTTTTAAATAACAGGGCTTTTGGGTACTATTTAACCAAAAGAATTGTCTTTTTCTGCATAAAATCAGAGTATTATAGATTTGATTCTCATCACAGATGCATAGACATTTTTAAAAAGGGTTTTGGCAAAGAAAATTCATATTGGAAGGAAGCGGTGCACCTGGCTTTCCTTATTATGTGGATCTGTGCAGTGTCCAACATAAACAAAAAAAATCTAGATTTAAGAAATGTGATTGATATATGTTTGTGATACATTGCAAAGACTGAAATGTGAGAAATTATGGATCAAAAGACAGAAACATCTTTGCAGGTGTCAAATTAATGTCAGCCAAGATGAAAAGACCTGATCAGTTTGATGGGAAGTATGAAGTGGCATAGTCAAGGGTAGAATGTGAAACTCTGTAATATAGAACCAAGTCTACAAAAAAGTTTATTTTACCAGATCACTCATTTACTCATCCAACATGTATTGAGTGAACACCTTTGAAAGACCAGGCAGTGTGAAAATACAAAAATGAATAAGAAGCATTCCTTATCCCCCAGAGCTCAAGGTGAAAGGGGCAGAGATGTAAACCAACAATCACAACACAACCCGACAAGTTCCCCCTCAGTGCTACCAGTTAATTAATCCTCCAGTGATAATCGATGGTAAAGAACACCAGAAACATCTTGTGTAACACAAGTATGTTATTTGTAGCTGTTTACATGTAAATGACCTATTTAAATATTTAAAAGAGAGGAAAAAGCACCTACTCCCAGAACTAATCTCTTTACTGGCATAAGATTCTGACTAATTAAGAAATTATGCAAAAATCTCCCAACAAACAGAAGTCCAGCACCAGACAGCTTCACTCATGAGTTCTACCAAACATTCAAAAAAGAATACCAATCCTTCTCAAACTCCTCCAAAATGTAGAAGAGGAGGAAACACTTCCACACTCATTTTACAAAGCCAAAATTACCCTGATACCAAATCCAGACAAGGACACTACAAGAAAAGAAAATTATAGGCCAATATCCCTGATGAACATAGACGCAAAAATCCTTAACAAAATATTAGCAAACTAAATTACACAATACATTAAAAGGCTCATACATCATGATCAAGTGAGCTTTATTCCAGGGACTCAAGGATGGCTCAACATCTGCAAATCAATCTATGTGATACACCACATTAACAAAATGAAGGAAAAAAATAATATAATCTTCTCAATAGATCCAGGAAAAGCATTGACAAAACACAACATCTATTTTTGATAAAAACTCTCAACAAAGTGAGTAAGAAGGAACATACTTAACATAATAAAGGCCATATATGAAAACCCACAACTAACGTCATACTCAATGACGAAAATTCAAAAGCTTTTCCTGTAAGATCAGGAACAAGACAAGGATACACACTCTTGTCACTTTTACTCAACACAGTGTTAGAAGCCCTAGTCAGAACAATTGGGCAAGAAAAAGAAATAAAAGGCATCTGATTTGGAAAGGAAGAAATAAAACTGTCACTATTTGCAGATAACATGATATTATACTTAGAAAACCCTACAGATTCCATAAAAAATACTGTTAGAACTAATAAATGAATTCAGTAAAGTTGCAGGATACAAAATCAATATAGAGAAATCTTTTGCATTTCTATACACTAATAATGAACTATCAGAAAGAGAAATTAAAAAACAATTTCACTTACAATTGCATCAAAAAGAATAAAATACCTAGGAATAAATTTAATCAAGGAGGTGAATGACCTATACACTGAAAACTATAAGACATTGATGAAAGAAATTGAAGGAGGCAGAAATAAATGGAAATATATTCCTTGCATGGATTGGAAGAATTAATATTAAAATGTCCGTGCTACCCAAAGCAATCTGCAGAATCAATGCAATCCCTCTCAAAATTCCAATAGCATTTTTGACAGAAACAGAAACAAACAGTGGTAAAATTTGTATGTAACCACAAAAGACCCTGAATAGACAAAGCAATTCTGAGAAAGAAAAACAAAGCTGGGGGCATCATGCTCTCTGATTCCAAACTCCATTAAAAAGCTATAGTAATTAAAACAGTGTGGTATTGCCATAAAAGCAGACATATAGATCAATGGAACAGAATAGAGAGCTCAGAAACAAACCCATGAAAATATGGTCAATTAATTATGACAAAGGAGCCAGGAATAAACAACGGCTAAAGGATAATCTCTTCAATAAATGGTGTTGGGAAAACTGGACAGCCACATGCAGAAGAATGAAACTGAATCACTATCTTATGCCATACGCAAAATTTAACTCAAAATGGATTAAAGACTTGAAAGTAAGACCTGAAACCATAAAATTTAAAATAGAACTACAATATGATTCAGCAGTTCCATTTCTGGGTATTTATCTGAAGAAAATGAAAACATTAACTCAAAAAGATATATGTATCCCCACGTTCATTGCAGCATTATTTACAATAGCCATGATATGGAAACAACCTAAATGTCCATCAACAGATGAAAGGTTAAAGAAAATGTGGAGATATATATAAATGGAATATTATTCAGCCATAAAAGCAAATAAAATCTTGCCATTTACAACAACACAGATGGACCTCAAGGGCATTATGCTAGGTGAAATAAGTCAGACAAAGAAAAACAAACACCATATGATCGCACTTATATTTGGAATCTAAAAAAAAAAAATAAGCTCATAGATATAGAGAATAGATTGGTTTTTGCCAGAGGTGTGAGGTGGGCAGTGGGAGAAATGGGTGAAGGGAGTCAAAAGGTTCAAACTTTCAGTTAGAAAATAAGTAAGTCATGGAGGTGTAATGTACAGCACTGTGACTATAGTTAATAATTCTGTATTGCATATTTGAACATTGCTAAGAGAATAAATCTTAAAAGTTCTCACCACAAGAGAAAAGATTCTGTAACTATATATGGTGATGGATAACTAGACTCATTGTGGTGATCACTTTACAACATATACAAATATCAAACAATTACATTCTATACCTGAAACTAATATAATTTATGTCAATTATACCTCAATAAAAAAAGAAAAGAAAACTTTGAAAAAAGAAATTATGCAAAGCGCCTTTCCTTCTTCCAAGGCGGGACGTCTCTGGTGTCATGGTCATCTTTCATTCTTTTAACAGGATGTTCATCAGGTGGCATGCTAAAATAGTATCCAATGAATCCAGACTTCAGTATTATTTCAGTGGGAGTGCTAAGTGTTGGCGGAGAAGACAGTCATATAGGAAAATAAATACATAAATTTAAAATAAAAAGAAAGTAAATCAGGGATAATGTAAAAGAAATAGATGACAAAATCCAGTAGAAAATATTAAAACATTCCAGTCATTAGCAAGACCTGGTCAGTTACAGATAGAATGGGCTGCCTGTAGAAGAAAAGCTGAATCAGGCATCAGGAAGGGGACTGAAACCATCAAGCTCATATTAAATAATGTCTGGTGGCAACCCCACTGGGCTGGCATCGGGAGGCAACCAGAATGAGTTTCTAAATCACTTTTATTGAAACTCCTTAGCTGCAGGTAATGGCTTAAGGGTTGCAGAATATGCAAATTTGAAGGAGATGCAATCTTACTATTTCGTAGCTTTGTCTCCCTTGACTCCCTGGCAGAAATCCTTGAGAATGTTTCTGCCACCTGCACACACAGCACATTTTCTTGTCTTTCACACATTTTCTCCTCTCCTTCCCAGGATGACTAGATCTTGGAAAGGTAAACTTCTTCCACTTGTGATTTTCTTATATTACTCCTTCATTTTACACAAAATTTTGCAATTATACAAAATAGCACTTCAACAACATAGTCCATTGAATCCCTTGCTTAATTTTCTTTGAACAAACCACATTGCCCTTAAATTTCTACCTACCCGTGATAATCAGTGCTGCCTCTGGTTATCAATCAACATAATCTTGGCTCCATAATTATTTTTGGTCTCGATAATCCATCCCAGGTCCAGACTAGTACATAGCATACATGCAAGTGTATAGCATCTTTTAAGTACTTGAGGGGCTATCTTTTGGGGAAAATACCTTAGTTTCAACATTCATATTTCTACCATAAAAATAATAATGAAACTAATTATGTACATGAGATTTTTAATCCAGCAAAACAGTTAATTTACACAAAGTAATAACCTATGTTTGTCTTGATTATTAAAATGAAAATATTAAGCTGAAGTACAAGTGCTGCTGCTTCAACCATCAGATATTTTGCATTTGTTGCTGTCTTCTTGAAGAACTACCCATCTACAGGCCTGCTTCCATGGGCATCTATGAGGATGGTCAGGGCATATTGAATAAAAGAAAGCAAAATGACAAGAAGAAAAGCCCTGCTACAGTAACAGCTGGGTCACTCAGTAACCCTAGCCATCTCCAAGGTTATGTCAACCTAAGGCAAAGGGACCTTTCACCACCTTTGCTGTCCTGGCATTGGAGATCAATTTGCAAATAGCAGTTTACTTGGATATTTTTCCTACAAACTGTTCTCCAACCCAAACTCTCATGCACTCATGAGTAGGAAAAAGAGATTCTATTGAAATCTGTAGAAAACTTGGAAAATTTGGACTGAATAAAACATGTTACTTATCTAGTAAGTACATCTAATAAGTAGATCATCTCTCTTTGAATTAGGATATACAATAATTTACCTCTTTTTCTAATTGGTTTAGAACTAATATTATAATACTCTTGGTCTTATAAAAAGAATTGAACTTGGTCTAGTGCTATTTTCATTTAGCACAAAATTCATGAAGTATTTAAAATGACCACAGGGTACATAGCCTATTATTGCTGGTTATCTACCCACACAGAACTAAACATCTAAAAGGGAAGCATAATGGAGAAGTTTCTTTTAACATCATCAGTAGCAGCTGCAGAAGCAGCATTACAAACACCTGCATAGTACTACAGAGTTTATGTAGCACATTCATAACATGGTATATGGTAATCTTCACGATCACTTCATGAATTAACATAGCAGGATTACTCTTACCATTTTTTAGAGATGAGGCTCTGACAGACTTTATAGGTAATGTCCAGCATTCCTTTGCTACCATGTTGCTTGCCATAAACATACACAGAAAACATAAGAACCAATTTTAAAAGCACTTTGAAGAAACATGATAGACAGTTCATGACAGCCAAGGAGATTAACCTCATTTGTCTAGTCACAATATAGATGAGTGATACAATTTTGATAAGGAAAGATTATGGTTCTCATAAAAAATCTGGAGGCACATTATTTCACTGAGGCCTTTTGCTCATACTACCTCCTGTCAAGAAAGAAGAAATTTTCCTCTACACTTTTAGGTTTTTCTGGCTGGTCTAAGAATTAAATTGAGACAGATTAATAGGAGAAAATCAAATTTAATTTCATATGTACAGGAACTCCACATACATGAGAGGGTCAGAGACCCCACATATATGAGAGGTTCAGAGACAAAAAGGTAAAATGAGGTATATATGCCATCTTGAGCTAAGGACTGAGATAGGGGTCTGAGGGTTCAGAGAGGAGGAGGGTAATTCACAGGATAAGAAGAGCAGATGTTCAGTAATTAGAGGTTTGCCCTGCCATACAGATAGGTCACAGAAATTTATTCCTGATAATAACTCTTATTATGGGCAAAGCCTCCAATTTAAATTCTTTAAAGGAGAGGCAAAAGTTTCTTGAGCCCTCTGGGTCTTGATTACCTTTAGCTCAAAATATTCCACATGCCAAAGTGGCACATCCTGGGTAGACCTGTTCTGAACCCCTTCACTCTTGATAGGCAATAAGTTTTTTCCGTTACGCTGGAAGTTTAGGGTTACACCAGGGAATCAAACTGATACAATGGGAAGAGGAGAAGATCCAGATAAGGTGATGATTTGGGCCTTTAAAATTTGCTTAGGGATACTATCAAGAAATATCTCTGTTACTGCTATATCCTCAACCTAAAAACAATCTAGTGTTCTCTGGGAAGATCATGTTATTTAACCAAGCACATGGTTTACCGAGGGAAGTACATGTACATCAATCGTGTCTAGGCATAAAACTATCAGCCCACACAAATTGGATAATTTGCTGGGAGCTTGAAAAAAATATTTTCAAAAATATGGGCTGTATGTAGGAATACCACAAGAAAGGATAATGCAAAACTCTGGGTGTGGAAAAGAGTGAGAAGAGGTCTAAATGGGCCAGGGGAGATGAATGGTGACAGCAATCTTGAGATGTAGTAGCTATGTGGCCTATTTACAGATGCAGCTAGTCCATGGTGACCCCAAAGGGAGGGAGTATGGGGAATAACTACTCCAACTTTCCTGTCTTCATCTGATTAACCTCCTCATTCTCCCCTTTGTCCTAGCCCAAAATGAAACCAGAAGGCAAGGGTGTCCTTTAAAGTAACCATTCAGGTCGGACTCTGAAGACACAAAGCAAGGTGGAAAGGATGGAATGAAGCTTTTAATTGGTTTTTAAATGTAGTTTGACTGAAAGATAAGTTACTTAAAACTAAAACACTATGTAAAGCTTCCTGGGACATCTCTTTATAATAGAAATGATAACTAAATAAATATAAAGCAAGCAATTCCTAATGATTAATAGTCTATGTTCTCAAAATATTAATCAAAATATATAAAAACAATGCTATAAATTGTTCTTATATTCCTAGATCAACTTGCCAAAGGCTATTTCATCCATAATGTCCACCAAATAATGCACCTACTATTGAGGCAATATGAGGTACTCATTAATTAAAAGCATGAGATTTAGAATCCAACAGACTTGGGTTTGAAATATTACTCAACTGTTAATTCACCATGTGATTTTCAGCAAATTATCTAACTTCTCTAAGCTCCATTTCCACATCTATGAATTGGCAATAATGATAGTAACTATTTCATAGAGCTATGATGATTAAATAAGTTAATTAAAATGAAATTTCTAACACAGTTTTCAGGGCATAGAATACCCTCAATGAAGTTTAGCTGTCAGTAATATTATTAATAGTAGCTCAACTATATCTAATCACTTTGTACATCTAAATGAGAAATGGCATCTCCCTAGGAAAATTTCTTCCCAAATATTGCTCTTATGAGGACTAGCAGATCCACATTGAGATTCTCAAACATATGGCCATATGTGTACTTGTAGTTTATTCCTAAGTCAAGTCTCTATTACTCACAAGCTGTCTATATCAGCAATGAAAGCTAAACACATATCTCCATAATGTGTCAGGGAAGCAGGAAAACTGTGTCAAATTTTGGTAGTATGTGGGATGGGCCACTCAGGACCCAATCACTTTGTCACAGACAGGAGTTTTTCTGCATGTGATATTTTTGATCTTTCCTGCTATCATGATGAGTTTCATTAACAACAGCAAAATATTGGAACAAAATGTTGATTCTGTGGTTCTCTATAGCTATTATCATCCAAAAATAAATTCAAGCTAGTGATCCAAAAGGGCTGTCTTCAATACATACTATTTTACGGAGCTCATATCTAATCCTTTTTACTTTTAAAGTACAACTATCAGATTTCTTCCTACTATTTGCAAAAGAGGATCAATTCTTATTTACCCAGGAGGACTGATTACTCTCATCCAATTCTCTGGTTTGTGGCTTATCAAGAATTTAAAATCCTTCTCTTTTAGTGTGTCCAGCCATTGCATTGCTCATCAGCACCTGTGTCAAAGGGCATGAAAGGAAAAAGACCAAAATGAATATGATAGGTTATGAGGTGGCAATCATTGATTAAAATTTCATTTGTGGAATTTTGATTGATTTCACATATCCATGTTATTCTGTCTCAACATCTACATTAATAAATCCTAAACTGGACTTTTTAAAGTCTGATTCAATTACCCATAAAGATCTAAGAATAGCAGTCTTCCTATGGTCTTAAATTTTAATCAAATTTTGGTCTAGATCGGATCTCTAACACCCCTGGAAAGAATGAATGAATGAAATTCAATAATAGTGAAAAATATAAAAATTAAGTTAAAAATTGCTCATAAATCTCTAAAATATAATATACACGTACGTATGTATGCATTATGTATGTATGTATGAATGTTTGTATATACATGTGTGTAAAACCCTGACCCCTACAGCTCAAACTCTTCCATCCTACTCTCCAGAGGAAAGTACTGTTAACAATTTGCGTTTTGTCCTTCCCATTATTTCCCTATGTTTTTATAGGCATAAAATATATTTATATTAGCATAAATATCAATATAGAGATGTTTAGCTATAGATATGCAAAATATATGCTTTATTTACAAAAATGAGATTATATTACAATCTTCCATTCTCATTAATAATAAGATATGGACAACTTTCAAGCTCTATCCCATTCTTTTATAATGGCTACACAATATTCCATTGAGTAGCTGTATCATTTCCTTATTAAGGGACATTTAAGTTCTTCACAGTTTTTTGTTTGTTTTGTTTTGTTATTACAAAAAATACTTCACTAATTATTCTTGTACATAGATTTTTACTTATCTATTTTATTAGTGCTTTTTCTAAGAATAGAATCTTACAGGAGAGACTGCTGGTTCATTGTATAATATGTTTTAAATTTTGATAAATACTTCTCAATTGTCTTCCAAAGAATTTGTATCAATTTACGCTCCCTCCCTTCCCACACTGTATGAAAGTACACTGGCACTTGTGCTTTTCTGGATTAAAAAATATTCCCTTTTTGTTCTCAGAGGTTACTCGTAAGGACGTTATCTCTGTACATGGAATAATCAGCGTGTGTGTGTGTGTGTGTGTGTGTTCTATTTCATCTCCACATTTATATACTATCCAGGTCTGGTAACATTATAAAGATGTTGAGAGTATGGACTATGTCTAACACTAATGATGTAAACTCCATGGTGACAAGCATTCTGTGGTGTCATGCATTCAGTGGACAGCTCAGCAACTGTTTGCCTTGATGTTGAGAAGAGCATTCTGCCAGAGTCTGTGCCAATGGACAACATTAGTCATTCAGTCTGTTCCACAGGGTTGAATTGTTTGTTGAAATAAGCCATTAGGAGTAATAAAGTAATGTGAAACTAAGGTAATCTTTCTTGAGTTTGCTAATACTGAACAAACACATCCTCTATCAAGGCAACCAGTAAGTGCTTTGAGACCTGCTGCTTACTTGTGCTCACAGGTGGCAGCAAAATCAATCTCTTCTACCCATGGCAAGTTGATGATATCAACCCACTTTATAAAGTTACACGACATTAAATTGGTAAAAAAAGAAAAAAGCATCTTCCAGTCTGTAGTTTCCATAGAAATTTTCACAACTAATCCAGCTCTCTATGCTTCATTGTAGTAAAAATAACTCTTCGTTAATACCTCAACTTCCTCTGAGGCACCCAAAAGACATTTATCAATACTATCTCAGGTCTCACCATACCTGAGATCCACACACAAATAACGTGCTGATCTTGGAGAAGTAATAGAGACCAAAAATGGACCATCTTCAAAATAATGCAAAATACATATGGAGTTATTTAGTATCTTTGTAGTGGCATCTTTAAAAAAATTTCAAAACATTAAACACAAACGAAATACTCAGAAGTTGTTTATTGACTGAGTAAATTATGGCACAGACTAAGAGTGAAATACTTTGCAGTCATTATTAGTAAAAAGTGATACTTTGGAAGAGTATCTTATGAAATGGAGACTTTTTCATGGTAGGCTCTTTGGCTTACAAAAGAAACATATTGAAATGAAATATGTTTAGTAGAATTTAATTTTGTAGAACAAAATATATTTAAATACCCAGAAATAAGACTGTAGGTTAAGAGGAGTTATTGTTGGGTAGTAGCATTGTGAGAGATTTGTATTTTCCTTTTTGAGCTTTTCTAAGTATTCTAAAATAAGTAATTCCAAATATGTTTATATAAGACATAAGGAGGAATATTTTAATCTTCAAATGAAAAGACACTGGAATGGGCTAGCAAATAAAGTTATAAGACTCCTGTCCTGGGGGATTCTGGAGCTGATATTAGGCTCAGACATATTTTCTTTGTCTGAGTGCAGGTAACTTGGACCTGGTAATTTACATGGCCTTTGGCATCTTACCTGAGTACAAATCCCAGCTCTGATATTTACAAGCTAAATTACTTTAGGTCAATCGTATCACCAGTTTGAGCCAGAATTTTCTTATCTAATAAATGGGTATAATGAGAACAATCCTGCACAGTATAATGTAAGTAAAATCACTACTTAACACATGCCCAGTATATATTAGGTATGGCAGATATACGAAATCTATTTACCAAACCTGTTTCCCTATCCTCCTAAGTATACAACTAGTCTACATTTCTCAGCCTCAATTACATTTAAGAGTAGTAATCTTATAGAGTTGTGGCCACTGTAATGTGGGCGGATATGTTATATGCCAATTCCAGGCCTGGCCTATAAAAACCTACCCCAAAATCCTTCACTCTCCCTGTATGTGCTAGATGGAAGGCAGTGCCCCTTGTTGAAGGTTGCAGAGCCTCCAACATCCTGGGTTTTTAAATCACTAGCTCAGGAGCATCCCACTTTTTTCACGTATTGAACATAATAAGTGCAATAAATTCTATTGTCTGAAGCCATTGGAATTATTAAATTACTTATTACAGGATCTGATGTTACCTTAACTAGTAGAAGTTACTCAGTAAATGATAGCTGTCATCGCTACTAACATCTCTCCTAATTCTAAGATTTTCCTATTTACAACTGAGTTGAAACGCAAGGCAGTGGAGCAAGGGTAAGGGCCAAAATTAAAAAGACAGTTGGTAGTGAGGCTGGAACATGACCTATGGTGACTAGCCCGTCACCTGATTCCAAAAATAGCACTGGATCTCAGGGAAAGGAAACGCTCATAGAGAAATATGGTCTAGTGAAAGCAAGTGCTTCAGAGAAGGTACCCAAGATTTTGCCATATCCATCCTAAGGTTTACACAAAATTCTCCTACACAAAGATGATCTGCGATCTCTAAAAATGTTTTTTAGGTGCTGCTATCCAGTTTGAACATGTGGCCTTTTCCTTTCTGCACAGTATAGAGTCCAACTGTTGCGAAATTGAAGTATGTGTTGCCTTTGCTTTAGAATGAGTTATTAACTCAAAGGTTTGGCTAGTTGTGGTCATGAAAGATTCCCTAGACTCATTCCCCAGAGCAACGTGCCTTTCAGTGTTGAGGTAAGAAATTCCTGCACATGTGCAGTTTGTAAAGCCCTTTGGGATGCAAAGCCCTCTGTAATTGTCAGATGTTCTTTAGATTATTAGACAGGACGGCAGGATAAAAGTGGTTGTAAATGCTACAAGTCTCTACGGACATAGGCAGTACTCTGTAATAAAAATTGCAGTAAGCTATGCAAACCCTCTGCTACAGGCACTATAACAAAAGTTCGGTTTTTGATGGTCCTTCCTGTATAGTCTTAGTCTTATTTAGGCGTATAATCTATTCTCTAAGTTGGTATACAATGTTCAGATGCTGAAAGTTTCAGCTATTTTTAAAACCTGGTGAAAATGTCTACTGCTTCCAGACACTTGAAGTGTACATTTTAAATCCCCATAAGAATGATGTATGTAATTACATTACTGTCTAATAAATGCAGTTGTGAGATGAAATGGAATAGGTTTCAGGAGAAGAGTCCAAGAATTTCCGTCTATAATGATGCATTCTCGGTTCTGCAGTTCAAAATGAGATATAATACGGCACAGACTTCCGATGATCCACATTAGAGGAAAAAAAGCCTCAAGCAATAGACTAATGCGATGAGTAGTAACAAAAATATCTGAATGCTATACTGTGATTATCAAATTCTGTACTTAATGTGAGCACCACCATCTCCAAACAGGGTCAAAAGTTTAAAGGGAACATTGCAGAAAATTAGACACCAGAGAAAGTTATAACTAACTAGGTCAGAAGTGTTCAGAGTGTCAAAAATCAGAATGTCTACAGAAGGGCAGGAAAATGTCACCAGCCTACAAGAAGCAAGTGATGACTCCATAAAATTTGATTATTCTAAAAGATGGGATTGTTGGGAGTAAGCATGAAAATTGATTCTTGGCAGTTAAAAAGTAAAAATAAAGACAACTTACCTGCCCTAGAGGTTTCCCCAAAATTATACCCTAAATAAATTAAAGCAATTACCAGGCCAGTGGCTGTGAAAATTGTGCTGAAGAAGTATCCTCTCTCTCAATACTTCTTCCTCATTTTTTCTGCTATCTGGCAAGCTTCTAACTTCCTGTGGTGAAATCACTGCATATTGTCATTTGAAAATCTAGTTGTGATCTGTTTAAATGTGCTTTTTAAACTTTAAAATGAAAGTTACTTAATTATGCCTATGTCTTTGTATTTCTTTAATTTTGATTTAATAGTTCATTGCTTCAGGTTTAACTAAATATCACATCTTTATTATTAAAAAAGAGCCTATTTTATAGAAAAACAATTGCTTTGAAAGCATATAAAAAGTTCCTTCTTGCAGTTATCTGCATATATAACTCTTCAAAGAGACATTTATGATCATTTTCAAGGGGACTTATTGGAGAGAAATAAAAATTCAAAAGAGCATTTGGTCCAGGAAGCTTAACCTGGTGGCCGTGATCAGGCAATGGGACTGTTGGGATACATGAGGGGCCCAAATAAATAGCATCCTTCTTCAACATATTAATTTCTGTTAAAAGAATGTAGCTTAGCTTAAAAGCAAAATAGCTTTCTAATATTGGATCTCAGAATCAGTCAGTTTATCCCCCCCAGGTATATCAGCAGTCAACTGGGAGAAGTGTCCCCACACAGGAGTAGAGGAGAATGCATCCACTTAGCAGGAAGGCCAACTACCTAGCAGAAAGCATAAGCTGAATAGATCTTGCTTAGTTTGTTGTTTCCAAATTTACCAATTAAATGTATCCAGCAGAGGAAGGAGTGAGGGGACAAAAAGAAGCCAGGTGTCATATAGCTAGTAAAGCTCTCTCCACATGGAAGAAACCACCAAAATGACAAATAAGCATTTCAACCTTATAGTGTCCAAAAGAATTAAGCAGTCTTCAGGGCCGGCTTGGTGGCATAGCAGTTAAGTTTGCACACTCTGCTTTGGCAGCCCAGGATTCATGGGTTTGGATCCCAGGCACAGACCTACACACCACTTGTTAAGCCATGCTGTGGTGGCATCCCACATACAAGACAAAGGAATATTGGCACAGATGTTAGCTCAGAGACAATCTTCCTCACCAAAAATAAAAACAAATAATTGAGCAGTCTTTGAAGAGTAGCCTTGCCAACTCAAACACATAAACATCAATCTCAATCCACCCCTTGATGTCGCCACCTGAGGACACAGCACTGAAAATCAAAGCTCAGTATCTTGATGTGTTTTAACTTCTAGCCTACAAAGAAGGGCCAGCTATAATTTTGGAAAAGACAAAACTAGCCAATAACTGGCCTGGATGAGTCTCTACTTAGGACTCTGGTAAGCAATAGAATTTATTCACATAGTTTACATAAACAAACTTTAATAAGAGTACCACTTATAAAGGTATGGGCAGGGTGATTTTGTCAGCCCGGGCTGCTATAACAAAATACCATAGACTGAGTGGCTTAAGCAACAGAAATTTATTTCTCACAATTCTGGAGTCTTGAAGTCCAAGATCAAGGTGCCTGAAAGGTAGGTTTCATTCTGAGGCCTTCTCTTGGCTTACAGGCAGCCACCATCTTGCTGTGTGCTCACATGACCTTTTCTTCATGGGTACACATGGGTTCTTATAAGACCACTAATCTCATCATGAGTGTCCCACCTTCGTGACCTCCAAATTTCCTGCAAAAGGCCTCACCTCTAAACACCATCACAATGGGAGTTAGAGTTTCAACATATGTATTTTGGGGCAATGCAAACATTCAGTTCATAACACAGCGTTAAGTGAACAAACAATATATTGTGAGGCACTCCAACGCTAGTAATAATGGGAAGCTAGTACCACCTCTAGGTTCAAGGAAAATAGTGCTATCTGAACCAACTGAGAGCTGGAGCTGTGGAGGAATGAGGAACTTCCAAGTGTGGGTGAGAGAGTAGCTGTTGCCATAGAAGTGACGCTAAGGCAGGGAAGAAAAGGTGCAGAAATGCCTTGACTCCCCTCTCCTTCAACCTTCCAATCCTTGTTATTGGATCTCATTGACAGAATCCCATAGAAACTACAGAGCAAGGGATCTAAGGGGATAATTATTTGGGCTCAGCCTCCCAAAGCATACAGCAAGACAAACAAGAGTAAAGAGTGGATCTGGAGGGCCAATGGAGAACAATTAGTGCAGAAGAATTTTGCTCAGGAAGAAAAACATAAACTCAAAGGTTTAAAAATGCATACATGGCCAATGTAAATTCTGCGACCTAATTTTTAAAGTCATATGGCTAAAAAATCCTCACTCTGGCTCTGTTTCTCAGACAAGCTTTTCCAAAACTGATGCAAACAGATAGCCATCTAGTGCTTCTCCTGATAATTCTCCTCTAGTCATATCTCCTGATAATTTTCCAGGGGGAAATACCACCATTTTCCATAATAGAACAATCGCCACCAT
This sequence comes from Equus asinus, assembly GCF_041296235.1. Taxonomy (NCBI): domain Eukaryota; kingdom Metazoa; phylum Chordata; class Mammalia; order Perissodactyla; family Equidae; genus Equus; species Equus asinus. Next base: position 93,668,860 of record NC_091820.1, read on the forward strand.
GTTATTTCAATTAATCTGGTAGATGTCTGTCCTGTCTCTCCTATTAGATAGTATGCTATTTAATGTTTTCTAAGTAATTTCACTGTTATATACTCTGTATTCGTCTTCTGTTTCTACATAATAAAAATACCACAAACTTAGCAACTTAAAACAACTCAAATTTATTATTTCACAGTTTCTGTAGATCTGGAGTCTAGAAGGGTATGGCCTGAAATCAAGGTGTCCTCCAGGCTGAGTTCTTTTATGAAGGACGTGGAGAAAAGCCTCTTACAAGCTCATTCTTACTGTTGGCAGAATTCAGTTCCTGGCAATTGTAGGCCCAAGGTCTCTGTTTCCTTACAGGCTATCAGTCAGGGGCACTCTCAGGTCCAAAATGTCATCCAAATTCCTTGCCACATGGCCCCCTCCATCTTCAAGTCATCAACATTGCACCAATCCTTCTTATACTTCAAATCTCTAACTTTTTCACTCTAAACTCCAGACCTAGTTTTAAAGGGCTCATATGATTAAGTCAGGCCCATCTGAATAACTCCCTAACCAAAGTGAACTAATTACGGACCTTAATTACATCTGAAAAATCCCCTTTACCATACAACATAACATAACCAAGAGAATGATATCTCATTATATTGACAGGTTTCACCCGCACTCAAGAGGAGGTGATTATACAGGGCAGGTACACCAGAGGGCAGAAATTTTGGAAGCCATTTTAGAATTCTGTGTACCACACTGTGAGATTAACCTAACACTTTTCTCCCTTAATTCTGAATTTTCCTGTCCTTCAGCCTCCAGGAAAACAAAGCATATTGGCTGATCATAATCTTTAAAATTAACCATCCTGTTTGTGCAAAACACATTAAACTATATCTCATAACTTTTGAATTTCTGATTAAATAATTTCAACTCCTTTAATCTCTCTCCACATGCTTACTTTTCAAATGCATTCATATTTCAATTTATCTCCTCTCAATTTTTTCGTATGTCTCTCACATTGGGAAGTCAAGGTTCATCTTAAAGTCACTTACACTAGAATAGTTCTCTAACACATTTGCAAATCTTCTTGACTGCTTGATTTAGTCCTTTATAAAGGCAGATATGGCCATTAGAAAACTAAATTTAATCATTAATGAGACCTCTTTTTATCAAGTAACTGAAAATATGATGAGAGAGTGAGTAAGTAGATAGGAGACAGTGCTAGGAATCAAGAGCTTTACACATTAGGTTTCCTGGTGCCGCTGAGTCTCTGAGTGATGCTGGGGAAGGTCTGAGACTTTTCTTCGTCTCAGTTAGTTCATCTCTGCAACTGATTTTCATGATTTTCTTCTTCTTGCTAATACTTCTTAAGTGTAAGAGAAAAAACATCTATGGATAAGTGCACTGAATTCTTCTTATTATTTTTAACTAAAATCAAATAATCATATTAAAATTGCTTAAAGTAACAAATTATAGTGAAAACTAATCCGAGAGTAGTTCGTTTTTTTTGCTTCAATTAGTGATTGATATATATCAACTGTTGACTCCCTGGCATCTCTAAATTAGGGTTCATATGAAAAAAATTGTAATGCTCCAGAAATCATCACATAATCCAACTGCCAATGATTACGTTTTTCTTGATAATTTTAGTTGACTGTCCATAACACACCACTCCCTGTGAGGAAAGACATGTCAAACATTGTCTTACTGTTTGGGCAGAAATTGCGGTTATTCTACAAGACTTACATTTATGTCTTGAGGTACTCCAAAAAGAAAATATTTATACAAAGTATTTTCAAATCTACTGTTTTACAAAATTAGCTTTTGCTGTGGAACATAGGGTGTTACAATTAAGATCAATCTTGTTTGTGTTTTCCAGACTGTTAAGCTATTAAATGACCTGGGCAAAAAGAGCCTCTTACATCAAGTGCAGTATGGAAAATTTGCACAATTCTTGCCTGAGAGATTATTATATAAGGAGAAAGGCAGTGTATAAGTATGACATAACATTTTGAACAGAAGTGTGCTGGGTTGCTTTTCTAAAGAAGGCAAAAGAAAGAATAACGAGAAGTAGAGTCATTAAACTCTGAGTCATTTGCTTGAATCCAAACCAAATCAGTAACGACCAGAAGCTATTACTAAGTGATGATGTGTTTTGACCTATGAGAAATAAGCCTGCTCAGTTCCTAATCTACATCGATTGGCACTGTTTTCTGGAATGAATGAGCACAGATACTTAACATCCTCTTCACCTCTAGGGGTTGGCCTTTTTCAATGGGGTTACGGCCCATTGATATGACAGTGGAGAAAATTGCAATACAGATGCCTCTGCGTGACTTCCCATAGGCGGTTGCTCCATAAGTCAAATTTCAATTGACCCAGGGTTATCTGAAAAGGTTGATCAAATTAGTGCATTTGCGTATGAATAATGCATGGTTTCCTTTCCCAAGTGAATTTGAGAAAACTTTACAGAGAGACAGAAAGGAAAGACAAGAAATGCTAATGAAGGTTCTATCAGCCACCTGTGGGTGACTAATAATCATTAATTTAAGTTCCACTCAACTATAGAAAAAATCTTCAACTACTGTGACTCCAATCGTTAACTTTCATTAGAGGGAAGAACAATCAGACATACACATATATAGATAGATACAAAGGAAAAAGTACTTGCTAACGATATACTGAGTAGCACACACACGTATCAGACAGGGGTTAAAATTCATTCTGTGGGAGGCTACTACTGACAGAGTCTAACTCCAGTTTCCATTAATCTTCAGGCCACCTTAAAGGAATTAAACTGGAACATTTCACTGGATTGACCTCTCATTATCTCCTTTCCTCAGGGGAGAAACCACGGCCAAAGAGATCTCTCTTGGTGCTGAGCTGTGCCGACTTGGGTGAAGGGGAGACACAGGCAAAGTAAAACTGTCCCTTCTTATACATTTCAACGTGGTCCTTCTTGGCCCTGGGTTCTTCTGGGGTGTTGCAACCTCTTAACAGAATTGTAGGGTTCTCTCAAAGGTAGTATGGTCTGAATATAGTTGTTAAATCAGTGTTTATGTGGAGGTATGAGTGTCAGGATGTGGAGAAATTGAAACCTTTGTACACTGTTCATGGGAACAGGAAATCGTGCAGACACAGTAAAAAATACTTTCTCAAAAAACGAAAAATAGAATGATCCACCAAGCTCACTCTTTGGTGTATATCCAAAAGAATTGAAATCAGAATTTCTAAGAGAAATCTTCACTCCCATGTTCATTGCAACATTATTTACAATAGCCAGATATGAAAATAACACAAATGTCCACTGACAGACAAATGGATAAAGAAAATGTGGTATATATATAAAATGGAATATTATTCAGCCTTAAAAAATAAGGAAATCCTACCATCTGCAACAAAATGGATAGATCTGGAAGACATTGTGCTGGGTTAAATAAGCCAGTTACTGAAGGACAAATACTACATGATTCTACTTATATGAGGGATCTATAATAGTTAAACTCATAGAAGTATAAAATAGAATGGTGGTTGCTAGAGGCTGGGAGGAGGGGGAAACTGGGAGTTGATTTCCAAGGAGTGTAAAGTCACATTTATGCAAGATGAATAAGTTCCAGTGATCTGCCATACAACATAATACTTATAGTTAACCACACGGTGTTATACACTTAAAAATTCGTTAAGAGGATAGCTCTCATGTTAAGTGTTCTTACCACCAAAAAAAAGCAAAGGGACACAAGGAAAACTTTTGGAGGTGATGGATATATTTATTACTTTGATTGTGGTGATAGTATCATGGGTGTACACACATGTTCATGCTCATCAAATTATGTACATTAAATATGTGCAATATTTTTTGTAAAAAAAAAAATATTGCAGAATTATGGCCTTTGGTGCTCCTTCCCATTTAAGTAGACTGAGCACACTTAAAGACAACAATGTGGGTATTCAGTGGAGGAAAATGCAACTCTTGGAAGATAAAAAGTCAAGATTGAAAACTACATTTCTTTTGACTGAACTTAAGCAGGGCATATAGTCTCTAGTTTATCACAGGCCCCACTACTCCCTGCCGTCCTGCACCAGGCTTCCCACATGCACAGTATACATCTGGCCATTAAGGCATTTAGCTTGAACTCCCAGAAATAAATGGATTTTTTACTTTCTGATCACACACTGTACTCCTTCTAGAGCTTTTCCTTTGGAACGTTTGGGTATTTAATATAATGATTTAAGTTCCATGGACACGGTTCCAGAAGGCATTGCTTGAGTTTCAAACCTGGTGTTTTCACTTGCTAACTACATGACCTTGGACAAGACAATCAAAATTTCTGAGCCTCAATTTCCCTGACTATAAAATGGGAATGGAGTGTGAATGGAGATAATGTTAATACCTAACTCATAGGGTTATTGTAAAAATCAAAGCGTAGTTAGGATAATGCCTGGAACACAGTAAACGCTACATAAACATTTGCTATTACATTTCTTTTTTCAAAATTTTTCTTCTCTCCAAAGCCCCCAGTACATAGTTGTAGGTCCTTCTGGTTGTGCTATGTGGGACACCACCTCAGCATAACTTGATGAATGGTGCTAGGTCCTCGCCCAGGATCCAAACCAGCGAAACCCTGGGTCCCTGAAGCAGAGCATGCGAACCCAACCACTCAGCCATGGAGATGGCCCCCTGTTGTTACATTTCTTTTAAGGCAGAGGTAGGGTGCTCTTGAACTGCCTGGAGGCTAAAAGGAGGTGACGCAGGAAGACAGAGGAAGCCAAAGGAGAATAAGTCTCGATCTGATTAATTGTATGTGGGTCAAAAACAAATAACAGTACCAATGAACACAGGATAAGACAAGTGTTTTTGCTAAATAAAGACATTAAATCTTATTTCAGATTCTTGGAGCCTTTTATAAGATTTTAAGTGGGACCAATTCTCCCACTAAAGGCAGCTTTTTATTCGTTTCATTGTCAGTATAAATGATTTCACTCATCTGAATGCACTCATGAGATCTATCTGACAGTTTCGTCTCCTGAAGAAATTGTTTTTTATTACACATGCTTTTATCATTTAAGTTTTCTGCTATTGGAAATCCAGACATGTACAAAAACAATCTAATTTTGAGTTTTACTTTTAATGGAAGTTTTAATGTCAATAATTTGTCAAAGAATATAGAGTAGTTTAGAAATCTATTTCAGAGTGATTGAGAAAATATTCATTCATAACAGCAATATTCCAATGTTTTTTGTATGTGACATATATGGAAATGGTTCTAGTAGCTTACAATAGTGATTTCCCAAGCTGGTGAAAAGAATTCACCATGAATCACAGTGACAGTTGTTTTTAAAGAGATAAAGCTATAGACAGTAAGATATCAAATTTCTAAACGTGATGTGTGGTTTCCTCCACTTTGGGAAAGGAGGATGCTATATCAGTCAGCATGAACCAGGTTATGATGAGGGAACAAACAAGCTCAAAGCTCTGTGACTTGACACAATAAATGTTTTATTTCTTTCTCGTGATACATGTCCAACACAGGTCAGACAGAGGCATTGCTTTTAGTAGTTACTCAGGGAACCCCACTTATAGAGATTCTATCTCAACAGCATGACAGGGAGAAGGAAATGTGAAAAATCATGCACTGGCTATTAAAGTTTCTGCCTTGAAAAGACACATATTGGCTGAGCTCAAATTTTATTAGTTACAATCAGTCACGTGGCCATGCCTAACTTCAAGAGGACTGGGAAGTGCAATCCTACCAAGTGCCGAGAATGATGAGATCTAGAATATTTATGAACAGCCCTAATTACTACCACAGATGCTCATCTAATTTACAGGAAAATTAGAAGTCTGTGTCAGATTGCAGCACTTTTAGAAAAATTAGGTCTGATTGCTTTTGCTTCAATACCCTTTCTTATCCTGGGTTCCCAGAAAGTAAAGTCTGATGCAAAAGTTCTGTGTTACTAAAGTTTTAGGCAGTGCAATTTCATGGTAGCAGGGATGAGTGAAAATAGGAATGAGGTAGGAGAATAAGAATAAATATGGGAGGATGGATTAATACATGGCAGCTGATGGTATCAAGCCCAACAGATAGCTTAATTTTTTGGTACCATCTTCTGAGAAGTCATATAAACTATTGCATTGCAGGACTGTGTGGCACAGAAAGGAAGAAGAATTTATGCACTGGCTCCTGTCTCCCATTGACCTAATTTTACTTCAAGGGGCATTTAATCCCTTGCACTATAGTTTGTACACACTGATTTGGTCCTATGGCACCTCATGCCTCAACCACAATGGGGAATTCCTGGAGCAGGAGTTTAGAGGCAAGTGATTTGGGCATGAGATAAAGTGTTGGGTTGTGTCTGCATGAAGTTGAGTAGTTCCCACGTTGATTTCATCATCAAAGTCGTGGCTAAGGTGAAATTAGTGGTCATAGGCTTTGGAGATATATGGGACCAAGATGATCTCATATGGCACCTAAAATATCTCTAATACAGCCCCTGTCCCACAAAGGAAACAATTTTCTTGAAAGTTATGATTTCCCAATCAAAAGTCAAATACCATCGTTTCACATTTGACCAAAATATTTGATCCTGATAGAAAGGTTAGAGAAAACAGACAGGAAGGGGCGTTACTTCCCATAGTGTCTCCAATAGGAAACTTTTAAAATTACCAGACATTCAATAAATATTTGCAAATGAATAATGATTGCAAGATAGTCATTTTTCTAAAAGGGATCTCAAGCTGTCATTTTTTGTAAGTAAAAGAAAAAATGAAACGTTAATCAGTATGTTGGAATCATTTTAATAGTTTCCATTTCCCACAGTTAGTGAGAAAAAAGTAGAAAATTCCAAAAGAGGAGTTTCACAATGCAGAGAAGTGAAAAGGACATAAAGTGGTAATAATGATATACCAATATGTGTGCAATTAGGCATGATAGCAAATGGGATCAGAACTACCTCACAGGTTTCTACCTCAAACTCAGGCTTTGCTATTTTGTAAAAAGACATTTTCAGAAAATGATAATATCATCGAATCTCTTTATTGGCTTTTCTCAGCTTAAATCTGTAAAATTTCGTTTGACTGTAACTCAACTCAATGTCTCTTGATCTAAAGAGATATGAGGGTTTTTTAATATATAAAGGAGCAATTTCTGTTTAAATCTAGCAACTACTTTCACTGGTTAAAGAAAAAAAAATCTTGTTTTCTTTCTTCTTATGATGCGACAAAGAAAGGGAGAATAAAACGTTTTAATTATACCTTTCAAAACCCAACACATTTGAAAACTATTTAGGAATTACATGAAAGATTTCTCAGCGTTAACTTGTGGGTGGTTAATAAATGCTAGCTCTCATTCTTTAATGTGAGATGGCCAGACTTGTGTGACCCATAATACTGAAATTTCCAAATTTGCAGTCCTTTATAATGATTATTTTCTTCAAGGGCTCCATGTCTCTGTTTCTTTTCTCTCCTTTCCATAATTAAGAATGGTCCAATCAAGAAACCAACTCTGTAAACCATGACGCAGTTTTTCTTCTGCAATTACATCAACCAGCATCAGATACCAAAATAGAGCACACACCAAGCAAAGAGAGGAGATTATAATATCTTCCACTTTAGAAAGGGAGTCAGGGAGAGCAAAGAATGAGAGAGAGGTTGACAGTATAAGGAATCTTTTTAAATTCATTCCTTGACTTCAAGAAAATAATGTCATTGTATTTGTAGACCAATGGAGCAGGATCTAGAGCCCAGAAATAAACCCATGCATACATAGTCAGCTAATATTTGACAAGGGAGTCAAGAATACTCAGTAGGAAAGGATAGCCTTTTCAATAAATGGTGTTGGGAAAACTGGATAAGCACATGCAGAAAAAAATGAATTTGAACCTCTATTTTACACCACTCTGAAAAATTAATTCAAAATGGACTAAAGACTTAAATGTAACATTTGAAACTGTAAAACTCCCGAAGAAAACAAAAGAAAAACATCTTGACATTGGTCTTGTCAACTACGTTTTTGATATGACACCAAAAGCACAAGCACAAAAATGAACAAGTGGGGTCACATCAAACAAAAAGCTTCTGCATAGCAAAAGAAACAATCAACAAAATGAAGAGGCAGCCTATATAATGGGAGAAAATATTTGTAAATCATATACCTGATAAAGGATTAATATCCAGAATATATAAGGAATTCATACAACTCAAAAAACAAAAATCCTATTTAAAAATGGGCAAAGGAACTGAAAAGACATTTTTCCAAAAAAGACACACAAATGGCCAGCAGATATATGAAAAGGTACTCCATGACACTAATCGTGAGGGAAATGCAAATCAAAACCACAATGAGATATCACCTCACACCTGTTAGAATGGCTATCATCAAAAAACAAGAGACAGGGGCTGGCCCCCTGGCCAAGTGGTTAAGTTCGCCCGCTCCGCTGCAGGCGGCCCAGTGTTTCGTTGGTTTGAATCCTGGGCGCGGACACGGCACTGCTCATCAAACTATGCTGAGGCAGCGTCCCACATGCCACAACTAGAAGGACCCACAGCGAAGAATATACAACTATGTACTGGGGGGCTTTGGGGAGAAAAAGGAAAAAAATAAAATCTTTTAAAAAATAAAAAAACAAGAGATAAGTTTTGGCAAGGGTGTGGGGAGAAGGGAAACCTTATGCACTGTTGGTGGGAATGCAAACTGCTGCAGCCACTATGGAAAACAGTACGGGGATTCCTCAAAAAATTAAAAATAGAACTACCATGTGATCCAGCAACCCCACTTTTGGGTATTTATTCAAAGGAATTGAAACCACAATATCGAAGCAATAATACCCTCCCATGTTCATTGCAGCATTGTTCACAATAGTTAACGTATGGAAACAACCTAAGAGTACATCGATGGATGAATGAGTATAGAACTGTGATATATACATATAATAGAATAGTATTCAGCCATAGAAATAAGGAAATCCTGTCATTTGCAGCAACATGGACAGACTTTTAGGGTATTACGCTAAGTGAAATAAGTTAGACAGAGAAAGACAAGTACTGTATAATCTAACTTACATGTGGAATCTAAAAAAGGTGAAACTTGTAGAAACAGAGAGGAGAATGGGGCTTGCCAGGGGCTGAGGTGTCAGATAAATGAGAAAATGTTTGTCAACCTGTACAAACTTCCAGCTATAAGATGAATAAGTTCTGGGGATCTAATATACACCATGGTGTGACTGTAGTTAACAATACTATATTTTGTAATTGAAAGTTGCTAAGAAAGTAGAACTTAAATGTTCTCATAATTGTAGTAGTTATGTGAGTGATGGATGTGCTAACTAAACTTACTTTGTTAATCATTTTGCAATACATATATATGTATTAAATCATCACGTTTCACACCCTAAATTTACACAATGTTATATGTCAGTTATATCTTAATAAAGCTGGAGAAAAAAATAAGTTTAAGGAACCTACTCTTCATAAAAGTTCCCATACTTTTGCTAATATAAATCAACCAGCAAAATATTACTCAGGTAGCTATCATAATAATTCTACAAAGTTATTCAGGTTTACAGTGTGTATTGGTAGTCTGTTTCCCATAGAATTTACAAAAATTTCACGTATATTAATATGATCTATATAGAATCTAGCCCTACCTTCCTATCTAACCTCGTCTTTTACCACTGTGTCCCTTGCTCACTGTTCCAGCCATACTGGTCATCTTTCTGCCCATCAATGAACACATTTATTTTTACCCCTTCTTTGTAAATCTCTTCTCCTAGGTCTTCATTGGGCTAACTCCTTCTTATCATTTAGGTCTCTGTTCAAATGTGACTTTCTCATTAATGCCTTCCCTGAATACTCTATCCCACACAATTTACCCTTCTCTCTCATCCGTCACTCTCTATTCCCTTATCCTGCTTTATTTTTTTATAGCGCTTATCACTGCATGACATTTTATTATGCATATGTTCATTAGTTTATTGGTCATCTCCTCTACTGGAACATATGCTACATAGGAGGAGAAACCAAGTTTGTTTCTGTTTCAAACCAGAAACTGAATCCATGTCCAAAATATGATATGTAATAAATAAATATATATTGAATTAATGGTCAGAATTTTACATTTCCTGATTTTAAAAATACCTTAATGAAATGTCAGAGTCTCTTGATTATTAATCCTCTCACTCACCTTAGGTATGTAGTATGGCTCTTCATGCTTCCTCTTTCAACTCTCTTGCATTCTTTGTTGGAACTTAGCACCAAGGAACTTAGCACACGGAAGCTTCATACAAGTCATGGCATTCATGTCTGTTGGACCCACTTTCCAAGTTTTGCTATTTTAGGAGGACTCCCTTGGAACCTGAAATATTTGTCATTCAATTCACTTTATATCTTTAACTGAAAAATCAGGCAAAATTATGTAGGCATGTATTAGTCACATATAGCACCCAGAGAGCATCACTCGTAGGCTCTCTTTCCCAATATTAAACTAGGATAGGATAGGTATAGTGAATATCAAGCAAGTTTTACAACCCAAATCATAATTAATAAAAGAAGAAACTAATACCATGTAGGTCTGGTACATGGAAGACAAAATGATAACACAGGCAACTATCTCCTAAGCATGCACTCTCCACTCCATCAGTGCACTGGTTCCACATCTACCATCTTTGCCTTACACTCCCCAAGCATTTACTATTGTCCCGTAAATGCTTCCATTTCCCATACCATCAAAAATATTGCCCTTTTCCCTAATGCAGTAATATCACAGAAGCAAGGAAGTGAGCCAAATTTAAGGAGCTTGGAGAAAGCAGAGAATGTAAGAAACAGTCTTCTGAACTCCTATTTGGTGTTTTGTAATAATAGGTAGAAAAAGTTTTAATAATGTCATCCCTGAAAGATAAAGAATTGGAAAAGGTTAATTTAAATGATCAAAATTAATCATTTAGCACATGCAATGCTAAGTCAGGAATCAGAAGAGTGGAGGAAAATCTTCTAAACTCAACACTCTATTAATCTTTTCTAGGACTATTTTTCAATATTGTGTCTTCTCAGTATTTGATCTCTCAGAGACCAGAGATATTTTGTCAGTGAGGAAAACTTTAGGCAAATTATAAACTGCTGTGCATTATCAAAATTAATGTCTCCCTTATTAGAGAGAAATCAAGTTTTTACTGTGAGTTGAAATAAACATGAAATATAAGATTTTACCAAAATCTAAGGTTTCTCTATTTATCCAGAGACCATAGTTTAGAGTGGCTCCATTTAAAGCTGGTATGCTTTTTCCTTTCCTCACTTACAATCGCTCTCTCTCTCCACTTACACTTTAGAGGAAAAGCAAGCACATTTATACATTGGTAAGGCTTGGTTTCTTAACAACCTGGTCATGTCCCAAGGTATATAAATTATTGAGGAAACATTTATGAAGACTGGTAATAACCACCTTTTTCTATTTTATTCAGACATACAAGAGTTTGTGTTCTGGCTTGATTACTTACTAGCTCTGTGACCTTAGGCGAATTACTTAACCTCTCTGAAACCCAGTTTCCTAGAATTTGAAGTGTATATAATACTTCTTTCAATTGCTGTAATGATGAAACAAGATAAAGATAGAGATATAGTGATTGGCAAATCAAAAAGGGTAGTTTCCTTTCACTTCTATCTGATTCTTCTTTAAAGAGATGTATTATAAGATACATATATGCAGAATATATTACTGCCCTTTTTATTTCAAGATGGTAGAGTGGTTAGAAGCATGGGTTTTGAAATCCAGCAGATCTAGTTCCCAATCTTAGCCTCCCCACTTAGCTGTGTAACCTTGAGTCAGTTCCTTAACCTTTCCAAGATGCAATTTCTTCATCTACAAATGGAGATGATACCTCTTAAGTTGTTGTTAAATGGGATAAGCAAGTAAAGGACACTGACGGCCCCAACAGCTGGAAATGCTCAATACTTGTTAGCTGTTTTATCCCTATTGTCAATATTAATATCCTAATTGAAATTAAAATTATTAATACTGTTCTAGATCAGTGTTTCCTAACTTCAAGATGAGAATGAACAAACATTTTTGTGTTGGTTTCTTTTCAACTGGTCTCTTAGAGACAGTAGCTGTAGCTCTGTTTCATCTCTCCTACTCCCCCACTCACTGTTCAGGTCCAAAATAGAGAACGTAACTAATACAGGGGAGGAAATATTGTTTTGGATGATTGAAATTTGTGAAAATGTGGTAACTAACAAGGAAATGTCTCTCCATCAACTAGATAAATCCTTCTGAGCCTGGCTTACGTGAGGCAGACCACATACCAGAAATCTCTATTTCTTTTCTATGTCTAAGCCACTGAGGCAAGGGTAAAGATATGTATTTTGCCTGGGATAGTGGCAGCAATGAGCTTGCCCACTAAATAAGCCTATTATTTTTCTCTCTTTTTAATGAAGATGGATAAATATTATACTGTAGCTTAACAACTTTATTAGCTAAGTGAATTACAGCCCTTTCATCAGAAGTCAAGGTAATAACATAAGGAAAAGGAGCAATGGGTTTAAGGTCACCTTGATAAGAACTACAGGCAACGCCCAATATGGGCATAAGTAATTCATGGTGCATAATTACATAGCACCAACAAAAAGCAACACATTTCACAGGTGGAGGGCGTAGGACGTGGTAGGCTGCTCTGAACTGGAGTGTGAAATAGATACTGGTCTCCTGGTGCTGCTGAATGCACACAAGGCAAAATGCAACTTAGAGACAACACACAGCAAGCTTTTTAATCAGACCTTTAGTACTTCAGCAGTAGGAAACATAGTATAACTACTGGCCTGCAGTAAGCCCATGCTCCTATTGCTAACAGAGCTTGGCCTTCATAACTAAAATTCTTTAAAGCCGTCCAAAGAGCCCCAGAATTCCAATTCATGGCCCATCATTCTGGGCTAGAAAGCTTAACTGTGAATTGGCATTTCAAACTTATAAACTGACTCTCTGATTAAACAATGAGTTAGAAAGTAGGGAGAATGACCTGATTATGTCCAAAGGCAGAATTAAAACTCCCCAGCAAATCCCAGTATTTTTAAGGACCCTATGGAACATGAGGGACCTACCTGACTGCATATTGAGGGTTTTCTCTGATGTGACAGGAAATTAAAGGAAAAGAAAGGGTAATGACCTGCTGTTGGAGGAAGAAGAACATAAAATTTTACTTAAGAGGTACATAATTTAAAATCATACCATTTGATTTGATTACATTCCTGCAATTTTAGCCTTTATTGAGAAAGAATAAAGTGGCATTTTTCTACTATTTCGTGTTGGTTAACCCTTGTATATAATCTCTTTCTCTAAAATTCCCCTTCAAAGTCATAAAGTAGTAGCCCCTAAAATGTTTCTACTCATCTGATACATAGCATAGCAAAGAAAATAGCCATTTTAAAAGCCAAGAAGTTAAAGAGAAGTAAGATCAATAGAATATTACAAAGAAAGCTTGGCTTTGCCTGGTGGTGGTCATGTGTTGCTCTTTTGAAATTAATAACCGAGCAGTTTGTGCCCTACCTCTTCCCTATGTTCACAGTATAAAACTGGATATAGTACTAGAGTGGCATAAAGAAAGCTTCCTAAATACTCCAAGTCACTAGGGGAAGAGCAGAGAAGTTTTAATTAGTTATATGAGAAAAAGTGTCTTTTTTTCTTAACTTCCACCTCTTCTATCCTCCATAATCCTCTAAATCCTAATTATCTTCTCCCCATCTTTTCCTTTTGTTGCCACAATCCTGGTCCACACTTTCACTGAAACCATCCCCCTATCTTCAATTTCTCCTCATTGGAATTCATCACTGACACAGTGCCCAAGAAATACTACTAAAAGATAGCCCTTATTATGACTTCTTATACTCAGAAATATTCAGTAGTTCCTTATCACTAATTAAATAAAGTCTACATTCATTAGTCAAAGCTTTCCATGATTTTTCTTTTACTATCTGTCAATCCCATCTCTCACAGGATGTTACAGCTAATTCATTCAAACTAAAATAACCACTTTTCCAATGTTAATTCATTTTCTCTTATAGAAATTCAGAAGCAAGCTCAAAATCTACTCTCAGTGAAGCCTTTCCTAATGCGATCACTACTCTCTTTACACTCCAATAGCATCCTATCTGTACCAGTCTTACAGCACTAGCACATTCTGAGTTGTATTAGAGTTATTCATTTACTCAACAATATGCTTTAAACATAGCCATTGATCAATCAATATTTATTGGATCAATAAATGAGTGAATGTACTTTCGAAGGTCATAAACTATGCCTACCGTTAGACTAGGTACATAGAGGAGACAGGCTATTTCTCTAATTGGGAAGGGTCCTGGCACAGGTCTGCAGGGTCACTGAACAGTAACAGGTTATTTTACCAGAATCAAACATAAAGCTGAAATATTATTAATTTATATCAATGCTTAATATATGATGGGACCTCAACATTAGTTTAATGAAAACTAGAACATACAAGTCAGATTTTAAGATATAGATACTTCTTCTATTCTTTTCTATTGATAGAGGAAGAGTTTGGCTAAAATCAGCATTATGAGATACTACAAGCTAAAGTATGTCTCATGTTTCAAGCTACACAATGTATTTAGGGTTTTTTCTTTTTTTTCATTTAACATGTACATAAACATCCTTAGAGCTGACTGCACTACAGATATAGAGTTGTCAGTTATTCCTTTAATTTCTGGAACCTTTGAATTTTAAAATCTATAAATGAACTGTAGGAGGGCCTTTTTCAAGCAGGCAACTATAATTTTTGTTTTTAATTTTAAGCAGTATCATTAGCAAATACTTTTGCTTTTGCAACAAATAGTCCTTGTGGGATGTATTCCAATGGGATAAAAAAGATTAAAAGACATCTTAAAAGAAAAAAAACCCAAAACCAACCATACAAACAAGAAAGCCACTTGTTTCCGGTGCTCAATTCATCTGCTTTCTAAATCTACAGATTATCAGACAGTGGCAAGAAATAGAATTCTGTAGATTTCAATTCAGTTCAGCAATGAAGATCATATAACTTTTACTTTTTTAACTAGTGTACGCTCTCATGTGGAGGATGAAAGATGTGCTCCCCTTCAGAGGAAAGTTACATTTTCTCCTGCAGAGCAAAGTTATTTTAATATAATAAATTTATGATGGCTTCAAAGTCACAACCTCTGGGAATCAGGAATTGGTCATGTATGATGAGTTATTTCTTGCGGTACACCAAAGTACTCTTTTTTCATATTTCCATTTTGCTACCATCATAACATTTGTTGAATGCCCATAGCATACATAAAACCATACTAAGAAGTAATGGTGTAGAAATGAGGGCAAATTCATTCTATCCAAACTTGTTTTCCTGCTTACGAAACTGAAGGGATATAATATCATTGACTAGGACATTGGAATAGGACTTAAAAGTGATCCCTTCTAGCTAGTCTGTTCTGCTGCCTCCAAACTTAACTACTGACCTCAAGGATCTCTATTGTTCCCCACAAGACAGTATCTACTAAGAAAAGACATATTTGTAAAGAAATAATTAATAAACACACTTTTTCCAAGGTAGGTTATCTCACCCACCATCATATCTTTAATCTCACCAATGTATCATTGACATCCAAATCTGTATTTCTAGTTCATATTACACCTGTCTTCCATGAACTTGAAGCCCACAGTTTTAACTACCTGTTAGACAATGCTAACTGAATATCCCACGGTTACCTCAAACTCACCTAGCATAAAATGAACACTTCATCTTTCCACACCAAACCTTTTTGTAATCCTATATCATCTGTTCTAGCATATACATTTAGATACAAATACATAGAGATATTTCCTGTATTCAGTTTCCCAAGTTGTAAGTCTGAGAGTCATCCTCAATTATACCTGATCAACCAATCATTAAGTCCTATCAAATTTATCTGCTGAATAGCTCTGCAACTGATCTTCTTAGTATTTAGCTCCTGAATGTGTAAGGTACTGTATTGGATGCTGCGGTAGAGGGAGAAGTAGAAAACAAAATATTAAAAATGAAAATTTTTCAGGCAACTTCAACTCAATATGTCTAAAATTGGACTCATTTCTTAATCATCATACCCTCTACCTACTATCCAAGTCTATTCCTGAAACTATGTTTCCAATCTCATTCCCAACTAATGGCACTATAATCATCCAGTAGCTAAATTAAGAAACTGAGTCCTTTTTCAGGTTAAGAAGTTTAGACCTCATCCTGTAGGAGATGGGGAGCTATTGAAAAATTATAAAGAAATGAAATTATCAGATTTCTTTTTAACCATCACTCTGGCAATGGTGTGAATAAAGGATTGAAGGAAAGACTAGCTAGTGGGAAACGTTTAAGAGGCTATAGCAATAGTCTTTTACCAGGATGATGGGGGCCTGAAATAAGGCAATGCAGTGGAAATGAAAAGGAGGTCTCTTCCATTTGGAAAATTGTATATTTAACTTATGCAATATTGTTCCATCAAGGAAGGTTTCCTGAAGGAGGTAAATTTTGAGTTGAATTTTTAGAAAATTGAAAATGATATAATGCTTGGAATATTTGGAATTCTAGGAATTCCAACTAGATGATTATATACATCTAAATATATATTATGTATGTATATGTAGTAGCAAATATACACTGGGACAAAGTGGAATGTTTACAAGGTTCTAGTAAAGACTGTCCTCCATCCACTTACTCTTTGGAGAATCACCGAGGATCATTCAGTAGTTCAACAACTGCCACATACACACTAGACTGGAGATTATAGACAAGTGGCATGAATAAAACTAGCTTAGAACTGAGGAAAAAATCCCATGAACTTGACGATAACAATTTTCTGTAAGACATATTTAATGAAAAAAGTAGAAAAATTTAAGAAGAGAGTGAATATGGGTAGCCTAGAAAAAAATAATTCCCTGTGTTAACGGAAAAGGTTTTTTGTTTCATTTGTTCACAGAATTTTTTCAAGCCTAGCCTGAAGAGTAGCTAACAATTATATTCTAAACTGTGTTTCTAGGTCTGTTGTAAGCGATTTACACATTTTAACCGTTTGCTTTTCACAATGAAACAGTGTTGTAGATCTAAGTATTATCTTCATTTTACAGAGAAGAAAGCTGATATCAGAGCTATTATGCAACTAATGCAAGGTTAAATACTTGGCAGCACATTGTGGAGGTTTCCCCCTCATATATAAGGAAATTCTTGCTCTGAGGAGATGGCTTTTATAGATATCTAACAATAAGAATTATGAAGGAGCACTTAATGCATACCAGGCATTGTGCTAAAACATTTACATGGATTTGTTCATTTAATCTCCATGACAACTCTATGAGATTTTACTATTTTTTCATTCCCATTTTACAGGTAAAGAAACTGAGTCACAAAGAATGTAAAAACTTGCTCAAGGCCACAAAGCTGGTAAGTGGTCCAGCTGCTAATGAAATCAAAGTTTGTTCAGAGTCCACACTCTCAGCCATTGTGCTGCACTGTTTCCCCTCCTAGCAGCAAGGAACAGTTGAAAGGACATCATCCTGAGATACTGATTGGCTGAAGTGCTACAGACCTTTTTGCTTACAGTGTATGCAGAGATTCTAAAAAGTAAGCCAGTCACCAATTATAGGGTGGATTTTGAGATCAAAAGAAACTTTTACAGAATTAGCATCAAGTTGGGGCTCCAACCATAAGAATCCCCAAAGGTTATATTCTCCCATTAATTCACATAGAGCCACGTTGTCTTAAGGATAACCACGCACAAGCAAAATCTAGCCCATAGGCAACCTTGATATTCAGTCAATTTGATAAAGAAGAACAATTTAATATTCATCCGGCACTTTTCTTCTTTAATACTTTCCACAAACTGTTACCTTCAGTATCTAATCCAACAGAATTAGATAAACAATTGTACCAAAACAAAAGGAACAAGAATAGAAACGGCCTGTGCCTTTTATCCAGGTCTTCAAAGCATATTACAAGTATCAATTAATGTTCACATCAATCCTCTGAGGTGAGAGTATTTTCACACACAGTTTACGGAGAGGTAAGCTGAAGGGCAGAGTTACCTATCTAGTGACCTAGTGACCGACACCTAGGAAACAGACACAGAAATCTTGGGTCCCAGTCCTCATGTCCTGCCCCTTGCACACCAAGTATATCTTATAGCAACCTCATTAATAGCACTGATTTTGCTTTTCTTACTAGCTAAACAGGTATATAAGCATCATTCTTAGATAATATGTATCAGGGATTGTAGAATACCAAGCATTTTGTAGACTCTAAACTGAGTTTGAAATTTCATGTAATTGCACATCTGGTCTTTCTATTTAGTGTGTGTGTTGGGGTGGAGAGGATAAAGCTAAGAAATTTATCCGTGGTTGGTTCCCGGAGGTGATACAACACATATATGATTGTTAGTATGTGTGTTTGTATATACATACAGACATACATATGTCACTCCAAAGTTCTGGTCTCTATCTAAATTATACCATGATAAAAATGTTTAACTCTAAGTAAATCACTGTGCAATGCAAAAAAATGGCTACAAATATTTCCTGGCAGTAACTGAACTGGTGAAATCCTCTACCATTATTGGAAATAGCCTACTACAATAATTATCCTAAACTTCTGTTACACTTAACAGCTTTTATGAGAACATTAAAAGAATGCAACAATCTTGTTGTGTTTGCAGGCATCATTTCATGTTCCAAAGGCTAATCTGGATCTTATTGTTGTTTTTTAAAAGATTTGCAAAAATTGCCCATCGCAAAGTGACTTAGGGACTATGAACACTGTGAAAGCAATTATGAAACAATATATTTAATTCATAATAATATGGAGTCTGAAGGGCTATTTGCAAAGATTAAATGAGATAATGTATTTAAAGGAGCCTAACACAGTGCCTAGCGCATGGTTGAAACTCAAAAAATCATTTTCTTTTTTACTTCAAACTATGTGATACAGCCTAGGCTGTTATCAACTTCTGAACATTGATGTAGGTGAACGACAAATTTCTATTACTTCTTTGAAATGGATCAGCACTTAAAAAGCTATTTTATTTTACTCGTAGAATATGACAGACAAGCCCTATGATCTCCTGGGCAGTCTTGATTAGAGGGAGGGCAGGAAGTAACTATCATTGGTTCTCAGCTATATTCATTCCTCATCTTAGTAACTGAAGGAAAGTGTCTGAGCTGGCTGCTATGCGTAGATCAACTAATCTACAAGGGCCTGGCTTTAAAATGATACTAAGATGGTAAACGGATACCAGAATGGACTTATATACTTCTGGAACAAACCCAATCTCTCCTAAGCATGACAAGCTGCTCCACAGTTAAGATTTCTTAGCCTTGTTCAATGTAGGTAAGCTGGGTCATTGCTGTGTACTGTAGTGAAACTTAATTGTTGTAGGCAAGTTTTGCTTCAATTCTTGTTTTTGGTACTTTATGTATGCTCTACAGATTACTTATAGAGCTTTGACCCATTGCCTGGATATGACCGCCACCTTTTGTTTTTCTTGCTCCTGGTTCCCTGTCTAGTGTTGACTTCTACCTGGTTCCAATTCCTGGTATTTTGTTTTCCTTGGCTTCTAATACTCTTAACATCTCTTTATTCTGATCCTAGACTTTGCTACGTCTCCCCAGTTCTGGTTTAGATTCCTATTTCTGGATTCCACTGAAGGCCAGTATAACATGCACATACCTCAAAATACAGCAAACAATACAATCCATCAAAGACAATACAAAATCAGACACAGTGTGGGTGAGAAAAGCTGAAAGATTAGGCTTGATCTGTGAACTCAGGCTCTACATGATTAAAAGGAAAGATTGCCTCTCTTGGCACAAAGGACCCAGATTAATCACTTCCATAATCTCTATGAGTTCCTTCATTGCTAGATGTATCGTGTCTATCTTACCCAGTTTGAAAAAAATATGAAAGTAATATTACTACCTATCAATATTGGAGGCACTTTAAAAAGCGGTAATTTTTAATTTCATGAAGAGAGAGATGGAAGTCTCCTGTTTTGCAGCCTATAAGATCTTTGCTAATCTCATAATGGAAGATAAGTAATGCCACTGAGCAATAAAATCTCAGTAGGAGAGTTTCACATTCCTATATACATGCTGTGCATCTTTTCTGCCTGTAGAGTTCCATTTGAAGCAAACTGGAGGTGCTGAGTTAAAAAGCCTGAACCTGTGTCCTCAATAAACATTGTTGGGGTTGCCACTCCTGAGGCGGGAGCATGTCCTTTTTGAGAAAGTTCCTTTAATCTGAAGTAAAAAGGATTAATTGACAGAAATTCATTTTTTTTCTCTAAAGGGGGATGTTTTTCCTCTTAATCATGTGTTATTAACCTCCAGACCAAGGGGCCAATGAATGACTGAATGACCAAAGAAAAGGTATGTCACCTGGAGAACGGCCTTCCAGAGTCAGCACTTTGCTGAACTGTCTATTGGGAAGAACTTTCTGAGAGACATTAAGCTTGAAAAAAAAAAAAAAGAATCCTCTGCCTGCCTTTGCTATGCCTTGCAGGCTCCTGTGTTCTGAATATATTGCTAATAGCTTTGGAAGCCATTCATTATTTCCTGCATTCTTGGGACTGTTTGGTATGTTGAAAGTGGATGGGGCCGGGGGGAATCTGCAGTAACCATGGCCCTAGAGGCTTGGAGCTGGAGGGGCAGCAATCTGCCTCCTCGGTTTTATAGTTAAGAATTTTTTTTCTTTCTGTAGATAAACAGATTGTCAATCTTCTGCTGCTCAGCTCACATGCCAAGGTCTTTTCTGCTTTCATTTATGTGATGCTTCTCAGTGGCATCTCTACTTTGGTCCTGTTTCTTAAGAGTTGATTTTCCTTAGTGTTCTGTTCATGACAGGGAAAATGCCACTACCGCCTTTATCCTGACACCCAGAGAACAAATGGAGACCGTTCCATTCCATTGCCCCTAATTCCTAGTAAAAGTTTATCTTATACTTTATCTTTCTTATAATTTCAACCCGAACTGAAGAACCAGTTTTTTTGTAGACTGGCTAGAGGAAGTGTAATAATAAATGACGACTCTCTGGGATAGTATCCTTCCTTCCTTCTTCCCTCCCTAACTCCGTCTCTTCTTTCTTTCCTCCCTTTAGCAAACATTAATTAATTGAGGGCCTATGATGTGCCAGGTTCTGTGGTAGGTATTGAGAGTACAGAGAAGAATAGACCAAGAACCTGGAGCCTTTGTGCATAGACACTTTGGCATAACTACGTGAAAGGAAAATACAACTTGTGTGTGTGTGGAGGGGACATACTTGGAAATGGATGGTGATCATCATAGCAAATAAGAAGGGAATAAAGATAAATAATTGACAGTCTGCACTTAGAATCAAGATGAATGTTTCCCCAAGGAAAAAGCCCTATATTTCAAAACCTGAAAGAGTTAAGACTATTGTATGGGATATAAGGTCAGACTGAAATATGCTCATGAGGCAGCCAGCAAATTATACACTAAGAGAGTCCGGCAATTAAAATCATAAAATCCTAAAGTTGAAGTTACCTTTAAGGATCATATAACTCTACTAAGTGATGTATAAAATTGTCTTTTTCTGATTCAGCCAACGTTTATCCAAAAACTTTTCATGGGAATCTCTTTAGTTATCAATCTTGAGGAGAAAAAATTCCCACTTAAATGGCTCAACCTGAAAATTCTTGAACATTGGGACCCAACTGGAACATAATCCAGTCATCCATTTCAAAAATAATATTCTGTTGGAGAAGAGGATTAGAGGCAGCATTAGGTAGGCACTTTGGGGGGATTTGAGTTGCTTATAGTCTATTAAGAGAAATAAGTCATGTATTAGGTTGAATCATGTAAATTCTCCTTAAGTGAGTCAAAAATGATTGAATATCAACAATTTCATATAGTTTAACTCAACACTGAAAGACAAGGACACAAAGAAAAAAGCATAACTAAGATAAAAGAGATGCAAAAATAGTATCCTGGTTGATCAGAAGGAGGGATTAGATATTGCTAGTTGGATGAGTGTGGAGTTATAGTCAGAGAGAACAGGTTAGAGGAGAAACATAGTGTCTTGGCCAGCTTTTACAGAATGTGAGTAAGATTTTTACACAGAGAAGGGCAGGAGTAGGTAGAATAGCAGGAGTGAAAGTATAGAATGAGTAAATTACACGTACTTTGTAGAAACAACAGGTAGTTCAGCTGGAATGAGGGACATAGCTATGAAGGTAAACAATGGAATATAAGATGAGAATAGAAACTGGAGGAAAAACAATAAGTGGTCTGGCACACCAAGCTCTGAGTTTTAAATTTGATTCACTCGACGACGAGGAGCCTTTCAACAATTTTGTTGTGACAGCGTTGTGTTAAATCAGAGCTGAACCTCAGAAGCTTAACTGTTGGTGATCCCCACTGTGTATTAATTGTGAATGGAATGGAAAACACAGGGAGATTTAAATCATCAAAGTAAAGATGATTAAGTCCCTTGAAATTGTAGAAGATTCAGTCTTCTGAAGAGAAACCAAAAATATTAGATCTACTTATCCATAGAGACCTCTGACAAATGTGTAAGTAAAATTTGCTTTTGATATTTCCAACATCTTCTTTTTTGTTCTATTTTATTCCACCTTTAGGTACTTAATTTTCTTCTATGCTTTGTCCATTTCTTCGATTAAAATTAGCTCTCATGTAGAAGTGGTTCCAACTATTCATTCACAATGAGGTATAAATGAGCATCACAGCTTAGTATGACACCTCTTCTCCTCATCCCCCATCCTCAACTCATAGCTCAAAATAGCCAATTAGTTGATTTGCTTCTAAGACTGGCAGTAGAAGTTTTGCCAGAAGTGGAGAAGCTAAGGGACTGGAATATATGGCTTTTATTTAATCATTAGAGTCATTACGGCTTTAACTACAAAGCCATTGGATTCATGAGGGAAACTATCAGGGAAAAAAAGAATGATACACAGGATTACAGAATTCTCTTACAAGAGAACCTAGAGTTCAGTTCAACTCTCCAAACAGTGATTTCTTTCTAAAGTATCCCTATCAAGTGGTCAGCCAGCCTCTGTTTGAATTTCTTTTGAGATGGAGAACACTTTACTCCCTGAGGCAGCATATTCCATTCTCAATTCTAATTATTATTATTAATCTTTCTTATGCAAAATCTAAATCTGCCTGCCTAGTCCCTCAACAAACTGGTCAAAGGCCTATTTTCTATAGTGACAAAAAGTAAGCATACTCTTTATTCCAAAGGACACCCCTCAAAATATTTGAAAAGAGGTATCGTGTGGCCACTGAGTCTTCTCTTTCCAGGATAAAGATCTAATTTCCTTAACCTTAAATTTAAAAAAACTATTTCAAGTTTCTTCATCCTAATAGCTCCTATTTTAGACATCTCCAGCTTAGTATATTCAAGACCCTTGAGGTTGATCTAAAAATCAAAGAGCAGAAAAAGTTGATTCCTCGCAAATCATTTATAAACATGTATTTTGGGGGTATAATAAAGAGGCTCAGTGTCATATCCAGGATATTGCTGCCAAGACGAATGTCAAGGAGCTTTTTCCCTATGTTTTCTTCTAGGAGTTGTATGGCTTTAGGTCTTGTGTTTAAGTCTTTAATCTATTTCAAGTTCATTTTTGTGAATGATGTAAGATAAGGGTCCAATTTCATTCTTTTGCATGTGGTTATCCCGTTTTCCTAATGCCATTTGTTGAAGAGACTCTCCTTTCCCCATTGAGTATTCTTGGCTCCCTTGTCAAATATTAGTTGACCATACATGTGGGAGTTTATTTCTGGGCACTTGATTCTGCTCCATTGAGCTGTGTGTCTATATTTAAGCCAGTACCATACTGTTTTGATGACTATAGCTTTGTAGTATAGCTTGAAATCAGGGCGCATGATGCCTCCAGCTTTGTTCTTTCTCAGGATTGCTCTGGTTATTCCAGGGCTTTTGTGGCTCCATACGAATTTTAGGATTGCTTTTTCTATTTCTGTAAAAAAATGCCATTGGCATTTTGATAGGAACTGAATTGAATGTATAGATGGCTTTGGGTAATATGGACATTTTAGCAATGTTAATTCTTCCAATCTATGAACACAGGATATCTTTCCAGTTTTTTGTGTGTCTTCTTCAATTTCTTTCATCAAAGTCTCATAGTTTTCAGATCTTACACCTCCTTGGTTAAATTTATTCCGAAGTATTTTATTGTTTTTGATGTGATTGTGAATGGCATTGTTTTCTTAATTTCTTTTCCAGATGTTTTGTTGTTAGTGTACGAAAACACAACTGTTATCTGTTTGTTGATTTGGGGTCCTGCAACTTTACTGAATGTGTTGATTAGTTCTAACAGGTTTTTTTTTAAGAACATTCCTAACACTCTTTAGGATTTTTTATTTATATATAAGGTCATGTCATCTGCAAACAAAACAATTTTACATCTTCATTTCCTATTTGGATGCTTTTTATTTCTTTATCTTGCTTGATTTCTCTGGTTAGGACTTCCAATACTATGATAAATAGGAGTGGTGAGAGTGAGCATTCTTATCTTGCTCCTCATCTTAGAGGAAAAGCTTTCAATCTTTCACCATTGAGTATGATGTTAGCTCTGGGGCCTTGGTCTTGGTAGCAATTTCCTGGATATGACACCAAAAGCACAAGCAACAAAAGCAAAAATCAACAAGTGGGATTACATCAAACTAAAAAGCTTTTGCACAACAACAAAAAAACCATCAACAAAATGAAAAGGCAACCTATGGGAGAGGAGGAAATCTTTGCAAATCGTGTATCTGATAAGGGGTTAATATCCAAAATATATAAAGAACTCATCCAGCTCAATAGCAAAAAACCCCAAAACAAACAACCTGAGTTAAAAAATGGACAGAGGAACTGAAGCGAGAGTTTTCCAAAGAAAAGACACAAATGGAGGCTGGCCCCGTGGCCATATAGTTAAGTTCACATGCTCTCCTTTGGCAGCCCAGGGTTTTACTGGTTCGAATCCTGGGCATGGACATGGCACCACTCGTCAAGTCACGCTGAGGTGTCATCCCACGTAGCCTAACCAGAAGGAACTGCAACTAGAATATACAACTCTGTACTGGGGGGCTTTAGGGAGAAGAAGAAGAAAAATAAAAAGATTGACAACAGATGTTAGCTCAGGTGCTGATCTTTAAATAAAAAAAGAAAAGAAAAGATACATATGACCAACAAGTATGTGAAAAGGTGCTCCACATCACTAATCATCAGGGAAATGCAAATCAAAACCACAAAGAGACATCACCTCACACCTGTTAAAATGATTATCATCAAAAAGACAAGAGATAAGTGTTAGAGGGGGTGTAGAGAAGAGGGAACCCTTATGAACTGTTGGTGGAAATGAAAATTGATATAGCCACTGTGGAAAGCAGTATGGAGTTTCCACAAAAAAGTAAAAAATATCACTAACGTGTGATCCAGCAATTCCATTTCTGGGTATATCCAAAGGAACTCAGATCAGGATCTCAAAGAGATCTCTGCAATCTCATGTTCACTGAAGCATTATTTATAATAGCCAAGATGTGGAAATAACCCAAATGTCTATTGATAGACAAATGGATAAGGAAAATGTGATATATGCATTCAGTGGAATATTATTTAGCCTTAAAAAGGAGGAAATCTTACCATTTCCAACAACATGGATGAAACTAGAAGACGTTATGCTAAGTGATATAAGTCAAATAAAGACAAATAGTGTATGGTATCACTTATATGTGGAATCTGAAAAGGCCAGATTCAGAGAAAGAGGGAATAGAAGGGCTAGGGGGTGGGGAAAATGGGGAGATACTGATTAAAGGGTACAAATTTCCAGTTAGAAGATTAACAGGTTTGGAGATCTAATGTACTGCATGGTGATTACAATTAAGAAAATTGTACCATATACTTGAAAGTTTCCAAGAGAGTAAATCTTAAATGTTCTCACCCCAGAAAGAAGATAATTATGTGATAGGATGGAGATGTTAGTTAATACTACATTGGCGGGGTTCGCCAGTTCAGATCGTGGGCCCACATGACCTACGCACCTCTTATCAAGCCATGCTGTGGCAGGCGTCCCACATATAAAGTAGAGGAAGACGTGCACAGATGTTAGCTCAGGGCTAGACTTCCTCAAAAAAAAAATAAATAAATAAATGCAAAAATGTATCAAATCAATACGTTATACTCACATAATGTTTTATGTCAATTATATCTCAATAAAGCTAGAAGAAAAAAAAAGGAGACTTGATTCAGTTTTTATGTTTGACCACTGAAAGCTTTTGGATCCCCACCTCTCTGCACTGCTTGCCCCACATCTGGGACAACTGAGATAAGAAGGCCCACTCAGCCACCACATGATAGCAGAAATTTCAAATAGCACAAATTCTATCTGAGCCTGGGGAATCCCCCAAACCAGCTCTACTCCTTAACAACGATGAAAATCTGAAGCCATTCCCAACCCACTCCCTTTGTTTACTTTCTCATCAGACCCCTTTCTCTCCTTGGAATCTGAATCTCTCCTGTTCTGAGTACTGAATATAATTTATTCACGTACATTGGTGAGTGTGTTGTTTTGTCTGCATCAACATTTAAATAAATTCCTGGGTGGGAGATGATGCTCACCTCTGGGTAGACTGATGAAAACAGAGGGTTTCAGATTTTTGTTTTTGGAAATTGCAGCACACTTTGTCATGCTCTAATTGTAGTCAAGACTTTCATTAGATGTAGATAATTCATGTAACCCTGCCCCCAACTGTTCTAATATATTTTGCTAGTTGCTTTGTCATACTCATTAGGTGTGTACCATGCATTTTCTTCATCTGGCCTGGTAGTTTACAGTACATGCCCATTCTTAAATCTCATCTGCCCTCTCTTCCTTTTGCCTTCATTCAGCTGATATCCATGAGTCTTCAATCCTCAGTTTCATAGATTTCTCTGCCGTTTCCAATTCAAACTTTTAAATATTCATATTCCTCACATTCCTTTGAGTGTCTCTGTCACTCTACCCTAAATAAGGCCCAAGGTACCTTTCAAAGTCTGTGCATGCTCCTCAGAGAAAAGTTCCAGAAGGCATAGTCTGGGATGAGAAACTGACTCCTGAATAATAAACCTTTTCTCTCAAAAATGTGAAAAATCATCTTCTCTAACATTTAGTCATTCCTGTTTCTGTATTGCTATGCTATTTTGGTCTGGGTCTTGTGAGTGGATGTTCAGGATGTCATTTTAATTTACCACTATCATCGCTATAAGAGCAGCTGTCCAGAATTCATATTTCCAAAGGATTTTTTAAAAACTGTTTCTAAATAGATAGATGTTCTGAGTGCTGCACTGACAACAAAAATCTGTGTGTGCATGTGCAGTGTTTTTCCCTTTGGGTTTCTCTATTTCCAAATGTTTATAGTGCTTTTTAGTTTCAAAATAGTTTTATGCAATGGGTTACTTTACACACACACACAAATATACCTATCTGCACCTCCCCTTCTCAGCATTTTTTGCCTTCAGCATGGACCAGACATAAAAATATTAAAAACAACACCTTGTGGCATCATTTAAAATGTAGTCATCATTTAAAATCACACAAAATCCTTAGTGCCATGATGTCCTGAGGCAGCATGAAATGGTGATTAGGAGTGCAAACTTGTGTGTGTGTGTGTGAGATTCGCCCTGAGCTAAAATCTATGCCAATCCTCCTCTGCTTTGTATGTGGGATGCCTCCACAGCATGGCTAATGAGTAGCGTAGGTCTGTGCCTGGGATCTGAACTCATGAATCCAGGCCACCAAAGTGGAGCATGCAGAATTTTAACCACTTGGCCACGGGGCCTGCCCCAACAAACTTATTTTTAGTCATATATGGAATCAAATCCCAGTTCATATTTGCTGGCTGTATGACCTTGGGAAAATTAATGGACTTCTCTGAGTTCGATTTCCTAATAGATAAAATGGAAACATGTTAGTTTTTTATTTCTGTGTAACAAAGCATCGGAAACCTTACTGGCTTAAAACAACAATTATTACAAAAACAATTGAACAAAACAACAAGGTTAGCTTACAATCCTATGGGCTGGCAATTTAGATTGGGCTCTGTTGAGTGGTTCTTCTGATTTTACTAGAAGTCCCTTATGTATCTGGAAACAGCTGCAGGTTAGCTAGTAGGCTGTTTTACTGAAGTTTGGCTAGTGTTAGCTAGCTCTCTTTAATGTGACCTCTTATCCTCCAGCAAGTTAGACCAGTCTTAATAACATGGAAATAACAGGGTTTGGAGAGAGAGAGAGAAAGAAAGAGGAGAGAGAGAGAGACTCAGACTTCGAATTGGCACAATATCTCTTCTGACATGTTTTATTGACAAAATCAGCTGACAAGGAAAACTCACATTAAAGAGTGAGGATATAGACTCCACCTCTTGAAGGAAGGAGCAAACAAAGACATATTAAAAAAGGGTGTGACTCTAGGAAGCAGGGAACACTTAAGAACATGATGGTAATCAGCATACCACAGGAGATAATAAAAGTAGCTTTATCTTAATATCAATGTGTGAATTAATTAGATAATACACATGAAGTTCTTAGCACAGTTTCTGACATTAGTAAATGCTAAGTAAATTATTGTTACTGTTATGCCAGTAAGACATCTAAATCAGAGATACCTCTCGCTTTTGGTGCAAGATTTTACATGAAGTCTCTGAATTATCAACATTCTGCAGGAAATGGGGGTTGCAGATGTCAATCCAGGGCCTCTATTTTGAATCTGATTGGGTACATGAAACCCCAAAAAGTCTAATCTGCTGCCTCAACAAGGTCTCCAACTACGTTTGTGATTGT
Organism: Equus asinus; assembly: GCF_041296235.1. Classification (NCBI taxonomy): domain Eukaryota; kingdom Metazoa; phylum Chordata; class Mammalia; order Perissodactyla; family Equidae; genus Equus; species Equus asinus. Next base: position 93,697,654 of record NC_091820.1, read on the forward strand.
CTTCAAGTTCTGTCTAGTTAATCATCACCCAGAGAGATGATTTGTAGGCCCTGCCAGGTTAGTCCATAGGTCAGCAAGAGAATTGGGAATGGGAAGAGAGTTCAGCTACTCCCTAGATAGCAAGTGCTGGGATGTCTTAGACCATACCTTCTTTGAGATAGCCACAATTCAGTTATTTTCTAAGGCCTAAAACTCTATGTTATTTCTAAGTGCCATCCTACCATACTATATACAGAGAACATCACCTTTTTCAACAACAAATATTTACCGAGGCCTACCATGTGTGCAAAATAGAGTAACAGGAACAACCATACAGATATTGTTTTATCTGCGAAGTCACACTTTTAAGAATGTGTTCCAGAATAATCTACAAACCTTTTAAGCTTTGTCTATTATCTTTGCTGATGTCAGATAGTTGTACTAGATAAAACAACTCTAAAGGTTTTAGAGGTGACTGCTTAAGATATTCATCCAATCCAAAGGGGAATTCCTTGCCAAAAAATGAATTTGGAAAGACTCACTTATGATGAAAACAAGTTTATAGAAGTGATACTGAGATCATCCCACATAGCTAAGTAGATTTATTGGAGAGGAGAGAACTAGTGCTGCATTCCAATTCCCAAAAACATGCTCTAGCTGATGTACCCAAAATTAGAATTAATTCACATATTGTTGTTGTCACATAATGTCAAAAGGCAGAAAAATATCACTAAGCCCCTGCTTGTCTGTTCTCTCTCAACCCCAAACAAATCTCTAGCCTCATCATTTTATGCTGCAGCAATATCTCTTAGGTTAGGAGATATCAAACAGAAAAAAGTCACAACTTTATTAGATCCGGCCCAATTGCACCCAACTTCCAACAACATCTTTCCTTACATTTTTATTTAAAAATGACAATAGAACACACAGAAAACTATTTCAGGTAATTTAGTAATTCTTTTATTCATGCATTCAATTGTTCATTTACTCTCCCATCAAAAACTTGTTCAGTGTCTTCTATTGGTCTGCCTCTATTCTAGGTGCTAAAAATACAAAGATAAATTTAAAAAATGTAATCACTGCTCAGGAAACATCAGGTCTCCTGTGTTTTAAGTTCAATATTTGTATCTTCCTGTGCCCAATCATTTTATTGCCAACACACATTTTAATGAGACTCGTAGTCAACATAGTCTAAACTCTGCAAGTTACCAGACTTTTAATATAAATAGAGCCAATTCCTCTTTGCTGATGCTGAAAAACTGAGATTGACTGTTTTAATGTACATTTCAATTTACAGTACGTAGGGAAGCCATTGAGGAAATATATAGTTTTAACTTCTTAGCTGAAAGTTGTCATTATGTCAATAAGAAATCATTATAGTCAAACATTTCTGTCTCATACATGGTTAAAAGTCTAGGAGTAATTTTACACAAATCTATAGTTTTGCTCAGAAAGAAATTATATGTATAGTTGTTAGTTTCATTACAATTATTATTATTGAGGACTTTCAAGAGGGAAACTGAAAGGTTCAGCTGCCTCACATTAAACACAGCCACTTCCTTCAGTCCTCAAACTGGCTGAGTCTGTAGCGTTAACGTGCTAAGGTTTCCTTGGTAGTAGGGCAGTTATTCTACCTGGAATATTACGTGGTGCCAGTCTATGAATGGCAGCTGAAGGACTCAGTGGGTTAGTTGGGTATTTTTCCCCATCACTCTCAGGCCCTAAGGGCTTGAGTGAATGATTGCATCATTCTAGTAATGAAGTCCCTTGAGGACCTCTAAAAGGCAGCATTTTAAGCTTTAAGATTTCACTGCTCAAGATGCAGCTGGATTGCTGATGCAGAAAACTGATTTTAGGGGACTGACCTTCTAGCTTGGTTAGTACAAGAATAAAGTCATGGAAGGTTAGCAATAATGTCTACATATGTTCTGGGTGCAGTCAACTTGTAGTAGCCATTTTGATTCCAGCTTTTAACTCCACTGCACACAAATAAACGATATGTAAGTAATTACATAAAGGCGTAGCATGCCTTCTCCCAAATGTCATTTGGCAATGCTAAAGAGTTGTACCTTCACTATGGACAATAATATAACATGCATCTACTTACATCCCTGGAAAGGTCTCATTAGCTTATTACTTACACATGATACTTGCATCTTTACCTGAAATTCAGGTACAAAATAGGAGTTCTACTAAAATTGTTTTATTTGACATCAGTATTTTTTTCAGTGTTCTCTAGGATTGAACTATAGTTGTATAACCTTTTTAAAATTTATCTGGTACCCAAACAGTTCCAGTGGTACTTCTCTGTCTTTCCTCTCACTAGTGACAGTTGCAATATCTCATAGGATCATTCTTTTTGAAGAACAAATGTTAACATACCATTTGTCTCCCTACAGTCTTATTATCTTTTTCATTGCCCTCTGGATTAAGTCAAATTCCTCACTTAGCATGACATACAATGCCCAGAAAATTCTGATTCCTATCTTTAGAATCTTATTTCAGGCCTCTTTCCACCTCACTTTCTCCACTCCAGACATAGTAAATGTCTTATGGTCTTTTAAATATATCATGCTTTTTCCAGTGACATGGACTTTGAACATTCTATTCTCTTTACTTGGAATGTCCACATCCTCTTCCTCATTAACCCTTACTCACTTTTCATCATTGACATCATTTCTTCAAGGAAATCTTACTGACCCTTGGGATAGATAGTCCTCCTTTTTATATGCTCCCATTAGACACAATGCTTCCCTTCTAAGAACTTTGTGCCCTTGGACTCAATTTCAGAAATACATATAATGATTTGTTTAATGTCTATTTCTCCACAAGACCTGTTTGGTTTATCAATGTATCTCCAGTTTCTAGCTAAGTGCCTGACATCATGTTAACTGGCCTATACCATATCAATACCACAGACTTTCAACAGAGAACCAAGTATAATTATTTATTTAGTCCCAACCAATGTCAGCCCTGCCCAGCCCCATACCACCTCACATCAGTAAATACACAGACCATTACTTCACCAATCTACTTGTATGAGTCACCAAAGGAAAAACAATTGCCGAAAGCATATTCTATGTAGCTAATTATCTTATAAGTTTGAGATTATTGGTTGCAAAAGTCTGGGAGGAAATAAAATGTAATGAGACTCTGTATAATTTAGCGGTTAAGAGCATACATTCAAGAGCCAGGCAACCTAGGTTTGATTCCTGGCTCTGTTACTTACCTGTTGCATGAACTGAGGCAAGGTAACTTAATCTTGTCATACTTTCCTTTTGGCAATAAAGAGACAATAATACTATCCACCTTGTAGATTGTCCATGATGATCAAATAAGTTCCATTATCTGGCAGAAGGCAAATACTATCTAAGTTGCTATTTTAAAATTTTTAATATTACTCAATTTGATGTTTTCTTGTTGCTGTTTTATGGTTAGTTTGTAAATTTTATTCCCCTTTTTATTTTGGGGGTGAAGTGGAGTTGTTCATATGAAACAACAATTCAGTTAATGATTTATAAATAGACAAACTCATTCTTCAGGTCTTCAAAAATAAGGTTCTGGGGATTCCAGTAATATGGGGAACTAAGTGTATGGTGTTATTTCACATAAAAACACAAATTCTTTGAAACATCTCAAGAATCTAAGGACAAGATTTAAAACAACATGAAAAAAAAAAGAACTAAGAGGCATTTTTACAAACTAGAGTACAGCATTAGTGACTAAAATAGGCTCCAACAGAAAGACTTGAGGCTTAACATACATACATTCAAAACAAAATGACAATTAATAATTAAATATAACAGAATTTGAACAATAGTTGTAGATATTTCAGGAAGACTTTAATGTTAGCATAGCAAAAACGTAGTCATGCCTAGCTATACCATCAAAATATCTCTAACACAAATAGAAGAAAGACAAATGATAAGGAGAAACAAAAGAAAATCATTGGTCATAGTCTGGACATACAGTATCACTTATGCGGAGGGACTAAAATAATACCTGACTCTCAACTATCTGAAACTTAACAGAAGGGATTCCACACACACACACTCACAAAAGGAGAAGTTTAAGTCAACCAGACATAGAGTTTGGCTATGCTCTGCCCCTATTAATTTCTACTTCCATTCAGAACCTACATCAGAATGTTGCTTGGAAGGAAGTAGAGGAGAGATGGATAAAGGCATGTGGTGTCCTGGTATGTCAACATCTAAGGGAGAATATTATAAACAAGGATGAAGATTGGAAGAGCAATGGGAGAGTGTATATTCTGGATGTAGACTGTCACACACACTGTTCAAAGAAATATTTCAAATTGCATCTAATTGCCAAGTCCAGTAAAAAAAAACAAGCCTGAGAGCTGTAATTAGATAATATTGAAATTCATTTTAATAGAACCCCAATGAATACATATATTGCAAATTGAGCTAGAGTTTGTATGAGCTAACTGCAGATCTAGCTGTGAAAGCAAAAAGATGCCAATACCTAAGCGGACAATAAGAAAAGTTCAAGAAACTGTATTTCTCCTGTCTTCTAGAAAATAGCATGCTTAGGTACATATCTACTGAATCAGGCATGAATTTGTAAAACTGGTACGGAACTTCTGAAAAGATTCAGAAGCAAGAAGGAAAGGGAAAATTGTCATGACAACTCAGAAAAAAATACCTCTTAAAATAGTTTTGTGATAAGATGCACATGAAAGTCCTAGAATATATGTGCTTATTATCCTTTAAAGTAGAAAATAGAACAAATTTTGTGTGAAACAGTACCAGACAGCCCTAAGAAGAGAACAGACTGAAATGAGAGAGGAAAAACCAAAAAATCTCACTAGAATAATAAAAAATGCAAATAAATACACATAATATTAGAAAGTTTTAAAAAATCATATTATAGGCAATAAATTGATATAATAAGAACAGGCTAGACACAGCTGAATATCAAAACAGTAATGTGAAGGCTGCTCTTCTCAACAGAAGAAGCTAGAAGACATTGGCACAATATCTCAGGCAGTGGTCCTTAACATTTAGGGGATAATGATCATTTTGGAGAATTTAACAAGAGAACTCTTTATAAAAATACGCAAATACACAATTAAAATATTGGCATGCAATTTTAAGGGATTGATAGAATCCTTTGAAACTAGCCTGTAGTTCCCTAGAGTTCATGCATAACATTGTAAGAAACTTTTGTTTACAAAATTTTGAGAAGAAATATTAATAAAAAATAAGACTACACCAAGCCAAATGTGAAAATCTCAAGAAAAATCATTTTTTGTTAGGCAATATTTCAGAGACTATATGAGAAATATCTCAAAGACAAACACTAGGCAACTAGGAGAAGAATTAAAATCTAGGAAATAAAAATTACAAAAAAATGTACTATAAAATAACTCATTTTGATTGCAAAATATGATGTAAGGCAAGCTTATCAATTAGTAAAACAAATATAAAGAGATTAAACCTTTATTGAAAGGTAAATGCTCTGAGATAAAAAATATATTATTATTCTATGTTCTTATAAGATACATACTAGAAATGAAATAAGGCAGAATGACTAAAAATGAATGGAGAGACAAATATATTCCAGGCAATGACAAAAAGAAAAATACCATATTAATATTTTACAAAGTAGAAATCAAGAGAAACCTAAATAAGACAAAGAATGTCCTTTTATACTGATGGAAGTTTGATTCATAATGAATTCTAGTTTTCTAAATAACATCACATCAAAATACATAGAGCAAAAACTGAAAAATGTAAAAAATATAAAATAACATTGATGAAGACTCAATTGTAGAGTTGCATGTTAACAAGTTGTTATCCATTTTAAGAGCTAGTTTAAAAGGCTACAAATAAGTCAGGAAGATGGTGGATCAGGAAGCCTGAGACCCTCCTTCCTCCTGTAGAGACATTAATTTAATAAAAATACACAGACCAGCTCCCATAGTGAAAATTCCAGAAACCAATCAAGAGGCTCCTACACCCAAGGTGAGTGTGACACCAGCCACATCAAAGCCAGTAGGAAAATTCATGGCACCCACTTACAATAGTCCCTGCCCCCAGCAGAGCATCACACGGCTTGGAGAAAACTACCAGCTCCTGCCTTCTCCTTGGGTAGGGAAAGAGAAAACTGAAATGTAGACCCAACTACATTTTTTTTTTGAGTTTGCAGGAGGGCTACCCAAAGGACTGGCTTCTGTCTCTAGAATCCTGGAAGTCACAGAGAACAAAACAGTTGGGCAGTGTGCTTCTGCTTCAGAGGACCTGTGGTACAACAGACACAGGTCGATACAACTCAGAGACCTCTCCTTCAGAAGGAAAGAGAAGAGTAAAGCAGATGTACAAATTTCTGGCTTTTGGGGGGCAGTCCAAGGGAGTAGTTTCTATCTAGCCCAATTTGGGGTACTGACAGGGCCTGTAAAACTCTGGCTGGCTGGAGGCTGCTGAGAAAAAAAAAGCTGGGTAGTAAACTGCTGCTTCATAGGACCCATGCTCTAGCAGACAGACACCGGAGCGAGAAAGAGATCATGAGCTCTGAAACTGGCAAATCTCTCAAATTAGAAATTTACACAGACACGTTCAGAAAAGATACATTCACAGAAAAGATCTCAGAGATCTCCACAATCTCTAGCCAGGCTGACTGGTGAAAGTCTCTTCATGTACAAAGTCAGTAAATAAAGACTGAGAAAGATGGCAGTTTTTTCCAATTTGTAGGTACAACACAAAATTATAAGGAGCACAAAGAAACGGGGAAAATAACCCAATCAATAAAATAAATAAATAAATCTCCAGAAACAGACCCTAAAGAAATGGAGGTATATGAATTACCACACAAAGAAATCAAAATAACCATCAAGAAGATGCTCAGTGAGCTCAGGAAAAATGATATATGAACACAATGAGAATTTAAAGAAAGAGCTAGAAAATATAAAAAAGAATCAAATGGAAATTTTGGAGCTAAAGAACGTAATAACTGAACTAAAATGTTCACTAGAGGGGTCCAAAGGCAGACCTTAATCAAGCAGAAGAAAGAATCAGTGAATTTGAACATAGGTCATTTGAAATTATCTGGTCAGAGGAACCAAATGAAAAAAGAATGAATAAGAGTGAAGAAATCCCAAGGGACTTATGGGATACCATTAAAAGATCAATATATGCATTATGGAGTCACAGAAGGAAAAGAAAGAAACAAAGGGGCGGAAAGCTTTTTTAAAAAAAGTAATGGCCAAAACTTCGCAAATCTGAAAAGGAAATGGACATCCACATGCAAGAAGCCCAAAGGACTTCATCTAGAAAGAACCCAAATAAATCCACATTGGAACACTGTATTATCAAACTGTCAAAAGTCAACGAAAGAATTTTGAAAGCAACAAGAGAAAAGGAACTCATAACGTCATAAGACTGTTAGCAGATATCTCAGCAGAAACCTTGCAGGCCACAAGGGAGTGGGATGCTATATTTGAAATGCTAAAACAACTGCCAGTCAAGCACACTATATCCAGCAAGACTGTCCTTCAAAAATGAAGGAGAGATAAAGACTTTCCCAGACAAGGAAAAGCTGAAGGAGTTCATCACCACTATACCTGCTTTATAAGAAATAATAAACAGAATCCTACAAGTTGAAATGAAAAGATGCTAAACAGAAACATGAAAGCATATGTAAGTATAAAGCTCACTGGTAAAAGTTAATATATAAACAAATAAGAATACTGTAATATTATAGTGGTGGTGTGTAAAAAACTTTTAATTCTGGTATAGAAGTTAATAGGCCAACGTAAACAAAATAACTATAATTATAAAAATGTATTAATGGATACACAATATAAAAAGGTGTAATTTGTCACATCAATTAACATAAAGAAGGGGGAGAGTAAAAATGTATTTTTTATGTGGTTGGAGTTAAGTTGTTATCAGCTTAAAATAGATTGTTATAACTATGATATGTTTTATGTAAGCCCCAAGATAATCACCAAGAAATACCTATAGAAGATACACATCGGAAAATAAGAAAGGAATCAATGCATGTCACTACAAAAATCAATGAAACTCAAAGGAAGAGAGCAATGAAGGAAAAGAGGGTAAAAGAGCTACAAGACAGAGACAAAATAATTATCAAAATGACAATAGTAAGTCCTTCCTTATCAATGATTACTTTAAATGCAAATGAATTAACCTCCCCAATCACCTAGAGTAACTGAATAGATAAAAAAACAATATCCAACTATATGCTGCATGCAAAAGACTCACTTTAGATTTAAGGACACACATAGGCTGAAACCAAAAGGATCAAAAATGATATTCCATGCAAATGGTAACCAAAAGAGAGCTTTGGTGGTTCTATTTATATCAGACTAAATAGACTTTAACACAAAAACTGTCACAAGAGACAAAGAAGGATTTTAAAAATGATAAAAGGGATAATTCATCAGAAAGATATAATAATTATAAATATATATGCACTCAACAACAGAACATATAAGTATATAAAGAAAACATTGACAAACCTTAAGGGAGAAGTTGATAGAACACAATAACAGTAGGAAATTTCAATATCCCACTTTCAATAATAGATAGTACATCCAGACAGAAGATCAATAAGTAAACAGAAGACTTGAATAACACTAGAGACAAAATAGACCTAACAGAATATAGACAGAACAGTCTTCCCAACAGCAGCCGAATACCCATTCTTCTCAAGTGAGTATGAAACATTTTCTAGGATAGGTCACACATTAGTTTACAAAACAAGTCTTAACAAATTTAAGAAAATTGAAATCATACGAAGTATCTTTTCTGACTACAATAAAATCAATATCAGAATGAAAACTGGAAAATTCTCAAATATGTGGAATTTAAACAATACACTCTTAAACAACCAATGAGTCAAGGAAGAAATCAAAAGGAGAATTAGAGAATATCTCTAGACAAATGAAAGTGAAAACAAATATACCAAAACTTATGTGAAACAGCAGAAGCAGTATTAAAAGGGAAGTTTATAAGGATAAAATCTACTTTAAGGGGCCCACCTGGTGGTGCAGCAGTTAAGTTTGCACATTCCACTTAGGCAGCCCGGGGTTCACAGGTTCGGATCCCAGGTGCGGACCTACGCACCAATTGTCAAGCCATGCTGTGGCAGGTGTCCCACATATAAAGTAGAGGAAGATGGGCGCAGATGTTAGCTCAGGACCAGACTTCCTCAGCAAAAAGAGGAGGATTGGTGGCAGATGTTAGCTCAAGTCTAATCTTCCTCAAAAATAAAAATCTACATTAAAAGAAGATCTCAAACAACCTTACTGTAAACCTCAAGAAACTAAAAAAGAAGAAGAAACTAAGCCTAAAATTAACAGAAGGAAAGAAGTAATAAATATTAGAGCAAAAATAAATCAAATACAGAATTGTAAAACAATGGGAAAAAGTAGATGAAACAAAGAGTTAGCTTTTTGAAAAGATAATCAAAATTGACAACCCTTAACTAGACTAAGAAAAAAAGAGAGGAAACTCAAGTATAAAATCATAAATGAAAGAGGAGACACTACAACTGATTCCAGAGAAATAAGAAGGATCATGAGAGACTATGACAATTATATACCAACAAATTGGATAATCTAAAGGTAACAGGTAAATTGCTACAGACATAATCTACCAAAATAATTTCTTATCTCTATTTTCCTAAATTTTTATAATGTAATTATGTGTTAATATATAACTTTATTTTAAATATTAAAATCTAAAAAATAAAATTAGAAAAACGAAAATTATATCACTTATTTGATGTATGGTTTAGACTACAAGGCTATGTTTTTTTGTGGAGGAGATAATGTATCATTTTGTAGAATACTGCATTATACCACAATCTGCTGTTTTTAGTCTTTCTCCCATGAACAAGTGTTATTCTCTTGCCAAATTATGTCACTTGACATTTTAAAAAGTATTTACTCACACCTCCAACTTATTTTAAAACACTTAAGCCTTCTTATAACATGAATATATACAATGAAATGTTCTAAAAGATGAATTATAGATAAAGAATAAGAGAAATAGATGTTTTAAACAATAAGAAGGTATCAAGCCTGAATACAAAGCAGAAAAATAAGCATTCAGGTCATAAAGACCTACATCAATGCTATATTGAGTCTCAAATTTAGTTTTAAACTTCTCAGCTGCCAAAGCGAAAATTGAGCTCTTGGTCATTATCAGAAAAAGAGGATAGATCTTCATAGAAGAGACTCTCAAAGACATTATTCACTGGATTTTCATAGAGGGACAAAGGGTGATGTGGTAGATTATGTCCTCAAAAGTATTTCTGCAGTAAATGCCTTAAGTAGATATAGAGGGCTTTTATTTATACCAGGTGGAAGCAATGCTGGGCAAGAGTTACTGTTTTATTTTGTCTGGAGAAAAGCTAAAAAGATAACATTACAAAAATAAAGCACACTGTAGACAACTCTGTGCAGAGCTACAATAATATGGCCAACATATGGGGAATTTCTGACAGTCTTCCTGACTTCATCTGAGTTTAGAACCTAACTGAATGCTGAGAAAACTAGACTGAGCATTCTTTATGTAAGTATCACTTCTCTCCAGCAGGCTTCCCCCTGGTCTCTATGAATATTTCAGTATTTATGAATACTGAAGTTAAATACTTAAAAGTTAAATACTGAAGTATTTATCTTGGTTTGTGACTGCGGGACTTTTAGTATTGGTTTCATTAAGCCCTTGCTAGCCACACTCTGCAACTTCCAACCTATTAATCAGCTTCATAATTACTGATCCTCCTGGTGCTGAGTATGCCTCTAACTGCAGATACTTCATTGATGACAGTTCTTCTTTCCTCATTTCTTACTCATCGACTCAACTAGGAGAGAAACTTACTAGAAAAGTGTTTTAAAAAGCAAGGAAATGAGCTATTTTTTAAAAGCATTTGTGTTCCCAAAAGCAACATTTTCTTATGCTGTTAATATTTCTTTTTGATTGGTTGAGAGTGACTTACAAATCTTTGAGTACTCCACAAGATGCTTTTGAAAATGGACTCAAAGAACTTTAAAATCTATCCACTGCTGCTGTTAAAAAATGAGTAGAAAGAAGGTAAGTGATGCACTATCATCACTTCCACCACGCATTTACTGTCCTTCTCATTAGCCTAAAACTGTTCTCCAGAACTTTGTGATTTCAACGTCTTATTCTCACGCATGTGCTTCAAGAATTTCCATATCATGGAGTGTACTCAGCAGAGCCCAGCTCATCATTGGTCAACTGGGGCTGATAAAAAAGCTATAAGCTCTGTAACTCTGTCTTGTTGAGAAACTGGAATGAAGCAGGATATGATCTAAAGGTACAATTCAACATGCCAAAAATACCACTAACATATGTGTACTGTTGTAGTATATTGTAGCAGTATATACTACAGTAATATACATATTCAGAGTTCAAGTTGTATGATGTACAACTCAGGATGTCAATTTGCAATCTTATAACTCTTTCGTAGCTTTTATAGAGCAGTGTGATCAGATCCCACAATTATCAGGTGTCCTGAGCTGTCCTCTTATAAAAGCCAGTAGCAATTCACAACACTTTCTACTTGCTTTAACACAACAAAACAAAATTTGCCAAACGATTTGTCATCTTCTACAAGGCAGTGTCAGTAATCAATCTATTGGAACTTGTCAGTCAAACTTACCACTAGAGCTTGCTATATAATATCTAACTGTGTCCATCTGTCTAATTTCCTGTCACTAATCTCTTTCTTGAAAAAAAAAAACAAGGTAGTCCTTCAAAATTATATAGATAAGCAAATACTTTCTGAATGAATGGTAAAGGATCATGCTCCCTTTTTATCCCCCACAATGCCTAGCACAGAACAAGACATGTAGTAAATACTCAAAATTAATGCTGGACAATATTTTAAATTGTCATACAGTTTAAATATGCATTAAAAAGCACTCTCTAACTTTATATGAAGGTTGTCATTATTGCTTTTGTTTTTAGTCATAATATCCCTATTTTAAAAATGAGGACTGGTCCATTCATGGGGTTGTGACTTGCCAAAGTTCAAATGACTGGCATGACTGGATCCTTAGACAGGCTGGACTAATATAATGATTGTCTGACTTCTAATTCAGTGTTCTCTTTAGAATAAAATTTCTTTAGTATTTTCAAAAACTAAAAATTCATACATTCATGTATGAAATAAATATTTATTGAGCACCTTCCATGCATGAGACAGTGAAAACGATACAAAGACAGGTCTGTGATGCTTGAATATTGTATATTCTGCAGCCAGAGCCAACTTTGGAGGAGAGAAGTATTATGATGGATCCTTGCCAGCTCTCTGAGGAAAGCACTGCCTTTACTGACCATGGAATTAACAGGTAAAATTCTCATGAGGTTTGTTTTTCACTCTCAAGACTCTGTCCTGAGAACCTGAGAAAAGACCTTGATCTTTCTTATAACTCAAGATCCAACTCCAGCTCTTTCAGCTCATCTTCACCACTCAGCTGCTGGAACAGCAAGCAAACCAGGCATATTTCTCTGAATATTCACTAACAGCTTGAGCACTTTACTGTAAAATTCCACATAATGCAACAGTTTCTCAAAGCACAGTTTTTTTTTTTTTTAACTGAGGGTCAATATATTACACAGAGGGCAATGTGAGCATGCATAGATACATATTCAGCTTATGATACAATGGCATTAAAAAATTCCATGGAAAAATTCAAATGTTCTCACTTTTTAAAGACATGAAAATTCATTTTTTCTAGCTAAATAATTTTTTATTGTAGTAAAAAATACAGAATATAAAATTTACCATCTTAACCATTTTTAAATGTACAGGTGAGGAGTGTTAAGTATATTCACATTGTTGTGAAATAGATCTCCAGAACTTGTTCATCTTGCAAATCTGAAACTCTATACCCAACAAACAACTCCCTTTTCCCTCTTCTGCTTTCTGTTTCGATGAATTTGACTACTTTAGATGCCTCATGTAAGTGGAATCATAAAGTACAGTCATGAGCCGCATAACAACGTTTTGGTCAAAGATGGACCGCATACATTATGGTGGCCCCATAAGATGAGTACCATATAGCGTAGGTGTGTCGTAGGCTGCCATCTAGGTTTGTGTAAGTACACTCTATGATGTTTGCACAACAATGAAGTCATCTAACAATGAATTTCTCAGAAAGTATCCCTGTCTTTAAGTGAGACATAACTGTATTTGTCTTTTTAGTAACTGGCTTATTTCACTTAGCATAATGTCCACAAGGTTCATCCATGTTGTAGCGTGTGACAGAATTTCCTTCCCTTTTAAGTCTGAATAGTATCTCATTGTATGTATATACTACAACTTGTTTATCTATTCATGCATCAATGGATATTTAGGTTACCTACATCTCTTTCTATTGTGAGTAGTGCTGCTATGAACATGGATGTGCAAATATCTCTTTGAGACCCTGCTTTAATTCTTTGAGTATATATCTAGAAGTGGGATTGCTGGGTCATCTTGTAGTTCTATTTTTAATTCTCTGAGGGACCTCCATACTGTTTTCCTTAGTGGTTGAACCCTTTTACAATCCTATCTGCAGTGAACAAGTGCTCCCATTTCTCCATATCCTGGCCAAAACTTATTTTCTGTGTTTTATTTTATAGTAACTATCATAGTGGGTGTGAGGTGATATCTTATTGTAGTTTTGATTTGCATTTTGTTAATGATTAGTGATGTTGAGAATCTTTTCATATGCTTATTGGCCATTTGTATACCCTCTTTGGAGAAATGTCTATTTCTAACATTTGATGCTTTGTTGTTGAGTCATGGAAGGTCTCTATGTATTCTGGATATTAACTCTTTATCAGATATATTATTTGCAAAGATTTCCTCCCATTCCATAGGTTGTCTTTTCTTTTCTTTCTTTTTTTTAATAAGGACTTCTAAGATCTATTCTCTTAGCAACTTTCAAATACACAATACAACATTATTAATTGTAGTCACCATGCTATTCATTACATCCTCATAACTTCTCTATTTTATAACCAAAAGTTTGTATCTTTTGACCTCCTTCACCCATTATGCCCACTGCCTGGCCCTCCTACACACTTCTGGCAACTCCCTGTAGGTTGCCTTTTCAATCTCTTAATTGTGTTCTTTGATAGGCAAAAGTTTTAAGTTTGATGTACTCCCATTTGTCTATTTTTGCTTTTGCTGCCTGTGCTTTTGCTGTCATATCCAAGAAATCATAGCCAAGTCCAATATCATGAAACTTTTCCCCTATGTTTTCTTTTAGGAGTTTTACAATTTCAGGTCTTATATTTAGGTCTTTAATTCATTTTCAGTTCGTTTTTGAATATGGTGTAAGATAACAGTCCAACATCATTCTTTTGCATGTGGATATCAGTTTTCCCAACACCATATGTTGAAGAGACTCTCTTTTCCCCATTGAGTGGACTTGGCACCCTCGTGTAAGATCATTTGACTCTATATGTGAGGGTTTATTTCTGGCTTTTTTATTCTATTCCATTGATCTACTTTGTTGTTATGCCAGTACTGCACTGTTTTGATTACTCTAGTTTTGTAATATGTTTTGAAATCAGGAATTTGGAATCCTCCAACATTTCTCATTTTCAAAATTGTTATGACTATTCGGAGTCCCTTTAGATTCCATATGAACGACCATGAGAATTCTTCCCTGCCAACAAACCATGAGAATAAAGTAATTTTTAACTTATTTTTTATTTCAACTAATCTATTTCTTTTTAATTTATCCAGGGCTCATAAGACAGTAAAGCTTCTTCCTCACCTGACTACGTATCCATTTATATGGTACCTTGTATGTGAAGTGCTCTAGATTCTACTAAGGTGCAGAATGCCTGGTGGTAGAGAAGAGCAATAGAGGAGCTTGGGTGATGCTCCACCAATGAGGCATATGAAAATTGAGGTTTTTGCACATTGTTGTTCTCCCAGCATTTAAAACAGTGCCTGATATGTTGTAAATTCTCAAAAGTATTTGTTGAAAGAATGAATAAAGGCTGAGGACAGCAATTTGCTCTGAATGAGGTCAGTTCACCTAGAGATTGCCAAGATACCACCAGTGCACCATCCCATGTATTTTTTTATTTCGTTAATTGATAAATTATCAGTATTATTTGTGTACATACTTTTAAAATTAAGTATTTATACAAGGCTTATAATAAAAAAACATTTTCTATCCTGTCCCTCTTCACCCTGTGTTTCTGTTCCAAGAGGCAATAACTGTCCATTCCTCCAGCTGTGTATTTTAGCATGTATCACTATACTTCTAAAGAACATGCTCACACTGCTATTTCTAGGTTTTTAATTTTTTAATATTCTATTGTCTTTCTACTATGGAAGAAAAGATTTAGGTCCTTCACACTCCCTAGCACATGTGCACACGTATGCACATGTGTGCACATACATACACACTCATATTTGCACTCTTGCCCTTCCCTATTCTCACAACATTGTAATATCATACTTCTTGGTAAAAATAAACATTAACTGTTTATACTATTATAAGCAAGTAGATAGTAACAGAATATTGCATTTCCTTTCACGTATAGCAGTTATCCCCAGAGTTAATACTTGCATTTATTTATTTGCAGTTTTTCTAGGTACATTTTTCTACTTTATCCCAAAACTCTCCACCAGAGATGTAAATTTCCTTTCCGTTTATCAGATAACCTATAAATGTAATTCCTGTTCTTGAAGGAAGCTTTTCAAGAAGCTTCTGCTCCACTTTAGGCTGTTAGCTCACCGAGTCTATTGCATAGCTGTGCTCTTTTTTGTCTCCCTTCATCTTCATCCTAGGCATTCCCATTCCCATTTTCTGTGTTGGCTTCTTTCTTTCCTGTATCCTATGTTTCACTCTTTCTTAGATTATTCTCTCATTTGGAGCACAACCTCCAGTAGATTTCTGATAAAAGCACATGGGTGTAAAAATTTGAGACCTTGCATACCTAAACATCTCTTCATTCTATTCTACCATTTGATTAATATGTTGACTGGGTACTAAATTTAATTATTTCTAAAGAAATTCCTCAGAATTTTGAAGGCATTGTCCCATTATTATATTCTATCTTGCAGTCTTTCTGTAGAAAGGTCTCAACTCTACCTTCCAAACCTTCTATTACATGTTTAATTTCTGCTATCACATTTTTGTATTTCAAGAACTACTTTGAGTTACCTATTTTTCCCTTTTCATAGCCTCCTGTTCTTTTTTCCTATTTCTGTGAGGATAGTAGCTATGCTTTAAAAGTTTTTTTTTTTTTTTGTTCCCTACATTGTCTCTGTTTTCTATAAAGTTTATTTTACCTTTAAGTGTGTTTTGTTTCCTGTCTTTCTTGTTACAGAGTTTGCTCAAATATGTGGTGATTGTGGCTGTACACTTATATTCAAGTGTAAAGCACATAAAACGTTAATTGGAAACTGAGCATGGATGAGGCTTAATGAAACAATAAACTGTTGGCTTCATATGTGACAATATGATTGGGCTGTTTCCTTGGGGAACTCCCAAGAATCAGCATCTGTAGATCTTTTCCTGACTGTCTTCCTCCTGGGTTGCTTCCGTGCCACTCCATCTCTTCCTGACTTAAGTTTCAGCTTTCTCTTGTTCGCTAAGTCGTATGACTTGTAGTTTCAGAAATTTTCCTGTTGCTATATTCTTTCCTGTTCTCTTTTCCTTTATGAGTTGATGTCCTGTTCGGGCTTTTCTCATTGCCATTTTTAGTGAGGTATCAGGAGAAAGCAGAGGTAAATGGTTGGCCACAATCTAGAAAGTTTTACACTTATCCCCAGGTTTTATTTTATTTTCTAAGTTACTTTCTACAAATCACAGTATTTCATATAGAACAATTTTTATAATAATGTCTAAAGAGCAACATTTCCAAACTTGGTGGAAGTTGACCATATATCACTAACAGAAAGAGTTTGCTTTTCTTTGAACTTAATTTCTAGTTTATTTAGCCTATGAAATTTACCTACATTATTATAATTAACAAAGTATTCAGTCTCTATATGTATTAAAGGAACAATGAGGGGAGCACACCCAGTTTTAAAAAATATAGTTATTATCAAGCCTGTCAAAATGATTAGAATCTGTTTGCTTTTTGTTACTTCAAAATATTACATATCTTATTTCAAAATATGAGAATTAAAATTTACATGGCAAATAATCTGTTTTTATGACAGCTCGAGTATAAATATCCGTTGAATAGATTATTTTTTTATGTAAAACTACTAGCTAAAAGCTTACAAAAGTAGTAGTATATTACCCTGCAACTGAAGACAGAAACTGGGCCAAAGGTACACTCTATCTTCTTTCACATAATGTAATATTTTTCTTCCTTATATCTTAAATGAATTGATGTACAATGATCCTAACACATTGTAAAAATTCAATAAGTATTGGCACCTTTCTGCTCTTCCTTTTCCATTATTTCCATTTTCTTGTCAACAACATTGCATGTTACGTTGTGTGTATAGTGAAGGAAAAATAATATTTTATATTATTTTACTCATTCCTGTCATCTGTGTTCTGTTTGAAATCACTTGATCTTCACTAATTCATCAGAAGTGATTTAAAGATGTAAATCCATTCATCTTGTGAAATACCTTTTGACATAAATTGAGTAGCAATTCTACTAACTTATTAGTCAAAACAGCTTTCACAAATAATCTGTTTTGCAAGGTCAGCATTTATTTAAAGGCAGATGTGCAACTTAGATTCCATGTACAAGCTGCATTCAGGCCAGAGAGGAGGGCTCTATTAGATATGCATCCAGCAGAAGCAAAACTGTATAATGCTTATATCACCAAATTCCCCACTAGCATGTGACAGTTCATTAAAGGCAAAAAATTATTCAAATAATTTGAACAAAATTATTAAAAATTTGAAACTGGTTCCCATAACTTTTTAAACTAATAAATGTAAAAATAATAAAGATAAATATATATTTATATATATATTATTTTATATTTTATACTTTATTATATAATAAATTATTTTGTATATAGTATATCATGTATATTTTGTTTACATACAATAAATATACTTATATTCATATAAATAGAAATAAATAAATTTATATAAAATAAGTATAGATATAAAAATCTATATTTTATATATAATATATATTATAAAATAATAATTTGGAAATGATTATTTAATAGAGTTCATCATCACAACATACACACCCAAACACATCACAAATAGAACTCTAGAGTCTGATAGAGTTGAAGGACTATCCTACAGCATTAGAAGGCTTACTACATGTTTGTGATGATGAGGCAAAGGCCAACTTGTGTTTAACATTCGTAAAAGTGACACGGACAAGCAAAGTATACATAGGAGAACGCTTGGATTGTTCTCATTTTATATTGTCATATTGGTGACTCAAGGATGGGGATGTAAACTAAAAATGTGTTAGTCACTCATCGACCATCTGGAAACCTTTTAAAGTCAGAGATAGCCACCCTCACCTGGCCCTCTTCAGTGTATATTGCTAAATTCCTTGAGGAAACTATAGTTCCCAGTGATGTATCATTACAAGAGGTGAAGGGAAATAATTATTTTTTTTTAAAAATCCCTAGGGTATTAGAGCTCAGAATATATATTTTAAAAAAATATTCCAAAATTGAAAGTAAGACTCAAGAATCAATTTGTGGTGGTCATTTATAGCAATTAAACATATGGAGACATATTTATATCATTACTGTAAACAAAACTAATTGCAAGAGATAAAGTAATATATAAAATAACATTAAAATAATGAAATAATTATGTAATAATAGTAATATAGGTCTATAATCCTAAATTATATTGTGATACATTAGGAAGTACTGAAAGAATACAGTAGAACATGCTAAATTCTTCAACTTACATAAAAAGAATCAAATTACTGTATTATTCTCAAATTTTATAATTATAGAAAATATAGCTACAAATATAATTGTAAAATTTTATAAAATAAAAATAGTAGGTATCAAATTGAATATTAAGAGAATACCAATGTTTTATTTTTTTAAAAGTATGCAATGGCGAAAGTACTCTCATACACTGTTTGTGAGATAATAACCTGATATAGCCTTTCTGGAAAGAAATTTGGCAACATACTTAAATAGGCATTAATAATTGTACTCATTGATCCATTAATTCCACATGCTGCAAAATATATCATGAGGTTAAAAATCATCTAGGATGTATGTACAATGATGTTCAATGCAGCATTATTTAAAATTAACTATAAATTTGAATGAGCAAATAAAAATAAGTTAAATGTCTAACAACAGATATACAAATCATTGTGCATATCTTTAATATAATGTTCATATTAATTTTATTTTCAATGAATATTTAATTCCATGGAAATTCTTATGTCATAATCGTAAGTAAAAGGTAGAATTTATAAAGTATGACATCAATTTTTGCTAAGGAAAAAATTTGTATATAAATATAAATCATGAGAAGAATGAGAAAGTGTTATATCAAAGTATTATTAAATACTGTTAGGTGGAAGGATCATAGGTGGTTTTTATTTACTGACTCAACATTTTGTATTTTGCAAATTATCTGTAAATAACTGCATAGTACTTTTAAAATCGCAAGAAATAAAAAGCTAAGTGACCACACAAAAATTCTGATGCTAAAATTTTATTAAAGGTACATTACATGTATTCCAATGTTTCTGTTAACCTAGTCAAGGGGGAAAAAGATCTAAAATCCACAAATGATTCTTTCCACATATTATTGTGTTACAAATAGTGACAACCTATTCTTCATTTCTACTGAACTTTTTCCTCTTTTTTTCTTATTTGAAAAAGAGAATTTCTAGGTGTCCTACTGCTCCCATCTTCTTGTGGGCCATCTTCTATTACAAGTCAGAAATTGGAGCCTGGGCTCTCTTATCAATAAAGCTCTGGGACTATCAGGGCAGGGAACCCATAAATTAGGGTCATTAAATAATTTTACTGGGATATAGTACATTTTCTTTTAAATGGAACAGACTAGACTAGAATAAAATATAGAATAGAGTAGAATAGAAGAGAAGAGAACATATCAGTAAGGGAATTATTGTTCCTCAAAAGTTTTATTTCAGTTACATATGTATGTGGGTACTGAATCTTGAGTTAAAATTCATTTTTAAATATGGGGCATGATCAAAAACGTTTCAAAGCCACGATATCAAAGGGTAAATTAAAAACATAAGACTTATTTTGGCCAACTAAACTAAAAGTTCTTGCAGCTTCTGCTATAAAAATAAAAAGACATTGCTGCTAAAAATATGGCATTTCATTTGGAGATAGTTCTTCCCTGTAGCTCACATTTTCATATGAAAACAAACATGACTGAGGACTCCAGCAGTGGACTTTCAAAGGAAGTGTGCTGCCCACCACATTTCATCAATCCCTAATTTCAAACGCCTCCACCAGCCAATGCTTTAGTCTGCAAGCCAACTACAGTCACAGCCTTTGATCCAGTACACTAGCAAATTTGCAAATGCACACTGAATTTGGAAACATGCACACGGCGAACTTAGACGTCAGCATACCGTCTGCTATCTAGTAGACTATAAATGCAAACATTCCCAACAGAAACTTTCAAATGCATAGACTACAAATTGAAAACATCAACACGGCAAACTTACAGACCTCAGATTGCAAATCACAACAGCAATTCCCTAGTAGTAAGGCAGTCCTCTTTTCTTTTGTGTAGCATGCTAAGGAGCTTCTATTTTCAGAAGCATTGAGAATTTAATTATGTTAATAGAATCCTGAGGTGACATTTTTTATAGGTCTGGAATAGAAAAATAAAGGAAATATTTGTGACTCCATATTTCCAGTAGTGTGGATAGGTTTGCATTCAGTTTCCTACATTCTTCCAGCTGTTCTCTTTATTCCCTTCCCTGCCTCTTGAGGACATGCACGTGACCTTGAAAATTATCTCTTCAGCTCAGTGATAATACGCATAACAAAGGAAGAGAAAATGAAAATTAGAATAAAAATAAAGTAACTGGTCTATTCTGCAGTGATAGCAGTTGGAGGCTTGAGTGGAAAAAGATCAAGCTTTGGAGTCAGACTTATGAAACTTTGGGTAGTTTCTTAATCTTGTTGGGTTTTAGTTTTCTTCTTTTTTAAACTGTGAATGATGGAAACAATATACTTACCTTGCTGGTTTTTCATGTAGATTAAATAAGATAATATATTGTGTCTTCAATAAATATTAGTTATCATTATTGTTTTCATTAGTGCTCACCCCAAGTTGTCTAACTAGGCCATGGAAGAACATGTAAGAACCTAGACTATGGTCACAGACTCATGCCTCAACCAAAACTCTCACTTATTCCAATCTTCTAATTAAAAAAATAAATAAAAGACAACTTTACTGATCCTACCGTTTCACTGTGTCATTTTCAATCTTTATTTTTCCAAGTATTGTTTGCAAAAAATTTTGTGATTCAAAGCTTCTCCTTACCTGTCACAATCTTTTTTTCTTCCATTATGCAACATCTATAATGTCATCCATGTCCTGCAACTATATTCCCATTCCTTAACATTTCCCATTGTCTGATTAAAATATTTCTTTGCTTATTTGGTTTTCTTTTAAGATAATAAATACATGAGTATGAATTCATCTTTTATCCCTGGCAAAGAGACAAAAGGAAGGTGGTCAAAATGACAGAAAGAAAGGAAAGGCATTCCATGAAGATAGAATTGCATATGTAAACAGTCTGCTCCAGTGATCTATTGCTATGTAACTACCCCAAAGTTAAGTGGCTTAAACAACAATCATTTTATTATATTGCACAGATTCCCTAAGTCAGGAATTCTGGAAAGGCCCAGTTGAACAATTTTTCTGCTGTTATTTTTGGCCTCAACCAAAGTTAGTCACTTGTACTCAGATAGCAGATGGGCTGACCTGGAGGGTCCAAGATGGCTTCACTCACATGTCTGGTGCCTTGGCAGAAATGGCTGAAAGGCTAGGCTCAAAAGGGACTATCAGCCAAAGTGCATAC
This sequence comes from Equus asinus, assembly GCF_041296235.1. Classification (NCBI taxonomy): domain Eukaryota; kingdom Metazoa; phylum Chordata; class Mammalia; order Perissodactyla; family Equidae; genus Equus; species Equus asinus. The sequence goes on from NC_091820.1 coordinate 93,719,652, forward strand.
ATACGACCTCTTCATGTGGCTTAAGTCATGCAGCATGGGATTTCAGAGTAGTCAGACCTCTCACATGGCAACTCAGGGCTCTAAGTGCAAGTGTTCCAGCAAACAAAGCTAAAGCCTCATTACCTTTTATGACCCATCCTCAGAAGGCAGACAGCAATACTTCTGCCACATTCTATTGGTTGTTTATAACAGCAGGAAATTCAGCCATGACTGATAATACTCGAAGCAAAATCCTCACAGGCAGCTGACCGTGAGCATACAATGGAGCATGAAAAAAGTAAATCATATTAAATAAAATAATTCCAATGTTTCAATGACCACCTTCCAAATTATAGAAAGTCTATATATATGGAGTGTGGTGTAATATAAAGCTTTAGAAGTATTATTAATCCAAATACGATTTCAAGGCCTGGTTGAACACCGGGAAAGTTACAACCTCTAAAACCCTCCAATGTTTCATCTGTGTATGGAGATTAAATAAAATTCACTCTACTTACACAGCAATACATTCCAACTCCCAGGAATCAGGTGCTATAAATATACGTGCTCGTGGGTTCCTCATAACAACTATGCTAGATGGATTTTTAATTATCATTCCCATTTTACAAAATACAAGAAACTGGGGCTCAAAGAGATTAAGTAACTTGCTCAGATTTAAAGCAAGTAAGTAGCAGAGCCAAGATTCAATTCTAGATCTATGACTCCAAAGGCCTTTTAACACCATTTGACTGTACTATGCCTACTTCCATTACTGTTGCGAAGATTCTGGATGTAATCATTGTAAGAAATTGCTCTGTATACTGTAAAGCACTATATGAATGTAAGGTGTCATTATTGCTATTGATTCCAACAGCTTAGAGAGCTATAATTTTCTATAATAAGTTTTATCGTGCTTCACAATATACCAAATAAACTAGCTAAACCTCAAACTCCAAGCCCCAAATGTTTATATGAAGCGTGGCTGAAAACAAATGAAATCATATTGATCAGTTCTACATGTAATAGAACGTAATTTTAATATTTGCCTGTGGAAGGTGCTTTTACTCTCCTATGTCTTATTACATATCACACAGAGAAAAGTCAGTTTGTCTCATTTATCCCTGAGGGATAAATAAAAAATGATTTCTGTCCTTCACCCTGCCCCCAAATTTTCAAAGATAAAACAATATAATGGAGAAGTGTGAAGAACAGAGAATTAGTGATGCTACTCCTTTTTCTTCCTTTCATAAGCTGGTTTCAATTGGTTCAATACAATCACACAGACATTAAATGTATGTCCAGCAAAATAAGGATAGTCTTTTTGATGGAGTTCTGTCAATAGAAAATACATAATCTAATTCAAGAAAAATAGGAGAGAAAAAAATTCAAACTATTCCTGTACTATCCCAAACCCAGAATGTAGAACTGACATCTTTGAACCATTGCTGTATAGGATTTCTAAAACACTGAAGCTCCCGTTATTCAGGCCCAGCATTTCCCCTAGAAGACAAATGCTGAAGTGTGAAGAATAAAAAAATATATTCTATTGCCATTATAAAGTACAGATTATGTAATTCTATAAATTCAAAACAGAAAATGATCAATTGAACTTGAGTATTTAATCTGATTTAAACCTAGTGACCTTTGCTCAATAAGATATTACTAATATCTAGCCATTTAAGAAAATATCTTAACCATTTTATTGTTTTCATAATTACATCTCTCTTCATCTCACTAGTCCATAGAAATCAGTACCAGTGGTTATAAGTCAAAGTGTTCACCGATTTTCTCTCTCATAATTTATCTTTGACCTTGTCAAATGCCTTATCCAGCAATATACCTTCCATAAATTTATAGGACTTAATATACAAAATGTCAAGCATTTATATAGCACTTTATAGTTTACTAAACACTTTCATACGCATTATTATATCTATAATGAAACATATTTTAAATGGCCTTTTCCATATTTCATTTTTTACTTTCGGAAAACATACACAGCATAAATTTATAATTTTAGCTATTTTTAAGTGTACAATTCAGTAACATTGAGTACATTCACAACATTTAGCAAACATCATCACTGTCTATTTCCAGAACTTTTTCATCATCTCAAATAGAAACTATATACCCATTACATAATAATTCCCCAGCCACCCCTCCCAAAGCCCCTGGTAACTATTTTTTTTATTATTGAGGTTATATTGCTTTTTAACACTATATAAATTTCAGGTGTACATCATTATATTTTGACTTCTGCATAGACTGCATCGTGGTCACCAGCAAAAGTCTAGTTCCCATCTGTCACCATACACATGTGCCCATTTATCCCTTTCATTCTCCCCCAGCCCCTTCAACCCTGGTAGACACCAATCTGTTCTCCGTCTCTGTGTGCTTGTTTCTCTTCCACGTATGAGTGAAATCATGCAGTATTTATACTTCTCTATCTGACTTATTTCAGTTACATGATACCCTCAAGGCCTGTCTAACTGGTCGCAAATGTCAAAATTTCATCCTTTTTATGGCCAAGTAGTATTCTATTGTATTCTTTATCCATTATCTGATGATGGGACACTTAAGTTGCTTCCAGTCTAAGCTATTGTGAATATTGCTGCCATGAGCATAGGGGTGCATATATCTTTTCAAATTAGTGTTTTCATGCTCTTTGGATAAATACAAGTGGGGTGGCTGGATCACATGGTATTTATATTTTTAATTTTTTGAGAACTGTCCATACTGTTTTCCATAGTGGCCACACCAATTTACATTCCCACCAGCAGGGTACGAGGGTTCCCTTTCCTCTACATTTTCTCCAACACTTGTTACTTCTTGTCTTTTTAATAATAGCCATTCTGATGCACATGAGGTGATATCTCATCGTGGTTTTGATTTGCATTTCCCTAATAATTAGTGATGTTGAACATCTTTTCATGTGCCTGTTGGCCATCTGTATATCTTTGGAAAAATGTCTCTTCATATTCTCTCCCCATTTTTTGATTGGGTTGTTTATTTTTGGTTGTTATTAAGTTGTATGAATTCTTTATTTATTTTGGATATTAACCTCTTGTTGGATATACGCTTTGCAAATATCTTCTCCCAAATGGCAGTTTGTCTTTTGTTATTGTTGAAGGTTTCCTTTGCTGTGCAGAAGCTTTTTAGTTGGATGTAGTCCCATTTGTTTATTTTTTATTTTATTTCCCTTGCCTGAGGAGACATGATATTCAAAAAGATACTGCTAATGGGGCTGGCGCTGTGGCATAGTGGTTAAGTCCAGCACACTCTGCTTCAGTGGCCGGGGTTCGCAGGTTCAGACCCAAGGCGGGGACCTACACCACTCATCCAGCCATGCTGTGGCAGCATCCCACATATAAAATAGAGGAAGATTGGCACAGATGTTAGCTCAAGACTAATCTTCTTCAAGCAAAAAGAAGATTGGCAGTAGATGTTAGTGCAGAACAAATCTTCCTCATCAAAGGAAAAAAAAAGATATTGCTAAGACCAGTGTCAAACAGTGTATTGTCTATGCTTTCTTCTAGGAATCTTATGGTTTCAGGTCTTACATTCAAGTCTTTAACCTATTTTGAGTGAATTTTTGTGTATGGTGCAAGATAATGGTCTACTATCATTCTTTTGCATGTAGCTGTCCAGTTTTCCCAACACCATTTATTGAAGAGGCTTTCCTTTCTCCGCTGTATGTTCTTGGCTCCTTTGTCAAAACTAAGCTGTCCATAGATGTGTGGGTTTACTTCTGGGCTCTTGATTCTGTTCCATTGATCTGTGTGCCTGTTTTTCTGCCAGTATCATGCTGTTTTAATTACTAAAGCTTTGTAGTATATTTTGAAATCAGGAATTGTGATGCCTCCACCTTTGTTGTTTTTGCTCAGGATTGCTCTGATTTTTCTGAGTCTTTTATTGTTCCATATAAATTTTAGAACTTTTTTCTTCTACTTGTATGAAAAATGTCATTGGGATTTTGATTTGGATCACATTAAATCTGTAGATTGCTTTAGGTGTTATGGACATTTTAATTGTTTAAGACTTCTAATCAGTGAGCATGGAATATCTTTCCATTTCTTTGTGTCTTCTTCAATTTCTTTCAACGTCTTACAGTTTTCAGTGTATGTATAGTTATTCCACCTCTTTGGTTAAATTTATTCCTCAGTAGTTTGGTTTTTTTGTTGCCATTGTAAATCAAAGTGTTCTTGAATTCTCCTTCTGTTGGTTCATTATTAATGTATAGAAATATGACTGACTTTTGTACTTTGATTTTGTATCCTGCAACTTTGCTGTGCTTGTTAATTATTTATAATAGTTTTTTGGTGGATTCTTTAGGTTTTCTATATATAGAATCATGTCATCTGCAAATAGTGACAATTTTACTTCTTCTTTTCTAATTTGGATACCCATTTCTTTTTCTTGCCAAATTGCTCTGACGAGGACTTCCAATTCTATGTTGAATAACAGTGGCAAGAGTGGGCATCCTTGTCTTTTTTCCTGTTCCTGTTCTTAGAGGGATAGCTTTCAGTTTTTCACCATTGAGTATGATGCTGGCTGTGGGTTTGTCATATATGGCCTTTATTATGTTAAAGTAACTTCCTTGTTTACTCATTTAATTGAGTTTTTATTATAAATGGATATTGAACCTTATCAAATGCTTTCTATGCATCTGTTGAGATGATCGTGGGATTTTTTATTCTTCATTTTTTTAATGTGGCGTATCAATTTGATTGATTTGTGAATGTTGAAACATCCCTGCATCACTGGAATAAATCCCAGTTGATTGTGGTGTAAGATCCTTTTAAAGTATTGTTGTATTTGATTTCCTAATATTTTGTTGAGTATTTTTGGATCTATGTTGATCAGTGATATTGGCCTGTAATTGTCATTTCCTGTGTTGTCCTTGTCTGGTTTTGGTATCAGGGTAATATTGGCTTTGTAAAATGAGTTTAGAAGTATTTCCTCCTCTTCTACTTTTTGGAAGAGTTTAAGAAGTATTAGTATTAATCCTTTTTTGAATATTTGTTAGAATTCACCAGTGAATCTGTCTGGTCCTGAAATTGGACTTTTTGGGACGCTTTTGATTACTGTTTCAATCTCCTTACTAATGATCAATCTATTAAGATAATCTTTTTTATTCAGTTTTAGGAAGCTGTATGATTCTAAGAATGTATCCATTTTTCCTAGGTTATCCAATTTGTTGGCATATATCTTTTCATAATTTTCTCTTATAATCCTTTGTATTTCTGTGGTATCCATTGCAACTTCTCCCCTTTTCTTCCTGATTTTATTTATTTGAGCTTTCTCTTTTTTCTTACTGAGGTTTGCTAAAGGTTTGTCAATTTTGTTTATCATTTTAAAGAACTAGTTCATAGCTTCATTTATCTTTTCTATTGTGATTTTAGTCTCTAGTTCATTTATTTCCACTCATTTTTATTATCTCCTTCTTTCTACTGACTTTGGGCTTTGTTTGTTCTTCTTTTACTAGTTCTTTTAGATGTTGTTTTAAAATTGTTATTTGAGATTTTTCTTGTTTCTTTAGGTAGGCCTGTATTACTATATACTTCTCTCTTAGTACTGCTTTTGCTGCATCCCATGGGTGTTGGTATGTTGTTTTCATTTTCATTTGTCTCCAGTTATTTTTTGATGTCTCCTTTGATTTCTTCATTGATCCAATAGTTGTTCAGTAGCATATTGTTTAGTCTTCACATATTTGTGGCTTTGCAGCTTTTTGCTTGTAGCTGATTTCTAGTTTCATATCATTGTGGTCAGAAAAGATGATTGATATAATTTTAATCTTCTTAAACTTATTTAGGCTTGCTTTGTGTCCCAATATATTGTCTATTTTTGAGAATGTTCCATGTGCACTTGAGAAGAATGTGTAATCTACTGCTTTTGGATAGAATGTTCTATATATATATATTAAGTCCACCTGGGCTAGTGTTTCATTTAAGGCCAATGTTTCCTTGTTGAATTCTGTCTGGATGATCTATCCATTGATGTTATTGGGGTTATTAAAGTTCCCTACTATTATTATGTTGCCATCAGTTTCTCCATTTAGATCTGTTAATAGTTGCTTTATATACTTTGGTGCTCCTATGGTAGGTGCATATACATTAATAGCTGTTATGTCTTCTTGATGAAATGTCTTTCTTCTCCTTATATATTGTCCATCTTTGTCTCTTGTTAACTTTTTTGGCTTGAAGTCTATGTTGTCTAAGTATGGCTACACTCACTTTCTTCCAGGTGCCATTTGCTTAGAGTATCATCTTTCATCCTTTCGCTCTGAGCCTATGTTTGTCTTTAGAGCTGAGATGGGTCTCCTAGAGGGAGAATATTGTTGGGTCTTGTTTTTCAATCCATCCTTTTGATTGATGAATTCAATCCATTTGCATTTAGGGTGATTATTGATATATGAGGGCTTAATACTGCCATTTTATCTTTTATTTTCTGATTGTCCTTCATTTCCTTTGTTTCTTTTTTCTTATGTTTCTGTGTGACACTTCAGTTTGGTGGATTTCTGTGATGTGTTTCTCAGTTTCCTTTTTTTTATTTTTTGTGACTCTGCTCTTAAATTTGTTTTGTAGTTACCATGAGGTTTGTATAATGATCTCATAGATGAGATATTCCTTTTTCTGCCGATAACATCTTAATATTATTTGCTTATATAGGTCCATCCTTTTCCTTTTCTCCTTCTATGTTTTTGTGTCACAAATTAGCCCTTATTGTATTGTGAATTTGTTACCAAATTGAAGTGGTTATAGTTATTTTTGCTGCTTTCTTTCTCTTTAGCCTTTATGTTATAATTAAATGTTTACTAACCTATTCTGATATGGAGTTGCAATTTTATGATTCTGACTGTTTATCACCCTGCTCAGGACTTTGTATATCTTTACCTTTTCTTCTCATATAGGAGACCTCTTTTCACGATTTCTGTAAGCAAGTCTAGTGGTGATGAACTCTCTCATCATTTATTTGTCTGGGAAGGCCTTTATTTCTCCTTCATATCTGAAGGATAACTTTGCTGTATAGAGTATTCATGGTTGATAGCTTTTATCATTCAATATTTGGAATATATCATTTCTCTGTCTCCTAGGCAGTGGAGTTTCTGCTAAGAAATCTGCTGATTGCTTAATGGGGGTTTCCTTTGTAAGTTAGTTTTTCTTTCTGGCCACCCTTAATATTCTTTCTTTGTCACTGATTTTTGACAGTTTTAATATAATGTGCCTTAGAGAAGGTCTTTTTGTGTTGAGATAATTAGGTGTTATATTAGCTTCATATACTTGTATGTCCAGTTATTTTCCTGAGTTTAGGAAGTTCTCAGCTATTAATTCTTTAAATAAGCTCTCTGTTCCTTTTCCCCTCTCTTCTCCTTCTGTGATACTCATTACCCTTACATTGCTTTTCCTAACTGAGTTGGATATTTCTCTTAGCATTTCTCCAGTTTTTTAAAATTTTAGTTCTTTCCTGTATCATTTCTAGATTTGTATATTTGAGCTCACTAAACCTCTCTTCTATATGGTCTGCTATATTTCCAATGTTCTCTACTTTAGTATTTATCTCATTTGTTGTGTTCTTCAGGTCCAGAATTTCTGTGTGGTTTTTTTTTTAGAGTTGCATTCTCTTTGAATGGTGAAGGACTCCTTTTGTTCATAAATTTTATTCTTGAGTCCATTGAACTGAGTTTTCCTGTAACTTGTTGAGTTTCTTCATGACAGATATTTTGAATTTTCTGTCAATTAGATTGCAATCTTCCATGACTTCAAGTTTGGTTTCTGCAGAGTTGTCTACCATGTGCTACCATGTTATTGCAGTATTTCATGGTGCTTGATGAGTGGTTACTCTACTGGCACATTTGTGGTAGCAAACACTTTTCTTATTTGGGCAAGTCTTTTGTTACTTTGGTTCTTGTTGCTTCTGGTTATATTTGAGAGTGTGCCTGCTTCACCCTCCACTGCTTCTTCCAGAAGCATCATCAGTACCCTCCTTGTGCTGCGTGTGCCTCCAAGTTTGTTGGTGCTTTGTTGTTTATGATGTTGTGCACTCTCAGGTGTCACCACTGGAGTCACTGTGGTGTGAGCACCTCTGCTGCTTCCAGGGTCACTTGTGTTGTGTGTGCCCCTACTGTGACGTGGGGAGGAGAACAGAGGGGCAGGATCCAGAGTGAGGGGCACTGCCACTACATCTGGGGTTGTTGGGTCTGCAGATGCTGCCAATATTACAAGTGGAGGGGGCAATGCTGCTGGTGCCTCTGCAGCAGGGGCGCCAGGGTTGTGGGTTCACTGTTGCTATTACCTGGCTCTCCATGGGCTTGGGTGGTGCAGCCATGTGTGCTGTCTGCACTGCTGCTCCAGATTATCTGTGGATGCTGGCAATGCCACTTCTGGAAGTGCTGGTTTCATGGGTGTCACTGCCATGCCAGAGGCCTGGGATCTTTTACGCAGCCTCTACTGCTGGTACAGCTTGTGTCAGGGGTGCTGCCACTGGGGGCTGGGTCGCAGGCACAGCTGCAGCTCACGAATCCTCGGGTTGCATGTTCCACACCTCCCTGCTGGGGCAGTTGGAGGGGCTGAGCCATGAGTATCACTGCAGCTCCTGCAGCCTATGGTCTCAGGCACTGGCCTGATTCCTGGAACCTGAGGTCACAAGCACTCCTGCCACCTTGGGTATCCACGTCTTGGATGCAGCCCCCATTGATGGAAGGCCAATGTCAGAGGCACTGCTGCCACCAGGAAAGGGGAAAAGGGCTGGGTCTTGGGCACTGCTGCATTTCCTGAAGGCTCAGGTTGCGTGACACCCTCCACTCTTAGTGGAGGCAGAGGGGATGATCTCTGAGTGCCACTGCAGCTCCTGTAGCCTCTAGTCTCTGGTGCCCCTGTGCTTTTTGGAACCTCATGTCACAGGCACCACTGCCACTGTCAGGCTATCCACATCTTGGTTGCAGTCCCTGCTGCTGGAAGGCCCAGTGTTGGAGGCATCACCACTGTGAGGAGGGGCTGGGTCACAGTTATTGTTGAGGTTCCCAGAGTCTCTGGTCATGGATCCATCATGATTCATGAGGCCCCCAGGAGTGTGGGCTGCCTGGCCACCTGGGGCCTCTGTGGGTGTTACCTCAGTTCATGCGGCCTCTGTTCACAGATGTGGCCATATATCCAGGAATCTCCAGCCTCAAGAGCTGCTGCCGTGGCTCCCCATGTTCCACCGCCTCCAGAAGGTGCAGAACACCCACCCTCAAATGTATAGATGGGTGGATCACTCAGGTGTTTTGGTGTGCTGTGCAGAGAGTCCTTTGTTGGTCTATGGATGTCCTATTGGTAGTAACTTGGCAGAGATAAAGAGGACAACTCACTCTTACATGATGCTGATGTCTAAATGGCCATTATTAAATAGTCATCATTAAAACATAAAAAACCAAATTATGACTTACAAAAAGAAGATTTTAGATTGCACTTACTTTTGACATACCCTTAGTGACTAAAACAAATATTTATCTACTTTCTATCTGCAATAATTTATCAAATTTCTCTAGTCACTGTTCTCTAATCTACTATTCATAGCTCTACAAGTTTCTTATCAGACTTCTTTTCCTTCATTTTTTCCAAATATTATCTTTAAAATGTCATTAAATACTTCAAAATCTGACAAGAACCAACATTTTACCCCTTATATATTTTTCCATATATCATTTCCTGGACTTAGTAACAGATTTCTTAGCTCTTTGTTGATTTCACACTATGTGAGTAAGCTCATCTCTCCCAATCAACTCTGCCAGGTAGAAAGCTCAGGAAAAATAACATGCAATCTTTGGCTTTTTCATAGTTGATTTCCCTATATCCAACTATATTTAACCTTTGACTAAGGCTTTGAAATGGGCTTAGCACAACAATTTGTTAGTTTACAAATAAAGACATGTGGTCAATTTTTGGCATGTTATGGGCTGCTTTTGCTGAGTACTGGACATAGTACTTTGGCATAATAACTTATTCATATTCAAATTTTTCCCTCATTCTATTGTGCCTAGTACAATGACTGCAATATAACCAGCATTCAATAAATGCCTGCTGAATTTTAACTTCCTAAGTCATAAAATCATTTAAAATCACAGTTTGGGTTTATGTTTTAAAGGTTAAACTGAATCCCTGAAGTAGCCAATGCTTGGTGCTTAGTATGGAAATAAAGACCCCCAGATTGTTTTGGCAGCTCTGCCATTGAGTAATAGTGCACATATGGCCATAATAAACCTTACCTACTACATAAGTATTGGGCATTTAACATTTAATTCTCTATTATAATTTGAGATCTTTGGCCAAGAGCTACTACCTCACTGAAAACTATTTTTATTATAAGAGCAGGCTTAGTGGCAAACTGTCATTTGTACTTTAAAGTGAATGCCATTAAAATGGCAAAAAAGTAATTTATATGCTCAGTTTCCAACACAGAACAACTTTTCCAATGGCTCCAGAGTGCCTGATTATGGAAATAAAAAGATAAAAATGCGTAAATACATCCAATTAAACCTTAATGCTGATGGACTACAAAAAAGGACACTTGGGAAAACTTGATATTTGAAAAAAAAACAATAATGGATAGGCGATAAAATGATAACAAAGAAGAAAGAGATTAAGACATTCAGGCAATTTAATATAAAAAATATAAGAAGGGGAGAGTGACATCAGCAACATGGTGGAGTGAGCTGTTCCCTTTATCTCTCACCCTTTGAACTACAACTAAATGGACATTCATTGACTAATGGAAGATACCCACACAGCACAACACGATGTCTGAGAGTCCCATGCAGCTATACATAAGAAGATAGATGGACTGGGCCCCTGGGAAGCAGTGGAGGTATGTGAGCACTCCCTGACCCTTCTCCAGCAGCCCTCTGTGCATGCATGAACGCTTTCCCCACTAGAGGAAGCATCCATAGTGCCACTGCAGTCCAACAAGTGGGAATGCAATTTGTGTGACTATAAGAAGAGGCGGTCACAGCCCTGAGCCTAAGAACAAATGTTTTCCTGGCCAGTGTGAGAGCCTACCATGATTTTGTGGTCTGAAAGTGTGGCCCAGGTTTGAACTTTGCAAAGAAGCCCACCCACAAAGCACAGCAGCTGGTACACCAATATGAAGGGGCAGCAACAGAACTATGCATGCCTTCCTAGCCAGTGAGAGTACCCATAGTACTGCTGCAGCCCCACAAGTGGGAATGCACCTTGGCCCAATCATAGGAAGAGGAATAAACAGCCCTGAGCCCATGCACAAATGCTTTCCCAGCCAGTGGGAGTGCCCACTGTACCCCCCAAACTTCCAGAAGATGAGGTGGGATCAGAAACACAGCCCGTGCTTCGCACCAGTGGTAGCAGGTGGAATCTGCAAACTGAACCACTACAAATGCAAAATGCACCAGTAAAGGATTATTAGTTCACCAAACAGCATGAGAAACTACAGCAACAATTCAGAGCAGAGGGAAAATGACAAGTCTCAAGAAGCCAAACCTGAGGTCAAAGAAATTTACAACCTAAATGACAGAGAATTCAAAATAGTTGTCATAAAGAAACCCAATGAGTTAAAAGAAAGCTGAGAAAGACAGTTCAATGAGCTCAGGAATAAAACTAGTGAAAAGAAGGAATACTTCACCAAAGAGATTCAAACCAAAATAAAGCAAGCAGAAATTCTGCATATGAAAAAGACAATTAATGATATAGTAAATAATATAGATTCCTAAAGAAACAGAGCTGATATTATGGAGAAAAGAAAAGGGATTTAGAGGCTACAAATATAGAAATGCTTCAGGTGGCAGAGGAGAGAAAACTTTGACTTAAAAATGATGAAGGAATTTTTCAAGAAATATCTGACTTAATTAGGAAAAGCAACATAAGGATTATAAGTATTCAAGAGGGAGAAGAGAGGCAGAAAGGAGGAGAAGCTTCTTCAAAGAAATTATAGCTGAGAACTTCCCACATCTGGGGAGGAACCAGATATACAAATACATGAAATCAACAGAACTCCTAATTCCATCAATGTTAAAAGACCTTCTCAAAGGCACATAATAGTAAAACTGACTAAAGTCAATGGCAAAGAAAAAATATTTAGGGAAGCAAGAGAGAAGAAAATAACCTAGAATGGAACTCCTATCAGCCTTTTGGCAGATTTCTTGGCAGAAACTTTACAGACTAGGAGAGAATGGAATCATATATTCAAAATACTGAAAGACAAAAACTTTCAGTCAAGTATACTCTATCCAGTGAAACTATGCTTCAGATGTGATGGAGAAATAAAAGCTATCTGAGATAATCAAAAGCTGAGGGAGTTCAACACCACTAGACCTCCCCTACCAGAAATGATCAAGAATGTCCTCATTCCTGAAACAAAAAGGCAAACATCTACAAAGCTTTGAGCAAGGAGATAAAAAGACAGACAAAATCAGAAAACTTCAGCTCTATTTCAGAGCAGAGTAGCAAATACATAATTATAACTTAAAAGATAAAAGGAAAGCAAGCACAAAAAGTAAGTAGAAACTCTTCAACTTAGTCACAAACTTGCAACACAAAATAGAATAATTTTTGACAATAATAACTCAGAGGGGGAAGAGGAAAGGGATGGAACCTACTTAGGCTAGTGGAGATAAGAGGCTATCAGAAAAATGACTATCTCATCTATGAGATATTTTATACAAACCTAATGGTAGCCACTAAATAAAAAATCAAAGAAGAACTACATTCATAAACACAGAGAAAACTCAAAAATCCACCACAGAAATCCACTAAACTGAAATGGCAGTCAGAAATACAAAGGAAGAGAAATAATGGAAATATAAAACTGGAAAACGAGTATTCTTGTTACAATGGGGGCATTAAGGTCTCATATGTAAATAATCACTCTAAACGTAAGTGGATTGAATTCTCCAATAAAATTACAATGAGTAGGTGGATGGATTGAAAAACAAGACCCACCAATATGCTGCCTCCAGGCAACATATCACAGCTCTAAAGACAAACATAGGCTCAGAGTGAAGGGATGGAAGACAATACTCCAAGAAAATGGTAAACAAAAGAAAGCAGGTGTTGCCATACTTATATTGGACAAAGCAGACTTCAAGATTAAAAAAATGAGAAATAAAGAGGGGCAGTATATAATGATAAAAAGGACTTTCCACCAGGAGGACATTACAGTTATGAGTATATATTCACATAACGGAAGAACACCAAAGCATATAAAGCAAGTATTAACAGACTTAAATAGAGAAATTAACAGCAACACTATAAAAGTAGGGGACTTCAACATCCCATTTACATCAATGGATAGATTATTCAGACAGAAAGTCAACAAGGAAATAGTGGATTTAAATGAAACACTTTATCAGACGGACTTAATAGATATGTATAGAACATCCCATTCAAAAACAGCAGAATATACATTCTTCTCAAGTTCACATGTAACATTCTAAAAGATAGACCATATGTTGGGAAACAAGGCAAGCCTCAATAAATTTAAGAAGATAGAAATCATATCAAGCATCTATTCTGACCACAATGCTATGAAACTAGAAATTACCTACAAGAAAATGCTGGAAAAGTCACAAATATGTGGAGACTAAACAACATGCTAACGAAAAACCATTGGATCAATGAAGAAATCAAAGGAGAAATTTAAAAATACCTGGAGAAAAAGAAAAATGAAAATACACCATACCAACTCTTATGGGATGCAGCAAAAGCAGTTATAAGAGGGAAATTCATAGCAATACAGGCCCACCTCAGCAAACAAGAAAAATATGAAATCAATAATCTTAGACTACACCTAACGTCACTAGAAAAAGAAGAACAAATAAAGTCCAAAGTGAGAAGAATGAGAGAAATAATAAATATTAGAGAAGAAATAAAAGATATAGAGACTAAAAGAATCAGTAGAAAGGATCAATGAAACTAAGAGCTAGTTCTCTGAGAAGAAGAACAAAATTGGCAAACTCTTAACCAGAATCAACAAGAAAATAAGAGAGAAGCCTCAAATAAATAAAATTGTAAAGGAAAGGGAAGAAATTACAATTGATACAACAAAAATACAAAGGAGTATAAGGGAATATTATGGAAAATTATATGCCCACAAATTGGATAAGCAAGAAGAAATGGATAAATTCTTAGAATCATACAACCTACCAGAACTAAATCAAGAAGAAATAGAGAATTTGCATAGACCAATCACAAATAAAGAGGTTGAAACAGCAAGTGAAAGCCTCCCAAAATACGAAAGTCCAGGATCAGATGGCTTCTCTGGAGAACTCTACCAAGCTTTCAAAGAAGATTTAATACCTATTCCAAAAACTTGAAGAAGATGGAACACTTCCTAACTCATTCTATGAGGCCAACATTACCCTGATACCAAAACCAGGCAAGGAGGCAAGGACAGCACAAGGAATGAAAATTACAGGCCAGTATCACTGATGAACATAGATCCAAACATCCTTAACAAAGTATTGGCAAACAAAATACAGCAATGCTTTAAAAAGATCATCCACCATGATCAAGTGGGAGTCATACCAGGGACGCAGGGATGGTTCAACATCTGCAAGTCAATCAATGTGATACACCACATCAACAAAATGAGGAATGAAAATCACATAATCATCTCAATAGATGCAGAGAAAGCATTCGAGAAGCTCCAACATTCATTTATGATAAAAACTCTCAACAAAATGGGTATAGAAGGAAAGTACCTCACCGTAATAAAGGCCATATATAACAACCCCACAGCTAACATCATACTTAACAGCAAAAAACTGAGAGTATTCCCTCTGAGAACAGGAACAAGACAAGGGTGCCCACTCTAACCATTCCTATTCACCATAGTACTGGAGGTTTTGGCCAGAGCAATTAGGCAAGAAAAAGAAACAAAAGTAATTCAAATTGGAAAGGAATAAATGAAACTTTCACAATTTGCAGATGATATGATTCTATATGTAGAAAACACTAAAGAATCCATCAGAAATAGTCAACAACTACAGCAAAGTTCCAGGGTACAAAATCATCTTTCGAAAATTAGTTGCATTTCTATACACTAATAACGAACTAGCACAAAGAGAAGTCAAGAATACAAGCCCATTTACAATCACAGCAAAAAGAATAAAATATCTAGGAATAAATTTAACCAAAAAGGTGAAAGACCTATACACTGAAAACTATAAGAAATTATTGAAATAAATTGAAGAAGACATAAAGAAATGGAAAGATATTCCATGTTCATGGATTCCAAGAATAAACATAGTTAAAGTGTCCATATTACCTAAAGCAATCTACAGATTCAATGCAATCCCAATTAGAATCCCAGTCACATTCTTCACAGAAATAGAACAAAGAATCCTAAAATTTATATGGAACAACAAAAGACCATGAACAGCCAAGGAAATCCAGAGAATAAAGAACAAAGCTAGAGGCATTAGAATCCCTGACTTCAGGATATACTACAAAACTATAGTAATCAAAACAGCATGGTACTGGCACAAAAACAGACATACAGATCAATGGAATAGAATTGAAAGCCCAGAAATAAAACCACACATCTGTGGACAGTTAATCTTTGACAAAGAAGCTGAGAACATATAATGGAGAAAGGAAAGTCTCTTTAATAATTGGTGCTGGGAAAACTGGACAGCCACATACAAAAGAATGAAAGTAGACCATTATCTTGCACCATACACAAAAATTAAATCAAAATTGATTAAAGAGTTGAATGGCAAGACTGAAACCATAAAACTCCTAGAAGAAAATATAGGTAGTACACTCTTTGACATTGGTCTTAACAGCATCTTTTTGAATACCATGTCTCAGCAGGCAAGGGAAACAAAAGAAAAAGTAAACAAATGGAACAACACCAGACTAAAAAGCTTCTGCAAGGCAAAGGTAACCTTGAACAAAATGAAAGGACAACTCAGCAACTGTAAGAAAATATTTGAAAATCATATATCTGACAAGGCGTTAATTTCCAAAATATATTAAGAACTCACACAACTCAACAACAAAACAACAAATAACCCAATCAAAAAGTGGGCAGAGGATATGAACAGATATTTTTTGAAAGGAGATATACAGATGGCCAACAGACACGTGAAAAGGTATTCAACATCACTAATTATTAGGGAAATGCAAATCACAACTACAATGAGATATCGCCTGACATCTGTCAGAATGGCTATAATCAACAAGACTTAAAATAACAAATGTTGGAGACGATGTGGAGAAAAGAGAACCCTCATACACTCCTGGTGGGAGCGCAAACTGGTGTAGTCACTATGGAAAACAGTATGGAGATTTCTCAAAAAATTAGAAATAGAAATACCATATGATCCACCTATCCCACTACTGGGTATTTATCTGAAGAACTTGAAATCAACAATCCAAAGAGATTTATCCACCCCTGTGTTCATTGCAGTATTATTCACAACAGCCAAGACATGTAAGCAACCCAAGTGCCCTTCTATGGATGAATGGATAAAGAAGATGTGGTATATGTATACAATGGAATATTATTGAGCCATAAAAAAACCAAAATCATCCAATTTGCAACAACATGGATAGACCTTGAGGGTATGATGTTAAGCGAAATAAGCCAGACAAAGACAAACACTGCATGATTTCACTCATATGTGGAAGATAAACAAACATATGGATAAAGAGAACAGATTAGTAGTTACTAAAGGGGAAGGGGCCTAAGGGGTGGGAGAAAGGGGTAAAAGGGCATATATGTATGGTGACAGATAAAAATTAGACTATTGGTGGTGAACCTGATGCAGTCTATACAGAAATTGACAAATAATAATAGACACATGAAATTACACAACGTTATAAACCATTATGATCTCAGTAAAGTAATTGAAAAAAATTACAAGAAAATTCAAGACTGCTTTTAGTTATTTTGAAAAACAATCTGGTACAAATAGGGGAGATCACTTGTACTGAAATATCACAGAATTAACATGACTGTCAACTATTTTGAGAATTTATGTCACTTTTAAATAGATTGATGTTTGAGTTAGATTGTTGTTCTGCAATTAAAAATTATAATTACCTTAAAATATTTCTGAAGTACATGCAGTTTTAGAATTTAATAGATCAGAAAAACTTTATTTGGATTTTTTGTTTCTTTAAATATATATCTTAGGGAGAGCAAAGGAAAATTGGAATTTTACCAGAAATTCTGCTAAAAACTTATGAATACAGTAGAAGTCCTTTATAAACATCATCTAAACCAGCACTTCTCAACTTATCTGTGATGAAAAAGTAGTTGTTTTTAAATTTCCAATTTTTTCCAGATCAAAATTTTGTAAAGTCAATAAAAATAAATAACAAAGAAAATAGGAGAGAAATAATAAAGATATACAAAAGGCATGCCTGTGTATTTTATATTATAGATTCGATGGACATAAAATTGCTCTATCAAATTGCTACAAAGCTTTCTAAAGTAACTTCCAGATTCTATACTTACTTTGTTGCAGACCAACAACATTTACTAGACTGGCCCCTGTCTGGGACCTCACTATGGGTATCACTTATTTAAAACAAAAATAGGGAGAAACTTGTAGTAAAAATATACTAATAAAACAGAAAGCCAAAAAAAGTAAAGCAATTGAGACTGACCTTTATTTACTAAAAATATTTTATGATATAAGGAAAGGAACTGCTTTTTCTTGACTTAATTACAAAGAAACCACTTGTTTTGTATGATGTGTAAAACACTCTCTATAAATAGAAAACGTCTAAGTACACAAAACAAAATATTTCCAAGATCTTTTCTAACCTCTAAACCTACATTGGCCATATTTTTAGTCAGTCAACTATCTTGATTAAACTGATAATTTTTATCTTAATTAATTTTATAAAATTAAAATTAGAACTGCCCTTTGTAAATAAGCTTAAAATTTTATTTATGCAATAAATATTTACTGACAGACTCTGATATACTAGGCATTAAAGTTGTGTGTGTCAAACCTGACCTTTAGTAAAGTTTGTGGAATACCAACCTGTTATGCTTATAGACTCTTTCCTGCCAAAAGTATAGTAGGTGAGGCCATCTCCAGTTTCATTACAATAAAGTGTAGATTATTACATTTTATTCTGGTTTAATATTTTTCTTTAAAGAACACAATTCATTAAACCAATAATATTTCATCTCCCCTTATCAGACTTGCAAAAAGTTTAAAAAGTGTTAATACATTATTTGCAAGAATATAGAGAAATAAGCACTCATATACTACTGGTGGTTGGGCAAACTGTTAGTACCTCTTTAATGACAATCTTACAAAAATTATCAAAATTTAAAACGTACATAATGTTCGACCCATCAACTTTACTTCTATTATTTTATCCTCTAGATATCCTTGTACATATGCACAACATTTTAAGATCAAAGATGTTTATTTCATCATAATTTTAAAGATAGAGCAAAGCCAGAAAAACACTAATATTCATCAATAGATAATTGCTTTTATAATACATACACACACACATACACACACACACATTTATAATGACATACTAGGTAGCCAATAAAAAGAATGAAGTAGTTCTGTACTGACATGGGAAGATCTCTGACACAGTTAAATGAAGAAATTGATTTACAGAGTCATACGTACAGTATGACTGCATGCATGCATGGACCATTTCTGAAAGAACACCCAAGAAACTGTTGAGGGACTTGCAGGAGTTGTCTGGCATGGGAAGTAGACTCTCTTTTTGTTGTATACCCTTTAATCTTATTTTAATTTATTCAGCGTGTCCATGTGTCATTGAATAATGTCAAAAACAGTATTAAAAAAAGGGTAAGACTCAGTTCCATGACTAATATTCTCCACTATTTGCAATTTATGAAAAGATATGTACTTCTTATTTAGGAATAATAAATATGATAGTTCCCTCTGCCACTAAACCTTTGTGCTTGCTAAACATTGCTTTTGTTTTCTTGTCTATGAAAGTACTTATATTCTCTTGGAAATGAGAGGGGTTGGAAATTGAACAAAAGGATAATACAGGAAAATAACAAAAGTGATCATTCAGTCTTTTACTCCAAAATATAAACTTGTGTAAAATTGTAAAACTGCACCTTTTTATAATGATAAGCTTATAATTTCATTTATGTGATAAATATTGATGGCCCACTATATGTGAACCACTATGCTAGGCATTAAAGCTACATGTGTCAAACCTGACCTTAAGTAATGTTGGTGGAATACTAAACTGTTATTCTTATGGGCTCTTTTCCTGCTGTACTTTTCTGTTTATTTTCAGACTCTTTGATTAATTTTACATATTAAACACCAAACTCACAAACTCAACATATTTTTATATTTAGGTTTTTAAAAAGCAAAGCCCTATATACAAATTTGAGAAATACAGATGGAAGAAAACCTTGAAAAGATAACTTCAAGACTTTTTACACACCCCTTTCATATTTTAAAATTAGCAATAACTATATAATAAATTAAGTAGAAAATATACTATTTTGACTATTAATTGTGATCAATTAAAGATTAAACTGGAAATGATGCTGAAATTTTCTAGAAAAAAATACATGCTGTAGTTTCCAAATAACTATGCATTGATTATATAAGCATAATAATATCCAAATACTATGTGCATCCTGCGTTTACTAAATGGAGCTAAATCAGCTGTTTGGAGATATCAAGGAAGGAAAAAGGACATCACAAATGTTTCTTTTCACTTTCATTTATGCCTAAGAAGAATAGTCTCTCATTCTGAAATTTGGTAGACTCTAAACAAATCCACTGAGAATTCCGTTAGTTTATTGTCTTACTGTACTAATGAGAATATTTAAATAGCTTAATTCCTTCTGCTGGAAAAACTGAGCTGTGCTTTCAAAAGCTTTGATGGATATAACCAACCCTATAGCCAGCCTTTGGTAATTTTGTTAAAAGTCTACCTTAAGAATGGATTACATTTCAGAGGGGCAGGGAAATGTGCATCAAGGGAAAAGTGTACAAATTATGGAGAAATATCATCATATGGGATTTAATACATACATGTGAAGCTATAAAAAAATTGACTGGAGGGAGGGAATGATTCAATAGGTTGAACTCCTATGAAGATTTGAGCAGCTTTTACTGTTATAAAAAACTTAAAAGTTCTAGATATCCAATAAGGAGGACTTATTTAGGTCAATGTCACAATAATATCTGGATTCTGAAAAGTTAGGAAAATTTTAATCTAGCAAAAATTATACAGCAAAGTCTTTCATCATTAAGAAAAGCAGAGAGAGAAAAATTAGTAAATTATTTATACTGATAAATAGCCTAAGAAGAGAAAGTAAGCAATTGAATTCATTACCTGTTAACAAATTAATGTATCACCTAAGTTATTCATTCAAATGAGTATGTTTATAGAGGAGATGAAAGAGTTAATGATATGGTCTTTTAAATCAAGAAGATATGATCTTTATTAAGAAGACAAAATGAATGCAAGTGGAACAAATCATAACACCGGATAGAATATGATCAAATGTCAATTATATTGTCCAGCCAATATATGCTATAGGAGATCCTAAGGATACCAGCTTGAGAGGTGAAACAGTCAGGAGGTGAAACTCAAATTGGATATTGTTAAGATAGGTATCGTTTTGATAAGAAAGGAGAAGAAAAATACCCTTCTGCATTCCACATCATTCTCCCAACACACACACTCACACACACACACACAGACACACACACTAAAAGTGTCTTAATTCTTGTTTTCACATTCTGTAAAGTTTAGAGAAATAGCAGGGAGATACATGAGAAATCAAACATATAAAAGATATTAATCTAGAAGAGAATTTTCTGATTCCGAAAGTACTTGTTATTCAAGGACCTCTAAGTCCTTTGAGTGACAAGAAATGTGAGGGAAATGGAGGTTGATATACTAGCAAAGTTTAGTTGGTTTGTGACATAAGACGTAAAATAAAACTTTATAACCTGGGCCATGAACAGTTACAGGTACTGGATAGGTTGCTTGCAAATATCCTTGCATTTCCAACTGAAGAACTATGAGTCTCTTTAGCACAGGGTTCTGTAACTACTTTTAGGATTAAAGGTACCTGTTGGTGGACGAAA
The DNA here is from genome assembly GCF_041296235.1 of Equus asinus. Classification (NCBI taxonomy): domain Eukaryota; kingdom Metazoa; phylum Chordata; class Mammalia; order Perissodactyla; family Equidae; genus Equus; species Equus asinus. Next base: position 93,740,719 of record NC_091820.1, read on the forward strand.
TAATTTGAAGAAAATATCCTTGAAATCTTAAATAATTGCAAATGCTTATTTCAAATATTTTGAAAAGTCACTCATATCTGCAACTAGGTATGCATATATTTATAATACAATACTCAGTATATGCACAGCAGTAATTATGTATTCAGCTATAAATTCAACTTTATCTATAACACACCCACCTACACACTCTTGTTATTTCCATTGTTACATTTCTGTACTTCACAGATTTATCCATGAGCTGAATCAGAAGTGTCAAAGCATAGTAATAGAAGCTATTCACAAGCAGCCCAATTACTATCTCTGGCTATGTCCCTAAGCTTAGATCAGATGTAAGAAAGACTCATTATTTAATCATATTAACACTAGCACCCATCCCCAGAGCTCTTCGAGTAATAAGGATCTCCTTTTGCCCAGCCTGTATACATTGTTTGAATGGCACTTCAATTCTCATCATGTAAATTATCACAAACTAGACCAAAACTTTCTCTCAAGAAATTTTCTCTTTTCTAATATTTTCATTATGGTCGGTGGCACCACAATTATTTCAGCCTATCAGTTTCATAAACTGTAAGTCATCTTAGTTTTCTCCATATTCTTAACCCCTCATCTATACTCAGTAACAAGTCTTTTGTATTCTTCACTCTCAGATTCACTTGGATTTCATAACACTTCTGTTGGTTCTTCTCTTTCCTCTCAGATCAATTTTTTTCAGTCTGCCTTCTGGAATTCTCTCTTTTTGTCAATCTCGTAAATGGTAATATGCTATATAACTTTGTTCACAATCCTCTTATGTTTTCACTCTCTCCCTTGGTAGACTCATCCAAGAACACATCCAAAACTTCAACAAAACTTATGTTCTGATGATTCCAAATTCTATCTCCAACACAGATCTCTTCTCGAATTACAAATTTGGTTTCCCAAATCTCCGACCCAAAATTGTTCTTCCCCTTCCTAACTCACTTTCATCCAGTCTTTAACCCTAACTCATTCCTCCCTCTCATTCCTCTCTGCATATAAGTCGTATACAATAGGTCAGAATGCTTTTTAATTCTGCATCAGAAATATATCCGACTGACATTTAGTCACTCTCCATCTCCATTGTCACTGACACTATGTCTATCTTGAGGACCTAATTTATCCCAAACTTGGACAGTTACAATTACATTTTAATTGGTCTTTGGCCCCCTTTAATTCACCTTCTACATTTTCTCCAGAATTACATTCATAAAACAGAAATTTGATTTTTATCGCTTTCATGTTCAAAGCCCCTCAAATCACCATTGATTTATCTTTATCTCTAAAATCCAAATTGCTTCACAAGGCCCCAAACTTCCTCTCCACCATCATATCTCACCATTACCTTCGATGCAATTCTAATCATTAATACTGAATTATTCACTATTCTCCTAACAGAAAATTGCTCTTCTTGTCCATCTTTCCAGTACAATCTTAAAACATCCTAGTCATTCTTCAAGATTCAGCCTAAATCTTATTTCCTCTGTGAACTTTTCTATTACTGCCTTAAGCAGAATAATCACTCCATCTTTTGTAATTCTGTAGAAAAACACATCACACTGTATTGAAATTACTTGTTTATATATATATATATCCCCCCATTAGAGTGTGAAATTCTCCAACGCGAAAACTCTATGTCTTGTTCTTAGCTGTATATTCAGAGTTTAGAAATTAATATGCATAAAATGTGTCAGAAGGAAGGATAAAAGAGAGAGACAGAGGAAGGAAGAGCTTCTCAGATATGCCATTTCTGTCTTATTTCTATAACTACCAACTTGTCTAGATCCTAATCACACCATGCCTGCATTACTTATATTTGGCTATTGTTCCTTATATAAAACACTTGTGGAAACTTACATAAAATTTAAACCAAGACCAAGAAAGAAATAAAATTACCCCTAGAGCATAAGGCTTAGACTATAGTGGTAGAAAATGGCACTTGCTTTAATTAAAAATTTTATTTGAAGAAAATGTTGATGTTAGGAGATTCCTTTTACAAACACTTTCAGGAGACGGAACTCGGGGAGAAGAAGAACAGGGGAAAATAATATTAATGCACAAAATGCATATATAAATGAAGATACATCTGCCTACTTAGTCATACCTTCAAAAATATGTATTAATACTAACTATTGTGATAGATGCTTGTGAATGCAAAACTAAATAAGGCCATTAAAATTCCAAGAGACTGACAGAGCAAACTTATATTAAAAATATATATGCCTGGAGACCTAACGGATTTGCCTTCCTGCCTTGACCAAAAAGAAAATCTGAAAAAATATATATAAACAATTGTTTTAATAGACAACAAGCAGCATAGGAGAGTGATCCCTGAAAAAAGTGAAATATGTGAGGTGAGCCTTATGATTACATGAAGGAAGTTTCCAGACAGCAGCACAGGGAGTGGGAACTTATACATAACAGTAATCTCAGTGAGTTGAAGAGAATGGGCTCAGAGCTCAGAGGGGCAAAGGTGCTAGAATTTTGAGGACAGAGTACTAAAGAAAAGGGAGCTGAACAGAGGGCAAGAACTTTGAAAATCTCCAGAGGGTCCCTGTGAGTCTTTGGCTGAGTAGGGTTCTGTGCATGCATGAGAAGGAAACTACTTTGAGCCAGAGGAAGAATCACCATAAAGTATTAGGCTGAAGCATTCTCAAGGCTCACACAGAAACTGAGAATAATTTATGCTTTGACCGTCCAGAGTGAAAAGAACTTGCAACACATGTGGCATCAGGTACAATCCTTGGAATGATAAAGTCTTCATATGGGGGCTAAATTAGCTCTAGACTAAAAGATTCAAATGATCTACATTAACAAAGATAAAAAGCAAACCTCAAAAGGATTAAAGTAACCTCAAATATCTTAACTGCATATCAAAACAAAGTTTAGCACTATTTAAAGGCATATAACAAAACCCAGTAAATAGCAATGTACAGTTTAAATGGCTGTCATCCAATTAAAAAATAAAAGACGTGCTAAGAAGCAGGAAAGTATGACATATAACTAGAAGAAAAATCAATCAATAAAAACAAATCTAGAAGTTATGGTGATGAAAAATTAATTCCCAAGTAAGCAGAAGGAGACAAAAAACTAAGATCAGAGCAGAAATTAATGAAATAGAGACCAGAAAATCAATGGAAAATATTAACAAAACTAAGAGCAGTTTTTTGGAAGAGGTAAACAAAACTGACAAACATTAGCTAGCCTAAATAAGAAAAAAAGAGAAGATTTTAGTAAAGGAATTTGGAAATGAAAGAGGAGACATTGCAATGGACACCACAAAAATACAAAGGATCATAAGAGACTACTTGGAACAATTATACACAATGAAATTGGATAATTTAGTCGAAATGGATAAATTGTTAGATACACACAACTTACCAGGACTGAATCATGAAGAAATAGAAAATCTGAACAGACCAATAATGAGTAAGGAGATCAAAGAGTAATCAAATACCTCCCAGCATTGAAAAGCCTGGGACCAGGTGTTTTCACTAGTGAATTCTAACAAATATTTAAATAAGAATTAATGGTAATCCTTTTCAAACTTTTCCAAAAATTTGAAGAGAAGGGAACACTTCAAAACTCATTTTAAGAGACAGCATTACCCTGATATAAGCCAGATAGGAGCACTACAAGAAAAGAAAACTACAGACCAAATCTTTGAGGAATATAGATGCAAAAATTCTCAACCAAATAGTAGCAAACTGAATTCAACAGCATATTAAAGGATCGTATACCATGACCAAGTGGGATTTATCCAAGGGATGCAAGGATGACTCAACATATGCAAATCAATTAATGTGATAAACCACATTAATTGAATGATGATAAAATTCCTATTATCATCTCAATAAATACAGAAAATCATTAGATAAAATGCCATATCCTTTCATGATAAAAAACCTCAACAAATTGGGTATAGAAGGAACATATCTCAGCACATTAAAGGCCATATATGAAAACCCCACAACCAACATCATGCTCAATGGTGAACGGTTGAAAACTTTTCCTCTAATTTCAGGAATAAGACAAGGGTTACCACTCTCACCACTCTTATTCAACATAGTACTGAAAGTCCTAGCTGGAGTAATAAGGCAAGATAATGAAATAAAAAGGCATCCAAATAGGAAAGAAAGAATTAAAATCCTCCTTGTTTTCAGAAGATATGATCTTCTATATTCTAAATTCTAAAGCTACCACCAAAAATCTGTCAGAACTAGTCAATGAATTCAGTAATGTTGCAGGATCCAAAATCACAATGCAAAAAAAAAAAAAAAAAAAACACACAGTTTCCTTTCTATGTACTAAAATCAAAACATCTGAAAAGGCAATTTTTAAAAAGCCAAAGCCATTCACTATAGCATCAAAAATTTTAAAATACTTAGGAATAAATTCAACCAAGGAGGTGAAAGATCTATACACTGAAGACTACAAGACTTTGATGAAAGAAGTTGAAGAAGACACAAACAAATGGAAAGATATTCCATGTTCATAGACCAGAAGAATTAATATTGTTTAGTCCATGTTACCCAAAGCTATCATATAGATACTAAATTCCTATCAAAATTTCAATGGAACTTTTCACAGAAATAGGAAAAAACCAGTGTAAAATTTCCATGGAGCCACAAAAGACTCTGAATAGTCAAAGCATTTCTGCAAGAGAAGAACAAAGCTAGAGGCATTATACTTCCTGATTTCAAACTATACTACAAAGATATAGTAATCAAAACAGTACTGGTAAAATAACAGTAAAAATAGACACCTAGACCAATGGAACAGAATTGAAAGCCCACAAATAAACTCTCACATATGTGATCAACTACTTTTTGACAAAGGAGCCAACAAGGGGGAAAGGATAGTCTCTTAAATAAATGTTGCTGGGAGAACTGGATATCTACATGCAGAAGAATGAAATTGGACCCTTATCTTACAGCACTCACAAAAATTAGTTCAAAATGGTTTAAGGACATAAACTTAAGTCCTGAAAATGTAAAACTCCTAGAAGGAAACATAGGAAAAATGTTTCTTGATATCAGTCTTGCCAATGATATTTTGGATGTGACACCAATAGTGCAAGTAACAAAAGCAAAAATCAACTAGTGGGACTACATCAAACTAGAACTCTTCTGCACAGAAAAAGAAACAACCACAAAATGAAAAGGTAACCTATCGCATAGGATAAAATGTTTGAAAATTATATATCTGATAAGATGTTAATATACAAAGAACTCATACAACTCAATAGCAAAAAAGACCCAAAAAACAAAAAAGCAATCTGATTAAAAATGGGCAGAGGAACTGAATGGACATTTTTTGAGTGAAGACATATGAATGGCTACCAGCTGCATGAAAAGGTCTTTGATATCACTAATCATCAGGGAAATACACATCAAAATCACAATGAGATATCATCTCACACCTATTAAAATGATTGTCATCAAATAGACAAGAGATAATAAGTATTGGTAAGAATGTGGAAAAGGAAACCCTTGTGCACTGTTGGTAGAATGTAAATTGGTACAGCTTCTATGGATAACATAGAAGTTCCTCAAAAAAGTAAAAATAGAACTACTGTATGATCCAGCAATCTCACTTCTGAGTATGTATCCAATGGAAATGAAAACAGGATCTTGATGAGTTATCTGCACTCCTGTGTTCATCGAAGCATTATTCACAACTAGCCGAGATATGGAAACAGCCTAAGTGTCTGTCAATGGATAAATGGTTATAGAAGGGGTAATTACATATATATATATATATATATATACATATACATATATATATATATCTAGAATAGATATATATATGTATATTCAGTGGAATATCATTCAGCCCTGAGAAAGAAGGAAACCTGCCATTTGCAACAACATGGATGAAACTTGAGGGCATTATACTATATTAAATGTTATAAAGGGAAAGATAAATATTGTATGATATTACTTTACATAGAATCTAAAAAACCTGAATCACAGAAACAGAGAGTAGACTGTTGGTTACCAGGGGCTGGGGTGTGGAGAATGGGGAGATGTTGGTAATGCAAACTTCCGGTTATCAGATGAATAAGTTCTGGGAAACTAATATAGAGCATGGTGATTATAGTTAATTATACTGTATTATATACTTGAAAGTTTCTAAAGAGTTGATCTTAAAGTTCTCATCACAAAAAAGAAATAATAATTACGTGAAGTGATTGAAGTGTTAGCTAAAGCTATGGTAGTAACCATATAGCAATATACAAGTGTATCAAATAACGCATTGTACATCTTCAACTTAAGCAATGTTATATGTCAATTACATCTCAATGAAGCTGGAAAAAAGTAAAGAAAAATCACCAATCATTCTCAAACTTCTACAAAAAAATTAAAAGGAAGGAACACTTCTTAACTCATTCTAGGAGATTTGTATTACCCTGATGCTGATATAAAGTCAGTGCTATAGACTTAAGCTACAACTCTTCCCTGGATATCTCAGTCTGATGGCATACCCTGCATATTTTGGTCTTACAAATCCCCCACAATTGTATGAGCCAATTTATTAAAATTCTCTCTCTCTCTCTCTATACATATATATGTGTGTGTGTGTGTGTGTGTGTGTGTTTAATATATATACTGCTTATTCTGTTTCTATGGAGTATCCTGATTAATACAGATTTTGGTACCAGGAAGTAGAGTGCTGATGTAAGAAATAACTAATAATGTGGAAGTGAGTTTGGAACTGAGTAATGAGTAGAGGCTGGAAGACTTCTGAGGCTGATGTTTGAAAAGCCTAGATCGCCTTGAGGATATTATTGGTAAAAATATGGATTTTAAAGGCCATCCTGGTGAAAGCTCAGAGGGAAACGAGAAACCTATTGTTGGATATTGGAGGAAAGGTGATCCTTGCCATGAAGTGGCAAGAAACTTGGCTTAATTGTGTTCTAGCATTTTGTGGAAGTCGGAACTTGTGAGTTGTGAACTTGGATATTTAGCTGGGGGAATTTCTAAGCAAAGTCTTGAAGGCACACCCTGGTTTCTCCTTGTTGCTTGTAGTTTACAAAAGGAAAGAGAAAAATTGAAAGGGGGATAGTCAAGCAAAAAAGGAACCAGAATTTCAACATTTGGATAATTCCCAACCTATCTAAATTGCAAGAAATGAGAAAGTAAGTTTTGGAGGAAATCACTAAGGGTTTGGGTGAATAATTATTCAATAAAGAGATTATGGGTGTGACTCATGGATCTAGTCAACCATCTTAGCAGAAGGCAGTAATAGAGATGGGATTATTCCAGCATAAACACTGCCAGCTTGAACTTAAGGGGACACAGATGGAACAAAATTAAGGAAGACTTTCAGGGGTCTGAGATTCTATAGGGAAGAATAATATAGCTATCCACCACTAAGAACTACTCTTAAAGAAAAGGAAAGAGTGACTCTAAAGGTGATTCAGAGATCGGCAGAGCTGCCACTCCCACTGCAGGCCCAGAGAGCACAGGTTAGGAGGGTCAAGTCTCTCTCCTCAGTTTCAGCAGGCTCAGGGGTGAAACCATTGCTGAGGGTCTCCTGCGAAGTGTCACTACACAGGGCCACAGATTGGGGCTGCACATCAGTGGGCCTGGCAAGTGGAATCACCACCCAAGGGTGGCCAGAGAACAGAGCACTGACACAAAGAGAACAATTCTAGGGTTTTAAAATCTAATGGAATTTGCCCTGTTAGGTTTTGGACTTGCTTGGGACGAATGACCACATTCTTCTTTCTGATTTCTGCTTTTTGGAATGGAAATGTCTATCCTATGCCCGTCTAATAATTATATTTCGGAAGCAGAAAACTTGTCTGGTTCTACAAATTAACAGCTGGAGAGAAATTTGGCCTCAGGATTGAGATATACTTCAAGTCTCACCCATTTAGATGATATTTAGATGAGATTTGAGACATGGAGTTGATGCTAGAATGGATTAAGATTTTGGGGCTGTTGAGATGGGAGTGAATGTATTTTGCATGTGAGAAGGACATAAATTTTGGTTGCCCAGAGGGTGTGTTATGGACTGAATTGTGTCATGCCAAATTCATATGTTGGAGTCTTAATCCCTGGTACCTCAGAATTTAACTGTATTTAGAGATAAGGCCTTTAAATAGGCAATTCAGTTAAAATGAAGACACTAGTTTGGACCTTAATCCAATCTGACTTGTGTCCTTGTAAGAATATTAGGGCACACAAAGAGACATGAGACTTATGTATGAACAGAGGAAAGGACTATAAGAAGACAGAGAGAGAAGACAGCCATCTACAAGAAAAGAGGAGAGGCCTCAGAAAAAAATCCTGTTAACACCTTGATCTCAGGCTTCTAGCCTTCATAGCTGTGATCAAAAAAAATTCTGTTTTTTAATCCACCCAGTCTACAGTGCTATGTTATGGTGACCCTGGTAAAATAATACAGCCAGACAAAGATATTGCAAAAAAATAAAACTACAGACTAGTATCCCTTGTGAATATTGATATAAAATTCCTTAGCAAAATATCAGGAAACCAAATATGATGACATGATTTTAAAGGACTAAAAGGATTGTATACAATGATCAAGTGGGATTTATCCTGGAATGCTAGCATGGTTCAATATACAAATATCAGTCAATGCAATACACCACGTTAACAGAGTGAAGGAAAAAAGAAACACATGATCTCAATTGATCACATCTCACAAACACATCTCAACTGATACAAAAAAAAAAAATTTGATGAAATTCCATACCCTTTCTTGATAAAAACCCTCAACATACTAGGAACTGAAAAAAACTACTTCAACATAATAAAGGCCATATATGAAATCCCTCCAGCTAATATAATACTGAGTGGTGAATGACTGAAAGCTTTTCCTCTAAGATCAGGAACAAGACATGGATGCTCACTTTTGCCACTTCTATTCAACATAGTATTGGAAATCTAGCCAGAGTAATTAGGCAAGAAAAGGAAATAAAATGGCAACCAAACTAGAAAGGAAGCTTTAGAACTTTCTGTGACCACAGATTACAGGATCCTATATGTGGAAAACCCTAAAGATTCCATTGAAAGTGTAAGAACTAATAAACAACTTCAGCAGAGTTTCAGAATACAAAATCAACACACAAAGTTAGTTGCTTCTCTGTACACTAATAATGTCCAATCCAAAAGTGGAATAAAAAAATTCCATTTATAGCATCAAAAACAGTAAAATATTTAGGAGTATACTTAATCAAGGAAGACAAAGACTTGTATGCTGAAAACTACAAAATGCTACTGAAAGAAGTTAAAGAAGACAAAAATAACTCGAAAGACATCTCATGTTCATGGATTGGAAGACTGAATATTGTAAAGATGTTAATGCCACCCCAAATAATCTGCATGTTCGATGAAATTCCTATCAAAATCCCAATGATGCTTTTTGCAAAAAGAGAAAAATCCATCCTAAAAATTCATATGGTAACTCAAAAACAATACAGAAAAAGAAGAACAAATTTGGAGGAATCATTCTTCCTGATTTCAAATCTTTCTATAAACCACAGTAATCAAGAGTGGAGTAGTAGCATAAAAACAGATATATAGACCAATGGAATAGACTGGAGAGACCAGAAAGAATCCCTTGAATAAAAGGTCAAGTGATTTTCAACTTCAAGTGATTTTCAAGTGATTTTTTCAAGATTATTCATTGAAGGAGGGATAATCTTTTCAACAAATGGTGCTGGAAAAACTGGATGCTACATGCAAAATAACGAAGTTGAACCCTTATCTTACACCACATACAAAAATCACCTAAACATGGATCAAAGACAATTTTAAAAGCTAAAGTATTACTCTTGGAAGAAAACGTAGAGGAAAAGCTTCATGACATTAGATTTGGCAGTGATTTCTTGAATATAATATCAAAAGCACAGGCAACAAAAGAAAAAATACATACACTGTACTTCATCAAAATTAGAAACTTTTGTGTATTAACGGATACCAACAACAAAGTAAAAAGCAACCCTCAGAATGGGAGAAAATATTTTAAAATCACATATCTAATAATGAATTAATATCCAGAATATGTAAAGAATTCCTATAACTCAACAACAGAAATAAACAACCCAATTCTATAATGGAAAAAACACTTGAATAGACAGTTCTCTAAAGAAGATGATATACAAATGACCAATTAGTATATGAAAAGATGCTCACTAACAATTAGGAAACTGAAAATCAAAACCACAATGAGATACTATTTCACACCCATTAGAATGGCTACTATAAAAAATATAACAGCAAAAAAAGTTATATGTGTTGGCAAGGATGTAGAGGAATTGGAAGACTCGTGCATTGCTAATGGGAAGGTAAAATGATGCAGTCACTATAAAAATGGTATGATGGTAACAAAAATTACACAAATAATTACCACATGATCCAGTATGATGGTTAATTTTGTGTGTCAACAGCTAAGAGATATCCAGATTCCCCGCAAAACATTACTTCTGAGTGTGTCTGTGAGGATGTTTCTAGAAGAGATTAGCATTTAAGTCAGTATACTGAGTAAAGAAGATTGTCCTCACCAATGTGAGTGGGCATCATCCAATCCACTGTGGGTCCGAATAGAAAAAAAAGCAGAGGAAAAGCAAATTTGCTTTTTTCTTGAGTTGGGACACTCATCTTCACCTGTCCTCACACATCAGCTCACCTGGTTCTCATGTTGTTGGACTGAGACGGGACTTACACCATCAGCCCCTGATTCTTGGGCCTTTGGACTCAAACTGAAACTTACACCATTGGCTCCCCTGGTTCTGAGGACTTTAGATGCAGACTGAATTGTACTACCAGCTTTCCTGCTTCTCCAGCTTGAAGACAGCAGATTTTTGGACTCCTTAGCCACCATAATCATGTAAGCTAATTCCTGTAATGAATATATACATGTTCTATAAACAATAAAGTCAGAATTTGAACCCAGATTTGTCTGCTACCAAAGTCCATGCTCTTCCTATTTTGCTATCACATCTCTAAGTATTCTTTAAGACAATAATAAAAGTATATTGTATTGGCTAAAGTTAAAGAAGAAAAAAGAAAGGAATCTAGTCAAACAAAGGAGATAAAAAAAAGCTGTAATAAACTGAGTTGTATAAAATTATCAGAAAGGTCACCTCTGGACCCTTTTATCCACCACAGTTAAGTCCATAGGCAAATTACGTTAATACTAATTTCCTCTACCATCCCATCAATTTGTTTCACAAAAGGAAATTTCCACAAAAGCATGGACTTGTCTTTATATGTTTTTTTATTGTACATGATGTAATATAGATCCCTCATAAATGTTAAAGAGCAACACTACTACAACAATGAAGACTGATATATATAAAAATAAAATTCTGCCGGTAAATGAAGACATTTTTGAAATAAATGATGAATAAAACTGGTGGGCAATCTAATTCATTTTCTTATTAAGTATTTAGATGGGAAAATGAATAAAAGAAATTTAGATAATTGAGCAGAAATTAAATCTCTTACATAAACAGCTATTGGCAGAAGGTAAGGTCCTTGGAATATCTGCACTTACATAAATGAAGTAAATCTGGCTGCATACTCATTGGATGTTAGGGAAGTAGACTAATGTATTTATTCAATCATTTGTACTCATTAAATAAGATTCCATAAGAGTAGAATATTAAAATATGGTAGTCTTAAAACAGAATTTCACTAAAAATGATGGTGGGAGAATTGACAATTGTCTTTCTGCCTCTTTTGCCATTCTAACTTCCTCCTTATTCCAGTTTCACAGATAATGGGGGAAGAGAGGAGAATTTGTAGGATAGTCAACAGATGCTAGCAGTGAATGGGACTAGGGAGAATCACAAAGTACAGAGGTAGGGCTACAAGACCTTAACTACAGACACCTACAACAACCCAAGAAACTACGGAAGCAGCCATACCACAAGGAAGATTTGCCTGGATAATGTGCCCATATATAAAGAGATAGGCATTTCCTCAATATGTGCCATTTCTTTTCAGGAGCAACAAGTACACAATTACTTTTTAAGCTTCTTGAATAGCAGATTCCACATTGGCCTCCCATGTAAACTGTATCAGTACCAAATCCTATGCCAAACCAAGCTCTAATATGTTCTTTCTAGGGTTTTTTCAATCTTTGGTATTTTTGTGTTTCTTTGTTCCATTCCCAATGTATAAATCCTAGGGAAAAAAATTTGGTTGTGAGTGTTTGTTTCTCAGTAAATCTTTACAATAAAGAAATGGCTATTAACTTTTAATCAGAATCCACATCTATGAAAGTTATCCCAGTTGCTAGTAGGGTGATTTTTGTTAACATATTGATGTAATATCAAATTTAGAACCAAAATTTTTCTTAAAATATATATTCAAGGAGCACATATTCCCTTTCAATCAAAATCTAACATAAGCCCTCCTTTGAAAATACTAATCTACTGCATTCAGAAAAATAAAATAAGAAGTAAGTTCTGTGGCTGAAAGGCGAAAGACAGTAATTGGAACCACAATTATAAAGCATAGGCAGTTTTGCCCCACATATCAGACCCTGAACCCCGGTGGATCTTGTTGAAGCACTCTGAACATTTACCAAGATACAAATATGTTTGATATACTTATGTCCTAGTAAATTCTAAATCTGACTAGATTAATATTGAATTAGATCTAAAAATAGCTTAAAGGAATAATAAGGCAGCATTTTTTCCTCATGAATTTTTATAATTTGGTTAAGATGTCCCAGGTTTACACCTCAGGAAAGGAGCAGTTGATAATTTTCCACAGGGTAGTCACATTAGGCCTCCTGGGCTAATGTGATATTTTACTAATCTTCATAACATAGTACAAGATGTGTTTTAATTTTAAACCATCTAATCCTTGATGGGATGACAAGATAAAACAATTTTTGAGTTTACATTTGGATAAAGAGGCAAAAATAGAATAAAGCACTTCATAAACTATAAAAACATATAGTCACTATTCTGGTCACAGTTGATATTTTTCAAATGTCTTCTGGTCAGAGACCATGTCTTTTTAAAAAAATTGAAATATAATTGACATAACATTGTATTAGTTTTAAGTGTATAACACAATGATTTTATATATATGTAAAAATATGTATACATATATTGAAATGATTACCACTATAAGTTTAGTTAAAATCCATCACTGCACATGGTTAAAAATTTTTTTTCATGTGATGAGAACTTTTAAGATTTACTCTTTTAGTAACTTTCAACTCCACAACACAGTGTTGTTAACTATAGCTACCATGCTATACATAACATCCCCAGGATTAATTTATCTTATAAATGGAATTTTGTACCTTTTGACCACTTTCACCCATTTTACTCATCCCCCACCCCTACGTCTGGCAACTAACTATCTGTTCTCTTTATAAGTTCAGGTTTTCTTTAGATTCCACATACAGGTGGGATCATAAGTGTTTGTCTTTCTCTGCCTGACTTATTTCACTTAGGGTAATACCTTCAAGGTCCATTCAAGTTCTCAAAAATGGCAGAATTTCCTTCTTTTTATGGATGAATAATACTTCATTTTATATACATATGTGTGGGAGTATATATATATAATCACATCTTTATCCATTCATTCGTCAGTTGACACTTAGGTTGCTTCCATGTCTTGGCTGTTGTAAATAATGCTACAGTGAACGTGGGGGTGCAGATATCTCTTTGTGATAGTGATTTCATTGCCTTCAAATAAATACTCAGAAGTGGGATTGCTGGATCATATGGTAGTTGTATTTTTAATTTTTTGAGGAAACTCCATCCTTTTTCCATAACTGCTGAACCAATTTACATTCCCACCAACAGTGCACAAGGGCTCTCTTTTCTCCACATCCTTATCAACACTTGCTATTTTGTGTCTTTTTGATAATAACCATTCTAACAGGTGTGAGGTGATATCTCATTGTGGTTTTGATTTGCATTTCTCTGATGATTGGTGATGTTGAACATCTTTTCATGTATGTATTGGCCATTTATATGTCTTCTTTGGAGAAATTCCTATTCAAGGACCATGTCTTATGCAATCTATTTTCCCCGTCTCACTGCTGAGAACAACACGGGTTGCATATGGGATTACAATACATAGTTACAGATTACAGTAGGTTTTTATTAGGTTGGCTGTGTTTAAAGATGTTAACTTTTTTATTTATACCCTGAGGCACAAGTGCCTAATTGATTTTAAAAATTACTTAAGTAATAAGTACTTGGGCACAATTACAAAAATCAAATGACATTAATAAATCAACATAGAATTTAAATTAAAATATATGGGCATGTTATTTATCCAAAAATGAAAAACCTTTCTCTCTTCTTTCATGTGATTAATACCTAGATTCTATTCTTGAGTTCTGCATAGTAGGACTAAGTTCTTCTCTCAATACCAACTGTTTTAGTACAGAAGAAATCCCTGTTAGTGACTGATGATTGCATTGCCCCATGTAGAAATTGGTTTAGCATTTCAGACACTTGGGAAAAAGCTTATTTTTGTTACAATACTCTCACAGGATACAGGATTGTACTTTATTCAGCCTCATCTTCAAGTCATTTAAAATTACAATCTTACAGAACAACAATCTGTGTCTGGGGTCAAAGATAGTCAGCCAATCACGTTTCAGTAATAGTCTTTTGGCGTGTTTTTCATTAACAAAGCTTTGTTTCATGTGACTTTAAATGAAAGAAAACTCCTAGGAGATCTGGAGTATCAGTTCTTTCCAATAATACAGCATGGAACAGTGATCTGATTCATGTTAAAGGAAGTTAGGAGTAATTCCTACTAGGAACCATCAGGAACAAGTGTTGTATGACAAACTCACCTATAGATTAGTGCCACAGAGTGTTACAGATCCATATGATCAGCACCCAGAGAGATCAACTGGAAATTCTACTGGTAGAAAAGGCAAAAGGGACAGAATTGTTTCTTAATATAGACCAATAGCAAGGAATGTAATAAGATGATATACATTTGTGTGGTTTTAGCCCCTTTAGCTCACTTACAACAACGTCTTACACACATCTATAGCTATGTCAGAAGAAAACTATCAGAAATTGTACTATAGCCGCAAAGAAAAAAGGACATAATTTGCTCTATTCACAAGGATTTTGAGTAGTGCTGTATCCCCAGGCTTCCATGTGTTTTTTGCAAGCCTGGGCAAGTTTTTCCTAACAGCAGCAAGATTTTTTTTCATGAACCACTACATGCTAAATTGTGGGCAGCTTCTTATAGCTGCCCAGGTCATACGGGGTTGGCTGTGTGCTGGGTCAACAAGCAAGGTCATGTTCAGCTCAGTGAGTGGCTGGATGGGAGTGTCATAAATCAGGGGTTCTGGGACCTTCTGCCAGAGCAAATATGATCTCTTCTAACTGAGGTCTATTCCCATTCAGGTGCAGACTAAACTGAAACAAGTTGCAGATCCCCAGAATACCATCTCTCATTTGTAACCTCATTTTTCTAGTGGCTAGCAGAGTCTTCTTTAAATTCTTTCCTCATTGCTAAAGTAACCCGACTTTTAAATTGGGAAATGAAGAGTCGATATTTTGGATCCTGACGGTGTACTTGGGAGGCTGAGAGAATTTGTGATATGTATTTTAAAATTTTTCCAAACCACTTCTCCGCAAAAAGCTTTTACTTAAAAGAAGATAATCCCACCAGAAATAGTCTAGCCACTCACAATATCCCTTCAGATTATTCAAATGACATAATTTTGAAATATTCAACAAAGAAGTTCTGGTACTATTTTTGAGTATTCTGTCACAGTTTGCTAGGGCTGTATCATCAATAAATCTCAGCCTCATCTCTTTCCCTGATTTTCCAAATAGTAATCTTTGGAAATTACAATCAGAATTAATAGGGAGCTGGAGAAGGACGTAGTCCACTCAACGTATGTCTATGGGAAGAGGTAAAGACATTTTTAGTCTTTGGAAACTCTGACACATAGGAAGCATTCAGTAAGGGAAAGGTGGTGGAAATGTACTTTATTTCCCACAGGCACTATCGACTCTCACTATGCCGCTGTTGGGTATTGTCTTTGAAAATACAAATATAATCTTTTGAAAATACAGTCATGGGCCGCTTAATGACGAGGATGCAGTCTGACAAATGCATCGTTAAATTTTATCATTGTGCAAACATCATAGAGTGTACTAACACACACCTAGATAGCATAGCCTACTACACACCTAAGCTACATGGTACTAATCTTATGGGACCACTATCATATATGCGGTCCATCATTGACCAAAAACTCATTATGTGGTGCATGACTGTAAAAAACTCACCCATCAAATAGATTAGCAAGTATTATAGCTGTAGATGTGCAGGTTTTGTGTTTCAGTAGAAAGAGGCCATAACAGGTAAAGTTTCATCTCCCTCACAACCCTAAGGTATCTTACACAGATGACACACAAGTATCACAGAAGATCTGTCTTAATGCTTTGTGGCCTGAATATGTGTGCATCTTCCTTTCTCTATAAAAAAATGTCAGCCTTACTTATGCACTACTCCAAATATGTTTTTATAACTCTCTCATACACATTATAAAAATTCCTGCCATCTATTGGACTTAGAAGACACATTAAAAACAGGGCAAATATGGGTATAGTCATAATATTACAACAAAATGTACGTGTATAAGGATGTTCACTGCAGCATTGTTCATAAAGGTATAAAAATGGAAGTCGCCCAAAGATTCGTCAGCAGTAGAATCATTAAGCAAATTATGGTAGTATTCAATCATAAAGTTCAATGATAAGCAGCTATTACATATAAGTATCTGTATACACTGATAGGGAACAATTTCCAAGATATTTATGTTCCAAGAACAGTCTGTAAAATCATACACAGCTTTGCAAAATATTTTAAAAAATACATACACACACCTGATGGAATTTTGTAACCATGTGTTTATATTACTTTAAAAAATATTAACATGAGTTCTATGGGCAATTAAATGATAACCTATTTTTATTTATAGTTTCATGCATTTATAACAATATTAATAATTGATATTCTTAAAGAAATAAATGGTCCCTCAGTAGTCCCACTAGGCCAGAAATCCAGATTATGAGGATTTTCTTTTAGAAAACTTGAAAGAACCTGCAGGCCATAAGTAGTTAAATAAATGTCCTTGTATTTCCTGAACCATCACCAGAAACACTCCCTCAGCAGTCTCTTAAGGCTAGTTGCTACGGGGGTAGACAAGATGGAGCAGATTTCATCCTGACTCAGCTTATGCTAAGAGCTAAACTGTCTGTCAAAAAAATTCTTTGGAGAATAAGGTTTCGAAGCTGATAATTAAAGTGTACACTAATGACCTAGTAATTGTCTTAATGACTTTTCAATGAAGTGTGAAATTCTCTGTTAACATGTCAACAGAGTGTAAAATATTTTACAAGCATAATTTTATAATGAAATTGTGTATCTGCTGTGTATTCGACTAGTAATCCTTGTTGCCTGTCTTGTAAATATTTCTAGTTACATTTGGAGCATTTGGTTAATTAACATTTATACTAGCTGGTAATCTCTTTTCACTTATTTATTTGACTATTTGAACTGTTTGTCCATTTGTTTGTTAAATCTGGAGACCAGAGAAGACTCCTAATTTTCTTTGATGATAAGCATCTAAACTTGAGTGATGCCAAGAGTAGGAACTGGTTTCAGGTACAGAAAGATTAAAACATTTAGCTAAGATTACACAGCATCAATGCTGAGATAATAAATCAGCCTTCCTGATCCCCATTCTTTTACTCACTTCATGTCTCCATTCTGGCAATCTTAGGGAAAAAACAAAATCCATGAATAAAACAAGAAAATACATATTTTTAAAATTATATAATGATTAAAACATACAGAAAAGTATATAAAATGATATACATATTCTTGCCTGTCCCATTTCAGGCTGGACCATGTTACTTTCTTTGGCCAATTAGATGTAAGCAGAAATGACAGTGTGCCAGTAGTGAGCAGATCTTTTAAAGTCTATCACGTTGTTTATACATTGTCTATTTTTCCCTCCTTCCCCTGCCCTCCACCATGAAACTAGCATGTCCAAGATAGCAGCTATTTTTTCAGCTGGTGTTCCAGAATTAGAGGACGCATTGAGCATACCTGCAAACAACTCATAGACTAGTAAAAGAGAGATATGTATTTTGTGATATAAGCCTCCGAAATTTTGAAGTTGTACTTAATCCCAGAAAATGCTCATGAATAACTTGCTTACTACTGTTTTACATGGTCAAATTTTATTCAGCTTTATCCCTATGTTTATAATCTCCTATAGTTGTTTCTTATATCTCTGACCTTCCTTCTGGGGTGACTCTCCTTCTTCCAGAAAAGAGAAGTTCCTTTAGTAAGACATCGGTGGTGGTAAACTTTGCAGTTTATGTTTGTCTGAATATTTCTGCTGTAATTTTTAAAAGACTGTTTTGCTTAGGTATACAATTCTAAATTGGCAGTTACATATTTTCTTAACTCTTTAAATATTATTTCACTGTTCTCTGGCTTCCACTGCTGCTGTTCAGAAGTCAGCTAGAAATCTAATTGTCCTTCTTTTGTAGAGAATCTTTCTTTTCTCCTTGTCTGCTTTATTGTTGTCTGGTGTTCTGAATTTTCACCATAGAATGTCAACCTGTGGATTTCTTTTTATTTACTCTTTTTGAAATCCATTAGTTTTCTTGAAACTTTGAAACTGAAGATTCACGTCTCACATCAATTCTGAGAACTTGTCAATTATCTTGCAAAGATTGCCCTTTCCCAATTTCTCTATTATCTTCATCTGCTTCTCAAGTTAGATTTATGTTGGACCTTCTCACTCTATCTTTTGTGTCTCTTAATCTCTCTCTCACAACTTCCATCACTTTGTGCCTCTACTGCATTCTCTTATAATGTTCAACTCTATCTTGCAGATCTGTTATTCTTTCTGTGCTTTACCAACTGTTTAACTTGTTCACTGAATTTTTAATTTCACGTATACATATATACATGGATATATTTCTGTAGTTCTATTTTGCTCTTCAAATGTGCCTGGTCATTTTTTATACTCACTTATTCCTTATACTTTTAATATCTTGCTTATTTCTTTAAAAATAGTAAGTGTGGGAGGGCACAAAGTGTGAAGTGGTGTACCCACAACATGACTAACAATAACGTACAACTGAAATCTCACAAGGTTGTAAACTATCATAATCTTAATTAAAAAATAGTAAGTGTATGCATCGTTTATTCTACATATACAAATTACAATGCATGCAGTTTTTCTGAATCCACATAGAATGATTCATTTTAACCTAAATTTTATGTTTCCAGAAATCAAAAGCTCCAAAGACAAATGCCTGCTCCAGTGCTTCCTTTCCTCTCCAAATTCATATTTTCTTATTGTTTCTAGCTTCCAAGGATTTAGTTTCCTCTCCTACCAGTCCAGCCATGTACTCATGAAAGAATTTTATGTTTATCTCTTCCAGAAATTTTGGAGGTTCTACACCAGGAGTGTCCCCTGTCCATCCAGTGTGCCATATTAATAAAATTGGAAAACTTACAATAACATTTATTTTAATGTTTAAAAATTCCTATACTTTTGGGTTAAACCCAGCTTATTCAGTATATATTTTCAATATTTTATTGGAGCTGGCTTATTAATATTTTACTAGGATTTTGGATCTATTTTGATGAACTGGATTGATCTACCATTTTCTGCTTCATACTCTTTTTGGTTTTCATCCCTAGGTTATAATAGTTTTATAAAAGAATTGCAAAATGTTTTTTCTCTTTTATATTCTTTAGAACTGTGTATAGAAGATAGGAATTACATGTTCTTTAAAAATTTGCTGGATCTTGAGAGTTTTGTTTGGGGACTTGCTGATGATTCCTTCGCAGGTTCATTTGGTTCCTATTTTTTCTTATTAGTTTCAAATATATATTTTATTTTATAAATTTGTACATTTAATGTATATTTTCAAAGTTATTGACAAACATCTTTCATAGTATCCTCTTATCATTTTTAGACATGTACAATTTATCTATATATGTGTCCCTTATTTATTTTTACATTGGTGTTTAGTGATCTCTCTTCTTTTTTCTTGATAAATATTTTTTTTAAATTTGTCTATTTAACTACTATTATCAAATATTTGGAGTATTGCTTTGTTGATCTTCTATATTATATCCTTTTTAAAAATTTATTAGTCGGGGCCAGCCTGGTGGCGTAGTGGTTAAGTTCTCACGTTCCGCTTCTTGGCGGCCCAGGGTTTGCCAGTTCAGATTCCAGGTGCAGACATGGCACTGCTTGGCAAAAAGCCATGCTGTGGTAGGCATCCCACATAGAAAGTAGAGGAATATTGGCATGGATGTTAGCTCAGGACCACTGTTCCTCAGCAAAAAGTGGAGGATTGGCAGCAGATGTTACCTCAGGGCTAATCTAATTCAAAAAGAAAAAAATTTATTAGCCACTTTATGAATATCTGTTCTTTTTTCTCACTTTGCTCCTTTTTCTGTTAGTTTATCTTCATGCTATTTTTTTAATTCTCAAATTGGATGATTAATTGATTAATTTTAAAACTTACTTTCTGTTGCATGCATTTAAGGTTATCCATTCCGTTCTAAGTAAAATTTTAGTTCCTACAAATTTTGATGTGAATTATTTTTAGTGTTTTAAAACTATAATTTTTTTCTAATTTCTCTTGGGATATCTCCTTTGACCCGTGAATGAATTAGAAGTGTTTTCAAATAAACAGCAGTAACATGGTTATATTTTTCTGTTTGATTTTGAATGTACGTGCATTATAGTCAGAGAATATAAGATATTTGTTATTTGTCGAGACTAGGTGTGTGGCCTAATATGTGGTCAATATTTATGAGTTCCCTACGTGTTTAAAATAACAAACATTTCCTAGTTGTTGGCTACAGGAGTCTATGAATATTCATCAGATAAAATTATTTAAAAGTGTTGTTAAAATTTGGTAGATACAATATTTTTAAACTACTTGATAATTCAATTATGAGACAAGAGTGCTACAATATTTCATTATGGTAGTGAATTTGTCAATTTTGCCTTACAACTTTCTCAAATTTTGTGTATTTATTTTGAAGCTATGGCATCAGATACATATAAGTTCAGAACTACTAAGTCTTTGAAGAAAATGTATCCGTTTATCATTATGTAACAATTCTCTTTATCTCTAATAATGATTTTCCATAAACTCTATTTTATTTGATATTAATATAGCTACATCAGATTTATTTGTTTGTGTATGCCTGATACATCTTTTTCCATCCCTCTATTCTCAACTGTGCTAGGTCCTTAAGATTTAAGGTGTCTTTTATAAACAACATATAGCTGGATATTATTTCTTTATCCATCTGATCATCTCTGTCTTTTAGCTGCCTATATAAACACACATATATTCATTAATGATATATTCTGATTTACTTTTACAATCTAATTTTGTCCTTTTTATTTACCACGCTATTATTTTTATTGTATTTTTCCTCCTGCCTGACTCTATTGGATTGATCAAGCCTCGTTCAGGCCCTTTTCCCTCCTATCTTGATATAAGTGATTGATAAGCTTCTAAATCTTTTTGTGATCAATTACAAATTTTTAACATTCATATTTTACCTAAAAAATTTTAAGTAAAGCCATAACTTTATTTCTCCCAATTAATATATACCTTTTAGAACTATTTAACTATGATAAGCACCCTCCTATCTTTCACCCATTCTAGCTTATCTCTCCTGGAGCTATTAGATATATTTTCCCAATTCATCTTCCATGTCTCTAAAAACTCTTTCATATATTCCATATTTTCATCACTATATGATACATTCTGGGCAGTTTCCTCTTGTCTACCATCCGGTTCTTGCCTACTGAGTTTCATTGTTAAGAATCCTATTTAGTATTTTTTTCAAATTTAACTGTTCTTTTTTCATGATGTTTTCTTTTTTGCTGTTGTTTCTATTATTTAAATGTTTTTTTAATTATTTAAATATACTGTGTAGTTTTTTTCAGATAGTCCTATATCTCATGTTCTTGTGATTATTCTCCTTTTTGCTGTGACTGCTGACTCTCAACAATATCATTGTTGAATGTGTTTTGTAATTTTTTTGTTTGTTTTGGGTTCATCTTCAGTAGGGATTTTTTCTTGTAGAAATCTCATGGGAATTTAGTGTTGCTTCTTTCACATGAACTAGGGGTATCTTTGGCCTGGGACTTATCTTATTTTTTTTTATTTTGATTATTCCCTAACCTTTTGGAAAGGGTAAATTCACTGTTTAATCCTGTGTATAGTTCATGTTTGTGGTTTTAGTTTCTCAGAGAATAATGTATTTTTCTACCCAGAATATTACATAAAGCAAGTATTTTTGTACTCTACCTGGGCCAGTGGAAAGAATTTTTCTAGTCCCCCTTTCACTGAAAGTGTAATCTTTCAAGATTTACAGTTTTATGCACTGTTCTCAGATCCAACCTCTCACTTCACAGAGAGGTAAGGCATAATTTTCTATCCATGTATGATGTAAAACACAAGACCTTGATTAGAGCTCCTGAGTTTAATTACTGAAGTCAATGCCTATCCACATGACTATAGCAAGTTTATAAGATTACCATCCTAGTTTTAATATTTCTCTTTGCTTCTAGCACCCGATGATTTTCCTTAACTGTTTTTTTTTTTTTTTTTGCCTCAGCTGCATATTTCAGTGGATATTTTTTATTCTTTTGCCCTATCAAGACTATTTAAGTATTTGTAGCCGGGAAAGTTTCCAATTAGCTGAGTCTACTATGCTAGAATCATGTGAAAAAATGAAGTTTTAAAAACAAAGGTTTTATGGCCAATAAACATGTAAATAAAAAAGTGTTCAACTTAGTCCTCAGGGAAATACAAGTCAACAACACAATGCAATATCACTACATGCCACTTGAATGGCTAAAACGAAAAAGAAAATATCAAATGTTATCAAAGATATGAATAACTGATATCCTGGTAAACTACTGCTAGTAAGAGAATATATTGGTATATCAAGCACTTTCAAAAACTCTTTGACAATATCTACTAAGATGGACACGTGCATATACTATGACTCAGCAATGCTACTCCAAGATATATACCCAACAGAAACGCATCCTTATGTTCACCAAAAGACATGTACCAATATTTATCCATTCTACTATTGATGAATATTTGTGTAAGTACCAGTTTCAGGTTATTATGAATTGTCTACTATGGATAAATCATGGGAATCACTTAATCAAAACCTTCATCTTAAAGTTGTAGAAATTCAAGCCTACAGAAGTTAACTGATTTACCCAAGACAGCTGTGGAAATAAAAGCCAGATTCTTTGACTTCTAATTCAGTACTGTTTCAAATACATATCTTTTAATACTACCTAGGACCTCAAAATCTCTATAGAAACATTATTAATATAATATAAAAACAGAGTATATGTGTGTCCTTTTTAAATTAATGAAATTAGAGGGAATGTTTTATGCTCTTTGAGTTGTTAACTGTTTGATATTTTTACTATCAAATGCCAACAAAATTTCCCTATTGTGATTTAAGAGGATCCTTAAATGTAACAGCCATCTCTCTACCCAAATTTTAAACTCAATTATGAGAGACGAGGAGTAAAAGAGATGGAAATCAAAATATAGTCCCTATTACTAATTAGGCTGATATTTCAGAATGTGACATATAAATTTGCTTCCCCAGTGGGAGTAGGCCTCTTTACATTTAGGGCGTGGAGTAGTGGGGCAGAAAGCTTGCTCTTTGCAGGCTGACTTGCTTCACAAGGAAGTAAGACCAGGATGGGGCTCTGAACTTCTCTAAATGAAATGAATGTAGGTCCTTCAAGGCCTCAGAATTTGTACTGCTAACTCTGTAATTTACTGCCTTTTACTAAGAGTACATTTCACCCTAGCTGAGACTCTGTATTGTCTGAGGGAAGGGAGGAATAACTGAGAAAATAATTTTGGTTTAAGCTTTTCCAGGACGCCAGCAAGCCAAAATGACAGGATGCCAGTTTATCAGTCCATGACCAGTGAAGCTCAAAACAGTGAGAAGCAACATTGCACAGAGATTAATTTTGTAACTATGCATTGACTTTATCTGGGGGAAAACATCCATTTCCATATATTGCTCATTCTTTGAATGTCATTCAAGACATTTGTGACCTCTTACAAAGTTTATTCATTTGAAATCGTGACAGCCCCAGTTACCAAGTCTTTTTTTTAAGTATCTATTCCTTATTTATAGATTTGAGACTTCTTAATTTCCATTTTTGTATTGGTCCCAAGTCTCTGGTACCCCAATGCTACACCAAGGGTGTTCTAAGCCTAGTGACACAGCCTTCACTGTCTCCTCAGAACCAGCACTTTCAGTCCTATGCCACAGTGGCTTCTCCCACTGTCTCCTGATAAGGAAGTGCCTAGGCTTGTGAAATATTTCTCTAAAGAAGGATTCACACTTATCTCAACATTTATTTCTGCTAATGTATCACCCTCTGCAGATTTCTGAAATGGAACTAATGTTGACACTTCTGAAGTTTATCACCCAAGGGAAATAGTATTGACTAATAACCCTCTCATGTACTCCTTAAGTCAAGGCTTTTCCTCTGTCTTTGAATCTTCCAGGATGCAAGTAGCATTTATGTCTGCTATTTCCTTTTCTTCCTTCAGGGGTAGAATATGCCTACTATGTTTTATTCTCCTATGTTGTTTCTCTGTGCCTTTCAGGAAGACTCAGTTTAACCTGCTTCTTAAGTTAGTACCTTTTCGTTACTGGCATAGGTAGGTTTGGTACTCTTTACTGCATTTGGGTGCTTTCTTTCCTTTTGTTTTCCATTTGATTTCTGACTCAGACATTTGTTTTGCTAACATATTCTTCTAGATTTTATCTTGTGAGGTCTTACATAGACATATGAAATCAATAAAAGTTGGCCTGTCAGAAGTATCTACTTTTCAGACAAATCATGTTCACCTTCACCTTCTAGAATTGGATAATGGTACCCAAGAGATATTCTCCCATTAGACAAACATCTAACCCAGGTCTGAACTTGATCTATCATTGGCTTGTCTTACTCTCCTTTAACATGTCTCATTTTTGACGTACATTTCTTTTGAGTCCTAATTCATTAAATTTCTCCGACTTGTTCCCTTAGGGCACGGGTTATAATTAGATTCCCACCTGAAATAAATGTGCTGCATTGAAACTCACCTAATAATTCTTTTATACTATTTTACACTCTTCTTTCTACTTTTTCTCCCATCAAATTTGTCCAAATTTTCTGTAATCATTTACTATAGTTGTCCTTAATTATAAATTGTGTTCTCCAATGGCTATTTTTTCCCCTGGATTCTTTATCCACAATCTTTGAATAATATCCTGGATCCTGGTCCCTGCTGAAGAATCATATCTGGTTGTTTTCTGAGAATTTTCATCTCTTTCTCTGTTTGATTTCATTGGGCTCTAGTCACTCTTTCTGATCTACTTAAAACTTGGATATTTCGTACTTTAATAATATCCTTTTCAGAGAAGTTAGCTATGGAGCATTCCATTTCCCTTTTATATCACTCTGTTCTGGCCTATGATAACCCACTTTTCCTTTCATAAAAATAGGGTCCTCTATGCCTAAGAGCTTTACCCTTCTTTTAAGTAAATCTGTTTTCATTCTTCTACTGCTCCTATTCTGATGTTAAAATTGAAACATACTTATCAAATCACTCTAGATATTTCTTGATTCCCTAAACACCTCTGACTCCTATAGACAAAAATCAAGGAGTAAGCTTTTTAAATTGCCTTCTAACATTTGTGTTTTCAATCATTTCATGAACTTATTTCTCTACCCCAATCTACAATGACATATTCTTTTATAAATCATTTATTGGTTTTCTAATAAAATCTACCACCTTTCTATAGGTAAAACCACGATTTGGGCCTCTTTAATCTAAAGTCATAATCAATATTTAAGAAAGTAATAAATCTGTATTCATCTCAAGACCATTTGATGGTAAGATGACAATTGAGTCTAGGGACCAACCACATGAATTCAAGGCTAGCACTATCATAGTTTTCTTCCCAGCCCCCAAAACAGAAAATAATTTGTAGGAGCATATGTTGTACTCTAGCCTTTATGAGTTTGGTACTAACACTTTTAAGTTAAAACAAGACACACTAATGCTCTGAAGCACACATTCATTTAATGTACTTGCTTACACAGCTGAGAAACATTAAAACAGAATCCAGTAATCTTTGTCTAAAAGGCTGACAACTGGAAAGACATTTTTTTAAAACCATTGGTTGAATCCTGATTCTCCTTCCTCTGCTTACTAAGGCCTCTGAAATACTCATGCATCTGCTGAGAACCACATGAGGCCCCAAACATATGTTTCAGCCAGTGTTTATATACTTCAATGTCAAACAGGCACAATATGAACTGTAAAGCCCCCACCATTTGACCAAGACCATCTGGGGTATACCAAATCAGACTAAGACTCCCTTGGTCTGCTTCTTTACTGAGGCCTGTGGCTGGCTTCATTTTGCTGCCAACCCCACGTTTTGCTGAGGTGTTCAATTTTCCTTAAGGTGGCAAAACTCATTCAGTGCAGGTCTTTATAGGAAAAGGATAACTTGCTTCTGGATAAAGCCACCTAGACGGTGGTGACCCACTGTATTAGGTATACATTACTGCATAAAAGATTACCACAAAATTAGGGGCATAAATTAGACACACTTATTATATCATAGCTTCAGCTTGTCGGAAATGTGGGTATAGATTGTCTGGGTCTTCTGTCACAGGGTCTCCCACAAGGATGCAGTCAAGGTCTTAGCTGAAGCTGTGGTCTCATCTGAAGTTTCAACTGGGGAAGGATCCACTTCTGAACTCACTAACATGGTTATTGTCAGCATTCAGTTCTTTGTCGGCTGTTGTAATGAAGGCCTCAATTCCTCACTGGCTGTTAGATGAAGGCTATCTTCATTTTTCTTGTCATGTGGACCTCTCCAACATGGCAGCTTGCTTCATTAAAGCAGGCAAAACCAAAAGCAATGAAAAGAATGCCAGCAACATGGATGTCACGTGCTTTTGTAACCTAATCAAAGAAATGACATCCTATCACTTTTGCCATGTTCTATTTGTTAGAAGAAAGTTGTTATGTCCAGCTCAAACTCAGGGGGAGAGGAAACACACAATGTTGTGACTACTAAGAAGTGGGCATCATTGAGGGCCATCTTTGAAAGCTGCCTATCATGCTCACCAAGGCAAAAATCTCACTTGACTGGCATCTGGGTCCTAAAGTGGCCTACCCAGGTTACATCATTTAAAAGCCAAGTGTACAACTACAAAAACCAGCTGCATAGACAATAAAAACCTGTAGGAACTACCAAAACAAAATATCCAGTACATACACTGAAGTCAAAAGCCAAAGCTATGTACTTTGGTTCCAAAAGAACTTCTAAATATGTCGTTTTGGTCTCTGTATCTGCACTCCAAAATTTTTTCAAGGATCTCAGTCTAACATACCAGCATTGGAGTTTGAGAGCACCCTATTCCTCTAAGTTCTGAATATGTTAGAAGAGAAATGATTTTAAAACAGATAGCATTCAAAACATCACTTTTTTTTACTGCCATAGCTGATACTGGAAAACGTGGCTTACATCTGTGGTCAAGTTGACTTCTTATTATTGAATCCCTGAATCAGCCAGTCTTATCTACCTAATCTTGGCACTGGCAGACCATCATACACCTACCCAGTTTTGGCAATGCCAGATCACCATACATTTCCTTCACAGAAGCATGTCCCCTTTGCAACTTATGGAGGATCAGAGACGCAAATCTGCTCTCTGTAAGCATTCCTAAGGAAAGAATAAAGAAAATGCCAGGGATGTATAGGTTCTGTTTATTCAAACTCAACAATAAGGTTAAGTTACTCTCCCCTCCCTGAAAAGGAGCAAGTGAGGGCACAGATAACTGTAGTTTTATCCAGTAGGAAGGAAACACTAAGTAAAAGAACGAAAGTTTCCCCACCTAACAACAGTGAATGAAAGAATTACTTTACAACCTAGGCTAAAATTTCCTGCCAATATGTACTACCCCTTTACATTCTGTGACTGAAGATAGCTAATGAGAAATGCTCTTCATCAAAGAAGGACTGCATTAAATAATCACTAGGACGTAGAACAATAGATTCAAAGTTAAGAAACACGTGCTCTATTCCTGTACCATCTACTTGACCATAGAAAAGTTAACTTAGATTTTTTTGCATTTCAATTTCCTCAGTATAAGGGTAAAGATGGATTCATTTATAAGGATGCAAATGATGTGCACTAGATGAGTGCTTCTCAATGGGCAAGAACAAATTTATGGTGAAGCATTATTCTCTTTAAAATAAGGATCAAAGCAAGAAGTCCTAATATCAATATTTTTACTCAGCATTTTACTGCAAGTCTTAGCCAGTGCGCTAACAAACAAAACCTAAGGTGTACATGTTAAAAAGGAAGTAGCCACATTCTCATTATTTGAATAATATTTGATTGCTTACATGAGAAATATGAGAATCTACAAATTAGCAAAATTAACTAAAGACACTAATTATGATATATAAATCAATATGAGTAATTATATTTTACACACCATAACAGTAGAAAATGTTATTTTCAAAGCTATCATTGCAATAATAAAATAATACAACAATAATAATAAGGTACTTGGAAATAAATGTAACAAATTACATAAAAATTCATATGGAATTATTAATATTTACTGAAAGCTACTTAAAATTTTAGTAAATGGAAACATATATCCATACATAGGAAAATTTGGTATAATAAAGACGTAAATTCTTCCAAAATTGATCTGTGAGTTCAGTGTGGTTTATCCATGAAACTTCACAGTGATTCTAAACTTTATATGAAAGAACATAGACCCTAAGATAGCTAAGTGAATTTTAAAGAAGAAATAAGTTGAGTGACAATACGTTATCATATGTTACTATAAATCTATAATAATTTTGAGGATTCAGTGACAGTTTAATACATAATTGGAAAGGGTACTTTGTTCAAAAATATATGCATGCCTGCATATATGGAAGCTTTATATGACAAATCTGGCACTATAGCTTAGTGGAAAAAGCATTTTTCAAGCTTGAGTCATCACTAAATTATATGAAATAAATTTGGGGGTACATAAACAAATGGAAAACATGTAAAAGGTTACTATTGAAGGAAATTGAGTAACATGTACACGAAATCTCTCTGTATTATTTCTTAAAACTGCATGGGAACCTGCCATTATCTCAAGAAAAATTGTAATTAAAAATAGAAGGTAAAATACTAGAGTTAATCACACACAAGTATGGGTAAGTGATATTTAATAAAAATATAAATTTTCATTTGTGCCTCTGTTTTTACAAATGTGGATCAATGCTGAATCACATTACAAAATGTACAACTCTCTATGAGCCCTGGTCAAAACATTTGGAAACCACTGGGTTTTAAATACATTTTCTGGGACAAGTGATAATTCATATTGGAAATACAAACATAGATATGTATTTCACATCATGTACAAAATTAATTCCAGATACATTAAGAACTTAAATATAAAGGCAAAACTATTGAACTTTTAGAAGAGAATATAGGAGAATTTTAAAACAAGAAGAAAACCCCCACAAAAGCTGTAAAGAAAACAATTGATGATTTCAATGAGAATTAAAACTTTCATTCATCGGAAAATAATAAAAAGGAAGGGATAATATAGCCACAAACTGGAAGAATTTATTTATATCATATGATTAATAATTATTAGAATCATATATAGATATATATTAGTCATATATATAATTTATATAGAAATCATATATATACGATTTATATGTAATCATGATTTATATGTTTTACTAGATGATTTATATGTATTACTACAGTAATTCTGCAAATCAATAAGGATAAACAAACAACAAAACAGGAAATTAGGAAACAGACTAACAGATTTTTCAGAGAAGAAGAAACACTAACAACAAGGATGTATCTTATAAGATAAAGTTTACCAAAAGAAGCTAGATATAAAATAACATAAACTGCATATTTCCATTTATATAAAGTTCACAAACAGGCAAACTATATAATATATCTTTTAGGGATACTTGCAAATGTGGCAAAGCTATATAGAAAAGAAGGAAACTATAACATAAAATTTAGGATAGTGATTATCTTGGATTTGAAAGAGAGAGATGTGATTAAGCGTGAATACATAGGAAACGTCAATAATTTTTAATTTTCTTTTTCTGAGTGAATGTTTTTTACTTTATTAATATTCTTTAAACTGTACATATATGGATAACGTGATATGTATGTATGTTATATATTTTATTAAAATATATATAGAAATAAAATAATACATGGAAGAAATGCATGGATTAGAAAACCCTCCTTGCCTGTCCCCAAATAATTACTCATTAAACTAGGTAAATATTCCATTTTTACTGAATGATGCATGTAGCCTCACATCATGTGTGTGAAAAGGCTAAAAGTAAAGCACTGTGCTGCTATTACCAGGGAGCTCTTAAAGAGTCTTACAGCATAGGTAAGAAACTGCCCATGCCCTTGTGAAATGTAGGAGATGTTTTAGTTTGATCTCATCCTGGAACTTCTTTTTCCATAAAAAATCAGAGTAGGGTAAAATTCTTCCTGGGGCCGCCCCATGGCCCAGTCGTTAACTTCCCCCACTGTGCTTCAGCGGCCCAGGGTTTGGCAGGTTCATATCCTGGGCATGGACCTAGCACCGCTCATCAAGCCATGCTGAGGCAGCGTCCCACATAGCAGAGCCAGAAGGACCTACAACTATAATATAAAATTATGTACTAGGGGGCTTTGGGGAGAAGAAGAAGAAAAAAGATTGGCGGCAGATGTTAGTTCAGGGCCAATCAAAAATAAATAAATAAAAATAAATTAAAAAAAAATTCTTCCAATATCTATAGGGCAGCTGAGATATACATAGGGCAGAAGAGAAGATATGCACTATTAAAGAGAGTGACCATATCAGATAGCCATAAAATCACAGCACAAAAGCAGAAAAACCAATGTTCTAGTATTAAGCAGCTACATCTGAAAGTTTAGTGTGCCTTGAAGGGGAAGCAACTTCTTTAGAAACAGAATTAATGAACACTTAACATGTGAAAAGAGTGCTTATACAATTAAAGATAGATGGATAGAATTCTCTGTGATTCATATTGAATACCTAGTTATAAGGAAGAGGTTACTCCAAGAGGCCTGGAAAGGAATACAAACTGAGAAAGACTGGAGTAAAATACTCAAGGATTGTGAAATAAAATGTCAAAAATTTGTCCAGGGCACAAATATTTCTTTTGGCCTCACATGGCTAAAAGTCGCTCCAATCCCTAATGAGGAGGAATTGCCATTCCATACCAAAATAATATTCTGTAATATTTGTAGATTTTCACATATATGTGATGGTATATGCATATGAACATTCATGTTTAACTTTAATTTAGTAAATTATGTAACGTTCTACTCTTATATTGTGGGTTTAACCATTTTCAAATTATCCTTTCACTTTCTTTATAAAGTATTAGGTTAAAACCAATTCTAGGTAGATTGGTAGATGGAATAGACAGACATGCTAGTTATTATCTTACCATTTTCTTAAAAAATCTGCAGCACCAAGAATTCCTGGAAGCAACAGCCTTATATCATAAGACACAAAAAATCCTCCCAAAAAGTTCTGAAATCAATAACTTAATTTTTATCCTTAAGAACCTAGAAAAAGAAGAGCAAAATAAACCAAAGGAAGCACAAGGAAGAAAATAATAAAAATTAGGATAGAAATAAAGAATAGAAAAAACAACAGATAAAATTAATGAAAACGAAAGTTGTATTTTGGAAAGCTCAACCAAATTGAAAAATTTAAGCTACATTGACCAAGAAAAGAAGAGAGAAAACTCAAATTACTAGAATCAGAAATGAAAGAGAGGACATTACTGCCAACCTTATGAAATGAAAAGTTTTATGAAGGAATACAATGAGCAATTGTAAGCCAATAAATTATGTAACTTAGATGAAATGGATAAATTCCTAGAAACACACAAACTGTCAAAACTGACTCAAGAAGAAATAGAAAGTCTGAATAGACCTATAATAAGTAAAGGACTGAATTAATAATTGAAAAACTAACAACAAAGAAACCTAGGCCCAGATGAGTCACTGGTAAATTATTCAAACCTTTAAAGAAGAATTAGCACCAACCCTTCTCAAACTTCTAAAAAATGTGGAGAGGAGGAAACATTTTTTCCCACGGAATTAGGAAAACTAATTCTGTGAGGCCAGTATTAGCCTGATATCAAAAGCACACAAAGACACTACAAGAAAAGATTAGAGACCAGTATCTCTTAAGAATATAGGTGCAAAAATCCTTAACAAAATGCTAGGAAATGAAACCCATGATCAAGTTGGATTGATCCCAGAAAAGTAAGGTTGATATAATATTTGAAAATCAAGGGGCTGACCCAGTGGAATAGCAGTTAAGTTCCCACGTTCCACTTCAGTGGCCCAGGGTTCACCAGTTCGGATCCCAGGTGTGGACATGGCACCGCGTTGCAAGCCATGCTGTGGCAGTATCCCACATGTAAAGTAGAGGAAGACGGGCATGGATGTTAGCTCAGGGCCAGTCTTTCTCAGGAAAAAGAGGAGGATTGGCAGCAGATGCTAGCTCAGGGCTAATCTTCCTCAAAAAAAAGAAAGAAAGGAAAAGAAAATCAATGTAATACACCAAATTAATAGAATAAAAGGCAAAAACCACATGATCATCGCACTAGATGTAGAAAAGCATTTGATATAATCCAACACCCTTTTATGATAAGGACATTCAATAAACTAGGAATAGAAGGGAACTTCTTCAGCCTGATACACAAAATCTATGAAAAAAAACCACAGCTAACATAATTAATGATGAAAGACCATAAGCTTTCCCCCTACCATCAAGAACAAGACAAAGATCTCCACTTTTACCACTTCTACTCAACATTGTACTGCAGGTTCCAGCCAGGGCAATTAGGCAATAAAATAAAATAAGACGCATTGAGGTTTGAAATGAAGAAGTAAACCTATCTCTATTCACAGATGACCTAATTTTATATATAGAAAGTCCTAAGGAATCCATAAAAAAATATTTAGAACAAGTTCAGCAAGGTTGCAGAATACAAGATGAATATAAACAATTAATTGTATTTCTATACAGTAACAATGAAGACTATGAAAATGAAATTAAGCAAATAATTACATTTATAATAGGATCAAAATAATAGAATACTTAGGAGTAAGTTTAACAAAAGAACTTCAAGATTTATATACTACAAAATATCACTGAATGGATTATGGAGCTAATATATAGAGAGAACTAATATAAGAGCTAATATAGAAAGGAAGATCGCAGTGCCCAATGAGAGGGAAGTTCCTTTGGTTCTGCACATTCCAGAGTAAGTTCCCACCCAGCCCTACTCTCTTCTATTTCCTATCCTTTCAATCATCCATTCTATCTATTCATTCTTTCATTCATGTAACAAATATTACTTGAATGACTATTATATGCCAAACCTTATTCTAAGCATCAGTAATGTGCTGGTGAATAAAACAAAGGTCATTGATCTCATGGAGATTACATTCTAGTGGTGGGAGATAGACAACAAAGAACAAACATTAAAAGTAAATTGCACAAGTGGCAGAAGGTAATAAGTACTATGGAAAATGAAAAAATAAGTATAAAGGACACTGACAATGCGGGGTACAGGTGGAGTGGATGGGTTATTAGTAAGGTGACATTTAACAAAAGATTTGAAGGAAGAGAAGGATTGGCTCTGTAGATATGTGGGGTGGGGGGCGGCTTTCATACTGACACAACAGCCAGGACAAAGGCTTTAATGCAGGAGTGTGCCTAGAATATTCAAGTAATAATAGCAAGGATGGAAATGTGGCTAGAGTCAAATGAGCATAAATTAAAGTGAAGAGAATAGTAGAAGATGAAGTTAGAGACGTGAAATGAGGGTGGTGGAGATTATGTAGGGCCTTGTAGATCATTGATAAGACTTTTCCTTAAATCCTAAGTGAAATGTGGAATTATTGGAGTGTTGATCACAGGAGTGATCTGACCTAGTTTGAGTTTTTAAAGAATTACAATTGTAGCTATGTTGAGTATAGACTGGAGGGCCGAGGGTGAAGCACAGAGACAACTTAGAAGCTATAGCAAAAAGACAAATGAGAAATGATCATGCTTGGATTAGAGATATAGCATTGGATATGGTGAGAAGTGGTCAGATTTAAATCAATGCTATTTGCTCATGAATCAGATATAGGGTGTGAGAAAAAGGGAGGAACCAAAGATTGCCCCACTATGTCTGACCTGATAGGCCGGAAGGACAGATGTTCAACAAACTACCTATAGTATTCATTTAACAAATCCCCTTTATATGTGAAATAATGTAAGTATATGTTTATTCCTTATAACAATGATTCCTAAGAAAATGATATCTAGACTAGTTGGATCCCAATTAATAAGTGTAGTCAGAATACTTGTGCCCAGAGTGGAGCAAACAGGAAAGCAAAATCATATACAAAATAATGCATTAAAAAGCTTTACTCCTCTCTGATTATGCCACATGCTACAAAGTACATTATTTTAAGTCCAATCGATCTGGGAAATGAAAGAGGAAGTGAAAACCCTTCGGTCTAGGAATTCCTTTGCCAACAGATGCCACACTTCTCCAGTCTCTGAATGGAATTTGATCCATGTCATCAATTAGAGAAATCTTAGATATTCAGCATATCAATTAAGCAAAGGGTTTGAACGAGTTGAAGGCTCAGTTCCACTAGACTTAAGAAAATGACACAACTGCTTATAATGTGAAAGTCTCCTGCTGCTGATGCTTTCTGAGACTTTCCATCAGAGAACTTGGAGCAAGACGAGTAGTGGAACACAAGCAGAGTTTGTAATGCCATGCCCCACAGGCACTTGCCAGTTGGAGCAGACTAGAAATAGCAGAATAAACATGCTCACTTTTCAGAAAATTGTATTCCATTCTAGAGAAAGTACATAGGCCCTCCTTGCTTTATTTTACAAGATCTATTTGATAAGACGAGTGGCTTTGTAATGTTTAGAGAATATCTGTGTTTCAAGTTTAAGCATAATAATGAACTCTCTTTGAAATGCAAAGTTTATAGAATTATAACATCCATGGAAGAAGAATTAAGATAATTCAAGACATTATATTATCAGTTCCTTCATAATAAGGAAAGAGATATAGAAGAGAAAACGAAGGCTGGATTTATTAAACTTTCAGAAAAAAAGCACAAATCACACGGAGGGTTTTCAAAGCAATGTTAACAATGTTGCCTTTTATTTAATATAATGTGCTACTGTTTCAAAGCACTTTCATGGTTCTGCTGTTATCTGAAAAGAAGGAAACTGAGGCTCTGGGAAGTTATGTGACTCTCTTACTTAAGGTCATTCATTTACTTAGCAACCAAGGAATGACAAAAATCTAAGCCTTAAAATTCATGGGTAAGGTTTTTTTCTACTACATAAATGCTGCCTTTCAATTTTTGAACTGAAAAAAAAATGAAGGAAACAGGCAAAAGAATAGAGCTTTTTCCTTTAATGATATCAGAGGGAAATAATGTAGGTTTCAAGTTCTCACCTGAATAGGTATAACACTACTCCTTTACCTGCGGAGTGATTTATGATTGACAACAAATGTACCAATTAATGAAAGCACAGGAAATATCCTAGCTAAAGAACATGGCTTCTAGGAAAATCAATAGGTTACTGTAGCATCTTAGACTGAGAATAGAAGTGAGGAAATATCTAAGCTACAAACACTTTGAAAAACAATACAATGTTCACAGGCCTGCAATTGGTAAGGTAGTTTTAACTATCAGAATCAATCTGATCTGGTGGCTGTTGCTCGTGATTGATAGCCACTATAACTCTTCTCCCAAAGTACCGGTTTTGGGGAGATGTAAAACATGATGCCTGGCATTGATTTGGCAGGAAAATATGCCTTCCTTTTGCTGAGTATGGCTAGCTTAGGTATACTGCTGACACAAATAGCAACTGCAAAGTCATCATGGGAATTAGCGTGAGTTCCTATCTTTGGAACTGTTTTGAAAACATCAGTGGCTAGAAAGTGACTTCATTGACCATACATGATAACTAAAAGAAAGGGAGCTTTTTGGTATCCAGAATTTTCTTATCAAACATTGTATACATACAAGGGACACATACCAAATAAACATATGTGTTACAATAGACCTCTCTCACTCCTGCAGTTGCATGAGCTATTCTTTATAAGGAAAGTATACAACTGAAACTATCAGTACTGCAAGTGTTTCTTCAAATAAAAGAGAAGCAGCGTCCTGATCCATCCACATTGCTTCCAGGATCTCCCTGAAAATTAGAATATGCATTTTAATAGAGTTGATTGAGATTACAGGCAAAGTCTATGGCCAGGGAACAAGATAAAGCTAATTGTACTGTGAAGGGAGCAAACTCTTGGCGTCAGCTGAATTCATGATGTTTCAATGGCACTAACTGTCCACACTTAAGATAAAGCATAGGCTCAAATAGAATAAGAGAACCATTCAGCTACAAAGAGAATAGATTCCTACCAGGTGTCTATATTTTCCCTTTCAAACATCTGAAACAAGATTTCCTGTAGATTTATTGCTAAGCCCTCTTGGATACTTCTTCCAAAGAGAAAATGATGTCAGATGGAAGTAAGTCTCCAAGTTGAAAAATGCTACGTCTTGTGGCTCCTTTAAAACAATAGGAAGAAACTTTGAGGGTTTTAGAAGCTTAGGATACTTTACTGAAAAATATTCTGGATTCCATTTCTATGTTTGAGGTAATGTGAGCATGATTTTGGTTGAAGGCAATGCTTTGGACAAAATTCCTTTCAAGATATATCCTAGTCCTGTGAACCTATGTCTATCATTCTACCTCATACAATATAAATATAAATAGGTCATTGGGTTTATGATTGAGTCTACCTACTCAGGTCAATGTGATAAGTGTGGCTTTTGAAAGATGCAAAATTAAAAAGATAAATTATTTCATTTGAATAGAGTAAATTATAATTGGATCTATTCCCATATTTGGCTAGTGGGTTTCACATGCAGAAAAATTCTATTCCTCAGCCATTGGCAATTCCTTCCAGAACAAGAATCACCTGAAGAAATCAAAAAGTCATGATACTATAAGAAATCAAAAGAAATCCACTTCTAGGTCACAAACAGCCTTGGGACTTACTACTCAAAACAGGTAACTGCACATAGAAACATGTGAGGTTATGCTGACATGAGGAAAAGCAAGAATATCAAATGACATTAGGATTAAAAAGTGAAAATAAAGGAAGCAGAATTTTCCTTCTCTTAATGCAAAACAGGAAACAATGCTTTTTAAAATGGTATTACTACTGAAAGCCTTTGAAATTCCATCCAGTTTAAGCCTCTTATGGAACTGGGAGTTCTATTGTGTCTTTCATCTAAGAGAAGTTTGCTACTAGTTAACTGGAAGAACTGATTATTGCCTTCCCTTTCCTTGACAGTTTTAGAGATAAATGAAATGAGCAATAGAACTCAGGAATAGAATAGGTGTGTCCCCAAACTAATATCCATCCACATATTTGGCATTTTAATACCAATAAGTAAAGTGCAGCATTGCTTCAAAAGCTACTGTCATTGCTCATAAATTCATAATTCATAAAAAGCTAATAAGAGTGGCATCAATCCAGTGTCCATCAAGAGGCAAGGGTTGTCTGTTGTCAATTTCAGAAATGCATCGTCTGTTCAAATGCACAGTAAGGAAGGGAGACATACAAAATCACTTTCTCTTTTAAAAATGTGTAAATTGAGAACAGTGTTTTAAAAGTGATTGTTTGTGCTGCTTTTGGGTTGAGAATAATTTTCTTGCAACTGCTGTGCCATTTGTTAAACAGAGGTCTTGTCTACTCAAAAGGCTGAACTTAATATTTTTTTAATTTCAATAAACAGCTTTTGTTTGAATCTCCTAAACAACAAATACTCTAATAAATAAGTGTTCATGGTATTTGGGGGTCAAATTAATTAGGAAGGGAAATAAGCTATACTTTGAAAATTGTTTCAAACACTGTTGTCCATAGAGAAAGGACAACAACTCACACCCCTGAGGTCTTTCAGCTACACCATCTGGGACAAAGTAAGAAATTGTCGTGTTTGGCATTTCTCTTGACCTTGAAAGACTAGCCCTTAAATGAAAGAATCTGGAAAACTGTGAAACCAATGACACGATTTCTAGATATGCAGCCTTCTGACCACAGATTCTTTCATAAGATCTTATCCCTGAGAAATGTTTCTAAGCTGCTATAGTGCCCATATTAATGTTAAATGAATTCTGATTAGTGTAATGATTCCCATTTTTTCAGCACAACACACTACCTTCTTATTAATACCTCAATGTGTATTGAAATAAGATATTTTTCATGGATTTTAAAGTGAATCCTTTTAAGTCTTCACTGACTTTGTTCATTTTCAGGGTAATTCATTTCTGTAGAAATAATGCATTAATGTTGTACAGTTACATTTAAAACTATAAGATGTTCAGTGTCTTAATTCTATGCATTGTTACATAGTTTATTACAACATAAAATATCATTCAATTTCAGTCAATAGTATCTATTGAGTAACTATAATTTCCTTGTTAACCACATCCTTTATTCTTAAATAAAACAGCAAATACTCTACTTAACTCAGAGTCCATCCTTTACAGTTTTCTGCCTTTCAAATTAATGTGATTTAACTATACTTATCTATTAACAGCCAATATGGTAGTCAGCATTATGTTAAAAAGGAGACAGTCCTGGGGCTGGCCTGGTGGTGTAGTGGTTAAGTTTGCACGCTCCGTTTTGGCGGCCCAGGGTTCACAGATTTGGATCCCGGGCACAAACCTACACATCACTTATCCCGCCATGCTGCAGCAGCATTCCACATACAAAATAGAAGAAGACTGGCACACATGTTAGCTCAGAGACAATCTTCCTCAAGTAAAAAGAGGAGGATTGGCAACAGATGTTAGCTCAGGGCCAATCGTCCTCACCAAAAAAAAAGAAGGAGACAGTCCTATAATCAAGGCTTTCCATCTAAATGAGAACAAGTTTGTTATATAATAGCAAGTAAAATATATTAGCTGCCTTCTTTAGATTAGAGACAGAGATGGTCAGGGCTCAAAGTAATACAAGGAAATGAAACATATTCTCACACAAATACATATTTATTCAAAACCAATTATATTTCCCACCATGATCTCAGTGCCCTCCTATGCTGTTCAGCCTTTTAGTGACTCAAGGTAAGGAGAGGGAAGGAAAGAGCATTAGAGATCTAGGGACT
The DNA here is from genome assembly GCF_041296235.1 of Equus asinus. NCBI lineage: Eukaryota > Metazoa > Chordata > Mammalia > Perissodactyla > Equidae > Equus > Equus asinus. The sequence goes on from NC_091820.1 coordinate 93,780,144, forward strand.
GGGGAAGGGAAGAGGGAGATGAAGGCATATAAGGCAATTTGTACAATTTCCAACAAAGCATTTTTTACATAAAAATAGCTTTTTTTGACTCAGTGCAATATGACTTTTTTAAGTTCTTAGGTTAGCAAACGTTTAAGACTAAAGCCTAGAATTTATTAGCAAAGTGGACACATTTATAATTAACATATTTGCTAATGAATAAATGAGATAGTGGCATGATGCAGAGAATGACTTAAGGGCTGACTTTTTGTTTTGTTTTGTCTTATTTTCATTTCAGAATACCCAACACCAGCTTACTGAGTCATAGTAGGTACTAAGAAAAGGACTGTTGAGTGAATGGATGAGAAGAATGGAAAAGGAAATCAATGGTGGAAAGAGATGGGAAAACAAGATGAGAAGCAAGATAGAAGCCATCAAAGAACAACGAAACAGCCATGTGGACCTTCACACTTTCAGGACAGCGTCACAGTATTTTTACTATCCCAGGTCCCTAAATAATAATTTTTTAACTAAAAAACTGTTAGTTTCTCTTATCTTAATGTATATAAACAGTTCCTGGAGTATTCAAGGGCTATTCTAATTCCTCCATAAAGTATTAGTTTTTATCCACTTATAATAAATGCTTATTAGTTGAATTTACTCTGAGTAAACCATTAAAATCTCTAACTTCCCTATGTGTTAGTCTTAGAGATCAACTTCCATGTAAGAATGATAAAGAATCTTCACTTCCAATTGAAGTGAGAATTCAGACTTTTGGTAGAAAACAAAGCTCACTGATGACTATCATAGTTCTGACAGACAGTAGCTATCTGCCCTGAACCAGTGTCTCAACTAGCCTGACATATCCTCTGTAAAAAGCCCATTATGCCTCTGGTAAATATTTTATAAATTGGGAAACATAAAACTTCAATCAGCGAGTCTGGCCCAGGCCTTCCCAGAAGCAAAAGAAAAATAAAATGTGAATGTGTCTATGTGCTCACATTTGGAATTAAGTACACACCCTTTTAGATTATGCCTGCCAAAGTGATAACTTGACAATTTTTTCTAAGTATGTTAAGCATATTTAGGACTGTTTTCTTTTAAAAGAAAAAAATTATATATATATATATATATATATATATATATATATATATATATAAAGGGTACTAGAGTAAGAGAAATATGCAATGTTACAAACATATAAAAAATATAATCTGTGAATTTGCTGCAATCCATATTTTTATAACTCAGCATTTGACCAGAGCATGGCATTTGGTAAAGTTTTCAGCCTCAAGCTTTGCTTTTTTTCAGTAGTTTTTAAAACCAGTAATCTAAAACAAACAAAGTGGCAGGAGTAGGAAGGGAATCGAGGAAGTGATAAATAAGGAAAGTGAAAGGACACATTCAACGGCCTCAAAGCAGAGTGATTGGAAGAGCACCTTGAATGCACTAACACAGTGTGGGAGCAGAATCTCAGATCTGACATTGACTAGGTTTAAGACTTAAGTAAGTTGTCCACCTGTATGCCCTTTTGTTTCCTCTCTATCAGTAAGCTGGGAATAGTGATATCTACCTTGCAATTTAAGACATATATGTGCATGTAAAGAGATAAATATAGATATATAGATAGATATCACACAGTTATTGGCACTCAGTGGGTGTTCAATTAATAGTAGGTATAACTACTACAAGTACTACTATTATCACTTTTACCACAGCCTGTTATTCCTGGTAGAAAATAGGTAGTATGGAAATGCCCAAAAATAGCAGGTATGCTCAAATTTGGCAGTTAAATTTGGTCCTAGGCACATTCAAGACTTGTGCTTAATCTCTTTATTTATTTCTCAAGTTAAACTATTAAAGTTTAATAATATCTTATACTTATGCATTCCTTTGTAATTTTCAAATGGTTTTCAAAATCTCTATTGTTATTTGAATTGTTTTCAACAATTTTTTGGTCTATTCTATCATCCTGACAGAGTATCATTATGAGGCAAATATATGAAATGACAGAGATGGAAAATTATTTAGTCCAACCCTTATTGACATAGGAAGAAAGTGATGCCTAGGTAGGTTCAAATAACTTCCCTAAAACTACATAGAAAATAAGTAGTAATTCTGAAACATTTGCAATAAATACAAATAAATGTCAACAAAAACTATCAAAAGAAAATATAGTTCTAAGTCCAACCAATAGACCAACCATTCTAAATGGTATTTATTTAAAAAAACAAATTCAAAACAACAAAAATTGTGGACTGTTTCTCAGATCATGTCTGCAATGCAATGTGGACCTGAGACTAAGGATGTCAGTGTCCATAGCGTAAGCATATTACTGATCTAGTACAAAGATGAGTACATTTGGTGTCTATCCCACAAATATTTCCAAAGCCATGTTTAGAGTAATGTTTAATTTTGATGTAATTCCTTTTTTTTACAATATTTTTTTAAATTAATGTTATGATAGATTACAACCTTGTGAGATTTCAGTTGTACATTATTGTTAGTCATTTTGAGGAGGGTTTCTTTATTCCTGTTGGATAGCACCAGGAATAGGCATGCAAACCTGTAAGTCGACTTTGGGGTGTGATCTTTCATATAGTACTCATCAATCTTTGTTCAGTTGGCTGATCCTTTCTGTGATACAAAGTATTTATGAACTGCGTTGGTGGTATAGTGGTGAGCATAGCTGCCTTCCAAAATATTTACGATCTTTTGATATCCTCTCTGATTTGTCCCCAGGAAAAAACATCACCAGAATTAATACAAAGCTATCATCCCTTCATATTCAGTTTTTAAAAATATAAGTGAAGTATTCATTCACAGCATAAACCAAAATGTAAACAATATTACGATATTACATGTATAAACATTTAAATGATTAATTCACATATTACCTAAAGATTCTTAAATATTAAAATTCTTGTATTAGAACTAATATCTACTTAGTTTGCACTACAGTCCATGCACTAGGTTTAGCATTGTATCTTGTTATTATGATGAATCCTAAGGATCACTCTTAGGTGGTGTTATTCTTGATTATATCTTGACCTTTCCGGATAAAGAAACTGACGTTAAGTAAGTTTAAGTAATTCCCTCATGGTTACATAACCTGAATTTGAACCAAGGTTTTACTGACTCTAGAGCCTGTTCTCTTTCCACTATGCTATGCTGCGCAAAACCCTACTCAAAAACTGTTTACAAAAATCTAAGAAAAGGAAATGCTTCTCGAGACTGGCTCAGATCGGATACAAATAAAAGTAGAATTTTGCTCTGGGCATAAGCTCCCATAATGGGCAGAACACTCCTCCATTTTATTGTCCCTGTTTATGCTACAGAGTAGAGTATTTGATGATTCTATAGGTATCAGAGGCAGTAGTCGCAGAAGTGACACCTGGAAGACTGTCTATGCCTAACAGGGGACGAACAATAAATCATGAGGAAAAGGAAATGAAGTACTGGTGGAAACTGTGCAGCATAGCAGTCCCACCCTTCTCTTCCTCAGCCTTTCCTTTTCCCCTCCCATAATTTAATTCCTTATTCTTTATTCCTTTTCCCTTTCCCATCTGCCTGCTCAGATCCAGCACATTTACTAGCAACTCCTCCCAAAATAAAGGTGGAAAGTATTGAGAGAAAATACAAAACTATAGTAAAATATTCACAACACTCTACTCTCATTTTATACTGATATTTCACTACTCAATAGTGTTTGGTATATGTATTTCTGATTTAGTTCCTAATGTACATGAAGCCCTACTTTTCATGAAGACACATATATTTTGAGTAATCACAGCATGTGTTCTCCAAGTTCTTAGTATGATATCGGGTATAAAATGAATGCTCAATAAATGTATGTTCATGATGATAGTGATGATGAAGATTGACGATGATCAACTTGGTACATTTAAAAAAACCTGTAGTTTGTGACACTAGAGTACCATTTAAGTTATCTCAGTGACTACTGATCAAGGTCTCCCATTAATGCATAGAGTGTATTAAGATAAAGTTAACATAAGGACCTGTAAAGCACTACTTTGCACATTTAGACATTCTTGGTGTTTAAAACTCTACTTTAGTTTTACCTCGAAGGAGCCTAACACATGTGATGACAGGTGGCACAGGATTTCAGAGAAAACTGATCAGACAAAATGAAAATGTTCTCAGCATGGTGAACGCTTCACCAAAATGAATGTCAGCAATAGACTAAAATTGTGAAATATATCAGAATGCACAGGGAAAATAGAACCACTCAAAGCTTCCTCTGAGAAGCTTTGTTACCCAGCCTGTACTCTGACACCCTCGGAAAGCACTTATGGTCCCTGGGGCCTCTCTGCCATCACATGTAAAGACTAGACAAGGAAGGCCCCAGTGAGCTAGTCTCCAATATACATGGGTTACTTAATCCCTAACATTCTGTACCTCCAATATATAGATAAGATATCTAAAATTCTTTTAGATTCTTTAAAATTCCCCCACTTAAGCGATTTTGGAATTTACCTTTGAAGAAAAACATTTTAAATTAATTTAAATCAATGTGCAATTAGAATATATGATCTGTCCAGAAAATGAGAAAATCATTATTGGCAATAGTTTTGGGCTGGGCTTAGGAGGGAAATATGTTGATATTTGCACATGCATAAATGCATAATATTAAATTGTTACGATTCAGATTCACTGATCGGGAAAGACGATGGGTAAAAAGAACTTCTGAAGAGTCGATGTTGGCTCCATTTAGTCTGGGACTCTGGAGAATGGGTGTTCACTAAGAATGTAAAACTTCTCTAAACTGGAGGTATTGTATGACTATCATAAGTAAGCTGGAATACTTTCAAGATCAGACATTTTCCTAAAATGTTCACAACTTCTTGAAACTAAAAATGCCATCAGAAATTTTCTTTTTATTTTCGTTCCTTTCAAAACTCCTGAAATTACAGAAAATATTAAATAATAATAAAAAATTGTCAAATATGTAAGAATATTTTATTCCATTGTTGAGATTGAGGTTAAAAAAAAGAAGTGGAAATGTTTCTCATATCACTAGAAAATAAACAACACTGCTATAATTGCAATTGACACATGCATTAGAATATTTGCTACTTTAGTGGGTAAAAGCAATCTGCTAGTTAAATTAATTTAGACACTCATGCATAGTATTAAGTGCTGTTTTTTTTATTAATGTTATGATAGATTACAACCTTGTGAGATTTCAGTTGTACATTTTTGTTAGTCATGTTGTGGGTACACCACTTCCCCCTCTGTGCCCTCCCCCCACCCCCCCTTTTCCCTGGTAACCACCGATCAGATCTCCTTATCATTATACTAATTTCCACCTATGAGTGGAGACATATAGAGTTCGTCTTTCTCTGACTGGCTTATTTCGCTTAACATAATACCCTCGAGGTCCATCCACGTTGTTGTGAATGGGCCAATTTTGTCTTTTTTTATGGCTGAGTAGTATTCCATTGTGTAAATATACCACATCTTCTTTATCCAATCATCAGTTTCTGGGCATGTAGGCTGGTTCCACGTCCTGGCTATTGTAAATAATGCTGCAATGAACATAGGGGTGCAATGGACTCTTGAGATTTCTGATATCAGGTTCTTAGGATAGATACCCAGTAATGGGATGGCTGGGTCATAGGGTATTTCTATTTTTAACTTTTTGAGAAATCTCCATACTGTTTTCCATAGTGGCTGTACCAGTTTGCATTCCCACCAACAGTGTATGAGGGTTCCTTTTTCTCCACAACCTCTCCAACATTTGTCACTCTTGGTTTTGGATGTTTTTGCCAATCTAACGGGTGTAAGGTGATATCTTAGTGTAGTTTTGATTTGCATTTCCCTGATGATTAGCGATGATGAACATCTTTTCATGTGTCTATTGGCCATATTCATATCTTCTTTTGAGAAATGTCTGTTCATGTCCTCTGCCCATTTTTTGATCGGGTTGTTTGTTTTTTTGTTGTTAAGCAGTGTGAGTTCTTTGTATATTATGGAGATTAACCCTTTGTCGGATAAGTGGCTTGTAAATATTTTTTCCCAATTAGTGAGCTGTTTTTTTGTTTCAATCCTGTTTTCCCTTGCCTTGAAGAAGCTCTTTAGTCTGATGAAGTCCCATTTGTTTATTCTTTCTATTGTTTCCCTCAACTGAGGAGTTACAGTGTCCGAAAAGATTCTTTTGAAACTGATGTCAAAGAGTGTACTGCCTATATTCTCTTCCAAAAGACTTATTGTCTCAGGCCTAATCTTTAGGTCTTTGATACATTTTGAGTTTATTTTGGTGTGTGGTGAAAAAGACTGGTCAATTTTCAATCTTTTGCATGTGGCTGTCCAGTTTTCCCAGCATCATTTGTTGAAGAGACTTTCTTTTCTCCATTGTAGGCCCTCTGCTCCTTTGTCGAAGATTAGCTGTCCATAGATGTGTGGTTTTATCTCTGGGCTTTCAATTCTGTTCCATTGATCTGTGGACCTGTTTTTGTACCAGTACCATGCTGTTTTGATCACTGTAGCTTTGTAGTATGTTTTGAAATCGGGGATTGTGATTCCGCCGGCTTTGTTTTTCTTGCTCAGGATTGCTTTAGCAATTCGCGGTCTTTTGTTGCCCCATATGAATTTTAGGATTGTTTGTTCAATATCTGTGAAGAATGTTCTTGGGATTCTGATTGGGATAGCATTGAATCTGTAGATTGCTTTAGCTAGTATGGACATTTTAACTATGTTTATCCTTCCAATCCATGTGCAAGGAATGTCTTTCCATCTCTTTATGTCATCCCCAATTTCTTTCAAGAAAGTCTTGTAGTTTTCATTGTATAGATCCTTCACTTCCTTGGTTAAGTTTATCCCAAGGTATTTTATTCTTTTTGTTGTGATTGTGAATGGGATTGAGTTCTTGAGTTCTTTTTCTGTTAGTTCATTGTTAGTGTATAGAAATGCTACTGATTTATGTACGTTAATTTTATACCCTGCTACTTTGCTATAGTTGTTGATTATTTCTAATAGTTTTTCTGTGGATTCTTTGGGGTTTTCTATATATAAGATCATGTCGTTTGCAAACAGCGAGAGTTTTACTTCTTCGTTACCTATTTGGATTCCTTTTATTTCTTTTTCCTGCCGAATTGCTCTGGCCAGCACCTCCAGTACTATGTTGAATAGGAGTGGTGAAAGTGGGCACCCTTGTCTTGTTCCTGTCCTCAGAGGGATGGCTTTCAGATTTTGTCCATTGAGTATGATGTTGGCTGTGGGTCTATCATATATGGCCTTTATTATGTTGAGGTACTTTCCTTCTATACCCATTTTACTGAGGGTTTTTATCATAAATGGGTGTTGGATCTTGTCGAGTGCTTTCTCAGCATCTATTGAGATGATCATGTGGTTTTTGTTTTTCATTTTGTTGATGTAGTGTATCACGTTGATTGACTTGCAGATGTTGAACCATCCCTGTGTCCCTGGTATAAATCCCACTTGATCATGGTGTATAATCTTTTTGATGTATTGCTGTAATCGGTTTGCCAAAATTTTGTTGAGGATTTTTGCATCTATGTTCATCAGTGATATCAGCCTGTAGTTCTCCTTCTTTGTGTTGTCCTTGTCAGGTTTGGGGATCAGAGTGATGTTGGCTTCATAGAATGTGTTAGGGAGGACTCCATCTTTCTCAATTTTCTGGAACAGTTTGAGGAGAATAGGTATTAAGTCTTCTTTGAATGTTTGGTAGAATTCTCCAGAGAAGCCGTCTGGTCCTGGACTCTTATTTTTGGGGAGGTTTTTGATTACCGTTTCTATTTCCTTACTTGTGATTGGCCTATTCAGATTCTCCATTTCTTCCTGATTCAGTTTGGGGAGATTGTAGGAGTCTAGGAATTTGTCCATTTCTTCCAGGTTGTTCAATTTGTTGGCATATAGTTTTTCATAGTATTCTCTTATGATCTCTTGTATTTCATTGGTATCTGTTGTGATTTCTCTTCTGTCATTCCTAATTTTATTAATTTGCGATTTCTCTCTTCTTTTCTTGGTGAGTCTGGCTAGGGGTTTGTCAATTTTGTTAATTCTTTCGAAGAACCAACTCTTTGTTTCATTGATCCTTTCTATTGTCTTTTTTGTTTCAATATCGTTTATTTCTGCTCTTATTTTTATTATTTCCCTCCTTCTACTGACTCTGGGCTTTGTTTGTTCTTCTTTTTCTAGTTCTGTTAGGTGTCGTTTGAGGTTGCTTATGTGAGCTTTTTCTTGTTTAGTGAGGTGAGCCTGTATTGCGATGAATTTCCCTCGTAGGACTGCTTTTGCTGCATCCCAAATGATTTGGTATGTCGTGTTCTCATTTTCATTAGTCTCCAGATAAAATTTGATTTCTTCTTTAATTTCTTCAATGATCCATTGTTTGTTGAGAAGCGTGTTGTTTAGTCTCCACATTTTTGCACCTTTCTCTGCTTTTTTCTTGTAGTTGATTTCTAGTTTAATAGTATTATGATCAGAAAAGATGCTTGATATTATTTCAACTCTCTTGTATTTATTGATGTTTGCTTTGGTTCTCAAAATATGGTCAATCCTTGAGAATGTTCCATGTGCACTTGAGAAGAATGTGTAACCTGCTGTTTTTGGATGAAGTGTTCTATATATATCTATTAAGTCCATCTGGTCTAATTTTTCATTTAATTCTATTATTTCCTTGTTGATTTTCTGTCTGGATGTTCTGTCCATTGGTGTTAATGGTGTGTTGAGGTCCCCTACTATTATTGTATTGTTGTTGATGTCTTCTTTTAGTTCTATTAAGAGTTGCTTTACAAATTTTGGTGCTCCTGTGTTGGGTGCGCATATATTTATAAGTGTTATGTCTTCTTGGTGGAGAGTCCCTTTTATCATTATATACTGTCCCTCTTTATCTTTCTTTATCTGTTTTGCTTTGAAATCTACCTTGTCTGATATTAGTATAGCGACACCTGCTTTCTTTTGTTCATTATTAGCTTGGAGTATTGTTCTCCATCCCTTCACTCTGAGTCTGTGTTTGTCTTTGGGGCTGAGGTGTGTTTCCTGGAGACAGCATATTGTTGGATCTTGTTCTTTGATCCATCCTGCCACTCTGTGTCTTTTGATTGGGGAGGTCAATCCATTTACATTTAAAGTGATTATTGAGATGTGGGGGCCTACCACTACCATTTTGTGTCTTGTTTTCCGGTTTTCTTCAGTTTCCTTTGTTTCTCGTCCCATGGGTTAATCTGTTCTGATGTAGAGCTGCTACTCTCTGTTGTTGTCCTTCTACTTATCTCCTCTGCTCTTGGTTTTGTATCCCCTTTCCTTTTTTGGATTTTTCAGGAATGAGGGTTTTCCTGAGGATTTCCTGAAGAGGAGGTTTTGTGGCAATGAACTCCCTTAATTTTTGTTTATCTGGGAAAGTTTTTATTTCTCCATCGTATTTGAAGGATATTTTCGCTGGGTAGAGAATTCTCGGCTGTAGATTTTTGTCCTTCAGATTTTTGAATATATCCTTCCACTCTCTTCTAGCCTGTAAAGTTTCTGCTGAGAAATCTGCTGATAGCCTGATGGGGGTTCCTTTGTAGGTTAGTTTCTTTTGCCTGGCTGTCCTTAGTATTTTCTCCTTGTCGTTGACTTTTGCTAGCTTCACTACTATATGCCGTGGAGTTGGTCTTCTTGCATTGATAAAGTTTGGAGATCTATTGGCTTCTGTCACCTGAAGATCCATCTCCCTCACCAGATTTGGGAAGTTCTCAGCCATTATTTCTTTGAATAGGCTTTCTGCCCCTTTCTCCTTCTCTTCTCCCTCTGGTATACCTATAATCCTTACGTTGCATCTCCTAATTGTGTCTGATAATTCTCGGAGAGTTTCTTCATTTCTTTTTAGTCTTACTTCTCTCTCCTCCTCTGCCTGCAGCAATTCTATATTGCCATCTTCCAAATTGCTAATTCTTTCCTCCATATTATCGGCCCTACTGTTCAGAGCATCTAGATTTTTCTTAATCTCCTCTATTGTGTTCTTCATTTCCAATATTTCTGTTTGGTTCTTCTTTATCGTATCAAACTCTTTTGTGACATAGCTCCTGAACTCGTTGAGTTGTCGGTCAGAATTCTCTCTTAACTCATTGAGAATTTTAATGATGGCTGTTTTGAAGTCATCATCATTTAGGTTATATATCTCATTTTCTTTGGGATTGTTTTCTGTGTATTTGTTACTTTCTCTCTGTTCTGGAGATTTAATGTATTTTTTCATATTGCTTGATGTTGTTGATTTGTGCCTCCGCATGGAGATAGAGTTTAGTTGCTCCTTCCACTTGTTTCTGCTGCTGCGGTGGGGGAGCAGCTGTTTATATTGCACCAACCAGGAACCCTGTCCGCAGTTGCTAACTGGGCCTGGGCCCCTCCTCTTAGCCACAGTGGCCCTTTGGATTCCCTACTCTGCCGTGGGGGCCGTCACAGGGGGGCTTCAGGCTGCTGGTGCCTACTGTTGCAGCCCACCTAGATGTGCTCTCTCCTTGGGGTCTGCAATGGTGTTATGGGCTTTTCCAGCGGCCAGGGGTGGGATCACTTGTATTTGTCGCTCCGTTGCTGTCGGCACCCACAAAATCTCACTTGTCCTCTATGGGTCGCAGGAGAGCTATTGGCAGCTTCTACAGTCTGTGGTTAGTTCACCTAGCTATGCTGCTTTTGCCCTGGGGTCTTCCAGCCTTGTGGCTGGCAGCTGGGTGCCTTCTACTGGGGCTGTGCAGAGGCTTTCCCTAAGGCTGCTGTGAGCCTGTAGGGTTTCCCCCTAGGCTACGAAGCTGGGTCTCTGGAACTCCCCCCAGCCCCAGTCCTCTCCGAGATCTCCAGCTATCCCTAGTCCCACGGGGTGGGCAATGGCAGCTGGCGTCGCCCCGCCCTCTGGGATTCTCTCCAGGCCTCTCTTGGAGCCGTGAATGCTCGGCGTGGCCCCTCTGCTGATGGCAGACAGAGAGTTTTGTCTGCTGCCCGGGCGGAACTCCAGAGCTTCCCCTCCAGGTCGCAGAGCCGGCCTTTGAGACCTCCCCCAGCCCCAGTCCTCTCCGAGATCTCCAGCAATCCCTAGTCCCACAGGGCGGGCAACGGCAGCTGGGGGTCGCCCCGCCCTCTGGGATTCTCTCTGGGCCTCTCCCGGAGCCGTGAATGCTCGGAGTGGCCTCTCTGCTAATGGCAGACAGAGAGCTTTGTCTGCTGCCCGGGCGGAACTCCGGCGCTTCCCCTCCAGGTCGCAGAGCCGGCCCTTGAAAGTTCCCCCAGCCCCGGTCCTCTCTGAGATCTCCGGCAATCCCTAGTCCCACGGGGCGGGCAAGGGCAGCTGGGGGTCGCCCCGCCCTCTGGGATTCTCTCCGGGACTCTCCCGGAGTTGAATGCTGGGCATTGCCCCTCCGCTAATGGCAGACAGAGAGTTTTGTCTGCTGCCCGGGCGGAACTCCGGCGCTTCCCCTCCAGGTCGCAGAGCCGGCCCTTGAAAGTTCCCCCAGCCCCAGTCCTCTCCGAGATCTCCGGCAATCCCTAGTACCACGGGGCGGGCAACGGCAGCTGGGGGTCGCCCCGCCCTCTGGGATTCTCTCCGGGCCTCTCCCGGAGCCGTGAATGCTCGGCGTGGCCCCTCTGCTAATGGCAGACAGAGAGTTCTGTCTGCTGCCCAGGCGGAACTCCGGCGCTTCCCCTCCGGGTTGCAGAGCCGGCCCTTGAAACTTCCCCCAGCCCCAGTCCTCTCCAAGATCTCCGGCAATCCCTACTCCCACAGGGCGGGCAACGGCAGCTGGGAGACCTCCGTACCCTCAGCGACTCTCTCTGGGACCCTCTGGGCACCGCGAACACCAGGCGGGGTCTCCCCGCCAATGGCGGGGAGAGACTCTCCCCGCGGGCTCAGGTGTGCAACTCCAAAGTTTCCCTCTGCGTTTAAGAGTAATTGCGGGGGGTTTAGGTAGGGTTCTGGTCACCTGTTTCCACCGTCGCTCCTCTGTTGTGTGCTCGCTCCTGCCCTAGATGTGTGCAGATCCTCTGGGGGCGTCCGTTGGAAGAAAGCCGCTTGCGGGTACTAGGCTGCTCGGTCGGGGTCGGAGAGTTTTCACCTATTTCCACATCCTCCCGGAGGAAAGTCCGTCCGCCTTCCGATGTATAGTCGCATGGGTCTCTCAGACGTCCTGAGATGCTGTCTGGATATCCTTTTTCAAGCGATAAGTGTCCAAATAATTGTAGACTCGAAGGGGGAGAGACAAAGAGGACTACTCACGGCGCCATCTTGGATCTTCCTCCTTCCAGTTATATATTTTAATTGGGTCTTTTTGGCGATGTAATTGAATTCAAAGGAGTCTCTTTAATAATGTAAATTTAGGGCTTAGTTGTAGGAGATATTCCCAGGTAGATGCAAAGTCATTTGAGAGTAAATTGTAAAAAACAAACAAAAAAATCCTTTTCCCTTGGGAGCTCACAAATTAGTGGGGGAGATAACATATGTACCTCATAGCCATGACATCAGGTAGACAGCACCATTAGGGAAGTGTAAATGAAGGGCTATGAGAGCTTGCGGTAAAGAACTTGCTTCCAGCTGCAAGAATCTTAAGTGCTGTTTTTATAATATTTGCAAAACCTTCAATTGGAGATTTTTTTTCTCTAAAATGTAAATGCTCTTGCATTATAACTTTTCATAGAAACCTTGTTATTTATGGGCATTTGGTTATCTTCTTCCATCTCTATACTCTGCCTGGATTTGGCATGATTGTGATATGAACATAGATGGCAGGTGCCTTGGCTTTTGATGCAGTTAATCATGACTGGAGGCATTCCAAGATATAGGTCCTGAAGAAACGTGGCAGTGTGTGGACTTTTGTGTAATGGTAAATAAAGCAATGGAGTTCTTGCAGAGTTTCTCTTCTCATTAAAGCTTTTGAGTTTCATTCTCTCTGCTTTTAAATAATTGCTATTAAGTAGGCCTCTTTGACAATATTGAGAGAAAGCAAAAAGCTGTTTTCTGCATACTATGTTTAACATTGCTCAATAGTTATTCATAGACAATGTCAATTGCCTATTTTCTATTCCTGATTGTAGAAACTTATTTTGTTGGACTGCTTTTGCATGTGCAATGTTGATAAATCATCAAAACTACTTCTACAAGTATCTATTTTCTTGCTCTTGGTAGTGAGAGAAGAAATTTATAATAAATCGGAAAATATGGTGAATGTTCTTCCTCAAATTAAAACAAGAATAACAATCAACTTCAGACTATTCTCCTTTATGTAAAATCTAATTTTCTTTCAAAAATTGTATCTAACCAGTTAAAATATTCATCCATTCTCCCAACGTAATCGTTCTTTCCACTAACTGGCAGACCATGGGACCATTAAGGCAGCCAAAAAGACAGGCTTTCCCCCAAATTTCAGGCTTTTCTGTGAAAGTTAGCAACATTCAGTGTCAAACTGATAACAGAATAGAAGAGAATAGAAGATTATAACACCAGAGCCAGAGACAAAATTCCTAGTGGAATGAATTCAAAAAGCAAATGTGTGCTGCACAAAGTGGAGACATTCCTGCTAAATCAGTGGCATTAATAGGCATTATTTCAAGCTTAGCCCTTTTATACAGCAATCATCCTGCAAGGTGCCTTTTGGAGCATTCTCTATTTCATAAAAAGCTGCGTAATTTCAAAGACTGAAGCAACAAAATGCCGGAACAACTAATGTAAAATAGAAGATCAGTGTGCAGAGATGCCACTTCAGTACGGAAGCATCTTAGAAAGAAGTATCAGAAGCTCAAAAATGAATAACAAATATTGTTCAGCGAACACGGCCACCAAGCCATGACTTGCCAATTTCAAGAAGTTTCATATTCTTCAAAAACATGGTTAATTTGCCCTGATATTACACTGCTAATTGATTTGAAATTTTCCATTTCTCCAGGTCACATCTCTTTCTTCATCTGATGTACCGCTCTTGGTGTATTTACTTTTTTCATTTTTAATAAAGGCTCTAATACAAAAACAAAACCAAAAGTTTATTGTTTCCATTGATCTTTGTTGCACTAGCTTAATATTTCTCTCTATTCTTTTAATATTGAATTTTCTTAGAGCTCTCCTCCTGCTTATCACTTTGCTTCCTGCCAGGGCAGCCCTTTGCTTCTGCCATCTTCTCCAGTTGCTTGTTCAACATTTGCAAACATTTTTCTCTTCAAAAGATATAGCCACCTTCAGGATTCAAATTAAAGGCAGCATCATGTTAAGGACAGCCTATCTTGAAGGCTATGACCTACACATTTTCTCCTGGTACATTCTGGAGTATTAATTTCGTATATCTAGAAAGGGACTTAGTAATTTCTATAGTCTTATCTTCTGAAATATGACTTTATTCATTGCTTGGAATTTAAGACACTATTTATCTATGTAGAGGTGGCTACGGTACAGAATTGACATGCCTAGCATTGCAATAGGTGACACAACTTCACTATAGACAACAACATAGCACTGGAAAGATGGTCTCTTCACTTCTCAAACTAATTAATTTATCAAACATTTCTAATTGTCTTTCAAGATACAAATGATTATAAAACCATGGCATTTGCTTAACGTTCTCATAATACAACACATTATCCAATTAGAAATATTTTTCCTAAATATGTTTCCTAGAAATTTGTATCTCCTTCACATTATGCTCTGGTAAGGCAATGAAACAATAAAACAATTCTGTAGGAAAGATCTATGAATTCTAACACTGTTATATTATTACATATTCTACAATTCTTTATCCAGTAGTTTCCCTGGAATCCAGCTAAGAACCAAGAACTAATGTTATTCCAACCACTGAGAGGAAGTGGAACAAAAGCTTCAACTCCCTTTGATAGAACCTATTCAGTAACCCCTCTATCCTCGGCAAAGTGGGAATTCAAATGTATTCCCCATCCTGCCCCTCCCCTCACACATATATATTAAGCAACTCTAGCTCTTTTCCTGCCCTCCATGATATTAAACTTAAGTTTAATTAGGTCTGCCACACTTTGAGGGAAAGACTATTTGGTTTTCAAATTGGACTTGCCTTCACCAAATATGTCAGTAGTTCATCTTTGTTTCTGAAATTGGATTTGCATACTTCCCCTTTTGTTACCTCTAAATTAAACTGCTAAGACATAATACATATTGAATTCTGTTCAGAGACATTCCGTCATTACTAAAGTGTGATCCTCTCTTTAAAAGGTAAAAGAAATCATATGTATGAGTGTGTAAGCGCAAACAAAATGTATGTGGGAGTAAAATGTGCACTGCAGAGTTTGCCTGCCAGCAGCCCATTAATTGAAGCTTCCTTGTTTTTCCAAATTCTGAATAATTCCCATCTGCCTTGGCTCTCTCTGAGCATGAAATCCAAATCCCCTAATGTGGGAGGGGGGAAAGCTGCAGACTAGAGCACTGAGACAATTTAAGAATGTTAGTTTGGCCCATGGGGAATAGAGCAAAGGTTTCAAAGGACTTTTCAAAATGCTTGTTCCCTAAATAATGTGCAATTGCTAAGACAGGATGATAATATGCTGCACTGATTACCAACTATGTATTTGCACACGTGGGTTTGTTATGCGCAAATATTTTCTCCCAGAAATGATGCAGGTGCACTGTAGCCTTTTGCAACATCTGACTAAAAATAGCCTTAAGTTCCATGCTGCTGTTATAATTTAATTCCTGTACATAGCAGTGTCACCTCCGTTCACATAGAGTTCCTCAATTTTATATTCCCAGGTCTATCTTATAAAATTGCACCACCCCTCCCTTCAGCCACCCATTTGCTTTTCTTTGATAGGAAGATGGGATCTCATTCCTGAGTCAGCGGCTTTTTAATTTATTATTTACTCCACTGTACATTCAGGTTTTCAGTAATAACAGCTCTTCAATTCCCATATACAGAGAGAATTGGTGTTTTCTGCTCATTTCTTTTTGGGGTCCGATATCAGTCTATGAATTTCCTGAACTTAATATCAACAGATAATGACCCACTATTATTTTATTGCTTATTACAGGTGAGTTTTCAGGACCACTGATCTTTCACCTTTCTCTTTTCACCAACATATCTTATGTAATGGCTCGTCTATCCAAACTGTATATTTCACAGTCTTTTGCCTTCAAAAGTTTGTTCTGTAATAATATGCCATACCGACCATATATCTATTTAAAACTAGGTTCTGCTTTTGAGTACTCATCTCTAACAAAACACGTCATACGTGTTTCTCTCATATTCTTCAACTTTTCATCTTGAGAAAATTGTTCAATTTCTACAAAAGAAGAATATTTTTCCCATGAAGAATCTGGAGGCTTGACTTAAGTTCACTTAGAACATAGTTAACATTTATAAGTATGTAACAACATCCTGCACTCTGAACATGAAACATATAAAGTTATTTTCCTAGAAAATCTAGTCATTCTGGTCCTTTGCTCCTTAATTCATCTTTCCCTCTTGTCCCAATTTTCTCTCTACCTTTATATGTGCTTTCTTCTAATATTGACGTATTCTATACTTGAATAAAGAATCTAGTGAAATTGCAGTGGCTCATAAAGGGAGTTTGGAGAGGAAAGATGTCATGCAAGAAGAGACTGTCTCTTAGCTGAAGAGTAAGTAGCTGTCAGATATGATACTTCCAAAGTTCTAGTATGTTTGCATTAACAGGCTAGAGACTCAAAATCTTCTCAAGGGTACTAAGGAGTGCCATGGAGGAAAAAAGGCTAGTGCCATTCTTTTCATTGCCTCAAACACAATGATTATTTTTTTAGCACAAACTGGATTTTATGCTCTATAAAGGCACCAAGTAGGGTCTATGCTCTATATAATTTCAGTGTAAGCAATATTATAGATTCTAGTTGGTATATTGTCTTAAATAGAGGGTCGAGAGGAGTCACATTGATCTCCTGAAAAGTGCTTTTTCTTCCAGGACATGATGACAAAATGAATCACTTTCTATTCCCATCTCATTTCCTCTTTCAAGGAATAAAGTTTACAATGAGGAAATCTTCCAAATGAGAAAAATTAGGATTGCATAATTAAAGCCCTAGCAATATTAAGGTCAAAGATGTCATACTGTGATGGAGAAAAAGTCCGGATTCTTGGAGACGTTCTTCAGACTGGACTTCACCAACAGTGCTAGGGCAACACTGTTTTGCCTTCTGTACTCATTCAACTCATAACAAGGTATGAACAGCAAGGATTTAGCTGAGGAAAGTTAGTTGCCAAAGAAATATCTATTGGAGTAAACCAATTACCCAGAAATGAACACTGTCTGAATTATTTCTGAAATTATATCTGTCTTGTGTGTTCTTCTTTACCATCCAGGTAGTTGCTACTTCATTAGTAACTGTATAGGATTAAAAGGGAGTAATAAAAGCCTTAATAAAAGCTATGGAAGACGTCCCTGCATGCGGTTGAGGACTCATATTGGTCTGCATTATCCCTGCATATAACCTGTTTTACCTATCCATATCTATTAGGGTTTGTGTCATAGCATATCAAGTAAAGTTTTTTCTGAGGGGAACAAATAAAAGTAATCCAGATCTTTTGCCAAGGGCAGCTAATTTTGAAAACAACCTGCATCCAGGAACTGGTAAAAGATCAGAATCTGATGCCATAGCTTTTGTTTCTATCTCGTATTAACTATTAAAAACTTCATTTTGTGAAGTTCTTTGAAGAGCCTCTGGCGTGTAGTGAGTTCTATTAACAGTTTGCTGCTGCTGGTGCTATTGATATTATCATTATTATTATTGAACTGACCTACCCACTTTGTAGAAATTGCACTGGGATGCCTTAAGGGGATCCAAGGAAGATACAGTCAATCTGGAAATTCTTGGAAGACTGACTTCTTTTACCTTCGCAAAGATGATGGAACATTTTAAGGTGCATCTAATTGACATAAGGGACAAGGTTGTCTCCACAGTGAACTTGTCTTCATTTTCTTTTCTTTTTTGATGTGACTTCTGAGGGTGAGTGGGCTAGAAAGAATTACTTGAGGGGATTACTTGGGAGGAGGGGATAGAGAGGGAAGAAATGAAGTAATGTTATTGTCAGACAAAAGATCTATGGCGGAAATAGTCCATATCAAGGAAGTTAACTGAGTATAACTGTTGATTTAAACCACTCCAGGATAAAGTTGAGATTAGAGCCACCTCTTGCTTCTATTATTTATTGTAAAAATACATAAAGACCCTGATTAGAATTCTTTAGCCCAGGTGACGTAATCTATGACCTGGGTTAAAGCTTTGTTTGCAGAAACAGAATAGTTTTCAACTCATCATTATATTCTCTATAAATTAATTTTGGTTAAAAAAAGAGAGATTAGGGGGCTGGCCCCGTGGCCGAGTGGTTAAGTCTGTGCGCTCCGCTGCAGGCAGCCCAGTGTTTCGTTAGTTCGAATCCTGGGCACGGACATGGCACTGCTCATCAGACCACGCTGAGGCAGCGTCCCACATGCCACAACTAGAAGAACCCACAATGAAGAATACACAACTATGTACCAGGGGGCTTTGGGGAGAAAAAGGAAAAAATAAAATCTTTAAAAAAAAAAAAAGAGAGATTAGGTAGATCTTATTCCACCACTGAGCACTGCCAGAATAGGTTCGAGAAACTGTGAGAATGGTAGGCACAGAGGATTAGCAAGAAGAAAGAATACTTCACCTTCAAACCAATATGATTGCTTGAAATTTGTGGCAGGCTTTGCTTCTGACACTTAGAGTAAGGATCTTTTATTTTCATCTTTTGTTACTTTAATTTTTAAAATGTTCTCTTCCCAAATAATCCCTTCATAACTCAAACTATTTCTTCTCCTGAACTAATTTATTCTTCATTCTTCGTTCTCTACTCGTGATCTACAGGTTCTACCTAAATATTTGGTTTCTCTATCTCACAAAGTATTATCTTAGAAAAAATAAAGCCCATTAGTAAGATGCCCAGAAATTGTCAGAAGTCATGCACAATTGGCCTTCTGTTTGAGCCAATCTGCTGCTAGAGGTCATTCATAGAACTAGGAAGGGGAATTGCCCACAAATTATAGCCAATTGTTCATTGAAAGACAGATTGGCAAACCATCTGTGGCCTGATGAGCATTGGGAAGAAACTAGATCAGCTGGATCTCTGTCATTGCTCTAATTTATAATTCCCAGCAAATAACCACACTGCCATTTCCAGGTCTGTTTTGATGGCTCTGCCACCTAATAATTGCAACCATAGGTGACTCACTTAACCCCAATATTCTTTGTGCCTCAGTTTCCTTATCTGTAAAATTTTGATAATGTTCATACCTACCTCACAGTGTTGTGTGAGGATTTCCTGAGATAAAGTGTAGCATTCTGAAAACAACGAATAATGTATCTGCCAAGATGCGTAGCATAGTGTTAAATAAATATTAGGTGCTGATATTGTTTGGGTTACTATTATTATCTAATATCTAATCTGAAGTAGTCAATTAATCTTGCTGTATTTGACTGTTTGCTTTACTAGACATTGCATTTTCCTTAATAAAGTGTTTCTTCTTCCAACTAAATTCAAGGTATGTATCTTGCTAAATCACTTCTCATTTCAGAAGTAGGTTTCACTTCTCATTTCACAAACTCTATGTATAGGTGTTTCTACAAAACAACAGTGCTTTATGTTCAAGTCTATCCAACACTTATGCTTATCTATCACCAAGATACGAGATGAAACATTCAGTTAATAACTAAAATTGAAACAACCTATACTTATCCTTTGTGTGCATGTGTGGAAGAGGAGGGGGGAGAAGATGGTCTTTAGCTGAATAATCCAAATCAGTCTCTTTAGTTGTGCAAACCACTCTTTTCACCTGCAAGTATCAACCAGGCCATACAGATTTCCAACCAGAGAAGGAACTGCTAAATCTGCTTCATTGTACAGGATTCTTTCATTTTTAGTCTGTTTCTGTAGTCTATTCCACTGCTTATCACATCCACTTGTCTCTGATTTGACCAGCAAGACTTTGAAAGTAACACAGTTGCTTACCTCAAATATCTGAAGACTCCAAACCAAACACAATCCACGCATGTCCCTGATAGCTGATTATTTAACATGGTCTAGTAGAAAAAGTCAGGCATGAGAGCTGACAAACAGCTGTCATCATTGTGCACAGCAAAGTATATTACAATGAGACCCTTTAAATATAGGAAGAAAATGTACCTCTCTATTACTCCCTGTCAAACGCTACCATGTTAACCCCATTATCAAATCCAGCTGTTGTTTTCTGTTCATGAGCTATTTAAAAAGAAAACTCTAGCATAATATAAAACATGTTCTGATCACTACATCTAATTATCATGAACAGTAAACAACTCTCACATTCATTGCCTTAAACATAGCAAAATGAATAATTAATAATTAGAGACTGAAATTTCAACAATACACTGTCAAACAGAACAAAGGCCAACAAACTGTGACCTTACCCACCCACTGATTCTACTCGCATTTCCAGTGGGCATTTTGCAGAAAATGTCTGTCACTAGATATCGCCTCTTTAAGGTGAGATTTCATTGGACTTTGAGTTAATGCTCGTAATATATTCCGAATTAATTGGATGACTGGCATTAAATATTAATAAAATATCAGTATTTTAGTTGTGTTAATAATCCTATTGACCATCTTTCCCCATTAGCTAATTGTATCTCCCTACTGCACTCTTGCTCCCACTCTCATTGTATCTCATTCGTTTCTCAAGGATCAGAAAACAAGTGTGTTTGGAATTCACTGAATTTTGCCTCTTTATTTCTCAAATGACAAGCTGTTCTTCTTTGAAACACGTTAACTAATCCAACAAGATCAATCCTACATTTGGAGCCTTGTCCATGTGTTTCATAAAAACAACCAAGGAACAAGTTCTGAGCAGAAATATCGAGAGTTGGAAAGGTGTACTATTTTCTCAAAATGTAAACATTTTTTCTATCATGATATCCTCCTCATTCCTTAATGAGATGGAATAAAAAAAGTCTTCCATCATGTAGGTGTACTTTTATCTTAAAAGTCTTCATTTTTCTAACTAGCCTAGTTGGCCTTCAACTCAAGCTGGTTGATGATCTATACATAAATAGCTGAAAAGAGAAACAGGCTAACTTTCCCCCATATTTACCTTTTGCCCCAGCATAATCGTGGTTGAGCTCATTTTAAATATTTTTTCAATTATAATTTAAACAATGGAAACTAGTGTGAAGAGATTTGGTAACCTCCTTATTGGAACCCACACAGCTGTAGGCCTAGAGGTCGTGTCAAGTCTTTAGTGAATAAACACTTGAAGATATAATGATACTACACTTAATTGTCACCAAGTGGACAGCTGTATCTTTCTCTATTTTTTCATTTTAGTTTCTTTTATTGAAATATAATTGACATACAACATTCTATTAGTTTTAGGTGTACATCATAACGATTCAATATTTGTATACATTATGAAATTTTCAGGTTTGTTTTTCCTGGATATAGCATTGGCATAGTGCATCAACGGCTCTTTCTCATTCATTTTCAGTGCAGTAAGTTGCCTTTAGTTTTTCTTTGTTTCTTTTCACATAAATTCCAGTGGAAGGGTGTGAGAAACCTATTATATAAAACTGGATTTTTAATGTTTCTTTTCAAAATGTTTTAAAACTTCAGAATAGAAGGGAGATGAGGGAGTGGGTAAAGTTACCTTAGGAGCTCTAAGGCCTAAAATATATAGAAAAAATATGATGGTTTTAGGAAGTTATTGTAATACATTGGTTGCTTATTATAAAGGAGTACAGAATCAAGACAAGGGAAGCTTACTAACCCAAGTTTCAGTGTTGGAAGGAAGGAATAGATGAACCGACAGCATAAATATTAAGAAAATGAGGGCTGGCCTGGTGGTGCAGTGGTTAAGTTAGCACATTCCACTTCAGTGGCCCAGGGTTCACTGGTTCAGATCCCAGGTGTGGACCTATGCACAGTTTGTCAAGCCATGCTGTGGCAGGCGTCGCACATATAAAGTAGAGGAAGATGGGCATGGATGTTAGCTCAGGGGCCAGTCTTCCCCAGCAAAAAAGAAGAAGATTAGCAGCAGATGCTATCTCAGGGCTAATCTTCCTCAAAAAAAGAAAGAAAATTAATAATCATATTAGGCTTTCTAAATTAGAGGAAAGCATTATGGGATGATGCCTAATAAATGCTATTCTACTACCATGCAGGCATACCTCATTTTATCGCTCTTTGCTTTCTTGCACTTCACAGATACTGGGTTTTTTACAAGATCCTCCACTAGCAAAAAAAATTATGACTCGCTGAAAGCTCGGATAAGGGTTAGTATTTTTTAGCAATAAAGTACTTTTTAATTAAGGTGTGTACATTGTTTTTCAGACATAATGCTATTGCACACTTAGTAGAGTACAATATAGTGTAAACATAACTTTTCTTTTCACTGGGAACCCAAAAAAATCGTGTGACTCACTTTATTGTAATATTCACTTTATTGTGGTGATCTAGTACCAAACTCTCAACATCTCTGAGGTATGCCCGTATAAACTTTTGTTCATTTTTAATTCCAACCAACGCCACTTATAGAAGGGACCCTGGTAAGAGGAGGTAGGACTAGATAAGGTCACTGCTGGGAGCAGTTAGAGTTAACAGTAATCAAAAGTTTGATAACAGGGGGTTGGCCCCGTGGCCAAGTGGTTAAGTTCACACACTATGCTGCAGGCGGCCAAGTGTTTCGTTGGTTAGAATCCTGGGCGTGGACATGGCACTGCTCTTCAAACCACGCTGAGGCAGCATCCCACATGCCACAACTAGAAGGACCCACAACGAAGAATATACAACTATGTACCGGGGGGGGGGGCGGGGGGGGGGGGCTTTGGGGAGAAAAAGGAAAAAAAAATAAAATCTTTCGAAAAAAAAAAGTTTGATAACAGAGTTGTGATACCAGCAAATTCAGGACCAGGACAAGGAGAATGACCTGTGGGGGCTGTGCAGTCTGCAACTCATGGCTACATTCAAGTACCAAAAACCTGGACAGCATCTTTGGATGGTTTAGTTGGCATCAAGATTAGCAGGTTGCATATACATCTTAGAGCCTAAAGCGCAGCCTTTCCTATTCAAATGAGGAAACTGAGAACCTGTGAAGGTAGGTGTGATCTTCCCAGGTCATTCAATTAGGTACTGGAAAAGCTAAGACAAGAACTTTCTACTGACCGCAAAAAAAAAAAAATACACATATACATATATCCTCTTGGTTTTGCTTCTCTGGAGAACCCTGACTAATACAGTGTATAAAAGCCTTTCTATCATTTTAAGAATTCTTCCTGGACAAATGCTCTTGCAGAAATAACCACTGATGTGTTCTGTCCACTGATATCCTCTGCCCTCTCCATATCTCCATATAAAGTGAATTTTGAGAGCCAAGAAAGGACATATTTGAAAACCGTCTTTTGAGAATCAGTATAGAAAATTATTGATTTTTGAAAAAATGAGACTTTGAGGTCCAAGAGAAATAAGAGTGAAAATTATGAATTGAGTCCACGAGAGCAGCTCTGTAAATACTGGCAGCCAGACGCTTTATGGTATTTTTTTCATGTATCCATGTCTTCCTCAATTATTGTACATCTTCTTTCCCATTTAAATTGCAGGTTTTTCAATGCCAAAGACCACATCCTTTATTTCTGAGATTTACCTTCTCCTTCTTTTCGTGTTAGTGCCTAGTTCAGAGCCCTGTCCCCATTGGATCCTCAGTACCAGCAAAGAAAGAAGGATTAAGAGTCATCATAAAAAGTCAAGGGATGCAACTAATCAGGAAATCCATTAAGTTCAAAGGTAGGCAATTTGAGGTTTGAAATAATACATAAACTCCTTGAGTCAATGAGTACAGGAGAAAAGAATGAAGCTTTGGTGAGAACAGTATTCTTTCAACCCATCTCAGCTGCTGATTTAGCATTCCCTGAATGCATTATTTAAAAATGTTTGGTTGCCGGATGTCAGGAATCCTACTTGAAAAAGCTTGAGCAGAAAGGAGAGGTTATTGACTCATTTCACTGGGAAGTCTAGGAGTGAAATTCACATGTAATACGATTGCATCAGGGATGCAAACAACATTAGGACTCTTATGAGCTCTACTTTCTGCTTCTTGCCTTGCTGTATGCCAGAATAACTGGCCATTTTTGCAGACAAGATTTTCCAGGTCATGCGGGATATGGACAGCAGTATTTCAAGCCTCTCATACTCAGAATTCTCAGTCTGAGAGACAAAGAGACCATATCACCAATACCGTTGAGAAAAATCTCTGGGGAAGATATTGATTGACTCAGTTGGAATCACTTTCACCCCTTGTCCAGTCATTGTGGCCAATAATCAGGAGGATTGGGTACTATCACTAGTGTGGCTTGGGTCATGTGAGGAAATCATCCTGTTTCTCTAGACCTCAGCTTTCTCACTTGTAAAGTGAGAGAGATGAATAAAACAAAGCGAAATCTGCCAGTTGCCCTATCATCAGATGAAGCCTACCTTATCTCACCGTGTGGTGCACTTGAGAATTTTAGCAGCAAAGAAAAAAGTCATACAAAGTAGTTTTATTTTCTAATTATATAATGAACGTCAACAAACCCATTACCCAACCTGAGAACCAGAACATTGTCAAAAACTAACATCTACCTTTCTGCTTCTCTGCTAGCCCATTGCCTGCCTCTCTCTACCTAAGATAACCACTATCCTGATTTTTACGTTATCATTTCTTGGCATTTTAAAATAAGGTTTATCTCATACTTATGTGTGCCAAAGATATATATTGTTTAATTTTAGTTGGATTTGCATTTTATAAAAAGTGTATCATCCTGTGCAATCTTATACATCTTGCTTTTTCCCACTGAACATGTATCTACTCTCCTGACAATGTATATTTGGTTCTTTCCAGGCTTTTGTTTTTCTATTGTGATTGTTTTGTTTTATGGTCCTTTTTTGCTTCCCCTCTACCCCCGCTATTATAAACAGTGCTGCTATAAATATTTCTTTGCTTGTGAAATAAATTTTGGAGGGGTGTATACCTAGGAGTAGAATTGCTGAGTCATAGTGTACATGAGCATTCAACAAGACAATGCCAAACTGTTTTCCAAAGAGGTTATACCAATTTATACTCTCACCAGAAATATATCAAGATCCTGTAAGGCCATATATGCTCTGGTGTTGTCAAAATTCTTAACTTTTTTTTTCCTATTCAAATGAGTATAATATAATATCTTTTTGAGGTTATTATATTTTACTATATATTATATATATGTCATCAATGAGGTAAGGCCTTTCTGCATATGTTTATCAGCCATATGTGTTTTTTTTATCTTGTGTGAAATGACTTTATATCTTTTTGCCTGTTTTTCTGTTTGTGTTCTTTGTCCTTGCACTATTGATTGATTTGTATGAGTTTTATTTATCTCGTTGGCATCAGCCTTTGACAATTATGTGTGTTGCAAATGCCTTCTCTCAGTTTGTGTATTATCTTTTCATTATATTTCACTATATTTATTTTAATGAAAAGTTAATATTAATATAGTCGAAGCAATAAATATTTTATTTTATGGTTAGAAATTTTTAAGTTTTTGATTAAAAACTTTTTCAGCTACCGTAGGGTGACAGTCATTTATTTATTTATTTTATTAATTGATTAATTGATTCTTTTTATTTTTTCGGATGTACATCATAATATATTTCGAATTCTGTGTAGATTAAATCATGTTCACCACCCAAAAACTAATTATAGTCCATCCCCTCACAGGTGAACTTAATCACCCCTTTTGTCCTCCCCCCTTCCCCCTTCACCTATGATAACCACCAATCCAATCTCTAATGGAATGTGTTTGTTTGTCATTGTTTTTATCTTCTGCTTATGAGTGAGATCATATGGTATTTGACTTTCTCCCTCTGACTTATTTCACTCAGCATAATAGCCTCTAGGTCCATCCGTGTTGTCGCAAATGGCCAGATTTCATCATTTCTTATGGCTGAGTAGTACTCCATCGTGTATAAATATCACATCTTCTTCATCCATTCGTCCCTTGATGGACACCTAGGTTGCTTCCAAGTCTTGGCTGTTGTGTATGAACATAGGGGTGCAAGTATCTTTATGCCTTTGCGTTTACCAAATACCCAGCACTGGGATAGCTCGATCATATGGTAGATCTATTCTTAATTTTATGAGGATACTCCATACTGCTTTCCACAGTGGCTGCACCAGTTTGCACTCCCACCAGCAGTGAACAAGGGTTCCCTTCTCTCCACATCCTCTCCAACATTTGCTGTTTCCTGTCTTGTTAATTATAGCCATTCTGACTGGAGTGAGGTGATACCTCATTGTAGTTTTGATTTGCATTTCCCTGATAGCTAATTATGTTGAGCATCTTTTCATATGCCTGTTGGCCATCCATATATCTTCTTTGGAGAAGTCTCTGTTCAGATCCTTTGCCCATTTTTTAATTGGATTGTTGGTTTTTTTGTTGTTGAGCTGTATGAGTTCTTTGTATATTTTGGATATTAACCCCTTATCTGATATATGGTTTGCAAATATCTTCTCCCAAATGTTAGGTTGTCTTTTCATTTTTTTTGATGGTTTGCTTTGCTGTGCAGAAGCTTTTTAGTTTGATGTAGTCCCATTTGTTCATTTTTTCTTTTGTTTGCCTTGCCCGGTCAGACATGGTACTTGAAAATACGCTGCTAAGACCAATGTCAAAGAGCATACTGCCTATGTTTTCTTCTAGAAGTTTCATGGTTTCGGGTCTTACATTCAAGTCTTTAATCCATTTTGAGTTGATCTTTGTGTATGGTGTAAGGGAATGGTCTACTTTCATTCTTTTACATGTGGCTGTCCAGATTTCCCAGTACCATTTATTGAGGAGACTCTCCTTTCTCCATCGTATGCTCTTGGCTCCCTTGTCGAATATTAGTTGTCCATAAATGTGTGGGTTTACTTCTGGGATCTCAATTCTGTTCCATTGATCTGTGTGTCTGTTTCTGTGCCAGTACCATGCTGTTTTGGTTACTATGGCTTTGTAGTATATTTTGAAATCAGGGAGTGTGATACCTCCAGCTTTGTTCTTTTTTCTCAGGAATCCTTTGGCTATTTGGGGTCTTTTGTTGTTCCATATAAATTTTAGGATTCTTTGTTCTATTTCTGTGAAAAGTGTTGTTGGAACTTTGATAGGGATTGCGTTGAATCTAGAGATTGCTTTAGGAAGTATGGACATTTTAACGATGTTCATTCTTCCAATCCAAGAGCACGGAATATCTTTCCATTTCTTTGTGTCTTCTTCGATTTCTTTCAACAATGTTTTATAGTTTTCGGTGTACAGATCTTTAACATCTTTGGTTAAGTTTATTCCTAGGTATTTTATTCTTTTTGTTGCAAGTGTAAACGGGATTGTATTCTTAATTTCTCTTTCTGCTACTTCGTTGTTGGTGTATAGAAACGCATCTGATTTTTGTATGTTGATTTTGTATCCTGTGACTTGACTGTATTCCTTTATTGCTTCTAAAAGTTTTTTAGTGGATTCTTTAGGGTTTTCTAGATGAAAAATCATGTCGTCTGCAAAAAGTGACAGTTTCACTTCTTCCTTTCCAATGTGGATCCCTTTTATTTCTTTTTCTTGCCTGATTGCTCTGGCTAGGACTTCCAATACTATGTTAAATAAGAGTGATGACAGTGGGCATCCTTGTCTGGTTCCTGTTCTTAGAGGGATAGCTTTCAGTTTTTCTCCATTGAGAATGATATTTGTTGTGGGTTTGTCATATATGGCCTTTATTATGTTGAGGTATTTTCCTTCTATAGCCATTTTATTTAGAGTTTTTATCATAAACGGATGCTGCATCTTGTCAAATACTTTCTTGGCATGTATTGAGATGATCATGTGATTTTTTTTCTTCATTTTGTTAATGTGGTATATCACTTTGATAGATTTGCGGATGTTCAACCATCCCTGCATCCCTGTAATGAAACCCACTTGATCATGATGTATGATCTTTTCAATGTATTGTTGTATACGATTTGCTAGTATTTTGTTGAGGATTTTCGCATTAATGTTCATCAGTGATATTGGCCTGTAATTTTCTTTTTTTGTGTTGTCCTTGTCTGGTTTTGGTATCAGGACAATTTTGGCTTCGTAGAATGAGTTAGGAAGCCTCCCCTCCTCTTCAATTTTTTGGAAGAGTTTGAGAAGGATAGGTATTAAGTCTTCTTTGAATGTTTGGTAGAATTCACCAGGGAAGCCATCTGGTCCTGGACTTTTATTTTGAGGGAGGTTTTTGATTGCTGTTTCAATCTCCTTACTGGTGATCAGTCTATTCAAATTTTCTACTTCTTCTTGGTCCAGTTTTGGAAGGCTGTATGTTTCTAAGAATTTAGCCATTTCTTCTAGATTATCCAATTTGTTGGCATATAGCTTTTCATAGTATTCTCTTATCTTTTGTATTTCTGAGGTGTCTGTTGTAATCTCTCCTCTTTCATTTCTGATTTTATTTGTTGGAGCCTTCTCTCTTTCTTTCTTGGTGAGTCTAGCTAAGGGTTTGTCAATTTTGTGTATCTTTTCAAAGAACCAGCTCTTGGTTTCATTAATTTTTTTCTACTGTTTTTTTAGTCTCTATACCATTTATTTCTGCTCTGATTTTTATTATTTCCTTCCTTCTGCTGATTTCAGGTTTTGTTTGTTGTTCTTTTTCCAATACCTTTAGATGTGCTTTTAGTTTGTCT
This sequence comes from Equus asinus, assembly GCF_041296235.1. NCBI lineage: Eukaryota > Metazoa > Chordata > Mammalia > Perissodactyla > Equidae > Equus > Equus asinus. The sequence continues at coordinate 93,808,800 of NC_091820.1, forward strand.
ATTTGGGATCTTTTTCTTTGTTGAGGTAGGCCTGAATTGCTATAAACTTCCCTCTTAGAACTGCTTTTTCTGTATCCCACAGATTTTGGCATATGATGTTTTCATTTACATTTGTCTCCAGGAATTTTTTTATTTCTCCTTTGATTTCTTCATTGACCCAATCATTGTTCAGTAGCATTTTGTTCAATCTCCACATTTTTGTGGCTTTTCTGGTTTTCTCCCTGTAGTTGATTTCTAGTTTCATACCTTTGTGGTCAGAAAAGATGCATGGTATTATTTCAATCTTCTTAAATTTATTGAGACTTGTTTTGTGGCCTAATACGTGATCAATCTTGGAGAATGTTCCATGGGCATTTGAAAAGAATGTGTATTCTGTGGGTTTTGGATGGAATATTCTATATATATCTACTAAGCCCATATGGTCTAATGTGTCCTTTAAGGCCAGTGTTTCCTTATTGATCTTCTGTTTGGATGATCTATCCATCGGTGTAAGTGGAGTGTTAAAGTCCCCTACTATTATTCTGTTACTGTCTATTTCTCCTTTTATGTCTGTTAATAATTGCTTTACATATTTAGGTGCTCCTATGTTGGGTGCATAGACATTTACAAGTGTTATATTTTCTTGTTGGATTGTTCCCTTTATCATTATGTAGTGTCCGCCTTTGTCTCTTGTTGCAGTTTTTGTTTTAAAGTCTATTTTGTCTGATATAAGTATTGCTACCCCAGCTTTCCTTTTCTTTGCCATTTGCATGGGATAACTTTTTCCATCCTTTTACTTTCAGTTTGTGAGTGTCTTTACGTCTGAAATGTCTCTCTTGTATGAAGCATATACATGGGTCTTGTTTTTTTATCCAATTAGCCATCCCATGGCATTTGATTGGAGCATTTAGTCCATTGACATTTAAAGCAGCTATTGATAAATATGTATTTATTGCCATTTTGTCACTTTTTTTCTTGGTGTTTTATTAGTTCTTCTCTGTCCCTTTCTTTTTCTCTTGCTCTCTTCCCTTGTGGTTTGATGGCTATCTTTACTAATATGTTTGATTTATTTTGCCTTACTTTTTTTCTTGCTTATTATAGGTTTCTGATTTGTGATTACCATGAGGATCCTATTTAACGTTCTATGTATATAACAATCTATATCGAATTGATAGACTCTTTAGCTTGACCTCTTTCTAAAAGCTCTACTTTTTCACTCCCCTTCTCCCACATTTTATGTTTTTCAAGTCATATATAGTCACTTGTTCAGTGTGTGTCTATCCATTACCCTCTTATCATTGAAATAGATGATTTTCGTACATTTGTCTTTTAACCTTCGTATTATCTTCACAAGTAGTTGATCTGCTACCTTTACTATATTTTTACCTTTACAAGTGATTTTATTGCCTAGTTTTTCTTCTTGTTGTTTTGTTTTATTGATAATTTTTAATCTCTATTTGTGGTCATTGCTTTCCCATTTAAATGAGTCCCTTCAGCATTTCTTGCAGAACTGGTTTCTTGGTGATAAACTCCTTTAATTTTTGCTTGTCTGGGAAGCTCTTTATCTCTCCTTCCATTCTGAATGATAGTCTTGATGGATAGAGTATTCTTGGATGCAGGTTTTTTCCTTTTAGCACTTTAAATATGTTGTGCCATTCTCTTCTCGCCTGTAGGTTCTTGGCTGAGAAGTCCACAGATACCCTGATGGGCTTCCCTTTGTATGTCACCTGTGGCCTTTCTCTTGCTGCTTTTAGGATTCTCTCTTTGTCTTTAATTTTGGACATTTTAATTATAATATGTCTTGGTGTGGGCCTCTTTGGGCTTCTCTTGTTTGGAGCTCTCTGTGCTTCCTGAACTTGGATGTCTGTTTCCTTCCTCAGGTTAGGAAAATTTTCATCTATTATTTCTTCAAATAAATTTTCTGCCCCTTTGTCTCTCTCTTCTCCTTCTGGGACACCTATAATCCAAATGTTAGCACGCTTGATATTCTCCCAGAGTTCCCTTAGACTGTTCTCGTTCTGTCTAATTCTTTTTTCTGTTCAGATGGGTGATTTTCTTTAGTCTTTTGTCTAGCTCCCTGATCTATTCTTCTGCATCCTCTACTCTGCTATTGAGCCCCTATAGTGAATTTTTCATTTCCAGTATTGTATTCTTATTTCTGATTGGTTCTTTTTCATATCTTCCAGCTCTTTGCTGATGAGGTTACTGTGTTCATCCAGTCTTCTCCCAATATTTTTGAGCATCCCTATGATATTTTGTTTGAACATTTTGTTGAGTAGGTCACTTGTTTCTGTTTCATTTAGTACTTTTTCTGGGGTTTTGTCCTGTTGCCTTGCTTGGAAAGTATTCCTTTGTCTCCTCATTATGCCTCTTTCTCTGTGCTTATTTCTATGTATTAGGTGAGTTGGCTATGTCTCCTGATCTTGGAGAAGTGGCCTTATGTATCAGATGCCTTATGAGGCCCAGCAGTGTACTTCCCTCTCGTCACCAGTCCAGAAGATCCAGGAGTGACCCCTTTGTGGTCTCCTTGTGTCCTTCTGCTGTGGCAGGGTTGCACCCACTGCAGGTACTCAGGGAGCCTGGTCTTTCCTTCCCTGGCCAGCTGTTTATAAATCCGGTTTGGGGAGCCTCAGCACCATTGGCTACAAAGTCCATCAGCACACTCCTATTCCAGTTTTCCTCTTGATTGGGTTGGTACCCTGGGTAGCTGGTTGCTAGGATCAGAGGCTTACAGTTGCTATAGGCCTCAGGCCTACAAGGCTGTTGTCAGTTCTTTTAGGAGTGCCACTGAGTTGGACTGGCCCTTGGCAGGGGACACTCAATTGTTTCAGGCTTTGGAAGGTGGGGCTGATCCTTTTTATGGGAGCACAGGTCTTCTACCACTGATAAGCCTCACCCCCCACAGGATCACATACACTGTCAGCACAGTCCTGGTCCATGCAAACTTCTCAACCCCCTGGAGCATACCCCAATGGCACACTGCAGAGGCCCCACTTCTCCACCAATGCCCCACACAGTTCACCTGGACCTCACACAGCCCTGCCCCACAGAGGCAGACACCCTTGCCTGCCTGTAGAGGATCAAGGCAGTCAATGCAGGCTGAAAAGTAGCCTGAGGGCTTGCTGTTAGTTGGGGCCAGTCCCTAGGGCAGGTTGCCTGCCCTGGCTGAACTGGATTAAATCTGTGCTCTAGTGGGTGTGGCAGACCCTTGGGCTAACAGGCCAAGGGAAGAACCTCGATGGTGCCCACCAGGGTCTGTGTCAACACACCTGGACCAGGTCAGAACAATGGCCCCCAGCATGTCTCAGTCTCCAGTGAGGTCCCTCCTCTCATCAAGATGCTCCCAGAGCCCACCAAGTGGGTCTCATTTCACCAAAGGACTGTCAGCCTTCTCTCTGGTGATTTTAGGTTGCTGCAATGAGTGAGTTTGTGCATGGGCCCTTTAAGACCCAAGTCTTTTTGGCTTTCGGCTGATAGCTTTTCTGGGGGTATCCTCACTGCAGTTAATAGCCAGCAAAGCTCAGTTGGGCTGAGTCTGAAGGATGCTTATAGCAGTACCCTCCTCCACTCTGGACCTCATTCCTCCAAGGAGGGCTGCATACCTTAGGGTGGCTCCCGGCTGGCCAGCTGAGAAGATGCGCTGCTCCCAAAGGTGGCTTTTTTCCTCTCCAGCAGGAATTTCTGCCTCTTCTGCCTTAGTCAGGACTGTCCCTTGTTGTAGGGGTTCTTTTTATCCAGTTTTCCGTTTTCAATCTGGGGTAATTTTTCCAAAATAGTTGTAACCTGGTTGTGTTCGTGGGAGGAGATGAATTCAAAGTCTGCTTACGACGCCATCTTGACAAGATCTCCCGACAGCCATTTAAAGTTTATACAGTTAGGGCTATAGTTTGCTTTTGACTTCAAAGTACTTAATTTACCCAGAGGTTTTTTTTTTTTTTTGTATACAGTTTGAGGTAGAGATTCAATTTTATTTTTTCCATAAGGATAACTATTTTTTCTAGCTCCATCTATTGAATAGTTCATCCTTTCCTCACAGATCAGCCCTGACATCACTGGCAAATATCAGTTTCCGTTATGTATGGTATACCTAGTATTTACCACCTGCCAATAAATAATTTGAAAACTTTGTCCTAAACATAAAAAAGCTGTATTCACTTTCTATAGATGAAGCATTTGTAGTAACAAAAGAACATTTCATCAGTTCATTCAAGTGGAAAAAGAAAGGTCCTGTACATAGTTTCTACTCCATCATTTACCAGGCAAGCTTATGCTTCATAAAGTAAAGTCATGTGAAAGAAGTGATTGAGACTGAATTTTCTTAGTGTTTGTGCTACTAACCATAGTCAGTTTATGAAATATTTGGAAGAAGCTGAAGAGGATAAGATATTTAATATTGTTAACTGCTGTCAGATGGCTAGGTCATGAAACTTGCTGAAGAAATTCACTGAGAATAGATTTTTCAGAATTAAAAGAGCTCTGAGGGGCTAAACTTTTTGGACCCTATGGTTCATAATATTGTACTTTGTTACTGATGTGACAAGATATCTGACCACAGCGAACTTGAAAATTCAGGGAAAAAGCAAAAACACTGCTGATACATTCAGGGAAGTATGGGTATTTGAACTCAAAGGGACTATGAATTCAGCAGATATTATTTGAAGCATGTAGCAGATATTATTTGAAGACTACATGTATTTAAAATTGTGGAATGGTACTGAACTCATTTTTTAAAAATGTAGAGCTATTTGTGAAAATAAAGTTATCATTTCTGAAAAGACTCAGGAGTTTTAATGAATGCAAATCATGCTTCAAATTTCTGCAGCTAAGAAAATAAATTTAAGAGACAGAAGAAAGGTATGTAGAGTATGTATTTGTAGTACATGATGTATAATGTGTTCATGCTTTAATATACTAAGACCACCTTTAAATCAACAAGAAAATGATAAAAACATCAGTAGAAAAAATGTGCAAAGGACATGAAAGGGCAATTCACAAAGAAGAAGCACAAATGACAAACATAATCATAAAAATGTATTTAATCTCACTAGTAAAAAAAGAAATTAAAGGGGCTGGCCCCGTGGCCGAGTGGTTAAGTTCGCGCGCTCCGCTGCAGGTGGCCCAGTGTTTCGTTGGTTCGAATCCCGGGCACGGACATGGCACTGCTCATCAGACCACGCTGAGGCAGCGTCCCACATGCCACAACTAGAAGGACCCACAACGAAGAATATACAACGCTGTACCGGGGGGCTTTGGGGAGAAAAAGGGAAAAAAATAAAAAAAAATCTAAAAAAAAAAAAGAAAATAAAAATTTTAGAACATTAAGGGACATTTTCCCCAATCATAATAGCTAAAATTTAAAAGGCTAAGAAAATCTAGTGTTGCTGAGGGTGTGGAGAAATAAGAACATTCATGAGTCATTGGTAGGAGTGGAAATTAGTGTAAACTTTAAATAAGGCAGTTTGGGCAATGCTTATAATGCATGTGCACTCTGACTCAAAAATCCTATTGAGAGACAATTATCCAGTCCTTGGGTCTCTGGCATTACTACACACCTTGAGAGTGAGACACTGATTGTCCTTTATCCTGGAATAGCTTCACAAGGATGTTTATACACTGGAAGACAGAGATAATGTCTCCCTCCAGTGCAAAGGAGCAGGTTTTCTTACAGCATTGGAAGATATAGTATCTTACTCCAGAGCAAAGAGCAGGCATGATTATTGCCCATTATAAAAGGTTCAGGTTCCCTAAGTTCAGAGTTTCTCTCCTGTAATACAACCCACTGTGTGTAAAGGTGTTATCTGGCCCTCTTTTGAGTCATTCTGTGAGAACTGGGACTTGAAGTATTGGCACACACACACACCAGATAAATGATGATACTCTGGCTACTGTTGATGTTGTGAATATTAAACAGTTTTATATCTCTAACCCAGGAGTCTCATGTCTTCTACCAACATCCATGAAACTGTAGCAGTCTAACATGTTTGCTTTGAAAATAAGGTAAAATCTCAGCTCCTTCACTCTTATTGATACATTACTTTGAAGATTTTATCCTAATATGATACTAATGCAAGATATTTGCAAAAATGTGTTCATGGCAGTAAATTTTGCTGAAAAAATGAAAACAGTCTAAACATTCATTGAAAGAAAGTTCATTAAGTCATTACATGCTATCAATAGAACACTACGAAGCCATAAAAAATGAATACATAGCCCTATACTTACTGAATGTGAAAGATGTTCATGATATATAGTTAAGTATAAAAGCAGGTTATGGAACACTAGTATATTTCCATTTTTGTTAGTAAATAATTCTCTCTCTCTCCCTCTCTCTCACTCTCTCTCTTTTGCATATATACACACATTTCTAGATAGATATATATCAATATGTTAGCAATAGTTAACTCTGAATAGTGGGATTTGGAATGATTTTAATTTTTTCTGCTTATCTATATTTTCTTGTTTTTCTAAAGTGATCATGTGTTATCTGGGTATTTAAAAAATAAATGATTCATGCTAAAAAAAATTCTGCAGCTGTCTTCAGAATTCATATCTCAGGAAGTATCTGAATTATCACACATCTGACCCATTAGTGAAGCTCATCTCAAAGAGGAACTGATTGAGCTGAAAGCAAACTATACCCACCACATAGACATAATATCCTTCAAATTTTGTAGAGGAGAATATAATTGCACAAATAATTCTAAAATTTCTAGCTATGTGGCCAAACTCTGGGCTATGTTTGGGTCCATCTGGCTCTGTGAAAGCTTATTTTCCCTTATGTAACTTTTGAAATCACTATTAAGACCATTAGAAATGGAAAGCTGGAGTTAGTGCTAAAAGTAAATTCACTCTTGGTTCCACAATAAGTCCTCTGTTCACAACACCATTCTCATTGACCTGTAACTGTGCACTTTGTATGAATACAGTTTTTTAACATAATTTTGAACTGATTTTTTTATTATTTCTGCTAAAATTCACATTTTAAAATATAAAAGACTATACTTCACTGTGATCAATATATATAGATTATGTGGATGTGCCTTCCATTTTTCCATTCTAAATTCCCAAACTCACCAAAACAATAGATTGTATAAATATATCGTACTCTGGTATTACCAAAATTCTTACAGTTTTTATACCCAACATTCTATTTCATGCTTCTTTACCTGTTCTCATGACATTCTTTCTGCCTAGAGCCTTCCCACTTTTTTTTTTAACCTGGCTAAATTCTTAATGTTTAAAATTCATCTTAGCCATCATCCCTTCCAAGACCCTCTCCCCAAATAACAGGCTGTGATCTGCCCTCTTCTCTGATCCCATAATACTACTCGTACACTTCTGTTTATTTATTCAACATTTATTGAGAATTTACCATGTGTAAGGCAATGTACTAGATGATTGAGATATTAGAGTAAACAACATTAGGCATGAATCCTGCCTTCATGGAGCTTACAGTTCATGTCAGTTAATACATTAAAATGAAATCCACTTTTTTGTCTTTCTACCCTCTCTAAATTAAACTCCTTAATACCAGGGTCTATGTATATTAACATTAGTACTCTTAATGCCCAGCACTGTCCTAAAATATAATAAGAGCATAACAAGTGTTTGTTGAACTGAACTTTCTGATAATATCAAAGTAAAAACTGTCCTTTTTCCAAATTAGTAAAGGCATGAACTTCTGTTTTTCTAATCTATTCCTACTTTCCGCTACTGGTCTTTATATCAGAAGAATAAGAGAACATATCCCATTGGATGGTTTGGGGGGGTGGGAGATGTTGCAGAAAAAGAATATACAACTCAGATACATAAAGAGATTGACCCCAAACTATTTATAGCACTTTTCCTATTTACTCTGGTTGCATTCTCACCACGTTAGCTCCCTACTATCACCTATTCTCAAACCATGTCTTCTCTCACAAAACTGTGTGTGTGTGTGTGTGTGTGTGTAAGAGAGAAAGAGAGAGAAATTGGACACCTTCTTAAATTCTGATGCAAATGAGCCTCACATATGAGTCAGCATTAAGTAGTACTCATAATACACCCTTGAAAGTTATGCATGTGTCCAATCCATTGGATGAAATTTGATCAATATTAGAATCAATTTGGCATTTACACTTCACTTCCACTGTCCTCAAAACTCAGTTTCAATCCATCTATCTGTCTTTCTAAGTTCCAACCTGCTGGCTTCCACATTATCACACGTGTGGGCTCATGGGATAGTACTTTGCCAATTGACTTTTGGAAACTATAGAATAACAATGGCTAAGGTAGGCACTAAAAATATTTTAACTAGTAGTATTAGATGCACTAAGAACCAAGGGAGATATGGAAAGTTTCCATTATATGTTACAGGGACTAAAATACAAATCCCTGCTCTGACCTGCTGACTTGACAATTATCTAGATACAGCTGTTTAGATGATTCAAGAAAACAATAGCCTGAGTGGATCCTTATTATTTAATCCCTCTACCCACTCTCTATTCCTTGCTTCTTGTTGGCTCTCTATTTCAAATGTTCTTCCTCTCCCTCTTCTCTCCCTAGACACACACACACACACACACACATATGCTTTCATAATCTACAAAAATTTGTCCATTCAAGAAGATAGTGTGGCTCCTGCACTTGTCTTCATCAACTTCTTATTATTTGCATAATGAGAAAAGATAAACTTTGTTGATTTTAAAATATGCTTCTGGGGACCGACCTGGTCGCAGCAGCATAGTGGTTAAGTTCCTGTGCTCTGCTTCAGAGACCTAGGGTTCATGGGTTCGGATCCCGGGCATGGACCTACACACCGCTCATCAAGCCATGCTGTGGTGGTATCCCATACACAAAGTACAGGAAGATTGGCACAGATGTTAGCTCAGTGACAACCTTCCCCCAGCAAAAAGAGGAAGATTGGCAACAGATGTTAGCTCAGGGCCAATCTTCCTCACACACACACACAAAATATATATGCTTCTGTCCATTTCATTTTAGTGCTGATCATGTTTTTCACTTTTCTCTTGTTCTGTGAAGGGAAAACATAATGCATACTCCAAATTGTAGCCACCTACAAGATTATCTTTGCCAAGACAGGTAAATCGCTTTAAATTCTATTTTTGCACCGATTAGTTCTCATGGTAAATAGAGGTGACTCAGTCTCCATAATTGGAATAAAGTAACTTCATTATGCCCTATAGCTACACATTTTTATTTAAAAGAGCTAAAATTAAAATAAAATATTGATAATTAATTGTATTTCAATCTCATAATTATTAGAACTTTAATCAAGTCACTTAGCCATTTTTGATCTCTTTGTCAATATTGTAAAAGCCATTTTGAAGATTACACTTCAGCCTATTTTCTGGTAATATAAAGAAAAGATGAAATAAATACTTGCCCTCTGGAAGTTGTATGACTACCCATGTGTGCTTTTTTTTTTATGCTACGCAAAAATAGCTCATTTTTTCCATGAATGTGCTATTTAAATGCAGGCAGATCTGACATTTTAAGATTGCCATCAATTCTGAGAGAAAGAAGCACATGTTACCTTCCTTGTTCCTTTAGAAACTAATTTCATTCAAGGTCCTCTTCCCCCAAGAATTTGGCACTGGAGTTTTAAATGAATGCTATCAAAGGCACCATTAAATAAGGGTTGTATCCAGTTGACCAAGGTTCATGCTAGGAACCATTTTAGAGATGTTTTAACATTGAAAATGCAATTCTTCAATTATACTTCACAGATAAAATGAAATTACCTTGAATGCATGGTCTAGTGGGCTTACTCCTGATAACACAATGTTAAATGATCAAATCCATCCTTACAGCAAAGTGGATCTGATCAAAAAATTTAATGCATCATAAAAAAGGAAAAAGATAAATGAAAAACAAAAGACCCAGGAAGTAGTAAAATGTGATCACTCAAACAGTTAGCCATCTAAAGAACCGCACTGACCCCTTCATGCTGATGAGCGTAATCATGTGCTGACTTGTTGAATTTATCTTTTTCCTAGCTGCACTTGGTCTTTACCAATATATTATAAGGAATATTTTCTCAGGCTCATCCTTTGCTACTTTGAGGGCTTTCAGTTTTCTGAAGTATTCTTCTCTTTATGCCTACTGAGTTTTAATGAATTTTGAGTACCTCCCTAGTTGTAGGTAGGCTCTGAATGGATTCATAGTCTGGTTTTTAAATGAGATTTCCATGGAAAATTCAATGTAAACATTCTAAATCATTTTTAAAATAACATAAAGTAGCACATATCCGTTGTAGAAAATTTAGAAAATGCAGAAAACCTAAATAAAAAATAACAAAAAATAAACTAAAATTACTCAAGATCTCACAACAAAGGCATAAACACTGTTAAAATTGTATATAATCAGTATTTTCTATGTATCTGTGTATATATAAATTGCTCAAATTGTATGTTTCAATTCTACTTTCCTTACCTAAAATTAAATATGTACATTTCCCATATCATTAAACATTATTTTAAAACATGCTTTATACTGGCATCAATATTGCCTCATTTGGATGCATCATAGTTTATTTAAATAATTCATAATCAAAACAATAATAATTCATAATCTTTGGATATTTAATTTGATTTCAAATGTTCACTATTAAAATAACGTTGTGGTGACCATCCTATTAAATATGTCTTTCTACATGTCTCCAATTAATATGTCTTTCTACATGTCTCTGATTATTTCTTTAGAATAATTTCCAATCTGTGGATTTACCAGGTCATAGGGTGTAAAGCTGTTTAAGATTCTTCATACATATCGCCAAGTTTCCCTCAAGATGATTTGTACTGATTATCCATTTATATGATTATACACTCCATTATCAGTTTATATGAGTGCCAATTTTACAATATTCTTGCCAGAACTAGCTATATTTTGAAAATCTTTTTCCTAGTTTGATAGGAGAAAAACTGTATCTCATTATTTAATTTGAATTTTGATTATGTGGAGGTTAAACATTTTTCAAAGACTAATTGACAATATTTATAAATGTTCTGTTTATCCTCCTTGCTCAATTTTCTTCTAAAATGCCTCATGTTTTCTAACTGACATGCATATAATATTTCCATATTGAGCATATTAACCCTTTATCTGTTATTTACTTTTTTGATTATTTTTCCCCATTCACATTTTTTCTTTTAATAATATTCATTGAGTTTCTTCAAGTTGTGTGTAGTCAAATCTATTAACTGTTTATATTTTTCTTATACAGTTTCTGCTTTATAAGTCATACTTATAAAGTCCTTCCACAGCTCCACATTATATAATATTCACCTATATTATTTCATTGTTTGGTATGTACATATACATGTATACACACACACATATACACATATATTCATAAATGAGATTAGACTGTAGCGTGTTTGTGATAAGGGCTATTTTTGCCAAAGTTACGCATCAAAGTTATGCTAGCTATGGAAATGAACTTTGTCTGTGTTCTTGAAGAGTTAACTTTCTGGTAATAAAAATTAAAAAGTGAGGGAATTTCTAGTTCCTTAAAGGTTTAAAACAAATCAACCATAAAACCATTTGGACTAGAGATATTTTTCAAGCAATTCTTTTGAACTTTTCTTGTCTCAACTTCCTTTATGGTTATTGGTCTATTTTGTGTTTTCTATTCTGAAATCAATTTTTACAATTTACATTTTTTCTAGAAAATTGCCCGTTTCATCCAGACTCTCAAATTTAGTAGTATAAGTTAACGTAACTTTATTCTTATCTATTTAAAAAAATTATCCATAAGTCCTCATTCAAATGTATACATATATATAGAGAGAGAGAGTGGGGAGAGAGAGAGAGAGAGAGATTTGTCTAGTTGTAGTATTTACCTAGACTACTGAATAAGATTTTGAGGAAGATGATGTAAAAGAATGACAGAGGAGACAGTAGAGGAGACTACTCCAGATCATTTGAAATGAATGAGCCAAGGAACTTCACAAGTTGGGTTTACATGAATAAAGAACTCCTATGAAGTAAAAATGTCTTGGAAATTATTTATCCTGATAACTACTACACTTGAGAGGGGAAAATCCTTGAGTACTATCTTTATTAATCTGGACTTCAGTGGACTATACCAATAAGTTACTTTGCTGGAAATTTAGATAAATTATGATTAGCTGGTTGGATGTATTAATTGTATTCTCATGTCTCAAGAGCAATGCTTACAATAGCCGTGGCTCTCATAGAGAAAGAATGTAATTGATGGCATAATTTTTAACCTTAATATTATTGTAAATAGTGGACATCTTGCTTAAAACACCTAGGCTTAGCCACTAACTTGCATTGGCGATCACATTTTTTAAAAGATGACACATACATAAAATAAGATTTAAAGAAATACAAACTCTTATCTAAGGAAGATTTCTTTCTTTGTAATCCTGAACCAATATGCTATCTAGGTTAAAAATTTTCCACTGCATTATTACAATTCTTTGGGCCTGTTTGAAATAAAAACTTCCTTGCAAATAAAGCTTTCTATATTTTCTAAAAGCCTACCTGTCTCTAACAAGAGACCAGACTGCTTCCAAATCATATAAAAGAGAAGGTATGAAGTTGTTTCTCTAGCATCTTCAATCATTATTACAAATTCCCACAATTTTTCTCTACCATTGCAAAAATGAAATGAAGAGCAAAAAGGTTATAAATAAATGTGTTTGCTGGTGTGACATTCTTCCATTCAAAAGAGTAATTTTCCCCTTTTGTGTACTAATACTTTACCCTTTGAAACAATATTATATATATATATATATATATATATATATATATTGAATCAAACTCTCTCTTAACAACATAATATTATGAATGTACAAAATTTCATACCATGTTTTGCAAAAGCTTGATAATAAAAATCAACTTTATCATAGTTTACTTAAAAAATCACACTAAGACACAATGAAAAGTTTGAAACCTTGTTAGATCTAGGATGGTTTTGACACAACCTCTAGACAACAGCATGTACAAGGAACTTCAGGGCCCCAATATAGTGTAGGTACATCTTAGGATCCCCTTATCTATCCTATTAAATCAAATAAAACTTGTATATTTATCCGTTCACTGTGTTCAATGTGGTAGGAGATATTTTCAGAACAGAGGTAAGTAATATTTCCCATATTTTGCTGTGTTTATCTTTTCATTTGGGAACATCAGATGAGAGAGAATTGACTGTGAAAGCTAATATTGTTTCATTAGCTTATACAAGATTCCTGAAAGTCGCATAAGTGAATGTACTACATTTTAAAACACCAAATCTCTTACGAACTCTGACCACTGATATTTCCCTTTTTTGAACAGTGTATTCCCACAGCGTAAAATATGAGTTCATCTTGATCAAACAGCACTCGCTGAGTACATAAAAGTTCAGGCACACCACATAAGGGAAGTTCTAATAGGTACATCAGATCAATTCGCAATGGAGCTTGTCTTCGATGAAAATAAGATTAACAAAATACACCAATATGCAATAGAACTGGTACGTTCAACTATTGTAAAGGTCTAAACCATTACTGATGCTTTAGTTCCACTATTTACCCCACAATCCAAAGGAAATTGTTGTTCTAGTTTGATGTGAGTGAGATGTGAGTGAGGCATAGTGACCATGAGGTTATAGCAACTTTGAAATTAGCCCAGACGATTCTCTGAGTCCTCCAAATCTAGTGTTTGTTTACACTGATTCTGATGTGCCACGTTCTGTCTCTAGGAATCTAAAACTACAGCATCCATAAGAAGGCCAAGAACTAACAAGAATCTATGGATCTTCTCTACTCTAGGCCAAGGATGGTAGCAAAAAGCATTTCCACTAAGCAAATATTTCCTAAGCATCTATGATGTGCCTGGCACTGTTCTAGCACTATAAACAAAAGAAATAAAGAAAACAGACAAGATCTCTGCCATTACGAAATTTATGTTCTGATTCAGCACTGATGTTCTACAATTAAAAGAAAGAAGTGGGAAGAATCACAGCAACTGTTGTTGCTTGGTTGTTTATTTGTTTTCTAGGAAGATGGTCTTGCTAAAAGATCAATTTAAAGATGAGGAGAGAGATGATCAGCAAAAAAAGAAACAGGAGGTGGTTTCAAAGATCTTAGAAAATTTGAACAAAGTCTTCTTTTTGGAAAAATAAGTAAATGGATCAAGTGGAAAGAAGGCATGTTTCATAGGAGAACAAATAGTGTGGAATGCAGTACAGGAAATAAGAAAAGTCTGTTACTTTTCTAAAGCTAATTCTTGCTATGGAGTTAAACCTAAACCATATACACAGATCTGACTGATTAAACTCCAAACACACCAGTGAATAATTTCTTTTAAATAACTATTGAGCACTTGTTCTGTTTCAGGCACTATGCTAGGGATAGAACAGTAAATAAGACGTACTAGTTCCCTGCTCTCCGTCCTGGAATCAGAATGAAGTGTGTTGAGCATAATGATGGAGGGTATAGGGGCCTGTGAGAGTACATATTAGAGATTTCAACTAGTCTAAAAGGTAAGGAAAGCATTTTTGAGAAAGTAACATCTGAGACTTGAGGGATGAGTTAGGAAAGGGGAAGAGGCTGAGGAAAGACTGCTGCAAGCTGATGAAATAGCATATGTGAAGGCCTACACTAAGAGAAAGGGCATAGCACATTCCAGAAACAGAAAGAAGATCAAAGTGGCTGGAGGGTAGAAAGCCAGATTGTGCAGAGACTCTAAAAATAAGGTAAGGAGTTTGGATGTTACTCACTGAAGGGAATTAGTCATGTGAATGTTATTACATTTACATTTTCTGAAAGATCATTCTGTCTAGTCTGAAGAATAGATTGGAAAAGAAAATGATGTGGTCTTCTCCAAGAGTACCCACTTTTAAAATCTATATTCAAAGCCATCATATCTGAATTTTCCATTATTGGGGAAAAGAAGAGCAGGGGGGTTTTAATGGGGCTCAGAATTATGGGAGCTTGATTGAGAGTTTCTTTAGATACCCTTTCCCCTGCTATGATTCTTGGAGGATGAGATTGGAATACACCTGGCGCTCCCTCTCCTCTATTAGACTTGAGGGTCCTTGCTCCTGGGGCCCAAGCCTTGATCTTAACATACATTAATCTTCTTCTGAACTTAGAAATTGAGGGAGGGTATGTAAGTTACTGTAAAAATGTATTAATTCATTCAGTAAATTTATGATTGTCTACTCCAACACAGGTATTGCTTTTGCTATTAAAGATACAGCTATAAATAAGACAGTAAGTCCCCACTTTCACTGGGCTTATATTCTAGTAAAGGGAGACAAACAATAAAAACAAGATAATTCCAGATAGAGATAAATGCTATGAAGAAACACCTAATATGAAGAAATAAGTGATAGAGAGTGACTGTCAGTGGTGGGTGGGATTGAATAAACATGCCATTAGATTGGGTAGTCAGAGAAGGCTTCTCTATGGCAGCAATATTTGAGCTGTGATGCGGATGAAAAAAAGCACATTATCCAAGATCAGAGGGCATAATATTCAAGATATGGAGAATGAAAATTGGAAGGACCCCTAGGAGAGAATGAGTTCGGTATGTCTGAGAGGAAAAAAGGTCAACTTGGTTGGGCCTTAGCAAACAAAGGGGAAAATGTGATGAGGCTGGAGACGTATGCAGGACCCAGATCGTCTAAGGCTTTATAGGTCCTTTTGAGTAATGGGAGTCTTGTTTTAAGTAAGATGGGAAGGCAATATAACTCAATACTAATAATGAAAAATCCTAAATTTACAGTTTACATCAATTTAATAGATCATTATCCATGCTTACCTGTAAGGTCTTACTTTAACACGAATCAGATAGCTGCATATCTACATCTAGTCAGACCAAGGTCTCTATGAACAACAAAGAGACCAATTATAGCCAGTTTTGAGGTCAATTTACAATAGTGATAAGTGTGTCCTCGGGTCTGGACTGAGCATACAATGATTTCATATAAACTCAAGAGCCATCAGAGGGCAACTGCACATATACTCACCTATAAATTTGGACTCATGGTTTGAAGGTTTAGGCTCCACTTCAGGGACTCCTTGAGAATAATCATGAGTAGAGTCAGCAGGGGCATTTGATTGTCTACCAAATGGTATAATTTCAAAATGGTCAGGGATCAGCCTTTAAATCATTCCCAGAGTTGCGGGCACAAAGTTTTGACTCCCCAGTATTCTGCCTGTAGGAAGAGAAGATACCCCATGTGTTTCCATAGCAAAGGCAAATGTTACCCAAAAATTATCATTACTTAAAAGCTTAGTCTGCTTCTGAAGAGGAAAAAAACTCTTCCCTTATGGAGAAAATTATTTTGTGACAATGAGCATATGCATTAAATCATTTTCTTCTTGAGAGTAATAATAGAGTGAGCAAGCCAGAGCAGAAACAAACAAAAAGCAGAAATTCCTGCAACAGGAATTGTCGTGGCTCTATCTTACATTCCTCAGAAAGTTCACTTCTGTTCAGTCAGTCATTTAAATTTTCTTTTTTTCTTACTTGTCTTGATCCTTTTTCCTTAATGATTAGTTTTCATGTGACGGTCAAACCTTTGCATTGTGACAGTCTAAATTATTGTTTTGATAGTTCTCCTTTTGAAAGAAAGCAACAAAGAATACAACTGCCAAGTATATGACAGGAACTATATGAATTGGGGATACTACGCCCCAGTAAAACCAGAATAATTTCCATCTTAATACTTGGTTACTGGTTAATAAGTGCTTTCCAAACAACTCATTTGGTAGACTTTAGAAGTGCTTAAAACAGGAAGTTTTAGTTTGGGTAATAATATGTGCACATATTGATTGCTCAACAAATGGTTGAGTATGTAGGCACAAACATGACTGATCAAGTAATTAAGCAATAGAAGGTTAAGCAAGTGAGGTTCAACAATGTTAAGTAGTCCAAATTTTCACAATTAGTAAACAGGAGAGCTATAATTTGAGCCCAAGTCTGATGCCAAAACACATGCTATCTCCATCATATCACTGGTTACTGAATGAACAAGTGAATAAATGAACGAAAGAACGAAATCCATAAAGGATGTCTACCATTAGAAATAAAGCATTTTCTTAGATAGGTAAGATTCAGGTGTTCTATTTGACAAAATTAGCCATTTAATTTATCACAAACTACATGTATAATCTTAAATTATAAAAAGTTTTTCATAACTAGAGTTCTGTCAAAAATTTGTCTTTTATTTTTATATCCTATAGCTAAGAAAATTAAGAAGAGCGATAGAAAGAGTGCCAAACAAAGACATTAAGAGACCAGAAAATATTTTAAAAATCTTCCTTCAGCCACCTCAAAACACGGAGAAAATAGTAGCTTTAATTTTACATTGCAAATGATACAGACATTTCTACAAATATATATTCATAAAGCTTTGTCATACTCTTCACTTTTTTGCACATACTACTTTTAATTCATGCACATCTTCCTATGTAATGTATTTAATTAGATTTGCAGTTGAAGTTTTGCAAGTTTAGTTGGCTCTGTGTGTCTTTGAATGGATGTTTTTATGTTCTGTCAGGAGTTTGAGGGATTTGGGGCTGATAAGGGAGAAGACACACCACAAGAGGCAGTAACACAAAACAAGGCTATTCAGTGGTGTGTGGACAGGATCTCTTGAGAGGGGAAGTCCCTCACAGCAGGAGTCTCTCCAGAGGCTAAGGCAAGAAGTCTCTACTCAGAAGGGAAAGAAGACAAAGGAACTCCTGAGGGAGAAAGGGATCAGAGAGGGGACTTAGGTGTCTAGGTGATGTCACTCAGTAGCATGGTGGGAAGTCTCTAGGTCAGAGAGCTCCAAAGGACCATAGCAGCTTGGGATCTTATAACCATAATGCTCTATCTTATCAATGGCCAGCAGATGCGAGGTAAGGATTCACAGGGTACAAGAATCAGGCAGGCTCTAAATGGCTAAAAATACGCTTTTGGGGCTATTTTAAAAATAACTGGATATGTACAAATTTGAGTTTGGCGCCAGCAGGCTTTTGAGCTGATGGGTTTCAGCTTGCAGTGAAGAAATAAACAACCTAGGAGCCAAGACACAAAGGTCATCTTTGGCTCATGCATTTAAAAAAAAGATCAAAGTAGCACAACCAGAGGCACTCACAACTAGAATATACAACTATGTACTGGGGGGCTTTGGGGAGAATTAAAAAAAAAAGATTGGCAACAGTTGTTAGCTCAGGTGCCAATCTTTAAAAAACAAAAAAAGATCAAAGTAACAATCACAATCAATAAACAAATATTTGAAAATCTTTGTATATAATAGATAATTGCTACTTATGAGTTTTTATGATTTCAATATTCCTGCACTAACACACACACATTCACACATATGTGAATATTTAGAGAGTAGAGCCAGATATGGTCATGTCCCCAAGGCCTTCATACTATATAAAAAATAAGAGAATGATTTAAATTAAAGGGCATCTTTAATGCAGTAGATATTTCTAGTAATTTCAAAAGAAAAATAATTGTTTTGATGAGGAGATAAGCAGCCATACAAGTACACAGTTTCAAAGACAATTTTTTGACATAAACAGATATATCCATTTTATATTTAAAGTACATATATATTTAAAGTTATACATACACGTGTATGTGTGTGTGTATACAGTCACGTGCCAAGTAACGATGTTTTGGTCAATGATAAACCACATATATGATGGTGGTCCCATAAGATTAGTACCATATAGCCTAGTAGTAGGCTATACTATCTAGGCTTGTGTAAGTACACTCTATGATGTTTGCACAACAACAAAAATTGCCTAGTGACACATTTCTCAGAACATATCCCCCTCATTAAGCGATGCATGACTGTATATATCTCACCATCTGGAAATATGAAAGAAAATCTCAAATAGAAATAAGATCAGGATTCTAATTGAAAATGATTAAATATTTTCTCCATCATCTAGTCAGATAATATGAATTTCAATGGACATGTTTTTCTAAGTAGGGTACATTTTTTTCCGTTGAAGAAGATATGTTTCAACAGAGCTATTTTGAGGGAAATGGAGGAAACAGGGAGAAAGGAGGAAATATTTATCTGGACTGGTTGAAACGTGTTCCATCAGTGAAATTCATCTAGCTCCATATACAGGGTCAAGGATATCTCAGTTTGCAGTGTTTGTTCTTCAAACCAGCGTGAAGTGAAGACAATTTGTTTGCAGTAGCTCTCCCACTCTCTCAAGTTCACCTCTTGCTTTAGGTACTGCTCTTTATGTTCCAGGAACATGACTTGTCCCCCATCAAAAGCATCCTTCCTGGGATGCTCAGTGTTTCAAATGCTATTCTCCTGTTTCCCATCTCTATCAAAACACGCCTTTCTTAAGTACCATGCCCTTGGGACCCTAAGTGCCTAGAGCTTTTCAGATGAACTCTTCCAAGTTAAAGTGCTAATGGCTTAATGTTTATCCCTCTTTAATAACATTGTATTTTCTTTAAATACTTAAGTCAAAAAGATAGGCAATTAAAAGACATTTAAGGGAGAGGAAATATTTGAGGTCAGGAAATTTCAAAGTTTTCTCAAAATATGCCTTTTGATCCATGGCCCCTTCAACTATGCCTACAAAGAAGCTATTTAACCAAGTAACTAGAGGAGTAAATTCAAACAGCCTCTGAAATAATTTCCTCTCAATTGTATTAAAATATTTTTTAAAATAATAGAATCAAGAATGTTTACAGTGTTTATTTACAGTGAAATAGTGGAAATAACCTAAATGTCTGAATATATGGTACTGGGGAAATAAATTACAGTCACACAATGGGATATTATGTAGTATTTAGTACACTTAGTGTGTATCAAAATTGAATAAAAGTATATTTATTGATATGGAAATATGGTCATAAGAAATTATGGGAAAATGTGAAAATGAAATTTATAAACCAGTGTATATATCATACTTCTGTAAACACACACACACCCCTAAAAAATGCTGGAAGTCTTTTTTTTTTTTAATGACAGTTATCTCCAGATAGTGGGTTTATGAGCAATATTTTCTCTTTTTTATGCCTGTCTGCATTTTTTAGCCCTTTAGATCAAAAGAACACGTATTTCTTTTTATAATAATTTTTTTTAAAAAATTGAGAGCTGATACATTGCTTTAAATAGATAAGCATGAGTAACGTGAGGAGAAGATACTCACCACCATATCCTCAACACCTTATATAACACCTAGAACAGAGTAACTACGTAAGACTCTTAATCAAAGGGGAATCATACAAGTTATTTGTTTCAGATTAACCAATTTTATAATATTTTAGTTGTCTATTGAATGTATCCACCCCTTTTACCCATTCCTTTTGAAAACTTTAGGTTAGGCTTTAAAATTTCATTCAAAAACCATCATAGGATTACAATGTAAATTTGATATTATAAGATATAAATTAATAAAATACACATTTTAGAGGCTACTTCATAATGCTTTAATAACTTAATTTCTTGAAAGGTTTCATGTAACAAAACTATTTCCTTGTAATAGTAATAATAATGCTTTCAGCTTAAATAACTTCCATCTCTATTCCACCTCAGTCTTCATCTTAGACCTTGCTATTGGATGGAATTTCCTTGTTGCCCAAATTGTGCTCCTCCTTGTTCTCTGATTATTCACTATTATTACATTTTAATAACTTGCTCACTACCTTATTGGCCTTCCTACCTATCTAAGATCCTACATTCTCACAAATTCTGTGAACTTTCTAACTCCCTTGACCTTGCATTATACCTACCATGCTGAACCCCAACCCTGAATTAATCCAACCAGCCATTTTCTTAAATCTCTTTCCTGATTTGCGCATGTTGATTCAAGAAAGACATATCACCATTCTGATTAGGTACACTAAGTATTCATGATATAAAATTTCAACTGGGCCCCCACTTTCAGTTCTTTCTTTCCATTTCTAAATAACTATCTCCCTACTGAATCCACTACAGCAACTATTCCAATTCCAAAACTTTTCTATTCTCCTCAAACCCTGCAAACCTTCCCATTTGTCAAATTTCTTGAATGAGTAGTCTCCACTCACTGCATATTCACTTACCATTTGTTTTTTCTCAACTCCTTTCATTCTGTGTTCAACATCTAGCATGATATAAAAAGCTAGTCATTACAAAGCACCAGTTTCAATGACCACCCCAAATTGCATCCTAATTGATTTATCTGTATAATTCAGTATTCTTGACAGCCCATTGTTCTTAAATTTTCTCTTCCAGTGATTTCTGTGATGCTCTTCTCATTCTATATTCTTCTCTTTTTTTTTTTTCTGAGGAAGGTTAGCCCTGAGTTAACATCTGTGCCAATCCTCCTCTATTTTGTAAGTAGGTCACCACCACAGCATGGCTGATGAGTGGTGTAGGTCTGCTCTAGGGATCTGAACCTGCAAACCCAGGCTGCTGAAGTGGAGTGTGCGGAACTTAAACACTACACCATGGGACTGATCCCTTATTTTTTCTTTGAATATTCTTTTGTCTTCCTCATGGATTCTTCTTCTATGCACTTCTTAATTAAGGTATTCCCCAATGTTCTGTTCCTGATGCTCTTTAGCTGCTATTCAATTTGTCAATTGTATCCACTCCCGTAACTTCAACAATAAACTTGCTTAAGCCCTAATTCTGTTCTGAAGTGCAGTACCAAATTTATATCCACCTGATTAGCATTTATTAATGCCCCAGAAGTATCTCAAACGTAACATATATAAATCACACCACCTCATCAGACTTCCAACTGTTTTATTCCTTCTGCATTCTCAAAGGACCTTTATTTTTCCAGGAACTTAAAATAAAAACCTCAATATTTACTCTTCCATATTCCTAACCATTCCCTATATTTAAGCATGAATTAAATCCTGTTGCTTCTACCTCTACAGTATCTTTTTTTGTCATGCTGTCTTTCCAAGCAAACTTAAGTATTTACTATCCCAGTTCAAGCCTCTTTATTTCAACCTTTGACTATCATAATAACTTCTTAACTAGTGTCCCTGACTACAATTCATCATTCTGCTGTCCTAAATCACAGATATAATTGTATCATTTCTTTATTCAAAGACCTTTGTGGTCTCCCACTACCCAAAGAAAGTTAAGCCTATAAAACTGACATGTGAAGCCCTCTGTAGTAGTGCCTCATTCTGCTTTTATAACCTTATCTATTACTCATTTGACCCAACAAATATTCAGAAATTTGGCCATGGCCTTTGTCTCACCTGATTACACCTCTTCCCCATGCCCCCAACCCTAACGTCTGAGTCCCAGGCTTAGTAAACCTTCACTCATTCATTCAATAATCACTTTGGTAACAGACACTATAATGGGCAATTAGGGAAAAGATGAAAAAGCCCTATCTTCAAAGATTCCATAGTCCATGAACACTTACAATATAGTAAGTTTTATAAGAGAGGTATGAAGGAATAAAGACACAGCAGAAGGAAATCTTCTTGTGTGATCTGGAGACAGCTTCACACATTAGCTAACATTGGAGCAAGATCCAGAGTTTGCCTATCTCTCATCTCTCTGTATGCTTCACAATCACTTTATTTCCACCTCTACTGCAAAACTCATTACAATCTTCTTTGTACTATACATTCATCCATTCATTGATTCAACAATCTTTACTTTCTTCTATGTCCCAGACACTTCTCTAAGCACTAAGCACAAACAAAACAGACAAAAAACTCCTCCCTTCATGGGATTTTAATTCTAGTGTGGAGAGACAAAAAAAAAATGTAAATTTTGTGGAGTATAAGAATGTCATAAGTGCTACAAAAAATAAATCCAAGTAGAGAGCTAAGCAGTACTGGGGTAAGGGAGCACTTTTCATGGGAATTATTTATTTTTCCTTTAATGCTTTTATTGAGTTTTGAATTCCACAAAGGCAAAAATTATGGTTTATTCAGTTTTGTATTATGGGTCAAACTGAATTGGTTGTGACAAATTTCCTTGAAATGTCTGTAGACTTTTTTTCTCTTGTACAAATCTCAGAAACAATCTCCCTAACAAAAGCTACACTGTTTGCATGGTAATAAAAAAGATGATTACTGAGATGTTCTACATGATCTCTTTCAGTTCATGTTCTGTCATAAAGGAGCAATTTCCCTTCAACTTCCCTTGCTTAAGTTCCCCACCTTAAATTTCAGATTTCAAGAACAATAACAACAACATCAGCAACAATTATGGATGTTCATGGAGTTTTTGGCAATAAGACATTCTCTGTGTGTATAGCAACCCAAAAGAATAGTGGAAAAAAGGTAAATAGTTTGTGTTTCCCAACCAGGCCAATTAACTTGAAAATGGTATTTAGAATGAAAGGTGGCAGAATAACGATAACAGAGTTTCAAAAGTACAAGAGTCTTAACCTGTAAAAGATGCTGAGCTATAATTATAAACTGCAAGTCTACAAAGAGAATTTAAAGCTCTTGACAGTTTCTCTGGATTAGCATTTTTTGACATCTGCATTCACCACGAAGAATCATTGATACGATTTTTGTCAAACAAGATTTTTATTAACTTGTGTATTTTATAACTCAGTAAAGGTGATGTTTGAGTCTGGGCAAATCTTTATTCAAATCTCAGTTTTCACAATGTGTTTAATTAGCCACCTCATTTTTTTGTTTAAATAGCAGTGAATCTATCTGCTTAATGTCTTTAAACTGAAATCAACTATTTGACTTTGTTTGGGATATAAAAAGTGGAGCCAGCCCCGAATAACAAGCCCCAGTGATTAGTTGATGTGAGAGTAATAATCTGCACTGCAATTTTCCCTAGCATTGTTGAGGCATTAAACCACTCAAAAGGGCAAAAAAAAGACACTCTGGAGAACTTCAAGATGAGTTATACAAACTTCACCTCTAATAACAGGATCTTGAGAAAGAGCAATATGTGTCACTTCTGGTAACATGAAGGTAAATGTCACAGCATTTCCAACCACAATGATATGCAAACAAAAGCCCTTACAATTTTAGAAAGACAGGATATATGATACTCTCTATTTCCTTCCCACTATAAATTTGGTTATAATTTGGTAGGTAGAAGCTCATAAAGCTTTCAGATTCATCTCCCATATAATTTCCCATTTGTCAAATTTTGTAAACTAACTGAAAAATGACTTCGAACTTCCAAAGTACAAGTTCTTTTTTCCTTTCTCAGTATTAATCAACTTGATTCTGTCCTTCCATTTTCATGGGGCACAGTATCATCCCATGAAGAATTATAGAAAAGATCAAGTGCTCCCTCTGCACCTCTCCCAGGAGAGGGAGAGGTATTTGTTCCCTCTTTGTTATTTCATCCAGACTACCCACAGGCCTCCATAAACACACCCAGAAATTTCGGTCAAACAACCTCTCACCTAGAGGTCATAGAATAAAAAATTTTGCTTGGTAATTTGTGTATACTATTAAACATTGATAAAGATTTTCAGAGACAGTTTTGGAATTCATCTGAATGTGCCAGAATAAGAACAGGAAAAGCACTGGGTCAGTCACACTGAGCTATGCCTCAAGAGCTAAGCATATTTAAATTGCTTTGATGTGGCCAGCCCGGTGGCATAGTGGTTAAGTTCACGTGCTCTGCTTTGGTGGCTGGGGATTTGCTGGTTTGGATCCTGGGCGTGGAGTTAGCACCACTGGTCAAGCCAGGCTGAGGCAGCGTCTCACATAGAAGAACTAGAAGGACGTACAACTAGGACAACTAAGATATACAGCTAGGTACTGGGGCTTTGGGGAGGATAAGAAAGAAAGGAAGGAAGGAAGGAAGGAAGGAAGGAAGAAAAGAAGGAAAGAAGGAAAGAAGGAAAGAAGGAAGAAAGGAAGAAAGGAAGGAAGAAAGAAAGGAAGAAAGAAAGGAAGAAAGAAAGAAAGAAGGAAAGAAAGAAGAAAGAAAGAAGGAAAGAAAAAGAAAGAGAAAGAAATTGCTTTGATGATCTCAAAGGACAAGTTGCGTGTAGGCAGTTTTCCTTGTTGGAACTCTGTATAGAGCACATGACTATAAGGCTTCCCTTTCTTCTTTTTTTCCTTTCAGACATGGGAGTAGATGTTTCCATCCAGTTCATATGTGCACTGGATAACTGCAAATGTAGTTAATCCAACTGCAAGCTCTTGTGCACACACTCAATTCTCTTACACTCACAGGCCGCAGAAATATGCCTCCCACTTGGTATTACCCACCTCAGAGATACGGAAAAAGTGTTTATAACACTAAAAGCAAGCTTAGCACAGTCATTGTCTTGCTCCCATTTAGTAGATGTTCACCAGCAAGGTCATTTATTCTTAGAATGTGTTACTGGAAAAATACAGTTGTATTTGGATAATTGTTTGGGGAAAAATAAAATTTTGGGGTGAGTCATAAGTGAAGAAGAAGGGTCATTTAAGAAGATTTCAGCTGAAGAAGGAATTGATGAAGAATATGGAAATAAATTCTAATTAGGCTGAAAGGATCCAAGACTTCACCCTGTAGTGAAATTAGTGTCTTCAATAGACAATACATCTCGTTAACAATAGCAATCTAACTTTTATTATGCTTTTCTTGTTTTTTTCACTTCATGTTGTAACACTTAAAATATGCATTAATGACCAAATAAATTAATCTATTTGTTGTGGCTATTCTGAGCTTCTTGAATGAGCAAGACATCTAGCCTAATCCTTTGAAAGAAAGGAGAACTAGAATGAACTATACAGTGTATAATCTGATAACAGATAATGATCTGATGAGAAGGGTCACCTTTATAGGAAGCACAAAGAATATTAACAAATAAAGGCCACCGCTACTATGCATGTTAAATCACTTAGTATTTTCCAAATGAAAGCATAATGTTGTTCAGATTGATTCTGTATATCTGATAGTGATGTAGTTCAGACTTGATCAGGAATCTCATGACAAGATCTAGCATGGAAGACCCAAGTGCTGTACTTGAATTATTTATGGGAAGTATATATCTCTAAAGTCTTTGTTTAATAACACACCTTCATCAATGTGGGAAAGTAGGGCTTAAATAATTCCTTTATTTAATTAAAAAGAGAAAGTCAGGTGCTTTTAAGAACTTAAATATAATGTGGTAACTATCTCTCTTAATTGCATAAAATTCCTTCTTCGCTACACTTTATTCTATAATTTTTTAAGACTAACAAGTTTTAAATATGAAAGAATGAACTAGTGTTTAGAGTCTATCATTTTACTATTAGAAAGATTTTAATTTGACTCAAAGTTGGCTTAACTGGTTGGAGACGAAGGTGGAGAGAAAACAAATTGTGGTCACTGTTGTTTCATTTACTTAATAGGTGTTAGCAAAATGAGCAAAGAGAATTACAAAGGGAAAATGGCCAGGTACAACATGAATTTCCTCTTAGATCAGTGGAATATTTGTCTAAAGATGATATATCCAATTTTTTAGATAAATTTTTACTGCAATAAGATCTGCAAATCCAGGAATAACATTCTGAGGAAAGAAATAAAGATAATCCTGGGAATGGTGAAAATTAAAGAAATATTTTACTTTAGTAATTCCTAGTTGTTTTTAATCAATTTATAGACTCAGTATAAAGTAATTCATTGAGAAACAGTGATTTAAAAACTAGGTCTTCAGAAAATATGGACTAGGCTGCTAGTCCTGCAAAGGTCTCACAAAAAATGGACCATGTAACTAACTTCTCTTATATGTGGGACTAAACGCTTCCCCTCAACCACTGTAGCAGGCTCTGAGATCTACATGGAGGTAGAGAGAGGAAGGCTGCATTTGCTCAATGCAATGTTTTGACCTTTAGGGTTGTGCTTGAAGAATTGAGCAAAGATAATTACGACGGAAATAAAAAAGACGGGGAGACAAGCATTCTGCAGCTGGAGAAATGTAAAAACTATTTGCTTCAAAATATTTTTCTGACAATCAATGAATAAAAGAAAATGTTATTAAACTAAATTACTCTTCATCAGAATATGAGTGGAAAAATTTTCTCCTAATAAACATCAGGTTGGATAAGGAGCCAGAAGTTCCGTGAAAGGAAAATATCATCTGAATTTCTTGCCAGTCTTTTCATTGCTGAAACCCTATTCCTTGTCAATTCTTTAGTATTTATTGTATTCTCTTTAAATTTTTCATCCTCACTATTGGAGTCTTAATCCAAATGTTGTGGCTTCTGAACATCTCTATATCATTTAACGCCTATAACCGGCTGACCCCTGATGATGGATACTTTTAGCCTCAAATTTATGGCACACTTTTAATTTCTATACAGTCAAATCTGTCATTCCTCTTCATTATGATTTTTGGGTTTTTAAAAACATCATTAGAAAGGCTTCCCTCATGACAGAGATTTTACAAACATTGACTGGTATTTTGTCCATGCACAATATTTGAATAAGGTATAATAGAGATCTGTGGCAGAGATAACAGTAATCACCAAACACTTTAGTTACTCTCCCTCATTTTCCAGACCCTTTATTGTTAGGAAGGATCATATGACCAGTTCTGGTGGATTATGGAAAAGAATAAAAGTGTAACCACGGGCTCATTTAGAGCCAGTTCCAACAGATCTCCACCTCTTACCAACAAAGTGATTAAGGATTGTCTTCCAGAAAAACTGCAGTCATGTAGCCTGGGCACATGCAAAAGAAGAAATCATGACCTGAAACAACCTGTCAACCAAAGATCCTCCTTCCACGGAACCCAAGGACCGGACAGGACCCGAACTTGAAAGCTGGACTCTTATCAGGAGCAAGGGGTTCCTTATTCAGGAAGATCTGGTGTTAAAATTCTTTCTCCACCTCACTCAAAAATGTTTAGAACCCCATCATAAATGTTTAGAACCTAGTCATAAATGTTTAAAACCTTACCATAAACGCCTGAAGCCACCAATCAAAACCAGTGCCAGAGTTTCTGCATGCCAACTTGTTCTCCCTAACCTCTGAAATTTTTGTTTCAAATCATGAAGTGGGGAGACAGATCTGAGGGCACATGCCCCCTGTCTCCCTACAGATCAATCTCACAGCATAAAAGCTGATTTCTCCCCTCAAAGGCTAGTGCCATAATTAATTGGTTTGTTTAAGCACATGGGGTGGAGAACTCCAATTTTGTGCAGCAATAAAAGGATCAACTCACAACACTATAGCTCTGTCTTCACCTTTTGCAGTGTCTCAGGTGATCACAAAATCCAGAGAGTGCAACCTCTTTCAACAGGGGGCCCTGAGTGGTTATGTGGAAGAGAGATCCCACAATCACCAAGTGACATGCAGTTTAAGTGAGACATAAGCTTTAGTTTTGCTAAGTCACTGAAATTT
Organism: Equus asinus; assembly: GCF_041296235.1. Taxonomy (NCBI): domain Eukaryota; kingdom Metazoa; phylum Chordata; class Mammalia; order Perissodactyla; family Equidae; genus Equus; species Equus asinus. The sequence goes on from NC_091820.1 coordinate 93,837,034, forward strand.
CAGGGTTTGTTTGTGACTGCAGTGTAATACAGCTTAGAGGTTCTCAAACTTTAAAAGGCATTAGAATTGCTTTGATAATTTGTTAAAACACAGATTGCAGGGCCCCACTCCCAAAGTTTCTGGTTCTGAGTTTCTAGGGTGGGGCCTGAGAATTTGCATTGCTAACAGTTCCCGGGTGATACTGATGCTGATGGCCCAGGAATCACACCTTGAGACCCACTGCTCTACTTCATCAACATGAGTTAATCTTATTTTAATTTTCCAAATAGCTATTTGCTCCAAAAATATCCCTTTATTTTGACACTGCTTTTTAAACAAGTCCTTATCATAAACTAACTCATGTATTTGGGACAATTCGTGTTATTTGGTTGATTTTCTCACAATGACTTGCTTGCTTATTCAAACACTAGTAGGACAGTTACTTATTAAAACTACATATTTTAATATATGGTAAGATAAATCTTCTCTTATTACTGTTATTCCAACATACCCATCTATTATTGCAAGTTTTTCTTTCAGATAAACTTGAGAATCATTTTTCCTTTTTTTTTTTGAGGAAGATTAGCCCTGAGCTAACATCCGTGCCCACCTTCCTCTATTTTATATTTGGGACGCCTGCCACAGCATGGCTTGATGAGCAGTGCATAGGTCCATACCCAGGATCCAAATGGGCGAACCCCAGGCCGCCGAAGCTGAACATGTGAACTTAACTGCTGTGCCATGGCCGGCCCCCAGAATAATTTTTCTAAGATATAAATAAAAAGAAAATTCTGTTGAAATTTTTACTGGGTTTGTGTTAAATTTAAAGATTAATCTTGAGAGAATTATATTTTAAGTCATCCAAGGCGGGAACATGAGATTTCCCTCTATTCAAATCTGCTTATATGTACCTTAGCGAAGTTTGCTTATTATCTCTTGCCTGGACTATTACAACAATCTCCTGTAACTCTCCTACCAATTCCTGTCTGATATGACAACCTTCCCGGATCAATCTGCGAAAAGCAGGACCCCCAACATGAAATTCTAGCACTTGAACACTTTTCATGCTATATCATTGCTAAGCAAATAAGATAAAACTCCTTTGCCCATGCTCTAGTCTTCAGCTAAAATCTCATCATTAAGGGAAATCTAATGCTATTGGCAGTCAACGTATCTAATAGGAAAGGAGATATTTTAAACTTTTGGCATTCAGAGCTAGGTGGGAGGGGATACATACACTAAATTCTGAATTTAATATACCATTTATCAAACAAGCCAAATAAACTTGTTCAGGTATAAAAGACTACTCTTCCATACTACTCAGAATATGTTTAGACTCCAGACTCTTGGGGTTTTCTCTAGTCTATTCCATTGTTTCATCCTGCAAGTAAAGAGGTCAGTTGTTGAATTCAGCCAACTTCAAAATAATTTACAGTAAGTGAGGAGACTGAAGGGTTAGGTGGAAAATCAGTATTTTCTCCTCTTCTTTTAGACTCACTTATTATTAGGTAAACATGAGGGCGGGAACTAATGCATTTTCTAATTATATTGAATAATGGAGCATACGAATCAGCACGTAATTAAATCCCAGGCTACTGTGAGATGGCTTGTTTGTGAAGACTCCTGTAAAGCTTTTATTATTTAGGGTAACACTAATTGCTGTAACAAAGAAACCTTGAAAGTTCTAACGGCTTAACAAAATAAAAGTTTGTTTCTCATTAATGCAACAGCAAAATGTAGTTGTTCCTGGTCAGTGTATATCTTTCTTCCACATGGTGATTCAGAGACCTAGTTTCCTTTCTAGGGCCTTGGAATCCTTTGCATCCAGCTGGCAGGTTGAGAAATTAAGTGCAGCAAAAGAATACTAGCTTCATCAAGATAAACTATCCCCAAAGTGATCTACGTCATTTCTGCACATATTTCATTAGTGAAAATTAGCTACATGATCACAACATAATGCAAAGCTTATGGTAGGAAGATGTTGTAATTGACTGGACAGCTATCTTGAGGTGGCAACTCCACACTATGGAAATGGAGGAGCATAGATTCCTGGTGAAAGGTAAGCCATTTCTGTCACAGTGTCTTTCAAACTGTCTACAAAGTGATAAAATGTCTGTTTGGAGTAGGGTTTTATGGTTAAGACCCTCTCTTTCGTTCCCCTCACCACGTTCTGGGCCATGCCATATTGCAATATTCATTATATGAAATTCATACTTTGACATTTGATCATCCTCTTTTGTGCACTAATTGTTTCATGTGCAGATTTCTTGTCTCCCCAAACAGATTATGAACTCATTAAGGACAGATAATATGTAGCACAGAATAGGCGCTAAATATCACTAAATTCAATTGAATGTTGCTGCACTTCTACAAACTCTGTAAGAGCTTCTCATAATCCTCCACATCAAAATTAAGCTCCTTAGCTTTTGCTGTTATTCTTCCAACCACCCAGTCACCTGCGTCTCCACTCATATTGCCTAAATCAACTCAATCAGCTCTGAAAATCATTGAAGAACTAAAGGCTTTTTTCAAAAGCAGCAAGTTAAGACAAGAAAAATTCTTCATTTGCCTTAATTCAAGGCCTAGATTATAAATTATGCTGAATTTATGTGGAATAGGAGCATATAGACATAGATACTTCATGGCTGAAAATAAAGCTAGATGTCCTGGAAAATAATTGAACAAAAGGAAGTAGGAATAAGGAATGAACTTTATTGATTCCTAAGTGCCTATCTGAAAAGTAGATATGGTGACATCTCTTGTATATGCCTTAGCGACTCACATCTTAAGCCACAAAAAACCTGGATAATGACTATATTGTTTGTCAATTCATATCCTCAAACCAGAAAAGTTATTTGTCCTCCAATCCAGGACTATGATATGTCCCAGTTAGCCCAGGAAACCTAAGTTTATGTCTGTTTTACCAGCATAATTATTAATATGCCTTTTCACTCTTGAAAAGTATCCAATTTTAAAGAATAAATTATATGGTCATCCTATCCAAATCCTTCAGGTCCTCTTCTTGTTCTGGGTCATGGGTAGATGATAGCACTTTGGTGGCTGCTGAAGCCTTTCTGAAGCTTTTCAACCTACCTATTATCATTATTCCACACTACTGCTCTACTAGGTGACCCTTTCTGGGGCTACATTGTCTGCCATTGCCAAGGTAGCGAGTGAAATGTGAGCAGAACTACTGTTGATGGCATCCTTATCACATCAGGGCTACAGCTCCAGTCAGTGGCTACTGTCTCCACTTTCAGTGTCATTAACCCCATTGTTTACCATTATAGTGGACCTTGAAATTGAGAAGGCCATCTTTCCAACCAGTAGGTACCATCAGGTATCCCAAAGTACCTTACTCTTAGGCGTTCTATGCTCTTGAACAGTGGTAGGTCAGAGTATTTGAATGGATCATTTGTCATATGCAAAAAGAACCTCTCTCTCCCATCCATAAGCCCTTCACAAATGATTATGTGATTTTTGGATAGTATGTCTATAAGTTGGAGATAGTATTTTTTCTCCATTTTGTCAGAATCATAAATCCTAATGCTCTGACAGACACAGCTTTTTGTCCTCAAAATATGCTCCAACATTTCCCTCAGACGGCAGGAGATACACATTTAAATAGTACCCCTTGATTAGCTTTTGATATCCCATTGTCTATAAAACTGAAATAAAAAATTAGATCCCCATTTGGAAGCACCATCTTTTTGTAACTACTTTATGATGCCATGATGCTTTCTAAAAGTACTTCTGATTTTGGAATTAGATTGTTTTTAGAATTGAGATCACCCTGTGTACTTCTCAATATCCTTTGTCTGGTTCTGTTGTTATTGTTCTGTTTAATTTTGTTTGCTTTTTTTTGGTAATATGATGTCAAAATGGAAATATTTAAGTCTGAATTTGGGCTGAAGCCCTAAATTATTAGATACTACATTCTAACAGGTAGAAGTTGACCAGGTAGAATTTACAAAGGTGGCTAAATACTAGTTTCGAGGTTCTAGTTTAATACTTCATTTTCAGCCTATAAACGAGGTTGGAGAATTTGATAAAAGATTGGGAATTTAAAAGGAGATAAAAGGGTTGTTGCTGTGCTATGAGTACTATCCTCAAAGTGTGAGTAATGAGAGATGCTTGTCCCTTACCACAAGTCGAAGGAAAAAGTCTTCAAAAGAATCACATGGGGAGTTTGAAATATGTTCCCTGGAGTCTGATGGATAATGGATTAACGTATGGCTCATACTATCTAGACAATCTAAAGGGAAAGACTTTTTGGTTGGTTGCTCTTAAAGCAGAGCAAAGAGAAGTTGCTGTATTTGAGGAATGCCTGCACTCCCAGAGTTTGTTGGGGCCAAGGGTACATGAGTGTATCCAAAGAGCATATGTAGACCACACTCAAGAAAGAACCATCATGGGGTTCCTTAGAATCTGGCCAACAGAGGCCATGGGAAAGATGTCTCCAATAAGGTGGGTGAATTGTCAGATTTATATGTGATGAAGAAGGAATCACAAAGAAAAAGTTAAAGGATACATTCACAAGCATCAGGAGAACTGTGAGGTATTTCCGGTGATGAGGTGGTCTCTGACAAAGGTAATAAAGCATTCCATGAAAGAATCAAGCTTAAACACCTACCAATCTCAGGGAGTATCTCTTCCTTCTCATGGCAGTATAGTAAATTAACTCCTTTCCTGGAGTTTTTCTCCTCTCCTTCTGCCTTTCTCTTACCATGAAGTCAAAAAGTTGACAAGATAGAGGAGGAAAATCAAAGGTAGAGAAAACATATCTCCTTTCCTGTTCAACTTAGTGAGCCTGGCAGCAGATCTGAGCCAGGAAAAGAGCGAGGCTTTAAATAAAGTTTATAATTTTATTATTATCTTGCTGAAGATATATTAATTACTGAAATGAGACTCTTCTTACTTAAAAGTAACCATAAAAGTTGTGGAAATTTCCTTGATTTTTATCCAGAGGCAAGAGAAGAACTCAGCTTACAGAATACATTTGAAGAAGTCATAGGAAATTAAAACAAAGCTGCTTTCTGATTATGTCCCACAAGTCACATTTAATATATATGTGAGTTACATGGTAATCATCTCCCAGTTGACTATTTTGCATCCTACTCATTTATGAATGAAAATAAATCTACCTAGGTCTAAAAACTTCTAACAGATAGCGTATGTCTATTTCCTTTGACTTTCTTCTCTATCCATTTTTCAGTTGGACACATGTCTTTCTCAACACTTTTACAGGAAATGTTAGAAAGTAGTAGTTAAAAGTGACTTTGAAATAAGAAACACTAGCATTCATACCCTGGATCCACTACTTGCTCTGTGACCTTGGGGAGTTATTTCCATTTCCTCATCTGTAAAACTGGGATGCTATTGCTTAATTTATAGGATTGTGAGGATAAAGTGAGGTGACACATGCAGCAGGATGCATGAGATGCATATAGTATTATATGTTGAACACAGATTGCTGTGCATTATTCTT